>NC_139536.1:63578450-64178450 GCF_965153285.1 Podarcis tiliguerta | reverse complement strand
TTGCACTGCACACTAGAAATTCAGAAGCCAAACATCTGGAAGCCTAGAAAGTTAATTTAAAATATTTTTGTGGGTTACTTTATTTTTGTTGTTTTGTAAATGGAAATTGATAAAGTGAATAGGAAGTTTTAAACACTGGTAAGCATGTAATCGTTGGGACTTTAGTACTGAAAATTGTGTAGCTCAGATGTTTCCACAGTATTTCCCATTCACTGGTGGCCTTACCCAAGCCACTGTGTTTAATATTCAGTCCCATTCTCCAGTCGGAAGTATACCTTACAGTATGACTGTCTGAATTCCTGTGCAAATGTATATGAAGGGTTTTGAGCATCTTCAAGCTCTGTATAAATTGGAGATGAATAACTTGCTGCCCTCTAGATATTGTTGGATATCAGCTCTGTTCAGTGTGGTTCATGACCGGGGTGATAGGAGTTGCACTACATCCACAACTGGAAGGCCACCGTCGTCGTCTTCTTCTTCTTCTTCTTCTTCTTCTTCTTCTTCTTCTTCTTCTTCTTCATAGTAGCAGTTGTTGTTTTATTTATTCCCCATTTCTGTAATAAATCAAGGTTAGGGAACCCCATTATCCCTGACAATTGGCCATACTGGCTGGGGCTGATGAGAGTTGGGAGTCCAACATTTGGAGGGCCACCAGTTCCCCATCTCTGGTATAAACACATCATCAACATGAGCATTAGTATTAAAATGAGAATGACCTCCTCACATCAAATGGGCGTTTTTTATGTGGTCGCGCATAGTCCCCCCCCCCCGATCCTACGCGGCTCCCTAAAATACAACCTGGCTTTGCCCCCTCCCACACTGGATACCTGGAGGTTCCTGCCTAAGTTAACCAATCCCGGCGAGGGGGGGCATTGCCAGGGAAGTTGGCCAGGTAGGGTGGGACTGCCTTGCCCACACAATAGAGGGTGGAACTTACCTGGGAGTCCTCATTCGGCTCCAGAGCTCCTCCCACCCTACCCTCCCTCAGTTATGCCTTCTTTTGCAGGTTAATCTCTTCTCCACAGGTATGTGGGCACTGCTACGTCATTGGTTGCTGTTAAAGGACTGGGAAGGAAGGAATTTCCCTGCATTGGCAGGTTTTGCCTTCCCCGTAGCAAAACATCACAACTTTGGCGGTTTTGGGCCTTGGGCGGAATCCTTTAGTCTATCTTCCCTAAATGGGGGGGGGGGCACGAAGCGGTGACCCAAGCCCCCACTGCAGCGGCGATCTCAGGGTTCCCCGTTAAAGGGGTTGTTTTGAGGGGAGTCATTGACCATAGGCCGATAGGTTGTCAGTGGTCTCCCCTGTGTTGCGGCAAAATGGGGGGCGGGCTCTCTTAACCCTGATGTTCCCCAGATCCCTGGCTGGGGACTGGGAGGGATAAATGCCCAATTCCTAAGCCAAGGTCTCCCTACATCTGAAACTTTATAATAAAGTTGCAGCCAATTTTAATCCCATAACACGTTGTCATGAATCATTATTCCACTAGGGAGTCGCCTGGGGTTGGGAGTGGGTCTCTGCCTGTCTGCGCAATTCTTTATTAGGGGAATGGGCCAGGCAGAAGTCACGTTCTCCCAATTGAGGCGCCATTTGCATGCCCCCACCCACCAACCTACAGTCGGACCTCAGAAGTCAAACACCCTTAAACTTGAACGTTTCAGCTACCAAACGATCGAAAACCGGAAGTGATTGTTCCGGTTTTCGAACATTTTTCGGAAGCTGAATGTCTGGCGTAGATTCCAATTGGCTGCAGGAAGCCACGCCTTGGTTCTCAAACTGTTTTGGGAATCGAATGGACTCCTGTAATGGATTAAATTTGAGAACCAAGATACAACTGTATTTCACATGGAGGTTGTTGGAACATTAACAACTATCCCCCTCCTTTCTTGCCAGTTCCCCCTGCTACACTATTTCAGATTGTCTCTGGAGACCAAGGTAAAGGGACACCTGACCATTAGGTCCAGTTGTGACCGACTCTGGGGTTGCGGCGCTCATCTCGCTTTATTGGCCGAGGGAGCCAGTGTACAGCTTCTGGGTCATGTGGCCAGAGCAGTGAACCAGAGCAGTGCACGGAAACACCGTTTACCTTCCCACCTATTTATCTACTTGCACTTTGACATGCTTTCGAACTGCTAGGTTGGCAGGAGCAGGGACTGAGCAACGGGAGCTCACCCCATCACGGGGATTCGAACCGCCAACCTTCTGATCGGCAAGTCCTAGGCTCTGTGGTTTAACCCACAGCGCCACCCGCGTCCCTTGGAGACCAAAGTACTGCACATCAAATAAAAGATACATTCTTAGTATCCTTGTAACAATTTGCACGACTTAATATGTGTGCAAAACAAACTCCTTCTGTGCTGTACTTGATTTTAAAAAGAATTTGGGAGGTTGCTGAACCTTAAGAACTGGTATTTTCAAAAATGATGCTAGGTATGTTTGTTTGAAGGGGGAATATTTGTGAATTTGATCAGTGTGGACAACAGCCACTTTTTCCTTTGGAAAGATAAATGGTTATCTTTGATTAACTACTGGTAATGTGTCTTCCTGTTCCTACTAATACACACATGGTCTTAAATATTCACATCACTAGTAGCCCTTCACCATGATTGACAAATCCAAGCTGCACTCCTCTAAAATACAATGCAATTGTGTCATGGGCCTCAAAAGCTTTACAATCTCCTTTTTGAGACTATCTGACCAGAGTTGTACATTTTATTTCAAATTTGGCCTTGCAAAATAATTTGGTATAAAGGCATTATAATATGGACAGTTTTCTTATCTGTCCCTTTCCTAATGATTCCTAATGCAGGATTCACCCCTTTGTAAAGCTGCTGCATTCTGGGTCCTCGACAGCGTTAATAGAATGAGATGCTCTTTGTTTCACCCACCCAGAGAAGTCCTTGTTGTTTTTGTTAAAGTAATAATAATAATGGCAAGCACCAGTTGTATGGAGGAGCAAATCCACAATATTGAAATATTGCAAATATTGTATTTAAATATCACTGTAAAAGGAACAGGATTTCAAAGGCTAATAATTATGTGCCTGTGTATGTGACATACACAGGCATTGTTCAGCAATATGGTGGAAAATCTTGCATTGGAAGTTTAGTCTTTTTAATCCTTTTCCTATTGTTCAAAATGTGTGTGTGTGTATGTGTATGTGTGTGTGTGTGTGTTTGAAGAGTCTCAGACACTGATGGTCTTCATTCTTTCTCACTGTAATGTCTGGTTGCAAGTTGACTTTAGCACATTTCAGTTCCATCAGTGAGCATATGCATAATACAAAAGCCGTTTGAAAATAATGTTCTGGGAGCCTTAAAGAGAAAGAGCAAGAACATGGGTAGGCAAACTAAGGCCCAGAGGCCAGATCCGGCCCAATCGCCTTCTAAATCCGGCCTGCGGGTGGTCCAGGAATCAGCGTGTTTTTACATGAGTAGAATGTGTCTTCTTATTTAAAATGCATCTCTGGGTTATTTGTGGGGCATAGGAATTTGTTCATTTCCCCCCAAACAATATAGTCTGGCCCCCCACAAGGTCTGAGGGATAGAGGACTGGCCCCCAGCTGAAAAGGTTTGTTGACCCCTGAGCTAGAATATTATAGAACTGCCATTTCAAGAAAGACCAAAGAAAAGAAAAAAAACAAAGAAATCCCATTGGGTCGCTAAATTCATTTCTTGCTTTCTGTGTTCCAGGTTACTTTGACGCTCATGCTCTCGCCATGGATTTCATTAGCATTGGGTTTCGAGAATGCTTAACTGAAGTTGCGAGATACCTGAGTTCAGTGGAAGGTCTGGACACATCTGACCCTCTCAGAGTTAGACTAGTCTCTCATCTCAGTTCCTGTGCTTCTCAGAGGGAAGCTGCAGCAATGACCTCAACCATGGCACATCACCACCACCCTTTGCATCCTCACCACTGGGCGGCAGCTTTCCACCATCTCCCTGCAGCTTTACTGCAGCAGAATGGACTCCACACTTCTGACATCTCCCCATGCAGACTCTCGACAGCATCAGAAGTGCCTCCCCATGGATCTGCTCTGCTCACGGCCACTTTTGCCCATGCCGATTCTACGCTTAGAGTGCCCTCTGCCGGCAGCGTTGCTCCCTGCGTCCCGCCGCTTTCTACCTCTCTCCTCTCGCTCTCGGCCACCGTACATGCTGCAGCAGCAGCAGCAGCAGCTCAGAGCTTTCCGCTCTCTTTTGCTGGGGCGTTCCCAATGCTGCCACCTAGTGCAGCAGCCGCAGTGGCAGCTGCAACAGCAATCAGCCCACCGCTGTCCGTATCAGCATCTGCCAGCCCGCAGCAAGCCAGTGGGAACGGAAGCAGTAAACCCTACCGACCCTGGGGGACTGAAGTTGGAGCTTTCTAAAAAAATCTACACAAGCCTTCCTGGGGCATTTTACAGTTGCAATAGAAAGTCTTTCACACAAAGACTGTTAACAGGTCAAGTAGCCCTTTGGATTCCCAGAAGACGGGTGGGAAATAGTAAGACGTATTCTGCCTTAATATTGGTCAAAATGAACAGGAGGTGTTTCTTGTTCACCAGACTGGACCACAGTGATCTTCAAGAACGATGACTCCCCTGTAGGCGTTTCCTGAGAAATGTATAGAGTGTAGAATTAATCCTCTTGCCATGCATTTTTATTTGTTAAAGGGGCGCTGGATTTATAGCTAAAGAAGCCTACCTGAAAGATGAACGCTAAGTTTAAAATGCGCAAGTGCCTGACCTCTTCCAAATGTGTGTGGGGTGTGGGTGGGTGGGTGTGTGCACGTGTATGTGTTTTTCTTTACAAGGCAAATAATAAAAGTCCAAGTATGAAAATAATGCTGGAGAGAAGAGTACAGAGATCCAGCACAGGGATACCATTCTTGAACAAAATGTATACCCTAAGGCTGTATTCCCTTGACATGAGTGGGGTCTAAGCTAGCTATGGAATAGCCAAGCAGATAACTGAGGATGTATTCGCTAAATTTAATCTGATCTAATTCACTTTCTTTGTGCAGACTTGTCAGATGGTGACATGCATGATATTGACAGAAGCACTGATCTTTCCAGTGCTTGGTCTTGCAAGACTTCAAGCATCCTGGCACTAGGTGGCATAACATTATAGCCAAGTGTGTTACATGTACATGTGTGAACACCAGGATAAATCTGACTTATTTGATTCCCTTTGCAAGTGAAAACACCGCATCCTCCAGATGGGATGCAAGTCCTCTTCACAGTCAGCTGTTGGGAATTGGCATGAATGAGTAGCTGTAATGTAGACAACAGGATCCTTTGGGTTGTCTTTCTCCGTTGCCATTGGTTTTGTATCGGTTCAGTTCTCAACCCAAACAAAAGTGTTGGGAGTTTAAGTTATGTTCTTACTACCCAGACAAGCAGTGCTACAAAAATGCTTTGCTTTTTTATTTTATTTTATTGCAGCAACATGACATAACAAGTATTTTAATTCATTGACTCAAGAGCTAGAAAGTTTGTTGTTGGGGGTGGGTCGGGGAAGCAAGTTAAATAAAAGCACAGCATGTATTATTATGCACTTCATTTCTCTGCTGTGTGGAGAAAGCAATAAGCAGTGAGAATGTTAAACATTATGCAAAATATACTTTTAAAATATTTGTTTTAAAAATACTGTTCCTAGTCAGGGGTGGGGTGGGAAAATTGTGCATTATTTTGTTAACCTTTTTTTTCTATGCAAAAGTCTTTAAGTATCACTAATTAAATGAAGTCTTTTTTTGACTGACTTCTGGTTTGTTTTGGTGTGCCCGCTGGAAGTGCAAGGTCTGAATGTGAGGTAGAAGTTCAGATCAGCCCAGATGGAGAAACTTCCTGCACTTGCTGGTCTGTGTGTGCTTGTGCACACACACAGTACTAACCTATTCTACAACTTTTGAGTGTGCAATGTGGTCTCTCAGTTTCTGCATATCTTGATTGTTTGGGGACATCATGCTACTGAAAACGTCTACAGTTGAATGTCCAAACCTAAGAGTGACTTTGGAAGGCCGAGCTAGACACAATGTTGTGCACATGACTGGTCCTTTGTATGCTTAGCATTTGTTGGTTAAATAGCAGTTGCAGGGGAGCTGATCCAGAATGGGGGCTGCAGGATGGAGAGGGCATTGAACCAGTTAATCCTGCTACAGTGCTGACTGTGCCCTATGCTTCCCCAATGACTTCTACTTGCCCCCAGGACAGAAGCTACCAATGTTAGTTTTCCTCCAGGGAGAAATCTCCTCCCCTTCATGCTCTGTCCCCATGGCTGCTATTTAATTAATGAAAACCAAGCACATGAGGTACAACCACACACGTAACATCTAGGATGGCCTTATATTGGTTCAAGGTGTTTGGTGATACATGATAAATAAGAAAGAGAGATAACTGCAGCTATTCTCCCCGGTCCTCAATGGTTTTAGTTCCCAAAAGGGGAACCTAGGATAAAACAAAATAGATGGTTAGCAGTTAGGAATGGCCTTTCTCATTTTCCCTGTCTTAGGTTTTTTACATACATTTCCACATCAGTTTGCATTTTTTTAAAAAGTCCTCATGAAATTTCATCAGTTCCTCAGTGCAAATTTCTCCTACTATACACATTTTTGAATGGATTTCTGAAAAGCTGTTTCCCCTAGTATGCATTTTTGTACGATGTTTTCATGAACGCATGCATTTTTGTGCACAATATTTGGTTGCAAAGTGTGAATTTTGACCGACGGCTGTGTCTTGGGTTCAGTTATTTCAGAAAGCGAGGCTTGTCTTTAAATGCAAACTTTAAATCCAGTTTCTCTCTGCCTCCCGCCTCCCAATCCCTACTTGAAAAATTCACATTTTATATTAGCACGGGAACAAGCAGATTAAAAGGTATTGTCTGTGTTGCAGTTCTAAGGACCCTCCTTAGAGGGTCCCTGCTGTCTCCTTGGCAGTTTGCAAAGACACGGAAAACAAAAATGGTTACCCCATTGGCCCCAGCATGAACAATCCACAACAAAGTGAGCACACAGTTCCTGTCCTAGATTGGCACTCTGCTGCTTAGCTCAGTTAATAAATTATCTGGGAGGGCCAAGAACATCAGCTCTGCACTTCTCCTAGATGGCCTTCACATAACAGAACAGGGTTTTTTAAAGTAAAACTAGGCACTGTATTTTGTGTTTATCTCACACAGTATTTCATTGATTCCATCTCTCTCATTTTACTTGGAGTACAGTTTAAGCTATAACTTCACACATGCACTTCTGAACTATGGCTCAGGTTCTGCCCCATTCAAAGGTACTCAGGCTGAAGCCTGTACAGTGGTACCTCGGGTTAAGAACTTAATTCATTCTGGAGGTCCGTTCTTAACCTGAAACTGTTCTTAACCTGAGGTACCACTTTAGCTAATGGGGGCTCCCGCTGCTGCCGCCACCCCTGCCACATGATTTCTGTTCTCATCCTGAAGCAAAGTTCTTAACCTGAGGTAATATTTCTGGGTGAGCGGAGTCTGTAACCTGAAACGTCTGTAACCCGAGGTACCACTGTAGACCAGAGTTGGGGAACCTGTGGCGCTGCTGATGTCACTGGATTTCAGTTCCCATCAGCCCCAGCCAGCATGGCCAGTGGGCAAGAATTATGGGAGCTGTGGTCCAATATCTAGAGGATATTGCCTGAACTGAAAGTGAGCGTATGTCAGCTGAGAATGAAGTGTTTGCATGCCAGCTAGAAAATGCTAGTGAAAAGCTTTGCTTGCATGCTAGGGCTGGATAGGACTTGTACTGTAATAAGATGCTGAATTAACAAAGCAGGAATGAGTTGAGCCCTTTCAAATAAAACCTGCTTTTCCTACAGCTTGTGCCCATGTTGCTGTCAAGGGAGCAAAGCGATGGGGTTCACATGGGAATGACAATCTAGTAGCTCAAACGGACATAAGTGTTATTCCAGTGTAGTGCTCTGTCATTACAGAACTGGTTTGGCTGTAGTGATATGCTGTGTAGAAAAAAATTGTCAAAACTATATATATTTTTCTGTACAGCACTATCATAACAAAAGAGAAAGGGATAAAATCCAGAAATGTTCTAAACCTTTTAGATCCTGTTTAAACCATGTAATGTTTTGCAAACAATTTACTTCAAATGCTAAGCTTAAGAACAGCTTTATTAAGACACTGAGAAACAATTCAGCATCGCGATGCTTTTAAAAGTAGATGCAAAATATTCCCTTTACCTAGCTTCTTTTAAGAAGGAGGGGCAAAGAAATTACAAGGCTCTCGAGCAAATCGGATGCAAATATATTTATTGGATTAAGCCACAAACACTGATCTGCACAGATACTGCGGCCAGTAATAACGAAGGAAAAACATATTTGGCTACTCCTTTAAGTGCCACTTTGTCTTCCTTCAGGACCTTGTAAACCTGCAAGAATGAGTCACATTAGTAAATCACTATTCAACCACAATGTGCTTTTCTAAGAGAATGAGGATTACGACAGTCAGTGCCTGCTGCCCACTGACAATCATGGGAACCGACCTCAGTAATAAATCCAGGCATTATCTGGCTCAATACTGACCAGTTCTCACGCCACAACAACTCTTTTGATGTGACCGTCAAAAGCCAAGGATGCCCAAAAGCAGTAGCAGAATTATAAGCAAAAGCCACACGCACACACACACACACAAATAGAAATAATTTAGCAGAAATATGTAAAGCCTGCTTCCCAGGCAGTCTTTCTCGCTGTGTGGACCATTCTGCTCTGTGCCAAAGACTTCACAGATGTAAAGAGAATGAAAACGTTGCCGTATTTGTGCACATAATATTTACTAATACTGAGTATGATCCAACCAGAAGTTAAGCGCTGTTATGTCTCATTGATTCTAGGAGGAGAGATTGAAACCTAAGTGGGGGAAAACCGAAAAACACACAATAGGACTTACGAAACTTAATGCCAGCTGGATCTTGCCCAATGTTTGCCCATTATATACAGACGACAGTATTATTGATTTTCAGCTCCACCTTTCATGTGTACACACAGCCAGAGAAAAAGCTTAGCACATGAAGCAATCCTTATCCTTGATACAGGGCTGTAGCATAGCTAGCATGCTGAGAACCCATATTCCTTGCCAGATGTTCTGGAAACATGAGAGATAGTGGCTTCCTAGAAGCTCAGGAGGCAAATTCTTGCCAGCTAGCCTTTCGCATAGGCACTCTCCTGTACGACACGTGTTTTATATACTACAGTGCCCTCACACAATGGGGAAATAGCACGGTTACATGTGCAAGTCATGCCAGTGCACCTATTGGAGTTGCCCCCAGCAGATGTGCATTCAGTACCAGTGCAGAAAGAGGCTGATGCATGTAGTCATCGTTCCTTCATAGACCAAGAGGCGACAGGTTATATGGGGCAAACACAGAAGCCCCTTTTCACAGTAGTGCTTGCTTGTGGGCGAGGGCCCTCTAAGATGCTGAATTAACACAAGTGTTCATTGAAAACAGCCTACAGATCTAAGTGGACATATTAGCTATACAGAACATTTTGTTTTCTTCTTGCATTGATGCATTGCTTTCCCTGAGGCATCCCAAAGCGATTTACAATATATGAGAGGGCAACCAATATCCCGAAATCCCAAAGTGGTTTACAATATATGAGAGGGCAACCAATATCCCAAAATCCCAAAGCGATTTACAATATATGAGAGGGCAACCAATATCCCAAAATCCCAAAGTGATTTACAATATATGAGAGGGCAACCAATATCCCAAAATCCCAAAACGATTTACAATATATGAGGAGGGCAACCAAAATGGTCAAAAGCCTGGAAACGATGCCTTATGAGGAACGGCTAAGGGAGCTGGGCATGTTTAGCCTGGAGAAGAGGAGGTTAAGGGGTGATATGATAGCCATGTTCAAATATATAAAAGGATGTCACATAGAGGAGGGAGAAAGGTTGTTTTCTGCTGCTCCAGAGAAGCGGACACGGAGCAATGGATCCAAACTACAAGAAAGAAGATTCCACCTAAACATTAGGAAGAACTTCCTGACAGTAAGAGCTGTTTGACAGTGGAATTTGCTGCCAAGGGGTGTGGTGGAGTCTCCTTCTTTGGAGGTCTTTAAGCAGAGGCTTGACAACCATATGTCAGGAGTGCTCTGATGGTGTTTCCTGCTTGGCAGGGGGTTGTACTCGATGGCCCTTGTGGTCTCTTCCAACTCTATGATTCTATCAGATGTGTAAAAGAGTTACTTGATATTTTTCCTGCAGGTGGCTACAAGCTATTAGAACTCCAAATTGTTTCAGTGGGAGCTGGAGGAAAACATTTTTTGATTCAGAATTCTGTTAACAAAGCAACAACACAGAAGTCTTGAGTTTCTGCAAGGGATGGATGAACCTTCAGTTTCTCATTTTTTACCGTCTTAAGTTGAATTTTCCCACTTTTTCTTTAAGATGTGTACAAATTTTCAGGCAATTTACCCTCAATACATGCATTTTTGTACAAAGTTGTTGAATATTTTTGCAGATTTTACACATTATTTTAATTAACATGAATACTTTTGCCTAACATATGTATTTCTTTGGTTAGAGAACAGCATCTCAAGATTTGAACAAGTGTGAAATTTCCGCTTGTCCTGTGTTCAAGCAAGCATGAGTCTGAGCCTTCTAAGGCTTATAAACATTTTAATTGGGAATCTTCATGTAATGCATGGACCACACAATGGAGCTATGAGTCCTCCCGTCTATTATTTATAAAAAGGATGGTTTCGTTTAAAAATAGAGTCTTGTCAGCTAGGAGGAAGGCCCCTCAGGACCACTTCATTCAACCAAAAGCATTCCTGGTACGGAAGAATTATTAACCAAAAGCGTGCACACACTTGACGCGTAGGAATCTCACAATTTCCTACAAAGAAATAGCTTGGAAAGCTGCTTTTTCATTTGTGCACACAGGTCTTAAGTACTACTGTAGGTCGCATCACTACATTTAAAACAAACACAGAAATTTCTTTTAGGCCCAAGTGAAAGTGTGGTTATGGGACTAGCATGCCCCCTTGTGGGATACTTCTGTATTTATTCTAAGCAACGGTAGAGGAAATGGCTTTTGGAATGCTGCAAAATATTTTGAAGAATGGAAAAGAAGCTTCCCTTCCCAAGGCCTGGGGAACCACTAAAAGTCAGAGTAGACAGTATTTATTATTAGTAGTATTATTAGTATTATCATTACTACAACATTTGCATCCCGACCTTTCTTTAAAGAGCTCAGGTCAGGAAATATAACAAGCGAATAGAAAGAGAACCTGCCCAAGTGACTCTGATACTAAACCCCACATTGACACTAAGTACTGTACATAAAAGAATGTACCCACCCCTCTTCCCCTCTTTTTCTTCCCAACTTTTTCCTGCATGTAACACCAATGTCTCACAACAAATGCAACTCATCTGTAGAAATCACAACCTGAAAAAAGAGATAATGCTTGTACTTTTGTAAAACTATGTAAATCTTTAATAAAAATTATTTTAAAAAATAAAAAACATAATAATTACAACTACTACTGGTAAAAACATAGAAGTTGTTGAGGCTTTGGAGTACTGCATTTCTGTTACCACGGAGAAATAGGGATGCAAGCTATGAAGTGGAAAGTTCATCCATAGATTGAACGCAAATAAAATGCAAATATACGGAGTGAAAAAGAACATTTGCTTCCATCTCGGATCCTCGTTGAACAACATGACATCGAAACTACAATAAAAGCAACTTCCCTGACCGGGAATCGAACCCGGGCCGCGGCGGTGAGAGCGCCGAATCCTAACCACTAGACCACCAGGGAGCTGTGGAATACGGTTGTCTGCTTCTTTATGAGAAAGTATTCCATTGGTTTACCTTCCCTTAATCTGCATAAATTCCGCCTATAAATGTCACCCCGCCTCTTGATGTTAAATGACCTATCAGCATGACTTTCTGCTCCCGCACCTTAAAACCGTTCCTATTTAGTGCCCTGCTTTGCAACCGAACGTTGACGCTGGCTCCGCCTCCTCAGCGCAGCAGGCTAGGCTGCTTTTGCCAGCATCTGACAAAGAATAGGTCGCTCTTCTAGCCAGTCTGCCAAGTTCTCGGCTATCGCGAGAGTGGGCGTAAATACGTTCTCTTTGTCCGGCCCGGGTTTTCAACACAGAGATTAAAGTGTAGAGTAACGTATTCGTTGTCTGCGCAGTATACTTCCGGATTCACCACGGAATATATTTTTCGAAATATCCTACGGGGCAGAGCGACGGCTCATAGAAATAAGGAGAAATTCAAATTTTCAAAGAGCAATGACTGTTCACCCCTCGCCCCCCCCAAAAAACATTTTTGTTTACTCTTTAAACATTCTCAACACGTGTCAGACCTACATAACTCCAGAATGAGTTTGGAACTGCACAAGAAAAAAACCAATAAAAAGCAGCAGGTGATTGTGGCAACGCAAAAACAAAAATATTTAGTACGGCATCAATAAAGTTATGTAGCCATAATAAAATCTGCCAAACCTGATGCTCATAAAGGCTCCCAACCCACAAACACAATCTAGATTTGGGATAAGGTGATGTGCGTGGCCGAAAGAGAGAGGACAGCTCTGAAAAAGTGACATCTCTGCAGATCAAAGCTGAAGCTGGACTGGATTCCCAGTAAAATGCCCACACACAGAACATCCCTCGGAAGCAGGCAATCCCCACACCCTCCTGGCCCAAACCCAGTTCTCAGTTGTACGCAGGCACTTGTGCGCCGCCACGAACTTGCACACAGGGCAGCTTGCGCAGGGATGCCGTCGAAACCACCCTAAGCCCCTCTGCTGCTTTTGCGGCTGTTCCCTTCTTCGCCTCTGCGGTTTCTCAGTGCAAGAGAACGAGAGCCTTCCTTCGCAGAGCCTCGACTTCTTTCTGTTTGAGCGCCTCCTCGTGCCCGGTGGATGGAGCCCGAGAAACGGCCTTCTCCAGTCCCCGGGGTGCCCATCGCTCTTTCTTCCTTGCTTCTATTGAAAAACTTGCACGTCCAATTTTAGGAATCGGGCGCACTGCTGCAGTTGCTTAGCATTCTTTGCATCACGGTGGATCATCAGGGCATCTTTCTCCACCAGTTCGAATCGATTCCTCTATTCAGGCCGATCTGCTGGATTTCGATGCAATTGATTTTGGGGGTGGGGAGAATAATTACACAAAGTCCTCTCTCTTTTTGCTTTTATAAAGAGCTGCGGCGCTGCAGACTGGGGCTGGGACACGTATTGAATTGCACAACACTGTCCGAATGCTCGTATCGCCGTGTCGTTGAACCTTCGAGATCTCCAACAATAAATCGTGAAGGTGAGGAGCTGGATGCGTTATTGCTGTAGCGTAACAGAGCAGGGTCCAAGGGGTCTCTGAGCTCCCTTTGCACTGCACAGTTACAGCTGCTTTAGAAAAAAAAGTCACCATCGCCTAGCAGTACTTCTAACCGACGAACCCAGCAGATGGAGCTTGCCTTCATCTAAGCACCCTATTTGGATGATTTAGCCTGTATTTCCCCTATACTTATTTGGGATTAAGTGTCATTGATGAACTCAATGGGATGTTGTTGTTTACGGTGAGTGGGCACGTGTCAGGAGTGCAGTTAACCTGCTCGATTTCTGCCTATCGTGCAGCTATACGAGAACGTAGGATCCCAACTTTAGGATTATAGAGGTTTAATGCGCGCAAGAAGTTATAGAGGTTTAATGCGCGCAAGAAGTAGTTACGACTAAAGATAATTTCTCCAGCACCCGATCAATGGCATCCGAACCCAGAAAATCCACAACGGATCAACCTGTACTACCTGACAGGTCAACATTTTGTCACAGCCCAGCTTTCTTCTCACCGACACCTCTGTGTATCACTCATTTGATAAAGCAGGCGATTATCAAGCCCTGTGCAAGAAAGGTCACTTTCAAACACTTCTACTTTCTTGTTAGCACACAACTAGATTTCCGGGTGGGACGAGAATTAACTATTCTTAAATTTAACAGGTCCCAAGGAGGAGGATTCATTCGCACATTATATAAAAGTTTTCTAAACCGCGAGACTATTGACAGACAACTCTAAAGCAATATACTATAAACCTGGGGTTTTTTTGTGGTCGTTAAAATTTGCACGTTGAGTTTTAGCAGAACCATGTTCTCAAAACAGTTTGCAATGATGGGTCATAACGGAACCAATTGAGACTGCAATCTTAACCCCGTTCACCTGGGAATATGCTCGACTGACATCAATAGAATTTATGAAAAAGCATGGACAGCACAGCAGCCTGAAATTAAAGCAGTAAAGCACCAAATCATAAAACCCTAAAATACTGAAATCACAGTATCCATATTGCAGGTGTGAGTTCTGCTCAGAGTGGGAACTAATTAAGAAGAAAACCTCAAAGTAATACGGGAAGCGAAATGACAACTTTTGAAAAAACACAACTTCCCTGACCGGGAATCGAACCCGGGCCGCGGCGGTGAGAGCGCCGAATCCTAACCACTAGACCACCAGGGAACTGAAAAAACTGTATCTTCGTCTGATTTATGTAAGACACTTTGTTATTTTTGGTGCCACATGACATTTTTTAAAAAGGAATTTAAATTTAGACCAATTCAATTGTTCCCTGGCTGGGAATCAAACCCAGGCTGCAGAATGAAAGGACCAAATCCTAACCACTAGACCTTGGACCAAAGTCAATAGCTAAATTATACATTCCATAGAAATAATGAGCATGGTAATTGCAATTTATACCAAACAAGAGTGGCTCTTTCATATCAGTGAAACCTCATATTGGAACTTATTTCACATTTATCTAAGTGCAGCTACTGTAATATGTCCACTCCTATCTCATTTATGAAGTTGTACAAATTCAGTTTTCCAATTTATTTACTGAATTATTGTGATGATGTAAGGATCCTATATAATGGAGAGGTAATGGGACTGTTAATAACAGCCATGCTGACCTATTTGTGAATAAGACAAATGATTATATCAAAATAATAGAAGGATCACTATAAAAGCTGTGACATAAATACTTCAGGAAGTGAAATGAAATGTAAATACATGATTGCTTTTACTTACATCAGTTGTTGGTTTACAGTATCAAAGCAATAACATAGCAAAGTACATTTTAGATTAGAATTGTTTTATGGCATTTAGCAAACAAAAACTAAACTATGAATTAATTAAATGTAAACAGGCAAGCATCACCTCTACTAGCATTTCTAGTTCTGAAAGAACATCCTTTGCACTAGTCTGCCCAGCTCACTGCTTTACCCCTAACCACAGAATTCCTTCGTTAAAGTTACAGTGCAAATCTGTATAAAATGCAATCCTAACCTCACTTAACTAGGAGTAAGCCTGACTGGACTCAGTAGAACTTACTTTTGAATAGACATGGTTAAGATTGGGTTGTTAGTCTAAGGTATCATCCACTTACTTGGGAGTAGGCCCCCTTGAATATATATCAGAGTAGACATGATTAGAATTTCAGTAGCTCTGTAACAAGTCAGCAGGGTATATATGGGTTCATAAAGAAGCAAAAATGATCCAAAGCCAAATTGTAGCTCTTTGGGTTATTGATGCTACTGAACAGTTTCATACACTTTGACAGCCACAATGTTAAGGTAGGCTTCTTTTAGGTACCCCAAACTGGAAGAAAAATGTAGCAAAATAGTATCACGGCCTAATCCCATATGCATGTTTACTCCCACTTAATTCTAAAGCAAATGCAGATATGTGTGTCTCCCTGGGTTTTCTTAAAAACAACTCAAGGCCTTACCCCTCTGGATTTGGTTTGCCATATCATTAATGTCTCTTGTTCTCGTGCCTTTAAGGGCAGCCTGGAAAATAGAAATTGAGCAGATAAAGTTTCTTCTGGCTGCTGGAGATAAGTAGTAAGGCACTGTGAGCACAGGAGGAATAGGAAAAGCTGACATCCAACTGAGAAATATGGATCTCTGACATACAACACAACTAAGGCTTGTAAGGTACTAACAATGTTTCCATAAGGAGGCCCAGCGTTGAGGTGCACAAGACTTCTGGACTTATCACAGGTATGCAGAAGGCACAATATCAGCAGTTCGCAGCCTTTTTACCCATGAATGACAAACTGCACCTGCCCAAATTTAAAATGTTCTCTACTGTTAAAGGTACAGGGACACTGTTTGCATCTGATCACCTTGTTCTTCCACCAGTTCCTGCTTTGTAGTTTGTCCTTTTTTTGAGATATGATCTAACATGAGGAGCGTGCTAAATGGCTGAGATGCTGAGGGGAGATAGGAGGCAAGTTCTGGGAAATCTTCCTGTTTTCCCTGCCTGCCTTCTCAAAATCTCCCCTAAACAGGCCAACACCATGCCCCTTCTGACTACTGAAACACTAACCATCATCTTGGCTGAGTTGTGAAGCAGGGGGAGTTGTGTGCTGCAGTTGCAACAGAACCCAAAGTGCATTGTCAAGAAGAAAATGAGAAGTCACAACCCATGATGGGAAAATCCAGTTTTCAGGGCAATATCTCGGTTCTCCAAAAAATGCTTTGAAATGATTTCCCTTACATTTTTTTCTGCCTGAAGCTCTTGTGCCTTCAATAGCTGAACAGGTAGAAGTGCAAGCTAATGATGCAGTTATGCAAAAAGCTACATACTGAACTCTTGCACTGGAGCGAAACGTATGGAGTCTTGTCAGGAAAAACGCAGATAATACCCTTCTTATTCACAACTGAGCAAGCACAAGCATATTACGGAATATTCGCAAGGAAGGGCAAAGAGCTTCTTAGTTTTGGGATATGACACTTTGGTGGGCTTGGGCCTAGCCCTTGAAGCAAAGAGTCAGAAGGTTAGCCCTCTTCCTCTCTTATTTGTTTAAACTAAGGGCGGGGAAACCAAGGTCCTCCAGATGTTGCCCAAGTCCAAGAGCCATCAAGCCCAGCCAGCATGGACAATAGTCATGAGCATTTTCTGGGTGGGTGAGGGACTGCTTCCTTGCTCCTGGTGCTCAGAAACACAAGTTGTTGAAGGCGGTAAATGGCAGCATATGAGCTGGCTCTACCATTTGACAGACTGAGGAAGTTGTCTAATAGTGGCTGCTTTTAGTTGTTAAACTACTTGATTATTGTGGTGTTTTTACTCGCAAGGAGAGGAATTTGCGGCATATTCTATCTCAAATGCCAACATCTCCTTGCCTCTGGGAGAAGGCATTTTCTCCCAGCCTGCCCTCAGGCAGCAAAAGGCCTTGGGCTTGAAAAAGCACACACATTTCAAACAAGGCCATGTTGAGAGGCCACTGGGCAAGAGCTCCTCTGTGGGACAGGTCGTGATTCTAGTAGAACTTTTTGCTTAGAGCAGCGATGGAGGGAAAACGACCCCAAACCCAGTTTAATAAGATGTGGACGCTCCACGCATGCTCACAGGCTTCGATTGTGTGTACACGGCACCGTCCAGAGAATGACAGATTAATAAATATCATTAGGAATGGACGTGTTTTTCCCAGATACAGTATTGGGGAGGAAGAGGAACTGATTCTGGGCGAGAAGGGAGAGTGGAGCACGTCACGAGGAAATGACTGCACCCTCCGCCTTCCCTTTCCCCGCTTCTCGTGGGATTCTTCTACGCATTTCCCCGCGGGGTCGCCCCGCTCCGACGTGGGCGGAGCCGGGGCCCGGCTGCGAGGGAGGAAGGGAGAGGCCGAGGGAGCCGCTCTGGCGAGGCGGGCTCTGAGGAGATTTGCCGGGCTTCAGCTGGCGGTGGTGAAAGGAGCGAGCGAGAGAGGGAGGGAGGGAGTGCGTCGCCGTGCGGGTGCGCGCTGGGCACAGAGGGGCGGCGGCTTGTGCCTGTTTCTGCCGGGGGAAGCATGCTGCTGTTGCCGCTACCGCCGTTGCGGCGACTGCTGCTGCAGCCCTTGCAAGGCCGGCGGGCGGCCTCAGGCAGCTGCGCGCCCCGGACGGCCGGCTGAGCCGCAGCGGCGCGCGAGGGTGGATCTTGGCAAGCGCGGCTTTCTTCTTTCGGCGGCTGTCGCTGCAGTAGCAGCTGCTGCAGCTCCTTCCCTCCGCCAGCCAGCCAGTCTCCTGATGCTTCTGGTCTACTACGCGCCCCTTCCTAGGTAGAAGAATGAGGGGATCTCAGCTGGGCATCCTCGAGGGAGAACCTGCCTAGGCGGCCCGAGGAGACTGCCGCACACCTTCCGGAGGTGGACATCGGAGAAGCGACAACCTCTGCCGCCGCAGCGCCCAGCTGTGCGCCTTTTGGAAAACATCAAATGCTGGTGCGCATCAAGGGGATGGGGATGTTGATGGGGAGGTGGGGGAGGAGAGAAACAGGCTCCCTCTTTGCAAGAAAAAAAAATGTGTGTGTGTTTGTGTGTGTGTGTTTTTGAACCTCCCACCAGCTCTCTGATCAGCATTTGAGGAGGCGGGCGGATGAGGCGAGGGGGGGGGGAGGAAACGCCTGCGCTTGGCTGCCTCCCGCTGCAAAAGCTTGTTTTTCTCCGCCTTGCCCGGCAGGCGCTTGCCAAAGAGGCAGCTTCAGGGCTGCCCGGCTCCGAGATGCAGGTCCAGGAGGTGGGTGTGGCTCCGGCGCTCACTTCCTCGCTTTTTTCCTCCCGAAATCGCTTGTCGAGCGACGAATCCTGTCTCCACGGGGGCGTTGAAATGGTTAGGATGATGGATTCCCTTGCTTTCCAAATAGTGCCTGCCTCAAACAGCAACGTGCGAAGTTGACGCGCAGTCGAAAAGGTTTGTTGCAGGCGCCCACCCACGTTGCTGCTGTTGTTGTTGTTGGGCTTTAAAAAAATATGCTTAGCAATGTGGGTAAGAATCTACTGCAGTGATGCGTTCATGCCTGAAGGTACAGAGAGAGGTGTATAGCTAATATTTAAGCTTGTTCAGCAGAACTTCAAATCATCTGTAATTTACAAGGGGAAACATTTGTCTTAGCTAGCCACTTACAGATAAAACATACTTTGAAAGAAGCAAATGGACTATTTTTGGAGTTCTCATTTTCAGGTTGTTTACGATTTCCTGGAGATTTATTATATTAAAAAATGGGAAAGGATATTAGCATACAGTGCATCATAGGCCTTGGACATAGACTGGACAAAAACAAGGTGCAGCTTTGAGGTTTGAGAAGTGTTGTGTTAAGAGATATTCATTTAAATAACACCAACTATGCCCATGGCACTTTACACAAAACAGATATGACAGGTCGCTACCTTAGGGGTAGACACTTAAAATCTATGAGTAGACACACTTCAGAACAAGAAAGGAAGGAATTTTTAAAATATTCTTCTAACTTTACTGGTAGCAAGGGGCGTAGGAAGGGGGGGATGCGGTTCACTCCGGGTGTCATCCCTGAAGGGGTGACAAAATGGCACACCGCGGGGGACAGCACTGCCTGGCCTGCAGTGTGCCTGAGCCATGCGTCTCTCCTGGGAGTGACATGGTGGCTTGAGGCCCCACTTTGCCTGAAATGGCAGCCTGGGGCTTGTGTCTGCCAGGCGGACTCCGTGGTCAACTCGCCGCCCTGCCCCCCTGGGCGGTTCACTCTGGCATCCCCGTGCAGTGCCTGCCCCCCATGCGCGGATCACCGCAGCACCCCTGTGGCCGGCTTGCCCCACCTCCACCACTCTGGGAGCCAGAGCAGCTAGCTACGCCACGCCCCTGCTGGTAGCATTTATTTTGCGTTTATTTAAGTGGAAGAAGAAAATAGAGCAATGGAGAATAAGAAATGCCCAATAGTTAAAAATGTTTATCCCTTCTTTCTTTATCCCAGCTATTTCAGAACTGGTAAACCCTGTTTGCTGGTTGATCTATGCAGCTGTGTGTGTATGTTTGCTTGCTTGGTAGTTAGGACTTACTCTGTTGTAAAGGTGCATAAGAACTGCTTTGTTGATAACACATGTAATGTTTAGGCTAGGATAATACCTTCTTGTTACCTGAATTTGAAAACAGGATGGTATGAGTTGTTACATAACCTTTATCATGATATATGTTAATAGATAAGCAAGGGAAAAGGAACACAATGGAAGTTAATTGACATACAGTTTAGTTCTGATCTAGTAAAGAGTACAGTGGTACCTCGGGTTAGATACACTTCAGGTTACATATGCTTCAGGTTACACACTCCACTAACCCAGAAATAGTGCTTCAGGTTAAGAACTTTGCTTCATGAGAACAGAAATCGTGCTCCGGCGGCGTGGCAGCAGCAGGAGGCTCCATTAGCTAAAGTGGTGCTTCAGGTTAAGAACAGTTTCAGGTTAAGTACGGACCTCCGGAACGAATTAAGTATTTAACCCAAGATACCACTGTACTTAAGTCCCCCCCCCAAAAAAATAGTAAAATAAAACATACATTTGCTTTCATTAGTTGTAAAAATATGTTATGACAGTAAAGTTTGATATCCAGTTACAGAGTTTGTCATGATGGCCTACTAGAATTAAAAAAGAAAATAGATTCTCTGGTAGCCTTTGGCATAGCATTTTGTTATTTAAATTGGACTTCATTTGATTTTGGCAACCATTACATTTTGAGTAAACATACACAATTACATATGTATGTTGTGGGTATTATTTTTGTACTGCATTTACTGTGTCTTTGTTACACTAGCTTTTGTAATGAACAACAAACTTTAATTTAAAATGGTAAATATCTGACAGCTAATTGATTCTGAAACAGTGCTTGAAATAGTGTGTGTATATGCTTGAACAAACTTTAACAGCCGTTTTGAAGAGGGTCTTCCTAGTGTAATGCATGAACAAATATTTGCAGCTTTCTAAATCAATATTTGTAGAAAGGATGACACCAGGTCAGGTTACAAACTGAACTGTCAAAAGTCATTTAAGGAAGCACACAAATGTGAGCATAGAAGTCAAAATGGAAACTTTACCCAACGCTTTGAATGTGGAAGACTCCCATAAAGATGTAGCAAAGAATTAAGTATGTGTTTGACATGGTAAATTCTATACCTTCTATACCCACTTACCTGGGAGTAAGACCCATTGAATGCCATCACTTATTTCTAAATAGACTTGTACAGGATTGCATCCTCACTTTTGATTTTGAAGCATCTCTTGAAGACATTTTTTTGACAACAGGCCTCTGTAGCAGATTAATATTTTTTTTATTCGTATGTCATTTTAATGCTTATCTGTATTGTTTTTCAGGGTGCTTTATGTTTTAATGTTGTACACCGCCCTGTTATTTTATGAAAATAGCAGTATGGAATTACTTTTATAAATAAGTAAGTAAAAGCAATCCCAGTTAGTTTTAACCATAGTTTGTCTTGATGATCCCAGTTACGGTCCAAAATACAGTGAAACAACATTTTAATTTGCTGGGTGGCATATAAACACCAGTGGGTGCTTTGTAAAGTGGCGGGAGAGAGACAAATTAAGCACCTTTCACAGACAGGCTAAAGAGGCCAGAGAATAACCCTCACTGTGGTTTGCTTAGTGCATATGGGTTGTTTAAACATGTTTTGCAAACTCAATTGAAACTTTGATTTCACACCCTGGTCTGCAGTCTGGTCAATACTTAACCATGACTTAGGGATTAATAAATAACTATATTATGTTTTAAATGTATTTCTTTCACTGGTTTTAATGTCTCTATACAGTTGTACCTTGGTTTAAGAACAGCTTAGTTTATGAACAACTTGGATTAAGAACGCTGCAAACCCGGAAGTAGCTGTTTCGGTTTGTGAACTTTGCCTTGGAAGCAGAACATGTTTGAGTGTGTTCCTGTTGAGTGTGTTCCATTTGTAAATTGAGTCCCCCGCTGCTATGGGAAAGCATGCCTTGGTTTAAGAACGGACTTCCGGAACGGATTAAGTTTGTAAACCAGGGTACCACCGTATGGGGTTTGTTTACTTGCTTTTAAGTCTTATTGAGTTGCCTTGTTGTTGTTTAGTCGTTCAGTCGTGTCCGACTCTTCGTGACCCCATGGACCAGAGCACGCCAGGCACTCCTGTCTTCCACTGCCACCCGCAGTTTGGTCAGACTCATGTTTGTAGCTTCAAGAACACTGTCTAACCATCTCGTCCTCTGTCGTCCCCTTCTCCTTGTGCCCTCCATCTTTCCCAGCATTAGGGTCTTTTCCAGGGAGTCTTCTCTTCTCATGAGGTGGCCAAAGTATTGGAGTCTCAGCTTCACAATCTGTCCTTCCAGTGAGCACTCAGGGCTGATTTCCTTAAGAATGGAGAGGTTTGATCTTCTTGCAGTCCATGGGACTCTCAAGAGTCTCCTCCAGCACCATAATTCAAAAGCGTCAATTCTTCGGCGATCAGCCTTCTTTATGGTCCAGCTCCCACTTCCATACATCACTACTGGATTGAGTTGCCTAGGGCAAGATAAATTGACCGAAAAAATTAATAAATAACAATAATAAAAGGACTAGGAAGGACAGAGTAGGAAGAAGAAGAGTAAGAAGGAGGGTGGAAAAAGATCTAATCTCAAAAGATCTGTGATTTTAAACTTGTTCATTTATGCTTAGGGGTGAGCAGTGTGGTGGTCAGGTTTGTACGTGACACCAGATTAGTGTGGGTAGTGAAAACCAAGCAGATTGTGCAGTTTCAGAAGGAGCTTGGCAAACTAACTCAATGGGCGTATAGAGTGCAGTGTAAATAAGAATAATGTAATGCATGTATGTGCTGCATAAACCTAACTTCACATATACATTGAAAGGTCTGAAACCGATGGTGACCTGTCAGGAAAGAGAGCTTGGGATTGTGGAGGATAGCTCATTGAAATCATTGACCTAGTGTGTGGCAGGTTTGTGAGAGTAATTAGGAAAGGGATCAAATAGAAAAACCACCAGTCAGTATGGCACTCCCCTTAAATCTCTGGTCTGGCTACACTTGAAATGCTGTGTTTAGTTTTGGTTTGCCCATCTCAAAAACAGGAACAGAAAAGGGTACCCAGGATGGATCAGGGGCACTTTGACTATGAGGTAAGGTTGCAGTGGCTGGGTTTTTTTAGTTGAGAAAAATGTGACTGGGGGAAGAACCTAATAGTTATTTTAAACTTGTGTAGTGTGTGGGGAAGGGGCATTGAGAAGGTTTTCTCTCACGCAATAGTAGGACTCAGATTCAACCGATGAAACTGATTGGCAGAAAATTCAGGGCAGACGAAAGGAAGCAGTTCTTGGATGGCTTTAAAAGACCTTGGACACATTTGTAGAGGGTGGGTCTGTCAGTGGCTCTTAGTCATGGTGGCAATAGGGGATTTCCAGGTTCATAGGCAGTATCGGTACCAGTTACTGGGGAGCAATAACGCTTACTGCCTTGTGAGTGTCTCAACACCACTGTTGGGAAAAGAATGCTAGACTCCGTGAATTGATCCAAAAGGGCTGCTCTCACAGTCTTAGGCGGCAGCTTTGATCATGCCATATATTCTTATTCTAAAAGCTGCTTGAATACTTTATGTAGTAGAAGTGCTCGACCTAGAAGGTACTTAACAAATAATTGAAAGCTAATTAAACCCTTTTTTTAAAAAAAGGGACAATGCAGTGTGGTTTAAGGCAGTGATTGAATGCATTGCCATTAGTGATACCATTCTTTTCTTCTTATGTTGAATTTTGTCCCATTCTTATCTGTTTGGCAGCCAAATAGGGCTGTCTAGATACAAAGTACAGTAATGGCTTCTGTGTGCTCAAGGAACTTTCTAGATATGCTGAGCAAAAAGAATAATAGCTTGTATATAATAATAAAGAGAATATCCTGTTCAAACCCATGGCCCCTTACACCTGACGTAAAGCTAAGACATATGTTCAGCATAAGGATAATCTGCTGGGGTGGCTAATCTTTGGCCTTCCAGACATTGTTTGCTTATAACTTCCATTGGTGGTTCTAGCTGGGGTTGAGAGGATCCATTCCTACTAGGTACTTAGCTTAATGCCTCTTGAAATCAGTTAACATTTGGATTTTCTACCACAAGATGTCATGTTTACCAACTTGGACAGCTTTAAAAGGGGACTAGACATATGTATGGATGATAAAGCTATTGGTGGCTACATAATTATATATTAACTCCAATATGTGTATTGTTTTACCCCCCCCCCCATACAGTTTTAGCTTTTGTGGTGATAATTGAAGCAAGCTGCGATAGGTTTATCTGTACCAAAAACCACTTCAGATCTGCCCATCCTTGACTCATTAGACAACAATGTTTTGATGTTTTTAAAGCAGTGCCATTTAATTTTTGTAATCACTGACATTCTGCTTCTGTCCCACACATCATCTGTTGTATTTTATGTTTGTGTTGCAATCTTCAAAAATGGTAGTATGGTGGGCAAACTAATATCCTGGTTTGTTTTTCTTGAAATGAATTCACCTCATACATTTGAAGCGCATTCCCTCACCCTGGGAAGCGTAGTTTGTTAAGGGTGCTGGGGATTGCAGCTTTGTGAGGAGTAAACTGCCATTCCCAGGGGCCCATGTTGAGATTGTAATGAAGGACTGACTTCCCACATGGCCATCATAAGAGGGTCATTGCATGAGCCTCCATGCTGTCATCATACGAGAGTCTACCTCCATGCTTGTGCAATGTCCTTTGATGACATGTGGAAGTAGCGTAGAGTTGCTATCCCCAAACTCGGCCCTCCAGCTGTTTTGGGACTACAACTCCCAACATCCCTAGGTAACAGGACCAGTGGTCAGGGATGATGCGAATTTTAGTCCCCAAACAGCTGGAGGGCTGAGTTTGGGGATGCCTGTGCTATGCAATGCCAGCATTCATGAGAATAAGCTGCTCTAGACGCTTCTGCTGCAGTGTAGAGCTATGGTGGTGCTTTCAAAAGGTCCCTGCGTGGTGAGCGTGAGGCGTACACTGTCACCAAGTCCTTGGTTTGTACTTACTTGTTTCTGGCTTATCCTGATGGAAAACTGGGCCAAGATGGATTTCTGCCAAACAAGCTGCATTGCAACAGCAATGTGTGGTGCAAGGAACAGCAAGATCAAGTTGTGTCTGTCCTTTACAATAATTGCCTTCATGGACGGAATAAGCTGAACAAAACAGCATTCTCCCTCTTGGGACCCAATTAATGCCAAAATAGGCCCTGTGTATTCCCTGCATGTGCTGGTAAAGCTGCCCTAACAAACACAAAAGTGATTGGATGCTACTGTGTACCAACCAACCTTATCTCTGAAGGTGTTGGGTTGCAGATGCCGAATGCAGCTGGAGAATCATATGGGAGAAAACCAGATTTTAGATACCCTGGCCATTTGCCACTTAGTTCTTTAGAATGTGCATTTGCAACTGACGATGACCTGGAAACAAGTGTTGCTAGAATTTAGGAGCTCCAGAGGTCAATCTAGCCACCAGCTGACATTTATGATGCTTTTTTAAAAGGTAGCTTCAAGAAGACTGTGATCTAGTAATTGAATGTGGCCAACTCACCCAGGAAGGGGCGCAACAGCACGAAGCCCAGGCTTGTGGTTTGTTGCTCCTGGTTTCAGAGACAGGAGTGTGCATTATTAGCATTTTCCACATATAAAGTGCATGCCTTCTCATAAAGAGTGCAGGGAACTGTAGTTTGTTAAGAGTATTGAGAATTGTAATGTGAGGGGAAAGCTACAGTTACCATGATTTTTGGGGAGGGGCGAGGTGGGTCATGTGCTTTAAATGTATGGTGTGGGTCTTCCCACAGTAAGACTTAAAAACCACCGTCTGTTGTTACGTGCGAACCAGTTCCATGCATAGATGGCATGCCTTCTGATAGGATGCAGTGCAGATAGGAATGCATATAGCCTGCAGACTGAGACCACTTGCATGTTGCTGTTACTCACACATTACTAGTCGCGCATAACACTTCATTGGGTACGGCTATCTCTGGCTTAAAGCCAATGTGATTTAAGTTGGAAATGCTGGCATCTATTGTTGGCAGCTGCTTCCTTGATGCTTCATTACTGTGGGCAGTTTTTAAAGTGCTTTCTGTAGTTGAAATGAATCATACTAATGGCTTGAGTGCCTGGAAGCTAAAGTACTAGCTACTGTACAAATGCCAATCGGGCCCCCTTTTCCATTACTCTCCTTGGCTGCTGATTTCAGAAGTGCAGATGATTAAAGTGAGTGTGATCATTACAGCTTCTTGAGAACTATGACATTAACTTACTAGAGTCGCATCTTGCAAGCTTCTCTTTGAAATCCCATGGGCTAGGGGCAAAAGCACATTGGAAATATTTTTTTCTTACTATTTTCAAAAGCTGAGGTTTTAAAAGCATAACAAGAAAAACGCCCCTTCCTTTTCAACTATTAAATAGCTTGCTGTATGTGATATGTGAGTTTTTGTCTGTTTCTGGGGGGAAATTTTGGGGATGTGTCTAGGCAATGAATACATCACTCTGACACTGCTTGGTGGCCAGTGACTACATGCTTGCTGGTGAGTTCAATGAAGAAAGACTGGTGATGAGTCAAATGGAGTTCATTTAACTGGTCAATAAAGTTGTTCCTGCTGTAGTAAACAAGGTTAGTCTACAATGCTATCTGTTGTGGAATTCAATTGTACTTTGATTAATCTGGAAGGTAACCAAGGCCTTGTTTACATGCTGAAGATAGAGACTCGTGGTCTGCAAGGTGCTGTCGCTACAAGGAACTCAAAGAATTTTGTGATATCCATTTGTTATAACAGGTGGCAAAGGGGCAAGTTTTTTTCAAGGCCTTCTCTTTATTCTACATGAATTCCAGATTAATGGAATTCCCATGTGCTAGAAAGATAGTAGGTGCTGCAGGCCGAGGGCATTTGTGACTACCAGACAGCTGATAGATTTTAATAAATGTGGCAGTACGTGGGGGGTCTCTTCCTACATGCATTATAAAATTAAGTTCCTCACTTACGATTATGTAATAAGAAATGAGTGCTGCTCTTCTGGTTTATGTTGAATCTCCTTAATTAACTGATCCTTTGCCAGTTTGATTTCTAATATTTACTTGAATCATGGAATTGCATACAAATCCTCATAAGTTGAAATGCCCCCTGGATTTTGCTTTGGAAGTTTACCTGTGTATTCCTTCTGCTCATGAAAAATGTGTCTTTTGGACTGATAACAGAATAATTTATGGGATCCATAGGATCAATGGACTGAAAGGAGTGCACAGGGACCTAACGGACAGTAAACTTAACCACGGCGTAGATGTTTGGAAACGAGTTGCATTGATCAAGGGGCTCTGCTTCTCCCTTCTCTCTTCCATCATGCACATAAAGAGGAGAGTGAACATACCACCTTTCACTTTATAACAAAGTAAAGGTCCCTGTTATGGGCAAACTTGGTGAACCATGGTGTGTTATAATTGGTTAGTTAAAACCTGGAACAAACTATGGTTTGATATCCTGGTGAGATTGGCAGGGATAGGGAACCTATGGCCTTCCGTATATTGCTGGACTACAATTCCCATCATCCCTAACCATTGGCCAAGCTAGATGGGGCTGAAGGGAACTGTAATCCAGCAGCAGGCTCACCACCCCGATTTCGTGTGAAAACAGAAGCTTGTAACCTTCCTTGTGCATGAAAGAGAAAGAGGGAAGGGGATTGCTTGTGGTCTGAAAAAGTTAATTCATGTGTTTCCAACTAATATAAGGAACAAACTCCTAGATGTGGGAGCATATGCAGCATGCATAAAATCATGCGTTCTCTAATAAATGATTAATTGTTTTAGATAGAATAACTGCTACTGTACTTCTATACTCAAAAACCTCTAAGGGGATTAGAATCTCAAATTTACATATACTGTAATATGTATTAGAAGAGTGAAAAATTCTACCCTTTTATCATTGTGGAATCATTTTGATTGTGAATATATCATGATGGTTAAGTGATTACCAGAAGTAACCAATGCATATTAAATAATATTGAGGGTGCACTCATGGAACAGAAGGAAAATAATTGCCGGAAGCCTCCGATTAGTACAGTGATTCTGCATGAACTCAGAAAATGAAAACTGAATGTTGATGTAGAGATCTTGAATTTTCTCAAGTTGCGCATATATATATATATATATGTTTTACCCTTCATGCTGTGCATTAGTACACTGTGTGCAGTGTGTTGGAATTAAAGTTGCTATAGAAACCTTAACTTTGGCTTTATAATGTGGATAATCTGTGGAGGGTTTAGCTGCCTGCCTCTGTACAAAAAATAGCATTCTCTGCATTGCTAAGTTACCATAGTAGTTGTTTCCAGGTTCTCTTCCCCCTCTTTTTTGGCACGCATAATAATACATTTTAACATACGGTGGCTACCTTTTTTGACTCCCCCCCCCCCGGCTTTCTCTCAAATGTTTTTAAATTCGTTTTCAAGCATCCGTAATTTTGAAGACTACGATGGCTAAAACGTATGTTTGACCTGAAAAATAGCTCTCTTCTGTTTTCTGTCCACATTAATGGCATTTACAAGTCATGCAGTGATGCACCTCCTCTTAAAAGGTTTTCTTCCCCATCCATCATATATGTGCTTACTCAGAAGTAAGTTTTGCTGAGTTCACTAGGGGTTTGTTGAAGCAAATACCATTTAAATCAGGGGTCAGCAACCTTTTTCAGCCTTGGGCCGGTCTACCATCCCTCAGACCATGTGGTGGGCCGGATTATATTTTGAAGAAAGAAAATGAACGAATTCCTATTCCCCACAAATAACCCAGAGATGCATTTTAGATAAAAGCACACATTCTACTCATGTAAAAACATGCTGATTCCCGGACCATCCACTGGCCAGATTGAGAAGGCGATTGGGTCGCATCTGGCACCCAGGCCTTAGGTTGCCTACCCCAGATTTAAATCCTAGCATCATGGGCAAAAATTCCACTGAGTACAGGGGATCAAATCTTGTTTTAAGAAAATGAGGTATTAGATATATTTGGGTATTAGATATATTTGGGTATTAGATATATTTGGGTACAGCAGAATCCTGTACTTATTTTTGACAGTACGTAATCTGGGATGTCCACGTTTTTAGCCATCCTTTTTGTGTGGGAGAAACATGACTTGAAAGGGACTCTTACACCCACTGGATCCAGTAACTTTACCAAAATCAGGGTGAACTTTTTAGAAACATTTACATCCTTTATGTTTTTTTATTTTCTTTAACGTTAAAACCATCATGTGTACTTGCAGTGGATCCACAAGAGGGTGCTGCTCAGTCTCTTAAACTGACTAGAAGGCTACAAAACCAGTCTTGGAAATACTTGCTGCCTGCATCTTATTAGTTTCATATTAGTATCTTATGAGTTTCTATTTGAATAGCGCACCCCTTCTTTTCCAGCTTGTGCGTGTATAATAAACATAATGTGCAAATGTGTTTTTAAAACAACATTACAGTAGGTCTGAGGTCAATCAGTGAAGATAACAGCGGGATTTTTTTCTTTACTCATTTACATGCAGATTTTAAAAGTGTTTCCGAAACCTTTCATACTTGGTTCCACTTTTTAAAGCTATCTTTCTTTCTTCCCAACTTACTATTTCAATTTATTGAGCCAGAATGCTTGGTGAATCGCCGCGTTGCGCCTGTTTAGCGCAGTGCCCGGGGGACTCACCAAGCGGGCGGCTCAGTTTGGGGGCAGCTCGTGGGGCAGTAAAACGGGCTTCGTGGGCCGCACGTTGCCGACCCCTGCTCAAAACTGTATAGTCATCACCCTGAACGACATTAGTTCTAAAGAGTATGCAGGAAACCTTGTCAATCATGCAGCAGTGGTATGCTGTTGAGGAAAAGCTGTCTCTAGGTTGAATACAGCAAAGAGGTCGAGAATCCTGGCCTGTTTTGGCACAAAAGCAGTTCTTGGTTATCTCTTCATTCTGAAGTAAATGTTGACCAGTTAGTTTCAGTGGTAGTAATACAGCAATTGTGGAAAGTGATGTGTATTTTATTATATCTATCTTAAAAGTTCGGTAGTCATCCCTTTGACTCCTATTTGTTATTTACAGAGAGTGGACTAGGTAATAAAATAGAAGTGGGGAAAGAAAAGAGGAACACTAGATATTGTAAACTTAATTTATGGTTGCAGGGAGATTACTAATGCCTTCTCCAAACGGTCTCCTCCCACTTTTGATTATTGTTTCTTTTTCTTAAGAGCACATGGGAGTGATCTGACTTCCTTCCAGTGAATCTTTGAAGGTATACTTAATGCTTTTGTTTATTAGAATAGTTCTCCAGTTTTGAAGAGCTTAGCACTTTTAGGACATTATTTTTATTCTACAGAGAGTTCTAATGGGACTGTATTATTTTTCTAAATTGGTTTTTATTTATTTTACCCACTTTTCAGATTAATCTTCAAAACAATTAAAAATAAAGGCACTACAGTCATATCTCGGGTTGAAGTAGCTTCGGGTTGAGCATTTTTGGGTTGCGCTCCACAGCTACCTGAAAGTAATGGAATGCGATACTTCTGGGTTTCGCCACATGCGTAGACGCTCAGAATGACATCATGCGCGGAAGCGGCGAATCGCGACCCGTTCATGCTCAGATGCGGGTTGTGTTCGCTTCAGGATGCGAACGGGGCTCCGGAACGGATCCCGTCTGCATCCAGAGGTACCACTGTATAATAATTAAAACCACAGTACATAGTATAATTGGGAGTGAGTAGTGCTGTGGTCTAAACCACTGAGCCTTTTTGGCTTGCTGACCAGAAGGTCTGCAGTTCAAATCTGTACGATGGTGTAAGCTCCTGTTGCTCTGTCCCAGCTTCTGCCAACTTAGCAGTTTGAAAGCACACCAGTGCAAGTAGATAAATAGGTACCACCGTGGCAGGGAGGTAAATGGTGTTTCCGTGTGCTCTGGCTTCCATCGCACCAGAAGCAGTTTATGTGAACAAATGTGAACAAATGCCAGCTCCCTCAGCCTGAAGTGAGATGAGCGCCGCAATCCCATAGTCACCTTTGACTGAAGTTAACCATCCAGGGGTCCTTTACCTTCTACCTTTTTATACACAGCGTAAGAATATTGAGGAGAGTATTGTAATATCCACTGTTATAATCATACTGGCTACTATTCTAAGTGAAATTTAAGAAATATATATTATGTGGTCCACAATAAAAATAGAAGGCTCAATTGTAAAATGCTTTCTGGATTATTATTTTTTATAAAAAGCAATGTAGTGATTGTATTGGACAACATTGGTTTGGCTGGTTCCAGGACCACGCAAATGGCATCAAGGGCCAAATGCAGCCTTGGGGTTGTGTGTTGGACCCCTGTGATTTAGACAGACTGCAGATAATTTGCACTAACAGTGCTATGTGGGAAAACGGTGCACACTCTGTGAAACGAAGATGCAAAATGCCAGATCTATTTGCTACCACAAGTGAACCCTCCTCAAATTTATGTTTTGTTTTAGTTCAGATGGCTTGAATGTTCTGTCTTTGTGTGTCTCTGTTTCTTTCTTTCTGAGCATTAAAACAACTACAACAGAAGCAAACAAACAGCACTCAGGTTGTTCATCCTTTCCAGGTTTCTTGTCTTTTGTGGATATATGGACAGAGATGTTTAACCTGTTGATAGAACTGCAGCACAGTGCATTAAAATAATTGCAGTTAGATGGTGAATGAATTCTTTGTGAAGTGGTTTTAAAGACAGTTCACTAAAGTTGATGTCAGACTTCTGTTTTTATTTGACACATATATGCACACACATAAAATCCCATGTGCAACTTATGTTTCCCTATTTGTGTTTCTATTTTAAGGAACCTTGTGTTCCCCATGCAGTGAATTGAGCCATGACTATTGTTTTTCTTTTCTTCTGTTTTTGGTACAACAAGCTTTGTCATGTGACAGTGCTTTCACTGGTTTAATTTACCATGCTGTGGGACTATGCACTGTAACTCTTCAAAAAAACAACAACGAAGCAGCAGCAGCAAATCAGGTGTTGTCGACATGTTAATTTCTGATCTTCCTCTTTTCCCCTTCCTCAGTGATAACTGCATGGATCGTGTGTGAACATGAGACACTAACTGGAAGTTCAGAAGCTCAGCCACTTCACCTTACACTTTTTACTATTTGTTTACAATGGAGATCAAGGAAGAGAAAAAAGAACGAAGACAAGGCTATTTTGCCCGGTAAGCTACTTGCTGCTCTTTCGGTTGTTTCAAAATGCAACTGTGGACTTTCCCCTCTGTCGGTTGTAATGTTTTAATCTAGGGCAAATACTCTGACGGCCTTTTTCTGCTTGCTATGTGAGTTACGCTTTGCTTTCTTTTTCTTTGTTGTCTCTGAGTATCCACACTTCTGTGACACGTACAGGTTGGAGCCCCCAGAGTGCAACTAATTTCGAACCGCTTTGAATCTTTTTATTTTATTGCTACAGTATGTTGAACCTGGACATTAAGGATCTACTTCCTGTCTAACCTGTTTAACCCTGGTGGAACCAAGCTGCAAGTCACAAGTCTTTTCCACCAAGAATGTAGTGCAAGGGTGGGGAATCTGTGGCCTTCCAGAAGTTGCTAGATTACTACTCCCATCATCCCTGGCTGGAGCTGATGGGACTTGTAGTACCACAACATCTGAAAGCCTGGAGGTCCTTAACTCCTAATGCTGTACGGAAGGTTTTTGAGTACAGCACACGTCAGTGTTCATAAAAGAAAGAATAATAACTTGAAACAGAAATGACTTACAACTCTGGTAATTCATGCACCTCTGCAGACTACTAAAATAAAATATCTAGGAATTATAATTAGTAATTAGGCTTAGTTACCTGCAGCTTATTGGCTACTATCCAGTGCATCGGTACTTGGGAATAAGTTACATTGCAGTCAATGTAGTTTTCTTAGTAAATATGCTTAGGATTGCGCTACACGTGTGGAAGGCAACATTTCATTATTATTATTTTTACCAGTGTATATAAAAATAAATATTTTTATTAACTTTAACACAGGTTTGTTATACTTGAGCCATGGCTTTTGAATTTTACTTCCCATCAAAGCCTGAAGTCTTTTGTTAGGAAGTTGACCTTCATTTTAAATAATAGATATATTTAACTTATATTTAACTTGCTATGGTCAAATTATACAGCTTTCTAGGTTGAAAAATGAAAGGGGGGGGGGAATCTGTTTTTGTTCCTTTAAACATACAGTTTTGTTTTTGTTTTAAATCTGCTGTAGCATCAGCAAAAAAGAGCTGCTGTGGTGGTTCTGTGCCATCTCTGCTCTTCATTCTGTGTTTATTGTAGGTGAATTATAAACACACTCCTTGATGTAACAAAACCAGATCGCCACAGTGGAATGTAAACTGTAGTTAAAGTGCGGTAGATCTTTTAAGGATTATTTAACTGTGCAAACATGCTGTTATGACACCTTTTTGGAAGAAAAAGAAGTGCATTTGAAGGTCATGAAATAATTTGTGAATTGAAAGGCAGCAAAGTTGTTAAGATTTCCAGGGTTGTCCCCCCCCCCCCATTATTATTTTTTGAAATACCCACAGAAGTGATCAAATGCTGTGAATTGGGGAACACTCATTCTGAAGAAACCATATTCCTAGAGAAATATTTAGCACGTTGCCAGTGATAGACACTCTGTAAAAGCAAACTCAGACTTAGGGGCCAAAGCACTCCTACAGGCCTCTCTGGCCAATCCTCTCCCAGGCCATCCCTCTCAACACCTTGCTCCATAATACTACTGATTCCAGTAAGGCAAGGGACTAGGGTGAAACTAGTGTCTCCACTCCCATCGTTCAGCCTGGACACTGAGGTACAGCTCCGAGGGCCTTCTGGCGGTTCCCTCACTGCGGGAAGTGAAGCTACCGGGAGCCAGGCATAGGGCCTTCTCGGTGGTGGCACCCTCCCGTCAGATGTCAAGGAAATAAACAATTTATCTGACTTTTAGAAGACATCTGAAGGCAGCCCTGTTTAGGGAAGTTTTTAATGTTTTGATGTTTTATCACTTTTTTGTTATTATTAATAATAATCTGTTGGAAGCCGCCCAGAGTGGCTGGGGAAACCCAGCTGGATGTAAAAGGTAAAGGTAAAGGGATCCCTGACCATTAGATCCAGTCGTGACCGACTCTGGGGTTGTGGTGCTCATCTCGCTTTATTGGCCGAGGGAGCCGGCGTACAGCTTCCGGGTCATGTGGCCAGCATGACTAAGCTGCTTCTGGCGAACCAGAGCAGCTCACGGAAATGCCGTTTACCTTCCCACCAGAGCGGTACCTATTTATCTACTTGCACTTTGAGGTGCTTTCGAACTGCTAGGTTGGCAGGAGCTGGGACTGAGCAAACGGGAGCTCACCCCGTCGCGGGGATTCGAACTGCCGACCTTCTGATCAGCAAGTCCTAGGCTCTGTGGTTTAACCCACAGTGCCACCTGCGTCCCGTCCCAGCTGGATGGGCGGCGTATAAATAAAAGTTATTTATTTATTTATTTATATACAAAACAGGCAGCCAGTTTCGGTGTGTTGAGTGCTTAATATTGCTCTTGGGCAACTCTGAGCAGGTTTGGTTATTATTGGCTCGGTCAGCATGGTGAGCCTAATCTTGTCACGATCCTGTAATCCTGTGAAGGCAGTTCAAGTGGCGATGCCCAGCACCGAATGTGGCTTGCCATGTTTTTGTTTGTTTTATTTAATAAATTTACATCCTAACCTTTCTCCCAGGGGAGTCCAGGGTGGCAAACACAATAGTGTTGAAATAATATAATTAAAGTAAAATAAAAACATCTAAAACTAATCACAGCTGATAATTTCAAATTCCACAAACTGGGAACTGCCACCAAATAGACCCTTATAGTCGAGAGTTGCTGTGCAGTACATTTTGTGAATAAACAATCCCCTTGGCCAAATCGGCAGCAATTTCCTTTCTCTCTGTGGCTCACTGCACCCCCCCTCCCCCGTGCTTTGTTTAGGTGAGTTGTATTAGTTTCAGACCTCTAAGCTAGTTTCAGACTTATTTTTATGCTCCAATGACAGATTTTTTGCTCCCTGCTCATGGAAGCTGTTTCCTATTTTGGAAACCTTGGTTTCAAAGCAAATAGGTTTTTTTAAAAAAAATTGAAGTGTGCATGGAAAGCTGCCCAATAACACAGCACACTTCCCTACACAAAAGCACAACCAAAATATTTGATTCCTACCATTTCCTGTAACAACCTTAGGCATGGCTCAGAAAAGTCACCGGTACAAGCGCACCACATATTTTGATGTGAAAAATGTACCCACAGATCTGCTCTCGGTCTAAAATGCATTATTATGTGTTTCTTGTGTTTGAGAATATATCTTTTGACATTATATGCACCTCATTTTTAATTTAAAAATATGGAATCATTTTTTGTTTAAAAACAGAGTATCTTTTCTAGACAAACAGAACCCTTCTCTCTCTGGAATGTTTTTATTGTTGCCCCCGCAAGGTATTTGTGTGCTTTAGTTTTGTTCATAATTGGGTGTCCCCTCCCTTTCCCCTGTTTTCTTTTTTGCCTTTGCTGTAGACTGAAATAATAATTGGTTTTGTAAGCACAATGTCTGCATACTGTAAATAGTTTTATCTGCCAGACACTCTTGTTTTCCCCCTCCTGTTGAAATTTCAGATCACGGTTAAAACTGTGGGATAATTGATCTGTTTCGAAAGAGCCTGTGGCAAGGATTCTGAGGCTGTGGCCTAGTCTAGTGAGCAAGCAAGGGCAATGTGTATACTCAGAACTGTTGTCATGTGGGTGTGGGTGTGTGTTGTAGGCCGTTAACCCAGACTCTAGCTCACGGCAGGATATTCAGAGATAGAGGTCACAACCAAGAGATAGCAGTCCAGCTTCTGCTTGAAGATCTCCAGCAAGGGAGAGCCTCCCACCCTTACTGAATTATTGGTTCCATTGTCAAGTTACTCTTAGCACCGAGAAGTTTCTTCTAATGCTCAGTCAAAATCTCTGCTCTTCTGTAACTTAGATCTAGCTGTGTTTGGAGGCAGTAGATAACAATAATTATTTGCCCTCTTCTGTGTCCCTCAGGTATTTGAAGACTGCTGTCAAGTCCTCCCTCAGTCTTCTCTTATCCAGGCTAAGCATGCCCAGTTCTTTCAACCTTTCCGTCTTCATTTTCATACCCCTGACCATCTTAGTTGCCCTCCTTTGAACTTGTTCAGTTTGTATTTCCTTCTTAAAGTGTGGCATTTAGAACTGGAAATTGTTCTACGAATGAATGAAGGGAAATTCAGTGGTACCTCGGGTTAAGTACTTAATTTGTTTCGGAGGTCCGTTCTTAACCTGAAACTGTTCTTAACCTGAGGTACCACTTTAGCTAATGGAGCCTCCTGCTGCCACTGCATCGCCAGAGCGCGATTTCTGTTCTCATCCTGAAGCAAAGTTCTTAACCCAAGGTACTATTTCTCGGTTAGCGGAGTCTGTAACCTGAAACGTATGTAACCTGAAGCATATGTAACCCAAGGTACCACTGTAAAGGGGAACTATTACTTCTCCTGACTTGGAAACTATAGACTATCCAGTGAAGTTGTCCCATTAGTACAAGGACTTCAACTTCTGCAGAGGAACTTCTCGTCCTCCTCCCCAGCACCCCCCCCCCCTAAAAAAAATCTGCTCTGAGTTTTGTAAGGAAAAGTGGGGTAGATCCCAAAAGCTAAACCACAACATTGATTATTCCAATTGTTCCTTTTGAGTTCAGTAAACAAATAACAGGATAATCTCTACTAGGTACTTCAAATAAACAGTTTCATAAAGCCAGTTTCTTGGTAGAAATGTTGTGTTAAAATGAAAGGGAAAGAAAAAAACATTTTGAAAACATGTTGCATAGCAAGGATCCCCTGGCTCTGGCCTTCAAAAGTAGGATGCTAAGCATATGGTTTAAAAACATTTGTTCCTTTTGTGTGTGCATGAAACGGGTTTGACTTACCTGTTCTCATTCTGTAAGGTGCCCTATTTTGGGACAAGGGACTTCAGTGGGCAATTGTGGATGAGAATAGAAAGGTAGTTCCTCTTAGTTGTATACTATAAAACTCTTTTCTCCCCTTCAAGCTTTTTGTTTAGTCGTTTAGTTGTGTCCAACTCTTCGTGACCCCATGGACCAGAGCACGCCAGGCACTCCTGTCTTCCACCGCCTCCCGCAGTTTGGTCAAACGCATGCTGGTAGCTTCGAGAGCACTGTCCAACCATCTCGTCCTCTGTCGTCCCCTTCTCCTTGTGCCCTCCATCTTTCCCAGCATCAGGGTCTTTTCCAGGGAGTCTTCTCTTCTCATGAGGTGGCCAAAGTATTAGAGCCTCAGCTTCAGGATCTGTCCTTCCAGTGAGCACTCAGGGCTGATTTCCTTAAGAATGGATAGGTTTGATCTTCTTGCAGTCCATGGGACTCTCAAGAGTCTCCTCCAGCACCATAATTCAAAAGCATCAATTCTTTGGCGATCAGCCTTCTTTATGGTCCAGCTTTCACTTCCATACATCAATACTGGGAAAACCTTCAAGCTTACTTCCTAATAAATTTTATAGAACATCTGGCATATTTGGCGGCCAGCTTTTGCACTTTTTGCAAAGTTAAAACCACTTTACAACGTTTTGTTGTCGCCAGCTTGAATAACCTAGGAAGGAGTTATACATATTTGGAGCACAGGAGCCTACCTTAAACTGAGTCAGACATATATCCGTCTAGCTCAGCAATTACTGGCAGTGGCTCTCCAACTCTTCAGACAGGGCTCTCACCCAGCCCTATTTGGAGATGACAAGGATTGAGACTGAGACCATCTGCATGGATAGCAGATGTTGTACTCCTGAGCTGCAGTTGGAGTAGATTGTCTCAATTCTTTATCCTGTTAAGGATTGCTAGCTCCTGACAGTGCCTAGTAATGGCAGGGTTCCTGAAGGTGTGTCTGTATTCCCAAAGTTGTACCATATGTTGTGTCCGGATCTGATGCTGGATCCCTCACAGAAAGTGGCAAGGGGGGTCTGGTCAGAAGTTGCAGGACCATGGACAGCTCTTATTCAGTTACTCTGAGGGCCCCAACCTTTTTTGCAAAGTTTTTGTGTTCTTCTAAACTTGGGGTTCCACCAAGCCTACTGAAACCTCTGTCTTGTGCATGGATGGAGGGGCAAGGCAGCATTCTTGGATTGTAGAGGTCCCAGCACACCAGGCTCCTCTTGTGCTGATAGTAGTGTCATCTGCGGCTGGCCCAGAGAACAATTTCACTCTGCATCCTTAGCCTCTTTCCCTGGTGATAGGCCATTACAGAAGCATATATACCTTTGGGTCCCTTCCACCTCTACAATTCTACGAAAGTAGAATTAGTTGGCTCTACTCATTGCTGGCCTGACTTGACTCTCCAAATTTCTTCTTCCCTTCCTCTACGCAATATAGTTACTACACTGACCAGCAGAGTAGCTATCCAGAAACTCAAAACAGGACCCTTTTTCAGCCCTTTCCAGAGATACATGGGGTTGAACGTGGGTCCTTTGGGCATTCAAAGCATGTACTGTGCCATTCCACTACAGCCCTTTCATTTCCTATTTTCTCTTTGGCTCAAGGTGACTTACCACTATAATTAAAAACAATAACATAATTAATGAAGATGTAGTACAGAAATAGGGGGAAATATTAGATCTCACTTTTGAAAGAAAAGGTTATTCTTCATACATCAATGGAGTCGTTCAGATCTCTCTCTTTTTTGTAGATGTTTATAAGAGCCTCAGAACAAACATGTATTAGAGGGCACTGATTTAGATAACCTTGAATGAATGACATGTTTATGTGAAAACAAAGCTAATAATAAAGCCTGGGCAGCTGACTGTGAAATTATAAGTTTAGACGATGACATAACGAATAGATGCTGGCCAAATATATTAATCAGTGTAGTATTGTTTGAGATGGGGATTAACATAGAACCTTACTAAGGCTCATATGGGCTGGAGCCGGCTTTGTTTCCATCAGAAACTGGTCCCGTGTTGCTCCAGTAACGTCAGACATCCAAGCTCACGTGGGAGGAGTCACCTTGCCACTGCTCCTCCTATCCCAGCAGTTTCTCAGTTTCTTGGTCAAGGAACTTGGCATGGGAAGGACATGCCAGATCCTCACACTTGCACGCAAGCTCCTACCCGAGCAGCATGATAAGATGACATGTTGCAGCAGCACATAACCTGCTGAAATGAAGACTGCTTTGCCATGTAAAGTACGTTCCAAAAATGAGAGGGGAAAAACCTCAAGTTTAGCCAGAATTGGGATTTTATTTGTAAAAAGAAAAAGCCTAATGTGTTTTGGCCTGTGATTATTTTAGGCCTTCGTTATTTTAGGAACAGGGCACCACGTGTATTTTTATCAATTAAAAACCAGTTTAAGTATATTTACGTTATTTATATGCTAATATATATTTACTCAATGTAAAATGTAGAAGTAGTTTGCAGAAATCTAGGTTAATAAAGTCACACTGTCACTTTCACTGAATATTTATGTGATGTATTCAGTCAATCGATCAATCAGTCATTCTATAATGGTCAAAGATCAGACAATAGAAATAACATTAATAACACACACAGCAACATTAGCACCAAGGGGCAGAAGCAGTAGACAAAATTGAAAATGTCATATGTATTGTTCCTTTTACAGCTCTGGTGCAAGCCTAAGATAATCACAGGTAAAAATGTGTTGGCTTTTTTTACAAATAAAATTTGTGCCTTCTTAAGATTCTATCTGTCTCATTTTTTGTGTGTCAGTTTGGATGCTTATAGGTCTTTAATAAAAAAACAGGTTGTCATGTGTGACATCAGGTATGGAGCAGATGAAGGTTTGGTTTGTATTGGCTGCACTACTGCAGCCAGTGGGACTGCTCTCAGCTCCAGTTACCTGATAGGCCCTAAGAGGGATCCCTTTTGAAGTAATCACCTGACTGTTTAATGTTTTATTATATTTTTAAATATGTGGAAGCTGCCTAGAGTGGCTGGGGCAACCCACTAAGAAGTGTGGGGTATAAATAGTAAAATTATCATTATGGAATTTCATCAGAGAAATGTTGGAGGGTATGCTAAGTTAGATAAACAAAGAGTTGTTATTCTGATCATTGCAATTTAGCAGGATCAAGGTACATAAAATTATAATGATTAATGGTTAGCCAATGAGATTTCTGCAAATTAGCTTATTGTCTATATTGCTTTATTGTGTTTCTTTTTTTCTAGTTTGAAGAAGAAGAGGCTAGCTAAGCAAAATTCAGAGGCAGCCTCCTCAAATGCTTGTGGGATCCCCGCAGGTAGAACTCAGGCTGGAAGAGATGATGGAAGTAAAGCTGTTCTGGTGCAGACCAATGGCTCTCAAGAAAACGGCAAAAAGTCTGGGGAAAAGGAGGACTTGGAGAAAAAGAAGAAGAAAAGCAGTCAGCCAAAGGATATTAGGCGCACAGATCTTAAGCGATACTATAGTATTGGTGAGTTTAAGGCAAATACTGTATTACCTCTTTGAAATCTTTTAAGTGCTTTTAAAGTGTAACAGTCTGTGGTGTTGTGTTTTTTCTTCTCATTATATTGCTGCTCTACTTTCAGTAACCTTCTGTAAGTCAATATGGAATATATAAACACGTTTTAGTTTTATAAGCTCCCATTTGGATTCTGTAACATTGCTGAGTCTTGGCAGGCTGGTTAAGTGTGCGAAGTCCATCTGCAAGCACAGATTCTATGTATTAGAAATGACGGAAGTTTCGTAGCATCAAAATAAAATAGCTTTTTACGTATTTGAATGTAGTGGATGAATGGATTGGCTTTTACCTTCAGAATGGGCACCTGTCTCCAAACTGGCACCTTGTAAGTGGAGGTTGGATCTAGCTAGAAGGTAAAGTGTAGTGGAATGAGTGTAACTGTTTGAAAGGATTCCTAGCCACAAGGAATTCACCTAATCTCTCTGCTTCTTAGCAATTTTTCATTTTGTTGAAAACATTCTATTTTTAGTATAAAATATCTTTTAACCAAGTGAAATATAACACTATTGAAAGAGTTAGTTAGCAGTGTGGAGGTTTTTGAATGTGCACACACACACACACTTCTTTTAAGACTTAAGAACATAATAATAATCCCACTAAGATCATATTTTATCCTTCTTCCTACAATGGTCAACCAGATACCCTGGGAAGATCACTAAGTAAGCAGGCCATGGAGAAATGTCTTTCTTCTGCTGTTGCCTCTTCAGCAGTTGAATTCAGTTCTATATTGTCTCTGATCATGTAAGTTCCTATAGCCACCATGACTAATTAACCATTGACAGACCATAATCTTGTCTAATTCCTCCCTGAAGCATTTAAAGTTGATAGCAATCGCCAAATCCCACAGCTTTGAATTCCACGATTTAACTGTGCATTCTGTGAAAAAGCACTTACTTTTGTCTATCCCCAATCTATTGCTAATCTGTTTTAGTGAAAGACTCTTGAGTAGCAAGTATCTGTCTCAATCTTCATTATACAGTTTATTATTCCTCTCCCCCCCCCCCCCCAAAGATAAAAATGCCCAACTGCTCTAGCTTTTCCTTGTTGGGAAGAATATGAAGAACGGCATGTGTTGCCCAGCCCAATTAACTTTTATGATGGCCCATTAACCGTCTAAAGAGTAAACAGAATCTGCAAAAATGACTCCATCATTTGCCAGGACACTACAAGGATAATGTCTGCCTGTGAAGTTGGGAAAGATTCCAAATAACTAGAGTGGAGCTTGTAAGACAGCTATCCAGGAGAGCCATAAAACATTTTGCTAGCATAATGAATCTGTTTAGCATTTACATGGCAACAGTGCAATTTCAGCCTTCTTAGCAACCTTGAAAAGGGACCATTAGCTTCTTCCATTGCTAGAGATCCCATGGTTGTGCCTTTCTCCAGCAGTCTGATAATGAGGGTTCTGATGCCACTTTAAATTTGAATTGGAGCATCAGAGAAATAATAGATCTCTGTGTGTGCGTTTTTACAAAATCACCTGTTTCGTTTTTGCAACTAAAGCAACACAAAATACCTGCTGAAATAGGAAAAAACCCAAATATTGTTTGATGGTATACCCCAGAGCAGGGGTAGCTAATGTGGTGCCCTCCAGAAATTTTGAATTGCAACTCCCATTCTCCCCAACCTGGGGAGCTATAGTCCATAACATTTATGGATTATGGTCGCAATGTTGTTTGTCCCTGCTCCAGATTTGGTGCTGGTTGATACGGGTTTTAACCAGTCTCTGAGTTGCATCCTGTAGTGGCTTTATACAAGCAGAAAGTGTTTCTGTTTTCACAAGGTGGTGCCAACACCACATTTTTCTCAATTCTCCATTATGCACTGCGGCACTCCATGGTTGCCCCAAATATGCTTCTCAGAGTTGGGGAGCCCTCTGGGGCAATAGGTAATACAGGACTGAAGGCTGTATTGGGGATGGGGGAAGGTATGTGAAAAACAGTGTGTTTACACATCTATGTAGAGTTACAGACATACCTGGTAAGAGTTAAGGCTTCCATCAAATGGTAGTATGGTGCCAGGTTTTAAAATGTAATATTCCTATTGTGCCCTGCAACCTGAAATTTGCTCCCTGAAGCAGATTTGGGTCATGTGCAGTGGGAGGAGACAGAGGGCCAGTTCTGTTGTGTTTACGGAAGCTGCTCCAATTGCCAGTGACGTAGCTGGATACAGAATGGTTATATTGCTTCTCGTTAGGAACCAATAGTGTCAAACACTGGGTACAGAACAAGTGCACCACGATTTGAACGTGGCTGAAATGTCTGATTTGTGGCCATCTTCTGAGGGCACACTGGTGGGTTTATTCCTTTGCTATTATTTTTTATGATGGTCCATTTTAGAACCTCAAATGGTTGGGCTGGCAAACCAAAAACCTGAGTTGGATTCAGCTTTTCTAGTTAACAATTATGTTGTAGCTTCCTTCAATGTCATCTTTACAAGCTATTGCCTTCTTTCCTCACACGGTTCTTTCCACCAAAGGGGCAAAGTTTAAAGGCGTAACATTGTAAATCAGTAACCACAAACCTTCTGCTCTAACAAGTAAAAACAAATAGATTCAAAGCTAGCGTTGTAGTGGCATTCAAATCTTTCCCCCTCTAGTCATCCCTGTGGTGATTGGGGCTGCGTTGTTTTTTGGCATGAGATCAAAATTTTCAACCTATTTCCAAGTTGTAAATACACTTCCTGACTATCAGAATAAATAACACTTGTCTATTCGATATTTGTTAACAAATATGTTAGATTGTATGTAAGAGTCAGAAAGCTGGTAACTGATTCTTAGGAGGGGCTGTAGCTCTGTGGTGGAGCCCAAAGTTTTGATGGTATGAGGTCCCAAAACATCTCAATTAATAGATCTGGTGACGATTTTTGCCTGAGAATCCTGAAGAGCTAGTGCTAACCAGGGCAATGGGGAGAGTTCTGGATTTGATGGATTATTGGTCTACCTTGTTATATATTGTGTGTGAACATAAAGATACAGTCATACCTCAGGTTGAATGTGCTTCAGGTTGAGCGCTTTTGGGTTGTGTTCCGTGGCAACTTGGAAGTAATGGAGCGCGTTACTTCCGGGTTTCGCCTCTCGCACATGCACAGACACTCAAAATGACATCATGCGCATGCACGGAAGCATCAAAACATGGCACGTGCAGATGCGCCGTCGCGTCTTACGTTCCATTCAGGATGCGAACAGGGCTCCGGAACGGATCCTGTTCGCATCCCGAGGTACCGCTGTAATCTCATGACCATCCTGGAGGAGGAGAAAGGAAAAGTGTGTGAGTCTGAGACTCACTGTGGCTTATCTTCATAACACTAAACCGGGGTGGGGCTAGACATTTTTGGCCAAAGAGACAGTGGTGGATGTGACCCCACACATACAGTGGTACCTCGCAAGACGAATGCCTCGGAAGACGAAAAACTCGCAAGACGAAAGAGTTTTTCGTTTTCTGAGTTGCTTCGCAAGATGGATTTCCCTATGGGCTTGCTTCGCAAGATGAAACGTCTTGTGCCTTTTTTTAAAAACCGCCAATGCATTCCTATGGGAAACCGTCAATACACAGTGGTGCTTCGCAAGACGAAAAAATTCACAAGACGAAAAAACTCGCAGAACGAATTAATTTCGTCTTGCGAGGCACCACTGTATACCTTACTCAGCTGAGCCTTGCAGATCATGTTAGAGAGGATATTTCTACCTCTACACTCATCAGATGATTGTTAAGATTTCTGGGGATGGAGTGATTTGCATCCTCAACAGAGCAACAACCAGTGCTGTGCCTGCTTCACTTCACTTCATTTCATCTTCACCACCACTGTCAAAATTGATGGGATCTTATCGAGAGGCCAGGAAAATTTGCTGGGCGGGGGAGGACACTGGATCAGGCAGATTTGCCACCCCTGTGTTAAACAACCCCCCCAACATTCCATGCCCATCTCCCCAATGTGTTAGCTAGTCCTCTGTACATGTTTTACATTTGCATTACATACGGTGGGAATGCAAAAGTGCTTGTAAAGTTAGCAGCTGTGGAAATTTCTAGATAAATCCCATTACGATCGAGTTGTGAGAGATACAAAATTAGCGTAAGCCCTGCTTGTGAAAACTCAGCACACTACATGCCCTCTCTGTTCCTTGGGATCCTCCTGTTCCCTTTGCTACAAGGGGACTGTGCTCATATTTCAGCTGAGGGGTGGAGTATGCAGAATTACACTAATCTGCTTCACTTTCCTCAGAGCTGGATTCCACAGACTTGGACAAGCCCCTTCCTCAGCCACTTCCTTAGCAGAGAAAAAGATGGGGATTTTGTGTGTGTGTGTGTGTGTGTGTGCACACGCACATACACACACAAGTAATGGCACTATTTGATTCTAATTTTCTCTGAGTGGGGGGAAATTGGCCAATTTGTATTCTGAGTGATTTTGCTGTGGCTTATTTTCCGTTCTCTGTCAGCCTTGCTTGCTTTCAAGTCCAGCGAGGCTGATTTAGCAGAGGCGTGGCAAAGAACCTTTCCCTTGCTTTTTTTAAAAAAAGAAAGTTGTAAAAGGGGAAACTCAGGACTTTTGGACACATGATTTAGGCTACTTGTTGGCATTCCTGCGCTTGAAGATGTTTGCGGTCGAGTGTTGCTGTGCCCACCATCCAGGAGGATTCTGCAAGAGCTGTTTGCCGGAAGTGCCCGGGAAGGCCTGCCAATCTTCTGCTGTCGCTGCCGCCTGTAAACTCCCGGGGAGAATAATCAACGTGGAATGGGAGGAGGGCTTGCCGTCTTCAGGCTACAGTTCTGCAACCGGGGACAGCTGTGAGTCTCTGCCAGAAGCTGTGGCTATTGATCACAGTGAGAAGGCAAAGAAGAAATTCCTAAAGGTTATGCACAGCTTTTCAGCCCCAAAGCATTTTTCCTGGTGTGTGGATTACAGGCAGCCTTACCTGTTGTTAGGTATGCAAACCACTGATTCCTGTCTGCTGATGGTTATCACACATGGAGGAGGAGTGGGGCTCAGGGAGAATAGATCTTGGGAAACTAGACAAGGTGAATGGGCTTTCAGAGCTATCTGAGGATACCTAACCATATTTTTCATTACAGCTTTTTACATCTACAGCTCTCTTACTGAAAACATGACATATCCGCTACTGTGCGTGCACATGTGATAATGACAATCATCTAGAAATGTACATTTAATGTTTGTTTATTTTTTTAAAGTGTTTTAAGACATTAAGCAACCATCATTGGGCAGCTAGCTTGAGTCTCAACTCCCATGGTAAATATAATGCTGAAGCAAATCTTATAGAATAAAATGGGACCTCAATGCTTTATTGTTAAAAATTCATATAGTAATTCTGATGGATTGCACATTAAACACAGGCACATGTATCTTCTCTATGATGTTTTCTGTATTAAAAAAATATGAAAAAAATGACTCTGAAGTTGATTATAGTTGGAGGTGTGTGTCCGTGGAGAAAGAAAGATAAATTGGCCTCATACCTTTCCCTTCTAGCAGGTTTTTCACTTCATATCGCCCATCTCATGCTGGTTTGTTTGTTTGTTTCCACCAAGGAAGAAAATATACAGCCCTCTACAAAGTAAAAAGCAAGTTGGGCAGGAAGAATCTGAGCTTCAAAATGATTGGAAAAGAAAGAGTTAAACAGCTGCTTTCTTCCTGCCTGGCCCCCTTTATCTGCTCTTTTTCAACTGAAATTTCTAACCTCAGAGGCTGGTGTTGGTTAAAAAGAAAGAAAGAAACTTCAAAGAAATGCTTGCTTCTTTGCTTAAGACATTTATATACTACCCTTCATAATGTTTTCCCCGGGACAGACATTTTAAAAAATAATTTGTTTGGCCCTTAGGTAGGTTCTCGTAGCAGATATACCAGATCCTGTGTGGGATATTCAAAGTGGGAGAAGTAGCCATAGTTTTGTGTGTTCAATCCTTGGCATCTCCAGTTAAAGAGATGCTGGATGTCCAGAAAAGGCCCAAGAAAACCCTCAAAAGCTGCTGCCATTCAAAGGAGTTGTAGGCTAGATGGACCCATCATTCCCCATTTTGTTTTCCTGACCCACTCAATATTTTCTTTTTACCTCCCATCTAAAGATACACTGGTTCAGTCATTTAGCATTTGGAAGAAGCAGAGATAACAAGGGTCTATCTGACCCTTGATATTAATATATTTTATGATGTTTCAAGGCTGCATTCGGTTTCATTTGTGTTTCTTTTAATGGAAGATTTTATGTATTGCCGTGATGCCCCGCAATCATCAGCTGCAGGGTGGTTCTAGAAATAAAAATAATAAGGCTATTCTGATGTACAACTTTGTTTAATGCGGGCAATGTTAGAATGTTTTAGTTCCGTTAGCAGCAGAGGTACCTTTACTGCTTATGTGTGAATATGGCCTGACAGTTTCAAGCTTCAGTATTGTACAATTAACTGCTTATGTGTGTCCTCAACAAAAGCATCTAGCAGAACACAAAAGGATATCCTTTCGAAATAAGTTTTGTTTTCTGATCTTGCAAAAGACTAATGCCCATACAAGATCTTCTGCGGAGTCCTGCTGAGCCCAGTAGCCCCAACCATAAAAATCTTGGATGACTGGAAAGAGCGCACATAGGCAGTTGTGACATCAGCAGAACGCACAATTCTTGTTGATATTGCAAATGCCTGAGTGATTTGTCCTGTCATGATCTCAACTTTGTCCAAGCCCTTAGGCACGCTGTGTACACCTCAGGTAGATAGTGGCGGGGTTTTTTGCCGTTAACATTTGTCACAGTGTATTTCAACTTTTCCTGACGTAACACCCACATTTAGCCTCAACTTGCAACCGTTGACCCACTTTTAATTCTTTACCATATACAGCATGCCTGTTTTTCTTCCTCTTTCTCCTTGCTAAAAACACAAACAGATAAGAAAATGTTGGTGACCCACCTTAGCTTAGGGCTTAACTCACTTGTGGCTACCAGCCTACCAATAAAAGATCAATTAATGCAACTTAATGCAACACTCAAGCATCACTGATAAAAATATTGTCAATAATAGCTTTTCTGTGACAGGCAGCCCTGTATCGAAACGTTTTTAATATTTGAGGTTTTATAAATTTTTTATATATGTTGTAAGCCATCCAGATGGGTGTGGTATAAATAATAAAATTATTATTTATGATTCGTTAATCACCAGTTTTCATGTTTGGCCGAGACAAACCTGGTTTAATATTATTTTGCTTATGTTTACCAATTAGTGATTTGAAAGTTGTTCACATTTTAGGTAATCGGTCTCGGGGTTTCTCTTTCAGAGGACAATCAAACCAAAACCAATGAGAAGAAAGAAAAGAAAATGGTCTCTCAGAAGCCACATGGTACAATAGAATACACGGTAAGAGTAGCTGCTCAGAATCTATCGCATGAATATTTTTGGATGTGGTATGCCCATTCTATTTCCCCATGCTACGCAATTCCTCTACATCCTAATTTGTTGCTTTTATCCTATTCACAAGAGGAAGTGATCCTTTTCCTGAGTACAGTGGTGCCCCGCAAGACGAATGCCTCGCAAGACGGAAAACCCGCTAGACGAAAGGGTTTTCCGTTTTTCAATGCGCTTCGCAGGACGAATTTCTCTATGGGCTTGCTTCGCAAGACGAAAATGTCTTGCGATTCTTGCAATTTTTTTCGCTCCCCACCCCCTTTTTCTAAGGCACTAAGCTGCTAATAGCCTTTTAGCAGCTAATCCCTTAAGCCTTTAATAGCCGCTAATAGCCGCTAAACCGCTAATAGCGCTAATCTGCTAATCCGCTAATAGGGTTGCTTCGCAAGACGAAAAAACCGCTAGACGAAGAGACTCGCGGAACGGATTCTTTTCGTCTTGCGAGGCACCACTGTATAACCAGGCAGGAACTACCCGTGTCTCCACTAGTACCACCTATGGTATCTATCCACTAAAGGTCTCACTAAATACCCACAATATACAAGAGGTTGTTTCCTCTTCCTGCCTGGTTCCTGCATGCACTAGCTCAGTCTTACCTATACTGAGTATCCCCTCTTAAACATAACCACATTTCAAGTAACTATTCTCAAGAACAAAATGTGAGAGGAGTGCCTCTCAAATCAAGCAATAGGGCAGGGGGTGGATCCAGGCCCAGCAGTAGGGGTTAGAATCACTGGGCATCTTCCAAGGCCCATGCCCAAGTAGGGGGCCCAGTCCCAGTGCCAATCCCTGAAGCCACCTGCCCAACACAGGTTTGTCCTCGCTGCTGCAGCTACCCACCTCACTGAGCATGCAAGCAATGGCAGGCACTATTTCATTTGAAAGTGATATGCAATAGTGCTCGCTTCGGCAGCACATATATTAAAATTCAAAGTGATATGCCATAGTAGTTTTGCAATAATAAGAGCAAAGCTGGGGACCCCATGCACATTCTCAGAATTCCAGGTGTGCTCACTGGTCCAGAAAGTTGGGTGAGCCCTGAAATAGAGGACTGTGTCACTTATAACATGGCATATGTCTTTTCCTAGATGTGAACCAGAAACCCAATTTTCATAAATTTGCTTGTTCTGCTCCAACGTTCCTGATTGGCTCATGGAAATCTCACTAAAACTGTACAATAGGTATATAAATAAGGGAAATAAGTTTCATAAATATCCTTAAAGCAGAATCTGTAGCCTAGCGTCAGTTTCTCCACTCATAATAATGCAGCTGCCCTACATACTTTGGCCTTTGAAAGCTGCTGTTGTGTGCTGCATCTTAGAGTGAAGTTATTTCTCTTCTTCGGGAGAAGGAGAAAATTATTGTAGGGTTGCCATATTTCAAACGGTGAAAATCCGGACAGAAAAGTTGTTGAGTTTGGACATTTTACCGATTTCTGCCCAGACACTGCTGCACAGATGCTGCACAGTATAAATAACTTTTAATAGATCCTGTATCTGATTCACATACATAGTAAAAATAAAAATAGTAGTAGTAGTAATAATGTGTATCTTGAACTCAACAGCCTCCCCTCCCTTCTCTGGTAATTGGTATGCTATTTCTGAATCCTGGAGGTTCCTTTTAAAGGAACCTGTGAAGGTGTTGTGGCTAATCAACATCCTGTGTGCATGATGGTCGCACTCCCATCTGCCTGCACATTCATCACATGCTCAAAGCGGTTCTGTGTGTGTACCGTTCTTCTGCATGAGTACTTGGCCTTTGAGAATCTCCCTTCATGTCAAGGATTTCTACACATATAATCTTGGCTACAGACTCACGGAGTGTGGGGAAGGTGGGAATTGTGCCTACTGGCCTCCTTGTTGGGTAGGTCTAGCCTTGACTGTATGAGTAGGTGGTGGCTGTCGGAGCCTTTCTGATCTCTAGCAATCAGATTTGTCTTTTTATAAAAAATCATCACTGCACCTAGAATCGATGTTTTCATTGTCCACAAAGCTCCAGGGTCTGTTCTAAAGAAGCTTCTAAATTAATAGATTAGCAAGAAGAAGGAATGGGGTGAAAAGTACAAGACGCTGTTACATGCTCAAGCTCTAGTACACATGCTGTGGTTCAGTGGATTATGTACAATGGTTAGAAAACAAGTTTGCTCTGGATACAACTTCCTCTTATCTTGTAAAGCCAATAAAGGATTGACTTAACTAGCTATAAACAGAGACCCAAGTGGGCCAATCTTATTGATCTGTTGTATATGAGTGTTTGTTTTCACTTAGGTTCCTTCAATTAAATCCTCCCTCCAGTCCAGATTCAAAAGATGGGAGTATTTTCCACAAGCCTCACGTGTATTGCAAAGATAAGATACTTTTATGTGTTGGCAGGCTTGATTGATCTTGGCTGCTCTCAGAGGTCAAATGCAAGCACCAGAGAATGCATACAAGAAAAGTTAAGGCTCTGGGTTTGAATGGGAGTTAGATTAACAAAAACTTTGAATCTACTTTAAGCCATGAGCATTCTCATGTAAGAGAGACTGGGTAATTTGTAGCTAATAAATCCACTTTATTCTGTAGTGTTGCACACATTCTGCCAAAATACATTTCCAGAGGCATTGCCATGTTAATCAGTTGCAGCAAAAAATAACTGTGTTTTTTAACTAATATTTTTTATTGATTTTCCATTTTTAACATTGATATAACATCTTATTTCCTTTTACAAATTTTAAGCTCCACTGAGCTAATCGACTTCCCTCCATCTCCTCATCTGGTTTTTATATAACTACCTCATATTTCCACACATTTATATCATCACAATTCTACATTTTTCTTAATATTGTATTAGTTATTAAGTATATTTGTAGAAAAGTTCCTCTTAATAAACATTGCAAGATTTAATGCAGCCCGGCTAGTGTCTTTATATGTTTACAGTGATTGTCTATATATTGAATAAATTTACTCCACTCTCTGGAATGCTTGTTCACTCTGCTTTTGGATTTTCCCTGTCAGCTTTGCTAATTCTGCATCTTTGTCTGCCATTCCTCTACCGTCAATAATTCTTGCAGCAAAAAATAAGTGCACGTCCCATTGCATTTTAAAGGCTAATAATTTATTACAGCAGAAGCTTTTGTGCACCAGAATCTACTTTGTTTTGTGACTAGAGCCTACTTAGAAATGTGTGGTGGTTTTTGAAATGCTACATAGTTTGGTTATTTCCCCCTGCATAGAGGAAATGGTCATTTTAAAATGAGGAGAAGAGAAGAGAAGAGTTTGGATTTGATACTCCACCTTTCACTCCCTTTAAGGAGTCTCAAAGCGGCTAACATTCTCCTTTCCCTTCCTCCCCCACAACAAACACTCTGTGAGGTGAGTGGGGCTGAGAGACTTCAAAGAAGTGTGACTGGCCCAAGGTCACCCAGCAGCTGCATGTGGAGGAGCAGGGACGCGAACCCGGTTCCCCAGATTACAAGACTACCGCTCTTAACCACTACACCACACTGGCTCTCTAGGTTTTACATTTTTTTTTTTAAACAGGCATGATCGAGGACAGTGCAATAACATTTTAATCTTTCTATCTTCCCTCCTTCAGGCTGGAAGCCAAGATACTCTGAACAGCATAGCTCTGAAGTTTAACATCACTCCAAATAAACTTGTGGAACTCAACAGGCTCTTCACACACACAATTGTTCCGGGCCAGGTAACCGGGTTGTGATTAAATCCAATTTTCTAAAAGATGTGATCTGTACTAGTTAAAGAAGGCTCTTCTAGTATCATTTTGAAATAACTAGAACAATGGAAATGACACCATGCCCTCGTAAGTAATCGTAGGCATGCAGTGGCTTCAGAGGCACATGCACCGGGCACAGTGGTGGATAGCATGGTGGAGCTGTGCTGCTGCTGCATAAAGTGACGCAGCAATAAAGTTGACACAGTGCAGACACGCTGGTGGAGCCAATCTGTTGCACCTGCTGGTGAATTTGAACCACACCAACTTTGCTGCAGCCTCCTAGTATGCAGCCGTTATGCAGCCGGTGAGAAGTCAGGTGAGTGGCACAGCCCCTCCCTGCTGTCTGCATGCAAAATAACACTGGTTTTATAAGAACACAACTTTATATGCTCAGATCATATGTTCAATTAGCAGAGCATTTCCTATACTGCTTGGAAGCAGCTGTCTGTGGTTTCAGGTAAGAGTGTTTCCCAGACACATCTGGGGATGCCTGAAACTGAACCTGGGACCCTTTGCATGCATCTGTGCAGGCAGACCTGTGATAACTTCTGCACTGGGCTGAAATCCTGTACCAGTTATATGTGCTTAAGGCTGCAATCCTATACCCCTTTACCTGGGAGTAAACTGCATTGAATTAACAGTGTTTACTTCTGAGAGGGTATGTATAGGATTGCACTGTAAATATTGTTATATATATATATACAGTGGTGCCTCGCAAGACGAAAAGAATCCGTTCCGCGGGTCTTTTCATCTTGCGGTTTTTTCGTCTTGCGAAGCAAGCCCATTGACGGAGTAGCGCTATTAGCGCTATTGGCTAAAAAAGGGGCTAAAAACGGCTTTTTAACACTTGGGAGATTAGCGGTTTTGCTGCTAAAATGCTTTTAGCAGCTTAGCGATTCAAAATAAGGGGTTTTGGAGCGGAAAAAAAATTCAAATTTATTCGTCATTTTTCGTGGTGATTTTAAACACATTTATAGGTGCATAATCACTTCACTAGTTGGCTGTGTTAAGTCAGGAATGAAAGTCAGGATTGTCACTATCCTGCAATGAGAGAGGGACAAAATTCAAGAAGTTAATAGTTGTGTGTGTGTGTATATCTATCTATCATCTATCTATCTATCTATCTATCATCTATCTATCTATCTATCTATCTATCATCTATCTATCTATTTATCTATCTATATATCTTGGTGCTTTAAAATAATGCTCTGTAAATCGGTTGTCTTCACAGTGTATGTTGTTGTAGTAATCTTGTTTCTTTTGTGGGGGGGTTGGCCTAGGTTCTGTATGTGCCAGATAGTGAGCCTCTTTCTGCTGCTGCGAAACTAGCTTCTTCAAGCCCTGGCGCTACCGTTTCACCTTCCTCATCAGATGCAGAGTATGATAAACTTCCGGTAAGACTTTCATGTTAGAGTCAGTTTTAGCCAAGAAGCATCTTAATCCTTTTTTTCTGGCATAGGCTTTCAGGGAGTGGGCTCTGGTCCGCAAAAACTTATGCCACAATAAATTAGTTAGAGTTTAAGGTTGCACAAGATTTTTTCCAGTAAGACGTTATACAGACTCTGTTGTTTAGAAAGTGATGTCTAGTCAGTTAAGTGTATATACTATCTTTTGATATGATGGCTCTTGATTTCCTTGAAAAGTGTAAAATTGCTTATCATATTTTCAATAGACATGGGAACACTTTGCATGTCATAAGGGTCACTTGATAGTACTTCCATGGCTATTTGCCACATATCCCATTGTTTGCTTGCCATGGCTCTCTGCTTGAACGGCTGGTTTTCTTCATGCCGCTAGAAACAAGCAAACAATGGGAAATCTGTGGTGGCCTCGCCCACCTGCACAAGGAACTGTGGCACACAAATGTCTGCTGGTTTTTTTATTTTTTAAAAAACCTTTATCATTCAAGGATGCTGACTTAGCAAGAAGGGTTTGCAGACCAATCCAAAGAGTCCTGTCTTCCACCTCAGAGGAAGATGAGCCAGTTGTGGTCAAGTTTTTGAAAATGAACTGTCGATACTTCACAGATGGCAAGGTAGAAGGCTTTGGTGATTTATTTTGCAACAGGGGTGTGGGGGTGTGGGGGTGTGTGTGTGATAGGCAGTTAACAATTAGAGTATCATAAGGTGTGCAGATGTTGGAACTGTTAATCTCTATTGTCTACAAATCTATTTGCATTTGAAAATTAGCTTTACTAAGTAGGCTGACCACAGTCTAAAATGGGCTGTTTTGTAGATGGTTCCCGTGTGTGTGCTTGGGGTTCTGGGCACATAAGATTCAACAGCAAACTACACATTATGCACATAGAAACATAGCTTGGGTCTAGCAGCAGCTTTTACTAGGTGACAGCAGCTGCAAGAGGAGGTAATTTGGAACAGAGAAGCCTCATAGGAAGAGAAGGAGTACTACACTGTCTTTCTACCAATTGCGTGCCTGCTGCAAATTCACCTCCTTCAGTGTTCCAAATCTTTTATTTCATGAGTATGCATATTACATGTACCTAAGCTCTAAGGCAGAGCCATTTGCCATTTTGCCTTCAGTGTGCTATAGCCATCCAAGTCTCCTGTTGGGAATTATCAGCATAAGAAATGAAGTCATGCTAACATGAGAAAGGAGGCCTGCTAGCTTTGATAGGTTCATGGAAGCAGCCAAGATCAGAGAAGAATGGTTTTTGCTTGACCCATGAATTCTAATATTTTGACTCTAGTTAATTAACAAGCTGTCGCTCCCATTTCATTGCAGCTAAGGATAAAATTTAAATACCTTGATCCCCTTTTATAACCCTGGCCTTGTCTGCTGAAGATAGATGTGTTTTGAGCACTTGGAATCCTTATCACTGCTTGGTATCAGTAGGGTATTGACCTGTTGTCTGTTCAGAGTGAGCACTTTGGTAGAAAACATGATTGCAAGGGCGGGGTGGGGGAACGACAATGAGGGGTGTATAAGGAATTTGGGAGAGGGAACATAAGGGACAACATGTCTTGAAAATATGATGTGCTAATTCTTTTATTTTTATTTTAAGGGTGTGGTAGGAGGGGTCATGATAGTCACTCCCAACACCATCATGTTTGATCCTCACAAATCAGACCCTCTGGTAATTGAGAATGGCTGTGAAGAGTACGGGCTCATTTGCCCCATGGATGAGGTTGTTTCAATTGCACTCTACAACGATATCTCTCACATGAAGATTAAAGATGCCCTGCCATCGTAAGAAGTATTCTTTGTTGACCATGTTTGAATGTAACCAGTGGGATGTGGAGGACAACCAGTGGGAAGTGAAAGGAGAACTTTGAAGAAATTGAGGAGCAAAACAACTAATGAGGGTGGGAGGGAAGGGAGATGCAGAATAGTTCTACATTCATTAGGAATGGTGATACAGACTAGGCCCAGGTCACACATTTTTTCAAGTGGTGAGGCTGTATACAGTGACCCTCTTTGTGGAGGGAGGAAAGCCCTCCACAGCTTGTTTATACATTGCTGCCCAGAAAATACCACATGCAAGCAAGCATGTAGTGTGGATGGAGGTCCTGGGCTGTCCAGATGACAGGACCTCCTTCTTGTTCTTGACATGTAAACTGGCCTTAAATCTTAATTTTTGAATTAAGAAGCACAGATTCAGTGAAAAGGGGGGTGGGGAAAGAAACTGGGAAATGAAATTAAGTGTCAAGGATCTAGTAAGGCTAGTTTCTTTATTTGAATGGGTTTTTCAGCAGAATGTCCCACAACATTAATTAAAGGATAATACTTAGATATTTCACTGCTGTGAGCTCCAAATTATTGGCATATTAAATGATGTAGACTGATCTGTATAGGAGTAGATATATGTAGGATCTTCCTCTGAAGACAGACTGTTAGTTAATGTCCTTGAATCTCTTCCTATGATTGTATTAATGGTAATAATGCTTACAGCTACTTTACAGGTACAGCTGCAATTGCATAATTCATATCATCACATATAATGACCACATAGGTAATGAGAGGGATCTTCATGTCTTAACTGAACATTTACTCCAGTAGTGAGAAGTGCAGGAGTTGTGAAATCACTTTGCAAATACAGGGATTCTTCCAGTGGCTTGAAGTTATTCGTTATTAATCTCTGTATACTGGATGAGAAAATGAGAGCTTATACGTTTGCACAGGCTTCAGTTTATTTATTTGAAGCAAGGTTGGGCAGTTTGCTGAACTGTTTAAAAATTTCTCTTTTTTAAAAAATGTATTTGTGATTGTTGAGAAAAGCTTGAGAGCATGAATCTTGGCTCATTCAAAGGCTGTCAGCTGAGAGAAGGAAAATTTCAAGACCCTTGAAAATAATAGAATTGTAGATCTTATGATTTCTGAGGCCTTCTCATGTTTTTGAGCTTGGATTTCTTAAGTCTGCTTCTAGTCTTTTGTATGAGATGGGATGCTGATGAGATGGGATTTGTTTGCTATCAGTGGCCTGAAAACCGTCACAGAAAAGAAATTATACAGTTTATAGTCATTCTGTTGCTCCTTTTGTAGTAACTTGAAGACTCAGGCTGGGTCTTGTCTTTTGTCCCCTCAGCCTTAAAAATACCTGCAGAGTACCTAATGATATATCCATCTCTCCACTTTCACAACATGAACTTCAAAATACAAATATTTTGTTATACCAATTCTTTCAACTCCATAATTACTTATTTCAGTTGGCTTGCATTTTATTTTGCAAGAAGCAAAATTGGTTTGTTTCAAATTATTTCAATGTTGTTTTGGTGTATTTTAGTTGAAAGCTCCTTTTTGCCATTTGTTTTGTTTATTTATTTTAGTATTTATTGAGTTTTCATTTTGTTATCATTTTGTTCTCCATTTTAACATTCCATATGCATCCACCATCTTTCCTGACAGCGACATTCCAAAGGATCTTTGTCCTTTGTACAGGCCTGGTGAGTGGGAAGACCTTGCTTCTGAGAAGGATATCAACCCTTTCAGCAAATTTAAATCCATAAACAAGGAGAAGAAGAAGCCCAAAGCGGACAACTTTGTCACCCTGAATTCCACACCAATAAAGCCCACGGAGAAGGAGAAGTCTACAGATCTTGAACTTAAACCTCCTGAAAGTTCTTCCTTGGTGACCTCCAAGTCGGAGGAAACACAAAGGGACTCCAACACTCCCGAGCCTTCAAAAAGGGTGGCTTTGGAATGTACCACGGAACATTCTGTAGAGAGTGTTAGTCTGGACCTATCCAAAGATAATTCCCTTCTGGAAGAAGATGGTTTTATTGAATTGGAAGAGACTTCATCACAGACTGATAGCAAAGTAAAGAGCACAGATGTTGGAACAGTTGGTGTTCCCAGTGACTCTAAAATGAGAAAGGAAGTTTGGTTGCAAGCAACAAATAAAGAAAATTGTGACCAATCAGGGACAAAGCATGAAGTTCTTAAAGATGTCCTTGATTTAGAGTCCTGTGAGAAGCTAGATGTGGTGCCTGAAATAAACAAGGGGGGTAGCTCACCAACAAATGTGGAAACAACTCTGGATGCAAACAAGGAGCTGAATAAAGACAAACTTATTGAATTTTACCTCAGTAAAGATAAGGATGAGCCACAGACTACTGATGACTTATGTAAGGCTAACGTCAAGGAAGACGGGAACAGTATACCAGGAGGCATAGACCTCACCCTTAGTTCTTCACATTCCCAAGCCAATAAATTTGTGAAAGGCAAAAGAGAAGGTCCAGATTTGTGTTCTAATGGAAGGAAAGAGGCATCGTCAGAAGTTGGTGCGACAGCAGAGAAAAAGGACCATGAAGGATCAATAGCCTCTTCATTGCCATCTCAGCTAGATAACAAGTCTGAAATCAGACTCTGGCTGCTGCAGAGAATCCAAGTGCCCATAGAAGGTAGGCCTGCTTGCCATAGTCTTACTGTAGCACCCCATGTTAATGAAGGACAGAAATTCTCTTTCAGTTTCCAATAGTTCTCTTCAACCTTGTTTTTTTTACAGATTGCTTAACAGCACAGTTATGTCCTACAAAAAATTAACGAGTCTGCCCTTGATTCTAATCTCTTTCTGCAGTTGTTTCTAGAGAAGTGGAATACTCTTGGGGTTTTTCTTTCTTTCTTATGACTTGAATATAGTTGAGAAGTGGGAATGTGTCAAAAAATTGAATTTTCCTAATTGTAGGGGCTACATTAGAACCCACTTGAACTTCTTTTTCTGCAGGTCAAAGTATTGAAATTATATCATAACTTATTTTTTTCTTTTCTTTCTGCAAAGTATTTTTGTTGATTCCCTTAAATTAGTCTTGGAGGAAAACCAGCTGCAATTTATATATATATTTATGTAAGCTGAGAATAATAAGCCTAATAATTTCCTACCAGGCCGTCACCATGATGTTGCAGGGTGCGTTGCAATAATTTTAAAATACAGTATTAAAAGCAGTTGAAATACACTGAAGGGCAGTCAGTACAGAATGCTCACAGAATATACATTTAAATATAATAAATTCAAAACCATATTCTGCATTTCTTAAGTCACTCCATGATAAAGGCTAAATTGTGCTACAGGCCTGGCCACTGTGCTCCATTTGCTATGTTATAACTCTGTGGTCTTTTGGATTCAGATATGCTTCCTTCAAAGGAAGAGAAAAGCAAGTCCCCGCCGATGTTTCTGTGCATCAAAGTGGGCAAGCCTATGAGGAAGTCCTTTACTTCTCAAAGCTCCACAATGGCTCAGCAATATAATAAAAGAAGAAAGCAACCGGAGTACTGGTTTGCTGTTCCACGAGAAAGGTAAGCTGTCACTTTTCAGGACCATTCTGGAGTTTATAAGAACTACATTTCTTGCCCACCAGCTGTGTGATTAGTGCTTCTGTTAGAGAAGCCTTTCATTTTCCAGATATCCTTGTTATTGTTTTGTTGCTAACATCATGCGAATGGAACCGAACAGGGTGGTTTGTCCCTGCAGATCGTGATGTTTCCTTCTGTCCAAGGCACATTCAGCTTATTCTTATTGCTTTGTGGAATGTGATAACACAGCCTGGCTGGTAACTGTGTGATGTGATTAGTGATAAGTATCACAAACCCCATTACAAACTCTGTTCAGGAGCGTAGCTCTTGCTGGCTGACCCAGTGTAAGCCTGACAGAGGGAAAACAAACCTTTAAAAGATTTGCCAGCATAATTACTCCTATCCTAGCAGATCTGGGGTTTGGATTTCTCGCTTAAAAATTGAGTTAAAAACAACAACTGATGTTCACAGAATTTCAAGTAATGGGCCAAACTAGATTAGAAGCTACATGTGTCACTTGCGATGATGTCAACTGAACTTCTTTTTTTAATTTATATATAAGAAACCCCAAGGTGCACATGGAGAAGACCTAATGGAAGTTTCCTTCCAGGACAGCTTTGTGGGCTAGTGGGGGAGGAGGGTGGTTTTTATCACAACAGTCACCGTAGAGGAAATGATTGTATTTCCTGTCTCTTTGCACAGTGGTCCTGATAAAAAAAAATCCCCTCCCTGGCAGCCACTATATATATAAAAAACTCCCTTTTTCTCCCCTGCCTTTGCATGTTTCGTCTCACATCTAGTTTGACCTTCAAACAGCTTCATCAAGAATGAATGGGGGAAAGCCTAAAATAAATGGGTGACTAAAATAGTTTAAGGGGAATAATAGTCCAGAAAAGACTTGGCGGAAAGCAGATTAAGTCTGAGGAAGGAAGCACTCTAGACTTTTTCCAAAGATGAAGAGTGAACTAATGGAGTGACTCCATTAGTAGCAAGAGTATTTAAAATGAAACACAGCTGCAGCTCCTGTGTGTGTGTGTGATATTTCATTTGAGTTCTTAGAATTGTTCCAAGGTGATGTTTTATTATTAAGAGCTGTGTTGCATTTTATTTATGTTGCAACACATCTCTTGATATTGAAGCATGACCCATAACAGCATTCTTAAAAGTTCCAAGAACAAAATGAAACCATTTGACGAAATGATGGATTCAGTTCCTTACAAGTTTATATATAGATGTGTTTAAAGTACTTCAAGACTCTTGGCTGTTTTCACTGCGACAGACTAGCAATGCCATCCATCCTGGAAACGAGGTCATGTAGCTGATAAGCTTGCTGATGGATCATGCAGCCCATCTGCATGACTGCCTTTGCAATAAGGTACAATGTGCCACAGCTGCAGTTCTTGGCGTCTTCTGCTGGACACGCCTGTCTTCTGTGTGACTTTGGACATGCAGCAAGCGCTCTCTCCCAAAGCATATCTTACTTTGTCAGCATAGACAATGAATGCGGTTAATCAGTGACTTTGACCACTGTTGCCTTTGTGATTGTGAAATAGGAGGAGCCCTTATCTTTGGCACGAAACTCTAGAAGCAATAATCATTAGGGAGGAATGCTTTATAAGGGTCCTTCTTTGCTCTGCGTGAATCTTTATGTTGACCCAGTTGTACCACTGCATCTAGCCAGCTTACTGAAAGTCCTTCATTGTGTATCTTGCAATGGGGAATTTCAACAGTTCTAGAGGGTAAGTATATTATTTATTTATTTATTGAATTTATATACCTCCCTCAGGTCTCAGGGAGGTTCACAGAATAAAATCAAAATATAAAACCACAAAATACGTAATCAGATTAAAAACAACCCAATAACTCCCCCCCCCAAACCCCACATTTTAAAAGGACATAGGGTGTATAAGTATAAATAAGCTGTGTTACTTTTGTATGTGCTTGTTATGCTTGAAGAATAATAGGCTAGTAGTTTGTATCTATAAACCTCTGCAGTAGTGCCTGCTTTCCATTTGCCAGTGAGTTAAAAGCAGTGATGACTAGAGAGAGTTAGCAGTGCTTGTAAAGCACTGGCAAATTTCAAAGCAGCCCCTGCTGCGGAATTTTATGGTTCAGGTAATATTATAGAGGGGGTAATGAGTACATGGTACATGGTCTTAACGGCATAGCACTTGCTTCAGAGATCAGTTGACTTGGTGAAACGCATCTTTACACACACACACTTTTCTGTTTTACAATTTAAATGACTCGTTTTTACATCCTTTGAAATATCAATGGTGCAGCACATCTAATCCCCTCCGTCTGTATCCTGTGCTATGCATTTAATACATATGTGAAAAGATGCTGTGAAAACAAAGCAGCCTTTCCCTAGAGTCCTTTGCTTGCTTCTGCTTGTGCACCAAAACACTGAGCCAATAACGTGGTGGGTGAGTGATTTGAGTCGAAGAATACACAGCAGTAATTATGCAAGTCTGCATATGTATTTCATTTACTCAGGAGTAAGGATGGGCCCTGATCTGGATCAGGACTGCAGCATGAAGGAAGGAGAGATTGAATTCTTCTCTCTCCAGCCACGATTAAAGTTGCCCACTCCCACCAGAGATCACCCCCCCGGTACGATATTGGAATGAAACAATGTAGGGAAGAGTACATGGTTCCTATTACAAACGTGCCATCTTTCAGGCATTTCAGTTTGCCAGATGGAAGGATCATTTTGTCCTGCTTCATGCTGTTCTGGAGGTTCTGAGTCAATTTCGAGAGACACAGGGAAGTCCATAGTGCAAGTGGAAGTTCATTAGGTAAATCCAGACATCACCTTGCCAACAAAGGTCCATATAGTTAAAGCCATGGTTTTCCCAGTAGTGATGTATGGAAGTGAGAGCTGGACCATAAAGAAGGCTGATCGCCGAAGAATTGATGCTTTAGAATTATGGTGCTGGAGGAGACTCTTGAGAGTCCCATGGACTGCAAGAAGATCAAACCTCTCCATTCTTAAGGAAATTAGCCCTGAGTGCTCACTGGAAGGACAGATCGTGAAGCTGAGGCTCCAATACTTTGGCCACCTCATGAGAAGAGAAGACTCCCTGGAAAAGACCCTGATGTTGGGAAAGATGGAGGGCACAAGGAGAAGGGGACGACAGAGGACAAGATGGTTGGATAGTGTTCTCGAAGTTACCAGCATGAGTTTGACCAAACTGTGGGAGGCGGTGGAAGACAGGAGTGCCTGGCGTGCTCTGGTCCATGGGGTCACGAAGAGTCGGACACGACTAAACGACTAAACAACAAGAACAATTTTAAACACTGCTCTGTAAGGCTTGATACAGTTGGGAATGCATTGGAATCAAGGACTACGGGTCATACCCTGGCATGGTGTTTCTTTTTCAAAAGGAAGTTTGTGTGCACACACAAAACAGAGTTTTTTTGTTTGCAAAGGTGGGGAACTTGTAGCCTTTCAGAAGTAGCTGGGCAGCAACTTCCATCATCCTGATCACCGGCAATGCTGGCTGTGAATGATGGCAGTTCAACTCCAACAACATTTGAATAGTACCAGCCTTGGTTTTGAAGAAGGGAGGGACCTTAAAGTTATTTCTGATATTTTGGCAGTGTGGGAGTGGTAGTATAATGTAGAGGAGAACAAAATAACTTTTTCCTTGAAAGATAAAGCAGTATGTTAGCTCTTCTCCCACCTATCCAGTGCTGGATTTATGTATAAGCTGAACAAGCTATAGCTTAGGGCCCCACTTTCTCGGGGACCCCCAAAAAATTTAAAGGAAAAAAACTGGGTGTACACTTCCAAAATATAAGATAAAAAACAAATAAAATAAAACCTACACACAGTAACTGTGTTTTGTGTTGTGTAGGCTCCTATTTGTTATGTGCAAATGGCTTTAGGTCCATAAATTACCATATAGCATATATTAAACACCAAAAACAGCGACAATTTGTTGTTGACAAACGACAGCTGGACATATAAAGGGCCCCATTACCTTCAGTAGCTTAGGGGTTCATCAGACCTAAATCTGGCCCTGCACCTACCCTTCTGCAGCCAGTAACTATATAAATCATGCTAATTGTTGCTTGTTAATTATGTGTCAGTCCCCCGGTCCTGACATTGCTCTGTGCAACTGTTATGCTGCATTTCCAACAACCACCTTCTAGGTGCAGTGGTGGCCAAAACAGAGTTTTTGTTTTTCTGAGCAGGGACTGCGTCCTTAGTAAGTTACCCATAAGACCACCTGGTCAAACTTATTTGTGTACAAATAAAGCTTTGTTTTAGAAGAGTTGGAGTGACTGTGAAAGGCTGGCAAACAAGGTCACTTGCTTGTTTTGACTGGCGTGGGCTTTACGTGTTTAGCATTTCAGTCCTTAAAGCCTTTGATCAAGATACCATGATTATGGTAACTTAAGCTTTGGTAATAAAGAGTGAGAGCCACGTCTCATGCCCGCCCACTGGTGTGACTTGTAGAATGATGCCATTCAGTAAGATTATTTGGAATGAGGAGAACTGGGCATTTAAGTTTGCACTTAGCACATCTACAGCACTCACAGCTGTAGGTGTAAGCACCACAGGTAGAGAATTTTCTGCGCCCAGTGCAAAATTTGTGCAAAATATATTCTTGACCAGTTCCCTACCTTCTTCCTGCCCTCTTCCAGAAACCCAGCACTGTCAGGTTCTCCCCTAGTTTCTTTGTGTATTCCCTGTCTGCAAATTTGGCAACTAGCCTTTGTCCACAAATCAAAATGCTTTAAGCTGGGGGTGGGGAACTACTTGCGGGGGCAGGGCCAGATCCAAAATCAGCCAATCTTCTGCAGGCTACATTGACAGGTGGCTGGGTCTACCCACCTGTCAATCACCTGGCACCAAATGACTAATTAGACCCACTTATTAGGCTGGAACTTATTCATGGTTGCTTTCATCCAGGGGTAGCCAACCCTCAAGTGACTGTGATCTGCTTTCAGAATTAAAACCTCCCTTTTTTGGGGGGGGGGTTCAAGTGAGCTTTTTTAGGGAACAGAAAAGCTGTTTTGGGGGGGGTTAAAGGCAAGGGACAAAGGGGTGAAGTCACTCACAAAAAGAGATCTCTATGGATGAAAACAGCAGCAAAGAGAAAGCTCCGGTTTCCCTTCCATAGATCAAACTACAATGGAGGGCGGGGCGAGGGAAGGGAGCCAGAGATCGACCGCGATCTACCAAAACCTCACGGTGATCTACCAGTAGATCATGATCAACCTGTTGGACATCCCTGCTTTAATCAGTTGACAAGCATGACTCGAAGAAAGTGAGCTGAGAATCCCTGAAATTAAGACAGAAGGGATGTTTTCACGTGGGTTATCAGCAGGGAAGGTCCTGTTGGTGGTGCTGCAACTGAGTGCTATCGGGCTTCCTCAGACCCATGATAGGGCCTTCTGTGCAGTAATTCCCTGTTTATGGAATGCCTTCCCTGGTACACAGTGTAGGTGTTTCCCTCCTTCATTCTTACCATTCAGGAGGAATTGAAAAATCTTTATGTTTACTCAGGCACGTGGTTGCAGAAGTATGTTGGTTCCTGGAACCTTGAAATTATTTAGTTGTGAGGATATTTGAGGAAACAACAATAACTGTATCATTTTTCTTGTTTTTGTTGTTTGCTATCCTGGGTTCCTTCGGGAAGAAGGGTGGGATAGAATAATGGTAATATACTGTTTCCTCCACGTTGGTATCTTGCAGAAATATATCAATGCTGTATATGTGTTTCTTGAAATTGTCTTATGCTTGATTCCCAAAACAGTTGCTTGAAAATATGCCAGAAGGATTTGCTTCCAAGGGCTTGAGACGCATTGCCTTAAATGTGTATATGAGAGTGATTTGTATGGTTTATCTTTTTATCTAAGAACCGTGACGATATTAATAGTTGGCTACCAGAATTCACATGCAGTAAAATGTTTACGATTTGATAGTCTTTAACTAAGTGATTGCCTTTCCCTCAGCAGGTTTATGTTTCTGTCTGGTTCTCTAGAAATTAGTTACTTGATTTTTCACTTTGGAAATAGGCAAGTTGATCTGTTATGGAAACAGGTACTTAGGAAGTTGAGGTAATTTTAATATGTTTTGGTATTTTAACTTTTGTATGTTTTAAAGTACTTTTGTAGTTTTTGCTTGATTTTCTTGTTTTATCCTTTTTGTAAACCGCTTTGAGATTTTTTGGGGGGTATCCCCCGCCCCAAAAAATCAAGTGATATATACATTTTGCGAACAGTCTTCTCCATTCTGCTGCCCTCCAGTTGTTTGGGGCTCCAGGTTCCAAGAATTACTGACCATTGACAATGTTGGCTGGGACTGATGGGAACTGTAGTCCAAATTGTTTGGCGCTCACCAGGCTGGGAAAGGCTACAGTGACACAAAATGAAACAGTAAAGCATCATGTGGAAAGACATTAAGTGAGTCACTTGCATTTCTAGAGGGATTTCCCCCGCCCCAGTGGAATAACTCAATCATGGATAGTGCACTGTGGATTGGTAGGAAGTGGTTGCAGAAAGATTAGATAAAATTGCACCTGCCTTCCCTCTGTTTCTCATGGAAAACCAAAACTCAGGCTGCAGATCACAAGCTGGTTGGCCGTTGGAAGAACAAAATACTGGATGAGCTGGGCCTTTGGTCTCAGCCAGAGTGGCCCATTATCTCTTTATGAGTTTTTATTTTCATATATGTTTATCACTTGATAATTGCCGCTTCAAAGGATGGTTTGTTTCCTGTGCTCTCTGAATGCAGGAATACCCTTGAATCCGTATACTGAATGCAAAGTTGCTTCAAAATCGAGGGATAAGAGAGATTCAATGTTGAATAACTACAGTATTTTGCAGTTTGGGTGTTCTGTGAGGTAAGAGTAGGGAGAAAGTGTAAGCCTGAGGTTCAGTCCAGCTCTCACCAAATATTTGGTCAAAAACAAAAGCTGCTGCCACATTCTCAGAACATGTTCAAAAAATGCTTCATTTAGGTAGTTGGCAAGTGGTGTTAGTATTTTACACTTGCCTAGGAGTAAGTTCTACCTTTGAGAAGATGTGCACAGAGTTTTTCTGTTAGTGAATCTGCCTCCCATGAAGGGTTTTGGAATGCTCAGCCCATATCTTTTGCTTTCACTTCACAGGGTAGATCACCTGTATACCTTCTTTGTACAGTGGTCACCAGATGTGTATGGCAAAGATGCTAAAGAACAGGGCTTTGTTGTGGTGGAAAAGGAGGAGCTTGACATGATAGACAACTTCTTCAGTGAACCCTCAACAAAAAGCTGGGAGGTGAGTGGCATCTGTTTTCAAATCAAATCAAATCAAAACTCCATGGCAGGATTGATAAATAACAACACATCTGGCTGCCTACTGATTCCTACTGATTGTAACCTGTCGTTGGCCTGTTCTAAAGTAAGTTCATAGTCCTTATGGTTGCATGCATGGTTGGACCATGTGTTACAAAGTACGAATTCTGCTTTTCACGGACTCGGCTACAATGAATAAATGGATAATACAGTCCTATGTCAGTTTTATACTGAATATTGCAGTCTAACTGTAGAGTTCAAATAAAGAACTACATGCATTTGTGACAAGAAAAATGCATTTATTATTTATTCAACTTAATAATTCCAAAATCAACAAATAAATACATAAAGAAATACGTAAACATATTATTACAATTTTTTTAAATCCCTCCAAATATAATAAAATGAATTACTGTATTTTGTACGTTTGGGTTCCAGTATAATATGAAAATACTCCATTTTTCTATAGAATATTTTTCTTTTGTAGTACTAATAAATTCATTATATACATATACACTCCACTCTGATTTTTCAGTAGCCATTTCGAGGCCTGTTTCCTCTCATATTTCCTGGCAAGTGAGTGCTCCTGAAACCAGACATAAATTCCCTGTTATTTTAATAATTTATACCCCACCTTTTCCCCTAATGGGACTGAAGGCAGTTTACAGACAAAAACCAGAATGGCTAAAAACTGGAAAATACAATTAAACATTGATAGATTTAAAACTTTATACTTATATAAAATATGCTACAAGGGAAAGAGATACAACTGGATACAACACAAAGACTATGAATTCTAGCAAAATATAGTTGAGTCAAATATATTCAGGTTCACTTGTGCAAAATAAATCCCAAACATTTAATCAGTCCCATGTCTTATCTTATCCCTATTCCTAGGAGCTCAGGGCATGCAGTTTTATCTTCATAGCAACCTTGTGAGGTTCATTCATGGTCAAATAATTTGTCCACTACAGAAACAATCTTTCTATGAGTTGTTAGTATAATTTCTTCTTGTTCTTGTTGGCATCCCTGCAAAAGTCTTCATTTTGTTTGTGTATTAAATTTATATCTTGCCTTTTCTCCCAAAGGAGCCCAGAGCAACAGTTACATAATTATATGGTTAAATATTTATTATTTAATCTTGAAGCAAAGTTTCTTGTGTTTAACAAAATTGTCTAGATCAGATACACACTTTATTACTGCCATTAATTTTTGTAGACAGATACTTTAAATTCACACAAATCAAAGGATTTGTAGGGTGAGTTAAAGATTTGTGTCATCAACAGGATAAAAAAACAACAATACAGGTTATGTAGTTGAGGATCAAATGTTAACTTGCAAGATCTGCCTGTAAGATAAATTGTTAGAATCTTTGATTCAGAGGCATACACACATTCAGGATTTTTTAAAAAAATGGGGGGGGGGAGAGAGAGATGCAGCTCTCTCGAAGCAATTTTATATGCAAAGATTTTGGAGGGATTTGTTGGATAAAATTGAGGAAACAATGGGATATGATATTCCTTCAGATCTAAAACATAGGATCCTTAAAAAGAAATAGAGTTTTATTTTATTTTAGAATTATTGTTTAATTTACTTGCCATCGAATGAGTTTCTTCTGCAGTGGGAATTTATTGAAAAACCCCACATACAAATCCCTGAATTTCAAAATGACTTTATGACCAGCTCCCTGGCAGCCATGAAACATGTATGGTAAATATGCAGAGATCTGATCTGTGTACAACATAAAACCACAACACCTGTTTTATTATGATACAGAACAAAAATTTTCAGAACACATTAGCTCATGAAGGACAAGAAGCAGTGGACACCAATAAAAGAATGACATGTATCTTTATGCACAATTGGGCAACTGCAACCTCATTTTGTGCAGCCCCTGCTGCCTCTTGAATCTGCCCTATCAGAGCTCCTTTCTTCCTCGTTCATTTCCTCGTTTTTCCTGACCTTTTAAGTGACCCCCTGTCCCACATTCTGTGTAGTTTTGGAACAACTGGTTTGGACAGTTGATAAAAACTAATGACCCTTTTCCCATTTATTTCTTCCCGGTAGTATTTCTATATTTGATTTATAAAAACAATTAAAGCATTGTTACATTAAAGCAAATCAAAACATTCAGAAAGAAATCGCATGTAGCTTGAGGAACATAATCCCTGCTAACCCAAATAACTCTGGACAGTAGCTCCTGTGTTCTCAATAAACGTGAGGCTCCTATACTAAATGTACCCAAAAGCATAGAGTTAGAAAGCTAGTGGATTATACCGATTAGGAGTATGACCTATGGGCAGAAAATTCCTATTCAGCTCTCAGCTCAGGCAGGAATCCCTGAGGTGGCCAATCTCACAGCAAACATCACAGCCTAAAACATCACTCCCCCAAACTGCTATGTGCCCTGATTTTTGTGGTGGTAGTGGTGAAGTTGGGGAAAAATTTTGGCAGGAAAACAATATGAAGGGAGATCCTGATCCAGACTGAGGCATTTTGTGAATAAAAAAAAAATGATTTTTTAAAAAATTGTCTTTGGAGAGATAAATTTGCCCTGTTTGTAGTCTAAGCTTCACTGATCCTGCAGCTACTCACTACACTATGGAAGGAAGGAATGGGAGATGCTCTTTGAGGCAAGAGAACTACTGGTTCTACTACGTTGTTTGCATGTGGTGGCAGTGAGAATGTGTCCCGTCCCTAGACAACCTGTGTGTGTGTGTGTGTGTGTGTGTGTGTGTGTGAGAGAGAGAGAGAGAGAGAGAGAGAGAGAATATGAATATACATATGAGATGAACAGGAAGGTACCATTAGGAGTCGTTTCTGTTTTCCCCACAGAAGCCTAAAGTTGGCACAATTGCTATCTCAATCATTTAGTTATTTTCTTTGTAAGATTATATATATAGATAGATAGATAGATTATACACACACACACACACACACACACAATCTTTACAGGGCTGCTTAAAAAATTTCAAAGAACCTTATTATTTCCTTTAATTTCATTTATATAAATGTTTTTATATTCCTCTGACTGGAAGCTGAGGGTGGCTATTGATACAAAGGTGTGTGATAATCGTAAACTTTTACATTTTTTTAAAAAGTCAATAGGTTCAGACTTGCTGTTTTAGCATAAACTGCCAGAAGCAGCTTAGCTGTTGCCAAATAATGGGAGGGACAAGCTTTGTCTAGGAATACCTGGAAAAGTGTTAATTGTTACAGGATATGAATCAAGGCTGGAAAGCGAAAGGCAGGATCAAGGCCATTCAAGTTGCCACAGGTAGGCAGGTATCCATCCCGCTGTTGATTTCCTGGCAGCGGGCCACTAAGATGTGTTGGTGTCCTTCCTTTCCTCTGACTTAGAACAGAAAATCAAACTGATTTGGATGATATAAAACTATAAGATAACTAATAATAAACTAATAATAATAATAAATTTTATTTATATCCCGCCCTCCCCAGCCGAAGCCGGGCTCAGGGCGGCTAACAACAATAAAACAGTACAAAAGTACAACACAAACAACACTCTAAAATTATTCATTATAAAATTAATTCACTGCCATAAACATTAGTTTAAAACAAGTAAAATCTACAGTAGGCTATCTGTTTATCCAGTGTGTGTGCTCCTCTGAGGTGCTGTTTTAGCCTAAACTCCAGAAAGCAGTTTACCTGTTTCCAAAAAATGGGAGGGGATAGCTTTGTCTGGGCATACCTGGAAAAGTGTTAATTGTTACAGGGAATTAATCAAGCACTGGAAACTGTGAGTGGCAGCAATGCATGACGTATTGGTTGGGCCATTCAAGTTGCCGCATGCAAAAGATAAGAGACTAGCAGTGAGAGCACACAGATGTTTACCATGTGCCCTTCCACTTCCTGAGCTTAGTGCTGACGTTGGTTACCAATTTCAAGTTCTTCCTTGTGTTGAAAGTTCACAACTCAGTCAGAAAGCATAAAAAGAAACAAGAGTTTATATACCCATGAACTCCAAAGTAAGCTTGGTCTACTACATACAATATGTTTTAATGATTTTACTGTATACCACCTTGATATTTTTATGAGTTGGCAGTTTATATTCTTATAAGTATCACACCTCTATGACTAGGAGACTATCTCTTTTGAGATGCACAGTAATTTTCTAAATCACCTCAATACTCATAAATGAGGTAATGGAAAATTTGGGCTACTCCAAATTGTGACCCAGGACAGGGAGCCTAAATGATTACATTATATATGCTGATTTAATATCAATTGCACAGTGATAAGTTTAAAGAAAGATGGGTTTAACCTGTTTTAATTGGATTTGATTTCATTCATCTTAAATCAGTTTTGAACTTTAAAATCAGGTTTTTCTTTAAAAAAAAATCTTCACTTGCATTTTTTAAAAACAATCTCTGATAAAAAAGAGAACAAACTAGTTAAAGAAACTGCAAGTGACATAGGGATGTGTTCAGCGTAGCACTAAGTGGAACAGTCAGGGCAAGGATTCTTCCTTGCACAATAGAACATTTGCCCCCTTCTCTCCCCCAATGAAATCTATTCTGAGAATTCTCCCATCCCTTCAGAGCAGATTGGGGATAGTGCAGAAAACATGTGGGAGGAAAAGAGGGAAGAAATTCCATCATGCTAGCTGTAATCAGTGCAATAGTGGAACTATTTAGTTGAATTCCTTCCAGTAGCACCTTAGAGACCAACTAAATTTATTATTGGTATGAGCTTTCGTGTGCCTGCACACTTCTTCAGATACACTGAAACAGAAGTCACCAGACACACACACACACACACACACACATATATAGTGAGAGGTTGGGGAGGGGTATTTACTCAGAAGGGTGGTGGGAATGGTTGACGACTGTTAACAACTGCAATTGGTCTTACAGAAAAAAACAAGCAAAAGCTCATACCAATAACAAACGTACGGTAGTTGGTCTTTAAGGTGCTACTGGAAGGAATGTTTTAATTTTGTTTCGACTACGGCAGACCAACACGGCTACCTACCTGTATTTAGTTGAATGCCACCCACTTTTCTCAGGTTGTGGGTACATATGACCTGTGGTGGCATGGTAGAGGGAGGCTTGACTGCATACTGAGACCAAACAGAGAAATCAGTTGAAGCAATTACGGTATTTGCCATCACACAGAAGACAGGATCCTAGATATGTGGGTGTATGATCTGGAGTGGCCTGAAGCTTATTTTGGGAAGGCTCCCATATTCTTTTCTACATATTCTGGCCATTATTAGCATGGTCCATTGATAGACATATAGTTTCCTGAACCCAGGAATTCGTTCCTGAGGTCCGTACTTAACCTGAAACTGTTCTTAACCTGAAGCACCACTTTAGCTAATGGGGCCTCCCACTGCTGCTGTGCTGCCGGAGCACGATTTCTGTTCTTACCCTGAAGTAAAGTTCTTAACCTGAGGTACTATTTCTGGGTGAGCGGAGTCTGTAACCTGAAACGTATGTAACCTGAAGCATATGTAACCTGAGGTACCACTGTAGCTAAATAGGTACCGCTCCGGCAGGAAGGTAAATAGTGTTTCCATGTGCTGCTCTGGTTTCGGTGTTGCATTGCACCAGAAGCGGCTTAGTCATGCTGGCCACATGACCCAGAAAAACTATCTGCGGACAAATGGCTCCCTTGGTCTGTAAAGCGAGATGAGCACCGCAACCCCAGAGTCGTCTGCGACTGGACTTAAATGTTGGGGGCCCTTTACCTTTTAAAAATGTTATTATGACAGCCTTACTTAAGAGAGCAGCATTCCTTGTGATGGCTGGAGATAAGTGAAATCAAGAAAGGACACTGCAGCTATTAGGAATGATGTCCCTTATCTAATGCTGATCAGTGGATGTTTGATCAGTTGGGTTTAGAGGAAAAGTGCATTGACAGGTGATAAAGAGTGTACAAGAGAATCCTGGGATTCCTGCAATTTTTTGGGAATAGGTAAGAGAGCCTGCTCTTGTGAAATCTTGGAGCCACTGTAAATTTATGTTTAGGTAGTGCATGGAAATGGCAATAAAAGTAAAAGTTGTTGCAAAACCTAATCTGAAAATGGACTGCTGCTGCTGCTATCTGACTCATACCCTATTTACAATAAAGTCTTTTTGCGTTGAATCTGTTGCCAGGCTGCCCTTGGGCTCGTTCTAGAGAAAACGAAAGTAAGTTTGGTATATAAGGCAGTTTAGAAAGCAGCTTGTTTCAGAGTTAGCTGTAGAGACAGGAGCTTCACTTGTGGCGAGAAATCAGAAGGTAATAAAAAAATGAAAATCATAAGAGACAGACAAAAGGAAACGGCTGTGAATTTTCAAATAATATTCTGTGCCAAGCCTGACCAGGAGCCCTTCGTGAAGGTAGGTTAAAATGAAAGTTGTTGTCTTTTAGTTCTTTTGTTTGCCAATTCTCAACATAGAACGTTCAGAATGGGAGTGCTGTTTCCTGGTTAATAAAACTGTTCTCATCATAGACCATATTGAAATGTAGTTGCGATTAAGATACGTTGCATATCATTTTTTATATGCATGACAAATGCAGTGCTGCACATGGTGTGAGATCATGTTGTTGCCCTTGTTGTAGAATGCATTTCTGTTGAAATTGTGATTTCTCATCTTGGTACATATGCCTACTCTGAAGTACGTACTATTGAGTTGCACTTATTCTCTGTGTATAGGATTACGGCACTAAAAGAGCTGTAAAAGGAGTTTCTGCTGTTGCTGTTTGTTTTTAATCCTGTCCTTCAGTGTGTATGCAACTGCCTCTTCACATGCAAATAAAATGCATATTTTGCATCTCAATTGCAGGTGCACATAGTCAACATTTTGTTCCCAACTTGGGAAACACACTGGCTCTTCTATCTTCTGTTTTTCTGTTCATTGTTTTTATCTTGTTTTCATTATTGTACCTTGAGATTTTAATTAATCAGTTCAAGTATTTCCATAAGCCGTCCCTGAGCACTTCCTTCCTGGACTTGAAAAAGGCAGACACACTCCTCTGAAGGACAAGTAGCATATATGAGGTGTTAAATCACATTAAGTTGTTTATTAGCTTTAATTCAGATTGGGGTATGTGTTTTGCAGTTGTTTTAATATTTAATGCTTTTATGACTGAACTACCTCGAGCAGGCCTTTATTCTGAAACATGACAAAAAATTAATGAAATAAAATAAATAAAAGTATATTACAGGTTTCCATCAAACAAAAAGCTATCTAAATAGTAAATCCTTTAAAAACATTTCCCTCTTTTTTACAATGGTAGTAGAAGTTGGAGGGTCACGGCATAGGAGCTGTAATGGAAAACATTTCAAATACGATGACCTAATTTGACCATAAGCCAATAAATGTCCATGTTTATTTTACACTGTCCTCTTCCTTTGACAGTCAAATATAATGTAGCGAACAAATTAGATCAATATATATAGATGTCCATTACCACAAAACAACCCCTTTAGCTATTAGATTAGTCATATCTGATGTGATTCTATGAGAGGCCATGTGGTTGGAATAATGTGGTGGCATGGATAAAAGCCAGAGAGCAAACTCCTCCGCGTTATAATATCATCCTCTCTATGAACTCTCTGCCAGTTACAGAACAGTTCCTTAGCACACATGTTAAATAAGGCAACTTCTTCCTTTGCTGAATGAATATTACAGTTTAGGGTCAAAAGAGTCCTCTAGGCTTAGTTATAAGGCCAGTCAGTTGCCATCCAGTTGACAATATTTGACCATTGTTGGCTAGATAATCTGGAAGAAAGGAGTCCCCTTGTACAGATCACAGCAAACACAAGAGTTCCTTGGTTTGTGAGCCCTTCAGGGTGCCTGGATTGGGAGCATAGGATAAATCACTTGTTCCATCAGCACAAGGATTTCTCCTTGCGCAGCAGAATGTCCTCCCCCTCTCCTCCCCCTCTGCAGGTTCCCAGATTTGAGAAATCACATTCCCCTAGCGCAGTTAGTGGAATGCCAGCCACACATTCTTATTTTAGGCCTCCCCTTTTATCCTCCCATTTTAAAAAGTAAGAGCACAATCCCAGCCAAAGTTAAGTATTTTAATTCTTGCAGATTTTAGTAAGAGATATTTAGTTTGTGGTACTGTTTACAAACTCAGTTGCTCCAAAGAAGGGGGGGTGGAAATAGCTGATGCTAAAAGCAGCCCTTTACTGTGTTTCCCTCACAATTTAGTTTGCCTAATTTTCGCCCGTGACTAGGTAAACCTGTTCTGAATGAGATAGAGCTATGCCATTGTTACCTGGGCATTAGTTTGCTCTTTTATAGAGCATTTCTTTTCACACATTGTGTACTGCATCAATCAAATAAGTAAATTTCAAGATGCACATGGCATACTCCCAAAAGGTATCAATAGATGGTTTTGCTTCCCTAGCCTTCCCTGTGCTGGGTCACTTTCTCTCTTATAAAAACATTTGAGTACACTGATCTAGCATTATGGAATAAAACTATTGTCAGACTTTTTTTTTAAAAAAAGTATCTCTTTTTTAAACCCTTTTTAGATTATTACTGTAGAAGAGGCAAAACGGCGAAAGAGCATTTGCAGCTATTGTGAAGAAGAAGATCGATGCAGTGAAGAAGATGAAGATGCTTTGCCTGTCTTAAAAAACCAGAGTGTGCTCTTAGAAAATATGCATATAGAACAGGTAAAGTTTATAAAGGGGAGAATGTGTGTGTGTGTGTGTGTGTGTGTGTGTGTGTGTGTAAGTATATATGTATATATGTGTGTGTGTTTATATAAAATCAGAACATGTTTTGTGTGATGTAGTGGTTAAGAGCCGTAGTCTCGTGATCTGGTGAACCGGGTTCGTGTCTCTGCTCCTCCACATGCAGCTGCTGGGTGACCTTGGGCTAGTCACACTTCTTTGAGGTCTCTCAGCCCCACTCACCTCACAGAGTGTTTGTTGTAGGGGAGGAAGGAAAAGGAGAATGTTAGCCACTTTAAGACTCCTTCTGATCATGATAAAGCGGGATATCAAATCCAAACTCTTCTTAAAATCCAAACTCTTCTTAATTGTGTGCAATGCATATTAATTTTTGATGCTTTATAAATGGCAACCAGGGAGCCCTGTCCTATGGAGCTTGTTCATGCACCTCATTGTACAGAGGTACAGCTCTGATTATAGGTTGAACTGTTCAGTTCTCATATAGGACGGAATGAAATTTCTAGTGCCACATCAGTTGCATTTTACACTAACTACAATGCTGTCTTTTATCTTCTAGCTCGCCCAAAGCCTGCCAGCAAGGGTTCAGGGATATCCCTGGAGGCTAGTCTACAGCACACAAGAACATGGAACCAGCTTGAAAACACTGTATCGTAAATCGGCATCTCTTGATAGCCCTGTCCTGCTTGTCATCAAAGACATGGACAATCAGGTTAGGCACCACAACAAATAATGTTTAATTGTGTTTTGTTTTCCCTCTTGTTTCCAAGTATTTCAGTAGGAGCGTAGCTTAAAATAAGTCTTGTATTAACAAAAAGGACAATTGATCTCTGTCTTGTGGCTTCAAGTTACTTGAGTGGGTCATAGTGTGAAAAGTACTTTTGCTTTGTGTTCGTTTTTAGATTACATTGGCATAAAAAAGCACAAGTTTATGGATGCCATTGTTCTTCTGTCTTAAAATGGTTGAGATCTAATTATGTCTGCCTGCTTGTGCCCCACTTTTCAGTGGGACTTCTGGTTTCTTATCCTCCAGCCTGCACCCCAGAAACTGCTCTGGAAGGTTCTCCAGCTCTCAAGAGCAATTTTGGGGTATGCAGGGGCTGGAATGGAAACCCTGTTGCCCTAGTGGACATCTGCTCATGCTACATTGGATTTTGCTAGGGGTTTAGATGGAGGAGCAACTTAGAATACTTGTAACTTTTGCACAAGAAGAGAAATAATAATAATAATAATAATAATAATAATAATAATAATAATACCTTTATTGTCAATGTACAACCTGTGTACAATGAAATTAACCAAGCCTCCCCCCCATACACTCAATCTCATTGCACTTTGTGTGCTTATCGCACAACAGACCAACCCTGAAAGTCAGTTGCACTATATTATTTTCCGTTCAGCAGCCTTACAGCCCACAGATAGAATCTGTTTTTTAGCCTGTTGGTACGACTGATTACTGGACGTGGGTGGCGCTGTGGGTTAAACCACAGAGCCTAGGACTTGCTGATCAGAAGGTCGGCGGTTCGAATCCCTGCGATTGGGTGAGCTCCCGTTGCTTGGTCCCTGCTCCTGCCAACCTATTAGTTCGAAAGCATGTCAAAGTGCAAGTAGATAAATAGGCATCGCTCCTGTGGGAAGGTAAACTGTGTTTCTGTGCACTGCTCTGGTTCGCCAGAAGCGGCTTAGTCATGCTGGCCACATGACCCAGAAGCTGTACGCTGGCTCCCTCGGCCAATAAAGCGAAATGAGCGCCGCAACCCCAGAGTCGGTCACGACTGGACCTAATGGTCAGTGGTCCCTTTACCTTTACTTATGACTGATTATACTTCTATATCTCCTGCCTGAGTGTAGAAGATTAAAGAGGTGCTGGCCGGGGTGTGAATCGTCCCTGAGAATTTTTCTCGCTCTCCTAAGGCATGGATCCCTTGTGATGTCATCTAGTGGGCTCAGGGACAGCCCATGATATCATGTGCTGTGTTCACCCCCCCTCTGTAAAGACTTTCTGTCCGTGGCTGTCAAGCCAACGTACCACCCTGTGATACAATATGAGATGACACTTTCTATTGTGGACCAGTAGAAGGAGGTCATCAATTGTTGTTTAACATTGTTCTTTCGCAAAACCCTAAGGAAATTGAGTCTCTGTTGGGCCTTCCTAACCACCTGAGATATTTTTCCAAGTGAGGTCTTCACTAAGGTAAACTCCCAGGAATTTAAAGGAAGAGACTCTCTCCACACAACCCCCCTGATATACAACGGGGCTAGTTCCCCTCTCTTCCTCTGAAAGTCCAACACCATCTCCTTCGTCTTGCTAATATTTAGGTGCAAGTTATTCTCTAGGCACCATGTAGATATTTTTTGAATCTCCCCTCTGTACGCTGATTCATCTCAACCTGCAATTAGACCCATTATGGTAGTATCATCTGCAAACTTAATAACTGCAGTAGATGGATCAGATGAAATACAGTCATATGTATAGAGCGAGTACAGGTAGGGACTTAGCACACCTCCCTGTGGGGTGCCAGTGCTGAGCATCAGGGAGGTACATGTATCAGGCCCAATCCTCACTGTGTCCGATCCCTCAGAAAGTCTTTAATCCAGTCACAGATGGTAGAAGAAAGGTCTAGTTCCATCAGCTTTTTGATAAGAATGTCCGGAAGGATGGTATTAAAAGCCAATCTGTGTATTCAAAACTGACACTAAGATAGGTGTGAGAAGACTGATAGAACCTCTCTGTGCCTTTTATTGGGGCTATTTCTATGTGTGCATGCTTCAGATGTTTGAGCTTTCAGCTCCTGATAATTCAGCAGAATGGAGGCATCTATGTTTCCTTATCCATTTCTGAACTGCAGTCATATTTATTTACGAATATTTATAAACTACCAACTCATTACAAACCATTGTGCATGCAATGAAATCATTGAAACATATTATAAAATTTTTAAAATCATAAAATAGAGAATAAATGACCAACGCTTAAGGGATATGAAAATTTTCATCTATGTTTGCTTTTCATAGGTTGGTTAAGTAAGTAAAAACAACAGTAACCTTGTTTGAAATGTTTTTGAATGTTTATGCCTTTAAATGTGGAAGCATCTTCCAATGTAATCGTAATTTTGTTTTGGCAGGTTTTTGGGGCTTATGCAACTCATCCTTTCCACTTCAGTGATCACTATTATGGCACTGGAGAAACTTTCCTATACACATTTGATCCTCTTTTCAAGGTAAGGGGCACTGAGGAAAGTCCTAACACTTTACTTACACCATATGCTTGTTTCTGTGAAATGATGCTGAGACTTGTACAAAAGCTCGAAGGTGCATTTCTGAATGCATTATTAAGCACAATGAAAGGGCTTAAATATACTGATGCTGTTGTATTGGCACAGCTGAACAAGCTTCTGCTTTGTTGGTGTCTGGATGTGAGCGGATCCTATGTAAGTCTGGGCTTCTTGAAGGAAGAACTGCATAAAATAAATAGGAAAGGTTGCATTTTCTGACAGAGGCCACATTTTTTTAACATGGCTGTTCAGGTGGAAATTGTACAAATCTTCTGTGAGTTGTGGGGAATGTAAAAGAGGACATACAAGACTGTAGGAGCTACAGTGACTTCTCAATACTGTGAATAGCTGACTTAATTTTTGCAAGAGGAAAACAGAAAAATGAGGAAGGCGAAAGCAGCCACATTGTAACATTGCAAAATTTTCTGCTTTTAATAAGATTCACACCTAGGAGCATGAATTGACACACAAATAGAGAGGATCAAAAACAACTCAAGAAAAAAGAAGACTATATCAGAATCACCATAGGGAATGTTTAATGCTTCTTGTTAAAACGAGCTTGGGACAACTTTTTTTTTTACTTAAGACCAGGGCTTTTTTTTCCAGCCAGAGCTCACCGGAACTTAGTTCTGGCACCTCTCAGGGGGGCCATTGTAAGGGAAAGTTGAATGCTTCTTAAGGAATGAAAATGTTTCTAGCTAAAAAGTCTTGAGCAGTGCTGTTTTTCTAGAAGAGGAGGTGCCAGAACTCACCATGAACACTTCCCTCGTTCTCTTATTCTGAGCAGGAGCAGGCCTTTATTCCATCAAAGGCAAAGATGGTGAATTTTTGACACAAACCATGTAACTCTCTCTTGCACTTCTCCCCCCTAACCATTGCTTACTGTCCTTCTGCCACAGCTGCAACCAACTGTGTTGAATAACTATGATATTATACTCTTCTCCCTTAGGTCTTTAAGTGGAGTGGAGAAAACACCTACTTTATCAATGGAGATGTAACTTCCTTAGAACTTGGTGGTGGAGAGTAAGTTGAATAAGTTTCTTTATTCATCATATTGTTGAAAACCCTCTATGGGCAACCTCTTCCTTTGGGGTTAATCTCTTCAACCATCAGAACTTGACGTGAACAAAAGCTCTGAATGCGTGGATGGCTCTTGTGCACATAGCTGCACTGACTTGTGGGCAAAGGAATATAGGAGGCTGCCTTATGCATAGTTAAGACACTTTGTTCATCTGGTTCAGTATTGTCTGCACAGATTGGCAGCAGCTCTCCAGGGTTTCAGGTGGGTCTCTCCCAGCTTCACCTAGAGGTGCCAGGGGTTGAACCCAGAACTTTCTGCATTCAAAGCAGGTGCTCTGTCGCTGAATTGCAGCCTTTAATTATTTATTTCAGTTAAATAATCCAGGACAGTAAATAAAGGAACCACATGAGTTTTTGCCCCAGTCCATTGAGGTCATAAGAACCACGCACACATAGATTTTGACTAAGTGGCTTATAGTAAAAAAGTGACGAAGTTAATGGAAAAATAGTGGTAAAAGAGAGGGAAGGGTAAAGCCAAAATATTAAGATAAGAATCGAGATGAAAGTAAATGAGGGAAAGGATTTGCTGATCGAACAATGGAAATGGAATACAAAGGAGGGAGGTATGGGGAAGTCCAGGAAAAAAGCAAATGCAAGATCTCTTTTGAAAGATGAAGTTGTTTTTAACTGTTGTTATATTGTGCGTTTATCCTTTTTTATATGTTAATGCGTTTTTTCTTTATTGTATTTTTTCTTTTTTTCTCTTTGTCTTTTTTATGTCTTGTTTATATTATACCATGAAAATTTAATAAACATTAATTAAAAAAAAAAAAAAGAACCACGCACACAACATGTGCAGAAGCCTATATCCAGGTTCCATCTATAGTCATAGTTCGGGTTGCAAACGCTGCTGGTTGCGTTTTTGGGTTACGGACCGCACCGAACCTGGTAGTACCGGAACGGGTTACTTCCGGGTTTTGGCGCATGTGCAGAAGCACTAAATCGCGCGTTACGCATGCGCAGAAGCACCGAATTGCCACAGATGTGGCGCTGCGGGTTGTGAACGCTGAGGGTTGTGAACGTGCCTCCTGCATGGATCACGTTCGCAACCTGAGGTATGACTGTATCTGGAAAAAGGCCATGTTGACATGTTCCTTTTTTAAATAGCAACAATCCTCTCCTGTCTACTTTGGGGCAAAAACCAACAGACAGGATTCAACCAAAGGTTTTTAAGTCTTGTTGACTTCATGGGAAGAAGGCTAAGCAAATGTTTAACCCTCTAGCTGAAAGAAACAGAAAGTTAAATTGGGCAAATTGTGTCATCGTTTTTAATAAATCAAAACTGAATAAATCAAAGTTTTCAGTTAATTTTCTTCTCCTTGCAGTGGCAGATTTGGTTTATGGCTAGATGCTGATTTATATCATGGTCGGAGCAATTGTTGCAGCACATTCAATAATGATATCTTATCCAAAAAAGAAGACTTTGTCATACAAGATGTGGAAGTATGGACATTTGAGTGATGTACATGCTGCCTTAAGTTTACTGTGAACTCAGTGGATGTTGAATATTGGAATGTAGACTGCCTCACAATAGAACATGCTTCTCCTGCCCGTGAAATCTGGTCACAGCCTGGCTGCACAAGAAGATTTTAGGTCAAAAAGTGGAAAGACTTAATTGCATTTTAAAAAATGACCTCGTTTATGTCGTATTTCTGCCCTGCCGGTGATCTTACAGCATGGATGCAAGATGTTTATGGAAGGCATTTGCGATATACAAGTTTGTTTAAAGCAGTCTCATTATTTTTTGTAACTGTGAAAGAATACTGGTGGAAAAACATAGACCTGTATAGTACATTCCATGTGTATTTTTATTCTGCTTACATGAAAACCAAAAAGAAGTAAAAGTTGGGTTAGCAAATTCTACTGCGTATAGTGATGGTTTCCATGAGAAAGGGGGTTAGTCTTTCAAATCAGTATACAGCACTTAAAGGGAGCATTTTTAAAGGAACCTATTTATTGTTTGTATAGTACATTTTTATGAAATGTAGTAGGCATGTTTTTTTCTTTTAATATTTTAATTTCAAAATTTGTTAGGAAGATTTATTGACTGAAGTAAATGTCTTAAGCAGTGGTGATGAATCATTTCATTTCTTAGGTATTTTTTATACTTTGCTGGTTTTTTTAATTTTTGTAAAAGACTTCGTTGTTGCTTTGTTCTTATTATTTTAGGAATCTTGTTTTTGGGCAGAACACATTACTTTGGATTGTTGTAAAGCGGTGCATTGTCAGTTTCCATTATCAAACACAGCTGTCTGGTTGCGTGCTGGAGACAGATCCTCTTTTTAAGAGGCTTAACAATAAAGAAATACCTTTTGAAACAGTGGCATTGTTATGGGGCAAAAAACAGATTCTTAAACTGTGCCCTATAAATTATTCGAAATTCTTTGTTAGAGAAAACTGTGTCATGCCAGACTAGCTTTGCCCTTCTTCTTTTTTCTTGTAAAATGTTCTCTCTCTTGAATAAGAGTTGGACCCTGTGGTTGCATTCTGCTTTTTAAGCAGTCACTTTTCTTTCTGCTTTTTTTTTATTTTTAATGGCGTAATGAAGCAGTACTTGAGAGCACTGGGTCCAAATTCAGTAAGAAAGACTAAGTGCTGCCAGTTAATTGAAACTGGAAACCATTTTTGGTTATTTGCCACTTCTAAAAAATATTTTGTTAGGAAGAAGAAGATATGAAAAGACAGTGCTATTCCTTCCTGAAATGCTGACATTCTCCAAACTTTTGGGAGCCCTTGATAAGCCTTTTAAAAAAGCAAATAAAGTCAACTTGAGAGAAGGGGTATTTTTTAAAAATAACAACAACAACAGTACTTCCTATGCTCCTGAAAAAGTATCAGTCAATACACTATGCTTGTCACCCTTTAGGATGCCTTCACAAGGCCAACTGTGTCAACCTAGGCTGCATCCTTACATATTAACCAGGTCTTCCCCTGCTCATGATGGCATTGCTTCCAAATGACTTGGAAATAACTGGGACCATCCATCTTGTGCTATATGGCCTGGTCAACCAGATCCAGATTACAAAGAGTAATTTCCTTCACATATATATTGCTTCTGTGTAGGAAACTCCATACACAAGTGACATGGGGCAGACACACACATGTCTGCTTTGGAGTACGTAGTGCTGCACACTAACAATTTGGGCTTGCTGCAGATAGAAAACATCACATGTGGTAGGCACATAATTCTCTACACAGAAGTAATAGCCTTTGTATACAAAACCGCTTTAGGGCATTTTGTTAACACCTGCAGTCTACACTTTTCACTCTTCTTACCATCAGTTCTACTCTGACAGATTTTCACCATTACATATTAGCATAATACTTTGGAGACATTCCAGGGAACGGTTTTAACAAGGACGAGACACTTGCAGGTTGTAAGCAAAAGGGTTTTTTAAAAAAATAATGGACGTATTTCACTACTGTTATACACAGTTCATTTCATTATATTGTACTTGTCAGAGCATATCTAAAGTTTGTGTTCTATATTCGAAACAGTGTTGTCCTCTCAAGATTCTGTGACCCTTCAGAAAACTATGGATATTTAATATATGTAATGCAGTGCTATCGCAACATTTTCAATAAAGGAATTTATGCATTCATATGTTTGACGTGAAATTTCTCTCCCCACTCCTGACTTAATAGTCAAGGGTGACAGAGCTGGGAGCACTAAAGGCTAGCTTGCCATATTTGATCTATAATACTTCAGAGGGATAATTATTGACGTTTCCACTCAAACTTCTAAATGTTGGATTTCCCCAGAAATTGCCTTTATCAAACTGCTAGTGACACAGTGGGCATTTGCTACATCTGGAACAAGAAGGCACTAGTTCTGGAATTTGGCAATGTGTAATAGTAGGCAAGAGAGTAGCTGGTACAAATGACAAAGGGATTACACATTCCTCACGCTGAACTCTGAACCACTTTGAAACTCTATTCGGAAAAACATTGTAGCTTGGATGCTGTGTGTCCAAGTGGCAGTGCTCCATATCACATCCAACCTATCTGCATATATGATTATTTTCACCTTGTCCCCTGTGTGCCTGCCCTACTCACTAGTGAAGATGCTTAATGAATCAAAAGTCATTGAAAACGAAGGAATCCTGTGTACCCTCCACACATAGGATTTGCATTCAACATCTTGCAAGGTAAGCAGCCCTTGCACATTGTGCAGTGCAGTCCTATGACCCATTTATTCAGAAACGAATTCAACTGAGTTTAATGGGATTTATTTCCAAGTAGGCAGGCGAACTGGGGTCTTGTAATCACCTTTTCCACTCATAGCAATTTTGGTTTAATTTTGGTGAGAACGGGATAGAAATGCAACAGTAAACAAAGAGATCTTGCCTTTTGTTCGTTCTCTTTTTGCTCATTTGCCCAATCCATGGCAATGTTACCTGCTCATTCTGTTGGGCAGGCACAAGGTTTTGCCCTTTTCTCTTTTGCCTCTTGCGCCCAGTCCCTAGACATGTTACTTTCCCCTTTACAGTACTGCAGGATTATGGCCCCTCCTCTCTGTGCACTAGGCAAAAACTCTGGTCCACCACACCCTGACTACCTCTTGCTTAGACTACTGAAATATTCCGTTCTCTGATCTTCCGTTGCTTCCCGTCTAGCCAATCTACTGATGCCCAAATCATCCCCCTCTCTTGTTGCTCTGATCATGCGACACCACTCCTTCCACTGCTGCCTGCACCTGGTTTCTTGCGCACTCCTTGATCGGGCGCAAACACCTTGCCCTCACCGGTGATCATCTCTGCGTCGCGGCGGCGGCGGCGTCCCGGAGCCCGGGGCGGGGCCAAGGCGAGCGGACCGCCCTCGGCGCCGCAGCCTGCGCTCCGCCTGTGCGCACCCGGGGTCGGCAAAGGGCGGAGCCGCTGGGCGGGCCCGTCTCCCGAGGACCGCTCCGCCCCATTTCCCCGGCCAAAGGCCGCCTGAGAGAAGGATCCCGATGGCCGGCGAGGAAGGAGGCAGCTCGGGCTCGTCTCCGGCGGCGGAGCCCAGTCCCGGCGGCGGAGAGGCTGGCGCGGCTGGCGGAGAGGGCGCTGGAGGCGGCGGCAGCGGCGCTGCTTACGACGGCAAGTGCGTTTTCTGCCGGATCACGCACGGAGAGGAGACGGGCACGGAGCTGCTGCCTTGCGAGGTGAGGCGCAGCGAGCGAAAGGGAGCCGGGCGGGTGCTGCACATCCTCACGTCCAAAGGCTGCTGCCGAGCCGCGAAGTAGAGCTCAGGCTCGGGCTGGAGGCGCATCCAGTGCTAGGGATGGGCGAATGGACTCCAACTCCCATCAGCCCCTGCCAGCGTGGCCAGTAGCCAGGGACGATGGGAGTTGTAGTCCGGCAACAACTGCAAGGCCGCTTGCCCGCCCTCCCTTCAAATTCTAGCCCCGCTCAGCCCGTTTCCCACGGTGGGCAACCAACCCCCTATTTTCCCTTGCAGGGCATGGAAGCGAGGAGCCCCCCACTCGCTCCTTGCCCTCCTCTTTCTTGGCAACTGCCACTGGAGCTGGAGGTTCCATTGAGGTTTTACGGCTAATAGTCATTGATAGACTTAAGTGAGAAACCTTTAAAGCCGGTGTCCATCACCAGGTCTTGTGTGCTTACTCTTTGATTAAAAATAAAATAAAAGAGTTATGGATTTGAAGCTTTTAAGGTTGCACCATTGCTGGTGCTGTTTGTTCTATGGGTTTTAGGCTGTTCCTCATTTTATATTGTGCTAGGTTTTATGGCTGCATGGTTTCTCATGGGAAACTGCCCAGGAAGCCTTTTCTACAAAAGCTTATTGAATACACAATAAATAAACTGGGATAGTGAAAAGAAGCTTGGCCTCTGGTTTTCAGCCCCAGCCCACATTCAATTGTGGATGTATTCTTACTGTTTGCACACCACTTCTTATCATAAATACCAGGATCAGTAACCTTAAGATAACATGAATTATTGTTTATATAATGACATCAATGGAATATATGCGCTTCTTAAGCAAAAAGAGCTTTCTAACCCCCAATGTGCTAGAAATTTGGGGGTGAAAACATGATTCATTTATCTCAGTCCTTTAAGTGCTAACACACTTCGGCTTCTCTCCCATTACCTCATCCTTTCACCCTTTGCTTTTCACACATCATCCTAATTGTGTTTCCCTCATACATACATCTCTTGTTGCAGCTATATGCTAGTCAGCTTCCCCTCCCCCCAACTTTTCTCCCTGCCTACTTAACCAGGGTTAATGGATAGTGGCATTTTATGGAAAGAAAAATAAATGAGTGGGATTGGCTGATACAGCTGGAACATGGCTCTGATGGGACTAAACATATAGCCTTCAAAGTGTTGTTAGGTGTTGCTGCATGGTTTACAAATATTGGCCTACAAAGTGGTCTAACAAATGAGGGCTCCAGTGTTACTTAAGTTATATCCATCAGTCATTAATATTACATAGGTGTCGGAAATTGGGGACTGCTTTGTATGCTTAAGGGGATGATACGTCTGAATTCTTCTGTTATCTCATAGTTCAGATTGATCATCTGAAAGGCTGAAGCCACTTGCACAATTAATATTGTCAGTTGGTACTAGCTTGCTAGCTTTACTTACTGACATGCATGGCTATCTCAGATGGGTACCTGCAAAACTGTTTCTTACACGACCTGCTACTATCAAGCTTTTTTTCTCTTTATTTTTTAGCATGAAGACTTGGTGTGCTTCAGAGATATCAGGCCTGGAGCGCCACATCATTATTTAGTGGTGCCAAAAAACCATATAGGAAATTGCAAGACTCTAAAGAGTGAGCATATACCATTAGGTAAGTCCGGACCGAGCACTCAGAATACTGGAACTGAAAGTAAATGAATAAAATATAACAACAACAGTGTGTTATTGTTGAATGCAATTAGCTGCAAAACAAGGGTCTATATAATTAGCAGTTAGAATGGATCTCAACAACTGGAGCCCTTGAAACCCATCTGTACTGCAAGTAATAATAATAACTTATTATTTATACCCTGCCTATCTGGCTGGGTTTCCCAGCATACACATACACCCGCCCCACCTTGTTGCTTACCAAGAAGTAGAAGGCAGTAGCTGTGGCAACTTGCTAGCAATCACTTTGGGGGATGGACAAAGAGACATGTCCGCCATCTTCCGTTCCATTTTCAAAGTGTCTCTTCCATGAAACTACTTCTAGGATGGCCACAGACAAAGCATTGGAATGGATCCTGTCAGATATGGGTCTTAATCAGAGTTTCTGTCATAGATTCTCTGGGTAGCCTTGACCCACCCACGTGCCATTTCAACTCTATATATTTGATGTCCCACTCCCTGATAACTCCTGACTGATAACCTGTACCACCCACTCACACCCATTGCTGTGGAGATCTCACAGGACACGGACAACCCACATTTAAGCCTTGCAGGGTATAAAATGACCGTGTGTGGTTTTTAATGGAAGCTGAGATCTTTTTTGGATGCTAAGTTCTGTCTGAATACTTACTCAACTTGCATGGTTTGGCATTGGGGATCCAGCATATTTGCAGCTCCGCTTGGATTGAACTTAATCCTGGAGCCATTACTCTTCCTTACATGCCAGCAGCATATGGCTATGTGGAGCCGAAGACTCCTGTTTTCCCCCATGAATATGTTCTTCAAAACAGTTTTCTTGGTATAAGCAAATCCTAGGCATAGTATATTGGAACTAGTCAGAAAGGATGCCTGAAGACTGGCTGTCCATCACACTTGCTGTGTGTTGCATAGCACCAGTAGTGAACCAAGTAGTGTACAAAACACAGAAAATTGCCCAGTCCTTAAACCTGCATTGGGCAAATTTGTGGGGAGCAGTCTTCATTGTCAGTCAGGTTAGACCTGGGTAGAAAAGCAAGAAAAGGTGAAGGTTGAGAAGGGAAAGAGGAGCTGCTTCAATTTGCATAACCTGTTGTGGGTATTTTCACCATATCTGCCCTTTACAGATCCCTTGTGGTTCAGCCTACTTTGGCCTATGTTTTTGTAGGTTACATTATCACTAAGAATAAATGTTAAAATTTGTATATAATAATATGTATGCTTATTTATAGTTAAAAAAAGAGGCCCATTATTAAGTTAGCCAGGCTTACTTTGGAATAAATTCTACTGAAATCAACAGAGTTTGCATTAGTTTCAGTTTAGGACTAAGCTGGCAAGACTATAATGCATCAGAAAGCTAATGAGTTTTAAATCTGATTTTATCCTTTTCTCCCCGATCTGACAGTGGAAAGAATGATGGCAGTTGGAAAGACTGTCCTTCAGCGGAATAAATTTAATGACTTGAATGATATAAGGTATGTTTCTAGAAAGGGAAGTATATGGTAATGTTCATTATAATAGAGTTGCATAATACATAAAGAAAGTGCATGTAATTTGGTTATGTTGTATGAAATAATAGCTGGAGGTCTTAGAATTTTGCATTAGTGCAATGCACAGACCTGCTTACTGTTTTAAGTCCTTAAGAGCTTTCACATGCTTCGCTCAAAAGAACACTAAGTAGTTGGTAACTGATTCTTTTTCTCCTCCATTTCTCAAGGATGGGTTTTCACTGGCCTCCGTTCTGCTCAATAGCCCATTTACATCTTCATGTCCTGGCTCCAGCTAGTCAGTTGGGATTCTTGTCCCGAATGGTTTACAGAATCAATTCCTACTGGTTTATAACAGTAAGTATTCCAGTTAGTTTGGTGATCCCCATTTCCCTTCCGCTGCAAAGAAAGAACTGGACACCACCAGTGCAAAACTTTGAGGCTCCCTTTTCTACTTCTTGTGCCAGTGAATTCTAAAATGTTACCATTTTGCAGTCAAAAGGCATTGAGGTGCTGCCATTATTCCATTTCCAAGGCACTGTTCCTGGCCCCCGATTACTCCTTTTGAAAAACTTGCAGTTTCTCCTCTTTTTGTAACTCTCAGCCGTACTGTTTACTGTCTGATATTGAATTAAGTCAGTTTGAAATAGTCCTGTCAACGTATTAATAACGGTTAACGATGACTAGATTTTAACTAACTTCATTTAAAGTGTTAGAAGCCATCTTTCATATTTTCTTCATTGTAATAGAAGACACCACAGGAAAATGGTCTTGAATGGACCCTTTGTAGATGATGCTTCGCTCCCCGCCCCCCCTTCTAAAATGGCCTTCCTGAAAGTTGTCATCACAGATGCTTTTGCATCTAGGCTGGCAGTGAGGGAATGGTACTATTGCTCAGTGGTTTCTGTTACTTATCTCCCCAGTTTCAAGGGGGCAGCAAGTAATCTCTGGGAAGTATTAACATGCAACATAAACATCTCTTTAACAGGCTGAGCAACTCTTGGAACGGCTGAAGGCTGAAAGTGCTACTATGTGAAAAGCACTTGTTCCAGATCACACATCTCTGTGAACTGTGACCACTAATTATAGGGTTGGATGTAATTGTTAATATGCCAGGTGTGTGAAAAATGGCACTTGAATCTGCTGCTATACAATGGTTGAACTCATCGTTAAAGAACGTTGTACAATACATGTCTCAGGCAAATACCTGAAAAAACTGAGCACTTTCGAGAACATCCATATCTACCAATCAGAAAGTAAAAATACCTATCCTTCTCTGAAAGAAAATACTGATCTTGCAAAAAAGAGAGATATAATTAAAGTTTAATATATTCCTCTGGGTTTGACTGTTCTTTGTCTAAACAATGCAAGAGGTTTGTGCCTATACAACACATTAGTGACATTTTTGGCATTGCAATGCTAGTGATAGCTATGATGTCTTGGTGCTAAATCACTCATCGCACACATGTACATGACTGTATGCACAGCAAGAGCTCTTAACAAGCCATTGTGACCAGAGTATGTCTTCCATCTGTACTTATAACGTGAGACATCACACCATTAGTATGTTGGTCTAGGATAAGATTGTTTGAATGTGGACCACTGTAAAGAATTGTAACCAGTTAAATGCATGTAATTAAGAATAGCTAGAAGGGGAATTTCAGTGCAAGTTTACATAGAGCAATGGTTTCTTTTTACTTTGTTACTAGTGAAAGGTATCCGATGTATGAAGTTTAAGAGGCTTATGCTGAAACTAAACTTGTAACCATAGCTATAGCTTTGGCTATTTGGGAAATCTTAAGCATGTTGGGAGGCATTGCCTACTGTGGGAAACTACCACTATGCAGACAGACCGTGGAATGGTTATTTATTAGTATTTATACAATAGTTAAGTACCCAGAACATCTTACAACAAAGAGTTTGTTAGTATGTGAATTCATGAATGTCGCCTGGTTCTGTTTTCTTTAAAATCAAACATAAAACACTAAACCCATTCATAAGGGTAGATTATCCAAATCTGTTTATCAAATTTTAGAGGGATATACATTATTCACAGATGTCCCATTTTGACTACCTAAAGCCTTCATCCAAGTGCTCATCAGTAGAGGCATCAGACTTATATAGCATACTGCTTGTCCACTTTACATGGCCACAGCATTAGCTAAGTCGTCTCTTCCAACAAAAATTATCTTGTTCTTAGTCTACCTCCACAGCCTTAATGTCAAGACTGCAGATGCTTTTAAGACTTGGCATGAAATGGCTTCTAGAGCACATTTCAAATCTAATTGGATTTCTTACTGAAAAATTAACTTGAACAAGCACTTGCTGAAATTGTGCATTCTGGTACCTACTGCATTACTAAAGCAACATCCAATTATTTAGCACAGTTTTACATCGTAGTGTTCAAAGTATGCCAAAATACAATAACCCTTTATGTTCCTTTATGGCTTTAGCATTTTAATCCTCGTATTTGTTGGCATGTATTCGTTTTGATACTTGAGTCTGGATTCTAACTACTGTTGGTTAAAATAATCAACAAATGTCTTCCTTCAGTGGAGTAATAGTTGTATTTATACCATGTTGAAATGTGTTATGTATGAAAAGCAGTTGTGATTGTGAGTTTATGTACCATTGGAAACATAACAGCAACCTTAATACTGTTTGAAAAAGAAGCTAATAAAAATCAACGTGTAGAGATGAACCTCTTGAATGTTATTGTATCTGAATTTGAGAATATTGTTTGTGAGCTGGTACCTTTGTATTTCAACATCTCAGGAACTCTATGTATGATAAGCCTGCCATCTAGTCAAACAACATAACGTTAGTTATAATCTTAAAACATTTTGCCAAACTCATTTGAATGTTTATAGACTATTTCTAAAATCAAACTTTTAAGAATTAGCTTTTCTGCATGAATTTGAAACTAGTTACTCTTAAAATAGTTACTAATCTACTTTTCCAAACTTTGTACTGTTAAAAACATCCATTTTGGAGTGGAAAATGTTGCTAACTGCAAAGTAAGAAATACTTTTAGAGTATCAGTGGTGGTATAACAACACTTACCTCAAGAAAATGCTAAATATTTTTAATGTGTTCACATCACTTCCATTTTTTAGCATCTACATTTCCAGTGCCATGACTCATGAGAAATACATCCACTTTGCAGCCAAACAGATTTCCAGTTCATGTACACTCAGAAGAGTTATCACTCTGTTGTCTTATAATAAGCCCTTATCACTTACAATGTATAGACAATGACCATGGAGGGGAAAAACATGACAGGTACCGTAAACCCGCAACTTACAAAGGGATCGCACCTAAATCCAAAATCGTGTATATTCAAAACACTGGATTCAATGGTGGGTGGAATTGCTGAAGACATTTCTCCCATAACCCCATCTCCTTTCCATTTCCTTTTTCCTTTTTAAATTTTCACACATGTAAAAGTGAATGGACACAAGTTAAATATGCATAACTTCTACTTCATTTTTGTTTTTAACCTGTTGCCACCAGATAGCATTTTCATCATCACATTCTGGCCAGCCGACATTGTTGATTAAGGCTTTTAAAGGAGTGGCCCAATGCAATCATGCGATCGTGCTTATCCAACCATCTCATTCAAGTAAGGTGATAACTACATCATCATCTTTTCCTTGCCAAAGCATTTCGCCTTCAAAATCAACGAGGCCGTGCTTCCTTGCCCTCAGTAGGACACCTACTACTTTGTTGGATATAGTTACATATCTGTCAAAGAGCTGTTTAAATGTTATTCTTACTTGTCCATCTTGCCCTCTCTCTCCAACATTACTTATGACCAAGCATAATTCTTCCACTTCCTTGCCTATGTGTGTGTGAGCATCCTTTCCTCTTTGTTCTGTTTTGGAGCCTTTGGGGGGCCTCCCATAGGTGGGATCTCCTCTCTCAGTACGCCGAGTTACTGGCTTGTTGCTGCTGAAGGGGTTCCGTCTCTGATAATCAGCATGAACCTCTGACCAGCTCTGCCAGCCTCTTGTCAGTTCTCCCACAGAGCTAAGATCAGTTCTTACAGCTTTGGTACTCTGCATTTTGCTTCCATGTATTGAGGCTGTGACATAACAAAAAGCAGAGCTCTGAAATTGCAGCTGTGGAGACCAAAAAACACATTTATTTTAGCCAATTCGTATATAGTAGTACCTTGGTTTAAGAACAGCTTAGTTTATGAACAACTTGGATTAAGAATGCTGCAAACCTGGAAGTAGGTGTTTTGGTTTGTGAACTTTGCCTTAGGAGCAGAACATGTTCCACTTCCTGTTGACTCCATTTGTAAATTGAGTCCCCTGCTGCTGTGGGAAAGCACACCTTGGTTTAAGAACGCCTTGGTTTAAGAACGGACTTCCGTAACGGATTAAGTTCGTAAACCAAGGTACCCCCGTACTGTATCAATATTTTTGTAGTATATAAAGGCATCAATTAATATTGGTAGTAAAACAGCACATATATATTCAAAGGAGTAGGCATGTTAGTTGATACAACAAAAGACAAGCCTTAGAGCATCTTAAAGAGTAGTTTTTACACATTAAGTCTAAGGTACCACAAGACATTTGCTTGTCATAAATAGTGCTCTAAAGGTAAAGATAAATGGACCTCTGACCATTAGGTCTAGTCGTGGCCGACTCTGGGGTTGCGGCACTCATCTCACTTTATTAGGCAAGGGAGCCAGTGTACAGCTTCTGGTTCATGTGGCCAGCATGACTAAGCTGCTTCTGGCAAACCAGAGCTGTGCATGGAAACCCCATTTACCTTCCTGCCGGAGCGGTACCTATTTATCTACTTGCACTTTGACATGCTGTCAAACTGGACCGAGAAACGGGAGCTCACCCCGTCGCAGGGATTCGAACCACCAACCTTCTGATCGGCAAGTCCTAGGCTCTATGGTTTAACCCACAGCGCCACCCACATCCCTTAATAGTGCTCTACTTGCCTTCTATTCGTAATAGCAATTCAGATCATACCCAGCCTGTTGCACCTGTTTTCACTGTATAGTTGCATGATCTGAAAGATAAAACAGTAGGCCAACCCTGTACTATCCTTTAGACAAGTTTAGTTACTTAGACATAATTCTATGCATGTTTATATTGAAATTTCACCAAGTTAAATAGAGCATGGGTCCTGTGGGGTAGGATGTGGTGGGTGCCTTTCCACTTTTCAGACAGACCTATAACCACCTCACATTTCAGGTGGGCATAACCCAGTTTGGGCTAACCATACCACTTCTGCTTTTCTCCTCACTTACTCCCAGGTTTATATACACATAGGTTACAGACTCAATACATGTCATTTGGAAGCAGGTCCCTTTATAGTCAATGGTGTTACCAATGTGCCAGGATTGCACCAACTTTCCTACATGCTAGATATATTCAAGTTAAAGAATTATGAGCATTTGCTCAAGGTAACACCAAAGGTACTGATTGCTTGGTCTGGATCAATGTGCCCTTGGAAAAGCTAACATTATATTTTAAATATATGCTTATCTTGTAGAGTTGTTCTTTTCTGTGAGTGAAATTTGAATTGCTACCTCTGCAGCATGCCAATAATTACGATGCATGGCCTTGTCGACCTCTTTGTAGCACCTTCCTTGATAGAAGTCACAGTTAACCAGAGTACAGTCACCTTATTAATTGTCACAAAGGGGTGTGATTCCTTCTACAGCTGTGCATTTTTTAAGATGGAAAGTACATACAAGATTCAATTTGAGGTTTCTGTAGGTTTTTAACTACAGAATATATTCCACTTGATATAAGATAGCACCAGGTATATAAAAACAATTTCCGTAAAGGCTTGTGAGTGCAGTCTTCAATACCCCTACTTTAATAGGTGGAAAATGGAAACAGACCAACATCACCTTAACTATTCGTGTTTCTATAACCCTAGTAAAAAGGTTCCAGCACTCCTGCAATGCAAATTCATTGTACATGAACAGCAGCAAATATTTTCTGATGGGTGCAAGTCCTCAGATTTCTAGAAAATTAGCATGTAGCTAAATGCATGTTCACCAGGTAACTAGTTTATGATAAGCCTGTGTAAAACAGCAGGCGCTCATTTTGGAAGCTGGCTTCTTTGCTTTCGGCTTTATCCACACGTATTGAGTATGCGCCACTGACAGCCGCTGTATTAAGTTTTCAGGCTTTGCAGCCGCTCGCCTATTTGTGCCTCCAAACCATCTACCGAAGCAGCATATTTATCATAAGAAGTCGGACTGATTCCTATGGCGCCGATTCCTAAATACGAACTAAATGCACGTTGCTTGGAATCGCATTTTCAAAGCGCTGCATGCAGCTGATGACAAGGATGCATGTCGAGTAGCGGAATGCTACACATTCTCTTCCCCTCCGCGGTGGAAAAAACGAGTGTTATAGAAAGGAATGTTTATTGCAAACATCCTCACCTTAATCCCGTGGCGCAGGCTGCGGTAGCTTTTCTAGCACGTGTATATATAATTGACGGGATCTCCTTAAGGAGAAGAAAGGAAGGAGACACTTCCTGGGGGTCTAAGCGCTGTTGCCCCCAGTCCCGGGCTCCCTCCTCCCGCCCGCCATTCCTTCCCCGGCTTCCCTTCTCCTCCCCTCGCCCTCAAGCGCCGCCTTCCCGCTGTGATGCTGCTCTTCTTCCTCCGCGCGCATGCGGGTTTCGGGAGGCGGAGGCGGCGGTGCGATGGCGCTGCCCAGCGCGGGTCTTCCGCGCTACCTGCTGCTGCTGGCGCAAGAGAACCTGGAATTCCGGCTGCCGGTGAGTCCTGAGCGCGAGAGCCGCAGCGACGCCCGGAAAGCAGAGCGCGCGCGCGGAGCCGCTGCTGTTTCTCCCCCACCCCAAGCACAGGACAAGCGAAGGAAGGAAGGAGCCTTTGCTTTCCGGGCTGCTGACAAAATGCATTGTTTACGAACGAGCCCCGGGCTTTTCAAAGGCCCTCCTTCCGTGTACAAATCACACCCGAGGGGGCTGATGCAAACCGCTGTTTCCTTGACATGGCGGAAGAGCCCGTTAGTTTTATTGTGGTAGCGGTGTGCCAATGAAATGTTGATTCATACATTGGATTTCTATGTACAGTATAGAAACACAGATACGTGTGCTATAGCAGCGCCGGATTTACATACTGTATAAGCAGAACAAGCTGTAGCTTAGGGCCTCCCCCCAAAAAATTTAAAGGGAAAAAAACTGGATGTACATTTCCAAAATATAAAACAAAATGAAACCTACATACAGCAACAGTGTTTTGTGTTGTGTAGGCTCCTATGATGTAAGTAATGGGCAGTGCCGGATTTACGTATAAGCTAAACAAGCTATGGGGGATGCAGGTGGTGCTGTGGGTTAAACCACAGAGCCTAGGGCTTGCCGATCAGCAGGTCGGAGGTTCGAATCCCCGCGACGGGGTGAGCTCCCGTTGCTCGGTCCCTGCTCCTGCCAACCTAGCAGTTCGAAAGCACGTCAAAGTGCAAGTAGATAAATAGGTACCGCTCCGGCGGGAAGGTAAATGGCGTTTCCGTGCGCTGCTCTGGTTTGCCAGAAGCGGCTTAGTCATGCTGGCCACATGACCCAGAAGCTGTACGCCAGCTCCCTTAGCCAATAAAGCAAGATGAGCGCTGCAACCCCAGAGTCATAAATTGTTTAATTAGCCAAAGGCCTGGGAGAAGAGAAATGTTTTTGCCTAAAGATATGTAAGGAAGGTGCCTGGCGAGCTTCCCTGAGGAGAGCATTCCACAAATGGGGAGCCACCACAGAAAAGGCCCATTCTCATGTTGCCACCCTCAGGATCTTTCATGGAGGAGGCACACGAAGAAGGGCATCGGATGAGGACTGCAGGATCTGGGTCAGTTAAGATGAGGAGAGGCGGTACTTGAGGTATGTGCGCCCATTGGTTCATAATCTGCAGATCTGATAGCCCATTTGAGCTTGGGGGGGAAAGGAAGAACTCATGCCTGATAGCTTAGAAAGGGAGAAGGTATCTCCCACTCTGACGTCTGCACATTAAAACATGATATGACAGGATTTGGAACTGCATCCTCTTGACAAGATGTGCTGCAGTGAATAAATTCAGCGAAGAAAGCTCCCTAGATGCCTGTAAGAAAGAGCGCAGAAGAATGTTTTCTAGTGGTCTTCACTGGACTAAAAAGATCACCTTCTCTAGGTTTACCTTTCACTGTTTTGTGTAAAGATAGCCTCATCAGTAGGTGTCTCTGCTTTTTTCATAGGTTTGATTTTTAGGAGGTACCTTTAATGTACATACTGAAAATGTGAGCCTTTTATTCCAGCCAAAGCTGAACATCTTTCTTACTGCAATCCTATTTACATTCACCTCGGAGAAGGCCTATTGAACAGAATGAGCTTATGGTACTTCCAAGTAACAGTTGCATAGGATTGCCCATCTCATTGAAATTGCATGCTCTCACTTTATCTAGATTGTGTGCTGAGTGTTTATATATACCAAGTGTATATGGACACTGATTTTTGGATGCTTTCTGTTGTATGCAGTTCTCTGTGATTCTCAGAGCTGTACTCTCGTACCTGCAGACCTTGGAGTAAGTCTCACTAAGTCCCACTGAGTTTACGTAGGTGGGCTACTAGGGAGAGAGCATTCTCAGTGGTCATAGCCTATGTGGAATGCTCACCTCAGAATGGGTTGCCTGATGACCTTCCTATGTTCTTTAAAAATATTTGTTTTGTAATATTTTCTCCTAGGAAATAAAGTCTCTGGTTTCCCTCTGTGGCGGACGATTCAGCGATCAGCAGGAATTGAGATTAAATGTAAGTATTAGATTGTGAATAAGTCTGTGAATCTTCAGCTCCTGTGTGGTTTATTATTTCCCCCAAAAACTTTAGTGAAATATGTATTATAGAGCTAAGCTTGAATCTTAGTCGCATTATTATTAAAGTTCTTTAGATAGAAACAGACCTGGAAGAGATATTGTTCTAGAATTGAATGTGGCTACATTGGCTTTATAATTAATATTAGGGTGTAGTCTTTTGCATAAAATTATCTGAAATGCGGAATACAGAAACCAATTTATTATTATCATTATTTTTAGAAATGCTGAAAATTGAACTGCTTTGTGGACAGTGCTTTCTTTTTAAAAAACATATTTTTTAAAGATTTCTTGGTTACAAAATTATGTGCAGTGTCTCTTTTTTCAAGTTACATTTTCTACAGATCAGTTTCATTTGTTGAGACATTAGTGTTACATTTAGGAAGAAAAGGGGGAAAGAAGTGGAGAGGCCATAGTGGGGGTGAGGTCAGGTGGCAATGCTACTATTCTCCTTAATGTGGGGGGTGGCATTTGTGTCAGCATCACTTGTGAAGGTTCTCTTTACTAGCCGCTTGTGTTCCTTTGGTGGTGAGAGAGGTTGGGGTTGGCCTAGGGTGTGGTTGTTTGTGATTGGCTGTCAGACACTGGAGAGATCTGTCAGGAATGAGGATGGATTGGTGGACAGTGCTTTCTCTGGTGTGGGTTATGATCTTTGCTTAGTGGGTTGTATTCAGTTTTTAAAATTCGTAGTGCCATCTGCTGGAAAATTCGCTTCCTGACCAACAATGAAATCAAACAAAGCACATGCAGCAACCAAGTTCATGCAACCCACAGAATGAGCTTGAGTATCATTCCACTGAGTGTAGTTCTGTGCCCTCGCTGTAGTTTTTGCTAGGGGTTACCCTTGCTAGAATATCACTGCTGCCTGTTCATTCCCACTGTGCTCCCTAGGATGCAAAGATTATGCCTCTCTATGCATAGACCTCTGCAAAATTCTTAATCCCTTTATGTTTATATAAGAGCCAATGAAGGAATTAATGTGCTATTTCATCTCTTTTAGCACTTGGCAATCTGTGTAAATAATAGGCCACTATAGATTTACTATTTATTTGGCAGCCAAACAAGAATAGGTTTGCAAAGCCAAACAGTAAATCTATAGTGGCCATCATTTACACCAATTTTTGTTTCAAAGTGCTTGTGGCCTCTTTTAGTGGGGTTTTTATTTGTAAAGATATGTTTTTAGGTTTTTATTGGTTGCATTTGTTTTAGTTGGTTTTACTGTTTATATTGTGTTGTTATGGGTCACTTGCATGAGGAAGGCAACTAACAAATATGAATAATAATTTTCAGATGTGCATCAAAGGGCTTGTTCACACACCGTGAGTCTGCTGAAGGATCTAGTACCTTGCACAACATTTTGTTACTTTGCTATTGTTGTGCTGTATAGATGATTCATTTTTCAGTGGCTGTGTTTCCACATAACACTTAGCCAAACCATGGTTTAGTGTGAACTTGCAGGCTCCATATCCTGAACTTGCACTTTGCTCCTCCCTGGTATTTTTAGCTCTGTGTTGCATAGGAGGCAAACTAAAGTTTGACGTAGTGTGTTATCTGGACATGGGATCACTCTCCCATCCTTAACCATGATCCACGTATTGCGTGTCGAGGTCCCCAGGTCCACCCCAAATAACTCACACATCACACAGAAATTTTTGTTTAAGATTTTTGGCATAATTTTGGCCACAACTTTATTAAAATACAAATTTGTGAGTGGTTGCGTAGGCATTGGTTGTGACTATCTGCCCCCACCATGGGGGACAGACTGACATTCCGCACAATGCGAAAGTCAGAATGGGGGAATACACTTGGGGGTTACGTGGAGCAGGGAACCTGCCCTCACCCCAAATGCAACCAGGAGCTCATTGCTATGGCCCGAGCCGCCTTGACAGAGTGGACAAGCAATAGTTAGCTCCCAGTTCCTTTAACGGAATCCCTTGCAGCAGCAGCATTAGAGGGGCAGGCACAGCCAATCCATGCCCCTCAACCAACCAAACCATAAACCAATGCCTAACTGCGAACCTTACAAGTTGTGACGATTTGCTACGCAGTAGGCAAAAACCAGATGGCCCCAGCCAATCAGCCAGATGGACAAAATTCCTACCAGGCCCCCACTCCAAAGCAGACGACCCCATGACAGGCATAGCAAGGTCAAAGCGAACAACCCTATTCTAGGGAGGGAGGGACGGGCAATCCGATGCACGGGCGAAAAGAGGAAGCCCTAGCCTCGTGCAAGGAGTTTTAGTATTTCTGGCTGTCAATCAATAAATGGCAACATTAACTTCTTCCCAACAACAAGGGAAGCCCCAATCGCATCAGTGGCCAACGATCAATTAGCCCGCCCTCCAACTTTGGAGTGTCCTGGAGGCTCCCACCGCAACACGTGCTCTCCATGAAGGAGAACACGCTTAGTCAAGGTTTGTTAGAGGAAACCAAATTTCCTAAACTCAGCTTTTTCTGCGTGCTGCCAGCATACCTTGCAATGGTGTCAGAACAGAATCATCTCGTGAAGGATGCATAGATACATACATTAAAGGACCTTCTATACAGAGGTTGACTTGAATTCTATCCTAGGGTCCTGCTGTCTTTTTGTAACATTGATTCAGGCCTGAAGTGACAGAGTAAGTAAACAGCCAGAAGGCGCACAACCACAAACAAGGTCTAGGTGGTGATAGAGCCTTCTGTAAGAAGCCGGACATAAAATATAGAGACTTATAGCGTGTTCACGCAATACGGCACCCCTCTTCACAAACTGAAATGAAATCCAAGTATTCAAAGCTGCCAGTCTTAGCTTGCCCCCCTGCCCCACCCCCCGTCCCACCCCGCCAAACGCTACTTCCTGCTTCAGCTGGACACAGATATCTGAGATAGAAAGATTATTTCACTTTGTTACCTTTCTGCAGGAGAAAGTGGTAGAAGTGATGGCAACAATAAGGAAGGCAGAAGGTGAAGAGAGGTTAAAGGAACATTGGATTAGTTGGCATGCTTGTCTGTCAATTCCGTGACAACTGAAGAACACACGTTTTAAGCTTTCCTCTTGTAGTTCCATTTGTCTTCTCCCTATGTCAGTGGATTTTGCTGGACAGCAGTTCGCATCCCCCCTGACCATTGGGCATGCTGGCTGGTGCTGATGGGAGTTGGGAGTCTGACAACGTCTGAAGGGCCACGGGTTGTGCATCCTTACCCTACTGCGGCACAAGCAGTCCAGTTGTCATTCTTCACAGAGCCTTTTCCTTAGCATTATTGATCTTTTCTCTTTCTTTCTTTGCAGTCTCCATTTTGGATTCTTAGCATGCCTTCAGAAGAGATGGCAAGAGGACTGATGAAGCGAACAGTGTGTGCAAAGTAAGGGCTATGCTTTTAGAAAAAAGAAACAGCCTGTGTGCTAAGTTTCCATCTAAGTTTTGCCATCTCATTCTTCCGTTATTTGGGATGTAGCTCTGCTTCTGTGCTGAAGCAGAAATTGTTTCTGGAGCTTTAACTCTTGAAAAGCCCATTTGCTATACAAGTTAATAAACCAAATATAAGGACTACGTGGATTTTTTTGGTGTGTGGCAACATTTTGTTACCTGACAATATTTCAAAGTTACTTATGCGTATGTCCCATTGAATGTTTTCAGTAGAACTTGAAAGTAAATCATGAAAAGTAAAATCGTGGAGTTCATGAGCATGTTGAATCAGAAGATTTATAAGTGAACTAGGAAAAGCATTTATGAATATTTTTTTCCCTTTGCTGTATGTAACCTGTTACAATACTTTCAGATCTATATTTGAACTGTGGGGACATGGGAAATCTGCAGAAGAACTCTACTCTTCACTGAAGAACTATCCAGCAGAGAAAATGGTTTGTATAAGAGAAGCTGGTTTGGATTTTGTTCTGTCTTTTTGGAGCCTGTTACACAGTTGTACCCAATAGTTTATTGCTGCTTGTTCTAATCACATTTTGTTTTGCTTTGTTTTAGGCCCCATTTTTACAGTCCAATCTAACTTACAAAATAACGGTTCACACTTTTAACAAAACACTAACACAAGAAGAGAAAATTCAGAAGATAGATGTAAGTAGACTGCAATTTCTTGAAATCATTTCTTATATTTGTGCTCTTCCTTAATAATGAGTGATAGTGTTTTTGATTTTCACACCTTCTTTGGTAACTTGTTGGAAAGGCACCATATACATATTTAAAACTATAATCTGAATACTTTTAGTAATTATTTGGGTTTAGTAAGCCAGTACTCATTTTATGTTTCAGTAATAGTTACTTATATTTATGTGTTTCTCCCCCTCCCTCTCCCCCTGCTTAATACAGTCCTTAGAATTTTTACCATTTGAAGGAAAAGTAAATTTAAAGAAACCAGATCATATATTTTGGCTTCTGGAAGATTATGGAATGGATCCAAACAATATCCCAGAACAGCCCCTTGATTTATATTTTGGGAGATGGGTGAGTAGAGTCATTTTATTAATAATTAAAGAATTGTTACAGCATGAAAGAGAAATGATAGCTGAGAATAAGTTGATAGTGGGGCATGATTTCTTCATATTTTGATCATGGATCTTTTTAATACCATAAGTAGGTGGTAGGCAAAGTCAGACTGGGACTTACTCAAAGATCTGAATGATTTGAAGTAGCTCAGCAAGGATTTCTAACTCCCAATTGTTTTAACCATGGCAGCAACAAAATGAGTCTTTCCCTTCCCCCCAACCCCCACTCCAAATTATACTACCAAAATAAAGCTGATTAGAGGACAGGCTTAATTAGGAGTATATTTTTGTGTGGAAGGACTGCAAGCTCAGTTCAGGTAACACAAAACAAATTCCTAGGCTTTCATAATTATTTTGTACCCAGTTCCTGTCGGTGGATCTTAGGGTTTGGGGGGGGGGGGCGGAATCCGAAGAGATCCTGCCTGAAATCTTGCCATCCCAGTTATCAGCATCTTTAAAGGTAAAGGTACCCCTGCCCGTACGGGCCAGTCTTGACAGACTCTAGGGTTGTGCGCCCATCTCACTCAAAGAGGCCGGGGGCCAGCGCTGTCCGAAGACACTTCCGGGTCACGTGGCCAGCGTGACAAGCTGCATCTGGCGAGCCAGAGCCGCACACGGAAACGCCGTTTACCTTCCCGCTAGTAAGCGGTCCCTATTTATCTACTTGCACCTGGGAGTGCTTTCGAACTGCTAGGTTGGCAGGCGCTGGGACCGAGCAACGGGAGTGCACCCCGCCGCGGGGATTCGAACCGCCGACCTTTCGATCGGCAAGCCCTAGGCGCTGAGGCTTTAACCCACAGCGCCACCCGTGTCCCTCATCAGCATCTTTGATGACATATTAATATTTCTGACACACATTTTTCATTTACGACACTAAATAGCCGTGATGGGCAGACATCCAACCTTAATCAGCTGTCTAGCAAAGAAAGTTGAACTATGTGACTTCGGCCTAATTCAGATAGTCAGTTCTTACGTTCTTAAACTTGCTTCAGCTGAGATTACTTACATCTCATCAGTTAAGACATAGTGTGGCCATACTGGCTGGGGTTGATGGGAGGTGGAATCCAGCAACATCTGGAGGGTCACAGCCCACCTGCCCCAGGTTAAGTGATGCCTAGCATGCTTTGTAAAATTTAGACCTATTGGCTGAACTCTAGGATTCTAGGGCTTTTTGATTTGTTTTTTTTTTTAAGTTTAGTTTTGGACAAGAAAGCGTATTAGAGTGCTAGTCAGTCAGTGTTATGAGCCGGCATAGCATGTGTGTTTGCTTTTGGAAACCAAGGTACCAGTACAGTTCTGAGTATTTTGAGTAGTTATTGGTAACCAAAGTTAATGGTTCCTTTCTCTCTCCACCTTGCCACAGATTGCCGATGGACAAAGGGACCTTATTGAGTCATACAGTGTAAAAAGGAGACATTTTATTGGGAACACAAGCATGGACGCCTGCTTGGCTTTTCTTATGGCAAACCATGGGAGAGTGAAACCAAATGATGTTGTTTTTGATCCATTTGTGGGAACAGGTAATTTTTTCTCTCCTCTAATGGAAAAAAAATTACTGTAATGTGTATACAGCCCGCACCTTGTGTAAAGTTGCCTGTCAAATTTGTATATGTTAAGTTATCTCCCTGGGTTCTATCTTTTCTCTTAACATGTTAGAAGAATTTGTTTTTCTTAAGTATACCTCATCCATGACAACACTGGTTCCATATTACTGCTTGGCCATTTGTGATCTGTCTTTATCCTGTAACAGTTCATGTGAGCAATCTCTGATGTTGAAAGAACAATAGAGCCCTTTGTTATTCTCACTTGCCTGCTCAGGGAGTGCTACTCTTAATACATCTACTTCAGTTCTAAGAAGTGGTGCATTGGAAGTCAAGGAACAGAGAGTGAATGTTCAACAGAGCTTTCTCTGGAGACTGGGAGTGTTCAGGCTAATAATCGGTAGCACATATAGGAATAAACACTGCAACCATGTTTCCAGGTTTATAGGTAGGAAATACTCCTTCACATTCTGTAAGCTTGATAGAAAACATATTTTCTTCCTTTGGTGACCTTTTTTCTGATATACCAGTAGGGGGCGAGTTTATCCCATTTATATTGTTCGTTTAGAGGCTGCTCTGTGAAATACCTTAATGTGAATTATATGTGTGTGTGTGTGTGTGTGTATATATATATATATATATATACACATACATACATATATATATATTCTCAAGACAAGATAAACCACAAGTAGCAATGGGCATAAAGGGAGTTTAAAAGCAGTTGCAATAATATGAGAAGAGAAGGCTTTCTGGCAGAAGACATAAGATGTTCAAGGGATTAAAGGCAAATGGTGTTGTATCAAGTTTGGGGCTGATATCAAGTATGAGATTTAATTTAGATTCAGAAATATGCTCTTGCCTTTGTCCTTATTGCTGGCAATGCTTCACACCCTTCTTAAATAATATGTGTGTAAAACAGTTGTGTATGCCAGGCAGCATGTGGCATTGAGGGGCGTTATTTGTTTTGGCACACATCTATTTGCTTCTCTGCTGTATTTCTGCAATGTGATATACATGTATCAAATACCTTTTGCTGTTATGATCTCAAATAGTTGCATCGTCAGCACCAAGTGGTTTTTTCTTTGTTTTGCAGGTGGACTTCTTATCGCTTCAGCACACTTTGGAGCGTACGTATGTGGGACAGATATAGATTATAACACCGTACATGGGCTGGGTATGTTGCTTTCAGTTCTTAACAGTGAAAATGTAATTATTTGGTTTATTACACAAGTTTAGCAACTACTTGATCTTGGAAAAGAATCAGAGATCTTCCTGTTCAAGCTTGGTCAGAGACGGGCACATTCACTTAAACCTACTCTCTATACCTATGCACTCCTGGGCATAGTGGATCATGGGCAACAGGCAAGTTGACTGCAGAAAGGATTTTTTTTTATGGAACTGCAGTGGATGATGCAAATGAGAGTGCAAGTTTTCTTAGGGTTTGCTTTTGATTCACGTTTATGTCAGGTAACTACCTACACCCAAACCCAATACGAAATTAAAGGTAACTGTCAAAAACCCTACTAAGGTTTTTCCTAAAATGCTTTGATTTTGAGTAGCACTTTTCACAAGAGTAATAATAATAATAATAATAATAATAATAATAATTTATTACTTATAGCCCGCCCATCTGGGTGGGTCCCCCCAGCCACTCTAGGCAGCTTCCAACAAAACACTAAAATACTGCCTACCTAGCAGTTCGAAAGCACACCAGTGCAAGTTGATAAATAGATACCGCTGTGGTTGGAAGGTAAACGGCATTTCCATGTGCTCAGGTTTCTGTCACAGTGTTCTGTTGCACCAGAAGTGGTTTAGTCATGCTGGCCACATGACCCAGAAAGCTGTCTGTGGAAAAACGCCAGCTCCCTCAGCCTGAAAGTGAGATGAGCGCCGCACCTCCATATTCGCCTTTGACTGGACTTAACCATCCAGGGGTCCTTTACCTTTACCTTTTTTGAAGTTACAAAGCCACCTGATAAATACAGCTGCAGCTCTAAGGGTTAAATGGCATCCAAACTATGCCCATGACATTTACGTCATTTTCTTACACTATTAGAATAACTTTTCTTGTACTTATTATGGATGATGCGGGATGTGTTCAGTAGCTGTGCTTGTTATAGATTTAAAATTGGAAATGTTTGCCAGAGATACCTTATGTGAGCGGAACTGAAATAAATTGCGGCAGGAATCGAAGGCCACAGGATAATCATTTGAATCCAATATGGCATGAAATTGAGTTGGCGTTATTTACTCCCCACTGCTCCCAGGCAAAGCTAGCAGGAAGAACCAGAAGTGGAGAGGACCTGACGAAAACATCAGAGCGAACCTCCGTCAGTACGGTTTGGAGAAGCACTACCTTGACGTATTAGTTTCTGATGCATCAAAAGCCATATGGAGGAAGGGGGTGAAGTTTGATGCAGTAATTACAGACCGTAAGTTAATGCACAGACTAAAATATGTATGATTCATAAATGCAGTCTGTAGTGATAATGGAAACATCTGCAAGCTTGTCATACTCTCTTCCAAAGAGAATGCTAGAGCAATGACATCCAGACTGAATGAAATTTGCTGACTTGTTTGCAAGGAGTTAGGGAGCCAATTGCCCCTCACTTCATGCATCTTTTATTTTATGAAGAAAGAAGTCTTGCAGGAGCAGTTCCCAGTAACTCGGGACTAGTAGTGCTAAAATAGCTTTTTTCCCTGAGAGTAAGCATATTTCAGTTTTACCTGATTGCATCTTAACCTCATAATGGATATAAACATGCTTCTGTGTAGCCTTAAATGCAAATCTCATGCTGACATCTGGACCCTGTATATTGAAGCTGGCAGCTTTCAAGTTCGCATTGTAAAAAAAGATTGTGGTCTGTAGTTTGACCACCTGCAAGTATCCACTGAATAAATTTGTATGTAAAAGTAAATTTCTTTACATTTCTTTACAATAATATACATGTGTATATTATTAGGAGTTGTATCTTTTTTGGGGAAACACTCAATTTTTCTCTTTTTTGTTTCTGAGATTAGCACTTTGAAGCCATTTTGAATGTGGCAGTGATCTTAATAGACAGTTGCTTACTGGAGTGTTTCCATACTGAAAATTCTTGGTTTCTAGTTTGGCTATACATTAGCTTGCCAGTAATTTGTTAAAGAATTGAAATGTTCTTTCATGCCTATTCATAAACTGGAAGCTTAGGAAAACAAAACATAACCATCTCTCACTATGTATTGGTTGTTGAAGCTGTTCGTGAAAAAGATATGCCATTTCTTATAAAACAGGAGAATTCACTCTTCAATCTCCTTTTGAATACACAGCCTTTACAAGGCAATGCTTGTAGGTGTTGGCAAGATTTGGGAATCAGAGAAATGTTCTTCAGATGCAGAACTGGAAATTAACTCCATAATGTTAATTGCAAGTCAGTGTGAATTAAACACCCCTATCTAATTAGTGACTACGAAAATATTCCCCCAAGTGTCTTTGAAAAGTCTTAAGCAGCTTTTAAGACTGTGAATAATGTTCAACTAGCACTTTGACACCATGCAGTTATATCTGAACATGGAATATATAATATCTGAAGCTTATTACTAAGAAAATATGTACCAAGTTTCTAAATTTTACAGTTTCCACATACAAGGCATTTATTTTCTTAATAAAACAGTGCACTAGCTATGGATGGAGAGAAACATACTAATAACTTAGAAAATGCATGGATGGTTTTCCAACAGTAGGAAGTGTGATCTGTTAAAAATACACATTTTAATCATTGCATCAAGTGTAAGTTTAAGAGGCATTGTCTACAGTTGCTGAAGTGTTATAATTCATTTGATGTAAAAGCAATCTAATACTGTAATAAATTTTATAATTTCTTAATAAGCACAACTTACTAAGATTTACTAAAAGAAAGAAATAACATCAAATTTATGTACATCTAATGAGACCCTGTGCTTTAAGGGTGAATCAATTATGATAATTATTTTATTTGTATCTTAGTTTGCCAGATCATTTGAGCTGCCTGAAGCTCAAACACAATGATGAAATATGAATGGCAAGCAACATATCACATACAACAGTCTGAAAAACAAAGGAAGAAACCAAGTACCAACAGTGAGATAAAAACATAGTCTGCTGAAAAAATTGGAAAGAAATAAAAAGGCTACAGGGTGGTGTTGGTGCCCTGTCTATCTAGAAGCCAAGCAGATTTTTCTGCGACAGACTTCCATGCTATTATAAAGAAAGCTGCCTCTCTCCCATCACCATTAGCTGTGTCTCTGATGGCTTCAAGATGTGGAGATGCGCCTATTCCTGAGTGGATGCGCCTATTCATGTGTGGGAGGAGGCATGGAGGGCTTTGAAAAAGTGTCTTGAATTGGGCTGAAATGAATCTGAAACCTCTATAGTTTGCATAGTTTCAGGCTCCAGGGATCAGGCTTTGTCTTGAATGCTCACTGTTGCCTTCAGCCCCAGCTGGAGTTTCTGAACAGGTTGTACTGATGGATACGTGTCGTACATTCTTGATCTGTGCAGCTCCATACGGCATACGAGAAGCCACCAGAAGAACCGGTTCGCAGAAGGAAATGGCAAAGATGGCAGAAAGAGGGTAGGTAAACGGTGGGTTGAGAATGCAGGTGTCTGCATAGAAAAACAGCTGTGGCTTCAGAAGCATTTTTGCATTTTGCTAAACATCCCAGCCTTCTGCCAAACCAGCGACAAATCCGACAGGGCTGTTTTTAATCACGTTGCTTGTATGTACGTAGCAACCACTCTGTCAGTGTGTCTCTTGAGTTTTTAAAACACAGGGATTAGGAATCTGACTACTACATGTTTCCCATATGGAAAATGGGGAGCCTCTTTCATTCTGATTTCGACATTGGAGTCTGGCACCTAGTGTGCATCTTGATGCAGTTACACAGTAGCAGGTAGAAAACTGGTGGGGAAAGTTGTTCAGTAATGTCAGTGGAGATTTCCTTCTGAACCCTAACCCCATGCCTCGCCACTATGACGTAGTAGCTTTTCGGACTTGGGATAGCAGCTAACAACCCTTTTAGTGCCTGCAATCCCAAATATTTTAGTCTGTGTATTGTTGTGATGGATATATCGTTATATTCTTGTACAGTCGTACCTTGGTTTTCAAATGGCTTAGTTCCCGAATGTTTTGGCTCCCGAACGTCACAAACCCAGAAGTGACTGTTCCGGTTTGTGAACTATTTTTGGAAGTTGAACGTCAAATGGGGCTTCCACAGCTTCTGATTGGCTGCTAGAGCTTGCTGCAGCCAATCAGAAGCTGCGATTTGGTTTGCGAACGTTTTGGAAGTTGAACGGACTTCCGGAACGGATTCCATTCGACTCTCAAGGTACAACTATATTTCATTATTTTTGTATGTTGCTTTATGACTCCTTCAGGCTGTGTGAAGCGATAAATGTAATTAATTAACTAAACTAATACAGCATTCAGTAAGTTATGAGGACAGTGCCTGCTGCCTGCTGCCATATCAGGGTTTGCTATGGCCCAGTTCTATATTTCACATTATAATCTGCATCCTACTGTGATGGTGCGTTGCATTAAAACTTGGACAGAAAGGCAGTTTTCCTGAAATTGAAACGAAGTGGTATTGTATTGTCATTTCTCAACACAGCCTTATTTTAATATGCACTGCCTCTTCGCTTTCTACCATGCAACCACCCACACATACAATTTATGTTGCCTTTTGACTCATACTTGGAACCTGTGGGAATTTGTCAGGCTTCAACTCTGATAATCCCTGCTTTCACTATATTTTGTTTTCCCCTCCAGAACTGCTTTCTGTGGCCAGCATAAATCTAGGTCATATTTCAATGTGTTTTTTTTAACCTTAGCAAAATTGGGAGAGAGACCTGACAAACCTGTGATGGATGCTGTACCCTAGGTCCTGTCCTTATTGTGAAATCGGCATGCTGTGTTTAAATAATACAAAACAACAATGAAGCTGCTACCAATTAGTTACTTTTCCAAAATTTTACCCAGCGCAGAAAATCACATCTCAATTTCTTCCAATTATCATCTGAGTGACATCCTTTTCGACCTGTTAAAATTTGCAGCTGAATACTTGGTACTTGGAGGAAGATTGGTCTACTGGCTTCCTGTGTATAAACCAGAGTATGTATATATTCAGATACACTGAATGTCTTTTATATGTTACATGGTAACGTCTGCAGACTTTAAGAATGGGCATGGTCTAGGGGAAACCTGGGGCAGACTTATCCTTAGGTGAGCACCTTCTCTCGGTCTCATCAGCATCAGAGGCCCGGTTATCGGTGACATGAGAGAGAGCCTAGGGCCTTTTCTGTGGCTGCTCCCATACTGTGGAATTCCTTCCCAAGAGAGGTGAGCTTGCCTCGCTCCTTGTTATCTTTCCACTGGCAGGCTAAGACCTTCCTATTCTGACAGCCCTTTGAAAACCAGGTGCAGATGATATTGGCCACTGAATTGATATCAGGGCAATTGCTATCTTAATGCTGGCTTTAGAGACATTTTGTTTTTATTTTGACTATTGTTTTTAACTAGTTTTTTTCATTACGTTGGATTTTATAAGAATGTTTTAAACATGTCATGAGCCTCCTTGAGTCCCAATGTGGGAGAAAGGTGGGATTTAAAGACATCAAACAAACAAACAAATAAACAGTGTCTGCAGGGTACCATATCTAAAAATAATATATGGTAAATGCATAAGCTAGTTTAGCATGTAGCATTTATCTCCCATTAGCTCCAGCCAGCATGACCAGTTATCATGGAGTTACGATCCAACATCTGGAGGGTGTCCTAGACAGTGGTTGGGAAGCAGTAAGAATGGGGTCGTTCTCAATTAACTCTGTTGATTACATGGAATTATAGAATTGTTACATTGGAAGGGACCCCAAGGGTCATCTAGTCCAACCCCCTGCAAATGCAGAAATCTCAACACATGGTCCCCCATCCAATTTTAAACCATTCTGGACCCTGCTTAGCTTTGCAAAGGTGCTAGCGGTTTTACTGCTGCACCATATACTAACTAGTATCAGAACAAGTGACAAACATTTGTACTGCATATTAGTGTACTGATTGCTCTTGAATTGAGGATATATTGGTGACTGCTAAGGAATTTGGGTGTGGCTAGATTTAATTGCATCTGAAATAATTTCTGGTGGTCATTTTTTGGGGGTGGGGGTAGTTTGGTAAGGAATTTACCAACCGAGCAGTCTGCCTTTTATCTAATTTGTATCCTGCCTTTCCTCCAAAGAGCTCAGGATGGCAGTAGTATATTTGCTGGATGTAGAGCTGAAAAGCAGCTAAGCATTGTATAAAGGACAGTTCTTATTGGAATGCTTGCTGGCAGACATCTTTTCATAATCTCTTTAAATGGTTTGGGTGCTGAAGCGCAAGAGAAACCCACATGAAACGTCCTTTTCCTGTTTGCAGCCAAACTTTCACCTGCATCCTGTCTTTTGTTTTGTTCTCTCTTTGTGCTACACATGTGGCTGTGGATTCTGAAAGCAATTAGCATACATTGTTTCTGGGAAATTTAATAAGGCCGTGAACCATGTGGAAGTGTACAGTTTAACTCAGTTTGAATCAGCCCTCTGGCTGTTCTGTTTCAGATTCACTTATTACAGTTCCTAAGCTCTTGTAGCCCTTTGACTGTTTATTTCTTCCAGATATACAGAAGAGATTATACCCCGACACCCATGCCTGAAACTTATTAGCAACTGTGAACAGACGCTTTCCAGCCACACGTCGAGACACCTGATAACCATGGAAAAAGTGAAAGATTTTGAGGTAATTGTTTTGATGGCTTTCTCGCAAAATAGCAGTTGTCAGATTCGGAACAGGTTTTTCTACTGTAGAAACGGAGGGAATTCACCGTACCAGACTCAGTGTGCCGTAAAGCGCTTTTATAAGTTGGTTTTAGAAGGTTTGTAAAAGAGTCATAAATGTCAAAACAGGAAGCCAAAGCACTTGTTGCGCTGATGTACATGGGTGGCGGTGATTGAAGGACACTTGTCTTACTTGTATGTGTGCGTTAAGTAAACTTGTTAATACTGAGGCAGGGGAATTTCTTGTTCCATTTTCATTATTTCAGTTTTGAGATGCTGCCTGGTTAGAACTGAAGTAACGATAACGGTTAATTTTGCTGTTTCTATTACACTATGTTGCAAGATGTAGTTGCAAGCCCCACTGAAATCGGTAAAACTTCTGTATAGAAATATTTTTGTAAATACCTGCTAGGGGTGTAGAAGAGAGTGAAACACCTTATTCTATGGACGCTGTTTTTAACATTGTGTTTTCATTGTCGTAACCCGCCCTGGAACCTTAGGGTAAGGGTAGGTAATCAATCATTGTCATTATCATATGCAGAAAACCATGTGTGTTACTTGGCTCTAAGTTCCCAAATAGGACCTGCTGTTTAGTCAGTATGCATAACTGCTCATGCTATGTATTTTTCTGTGCCCCTCACCTTGAAGACAGCAAGCCCAGTTTAAAAGGGAAAAAAACACATATCTGAGCATTACTTTGCAATGCAGCATAGGGAAAAAAATATTGTCGTCTTCTAAAAGGAGTGCAGTTTTCAAGCATTTAGTAGTCAAAGGTGAACAACAGCTTCCAGTACATTCCTAGCTGGATTTTAAAGTTCAGTTAGGAGAATACTCCTGCATTTTGTCTGGGTTTTAGCCCTATATTCCTTGGAGCCTCTGTTCTGCCCTCAACAACTTTTATTACATTTTGGGGTCGTCTAAATGCAGCATGAAGATAGGGTGAATGGTCTGATTATCAGCTTTGAAGTTCCCTTTTAAAATAAATAATAATAGACCACTTAAAAAGCGACCAAAAATTTATCAGGATAAAAAAATAATTAAGATCTCAGTAAACACAAATGGAGAAAAATATAAGTTTATCAGTAGGAATCCTCAGAGGTAGATTCTTCCTCTGACAGCAGCCCCCAAAAGAGGATGCATCCGCTCCCTGGTCCATGCCAGGGGTATTTGCATGCCCCAGACGCCACATCTCCTCCCTCTGCTGCTAGACACCCAGTGATTGGTCCACACCCCAAATACATTGGGCCCCATTGACAAAAAGATTCTTTAGATTTAGATCAATATTTAATACATTTTTAGCAACAAGCCATTATTCAATTTCCCTAGGAGGGGGGGAAAAAAGATCTTACAGCCATTTAGTTTCATATGGATCATTATAACCCAAAGAATAAATTCATGCATACTAAAAGAGAAATAAAATACAAATGAACATAATGAACAAATAGACACTTCCTACGGCTGTGTTCATAAAATACAGATGGAAAACCCTAACCAGAAATTTCACTTGCACATCCTTTTCTAGATCTGTTAAAATTTGAATGCTTTTTCCAGAGCTATTGCAATTGATTTTGCAGTTCTGAACACGTCTTACCCGTTTAGTCAGTAAATGCATTAATTTCTCACGGCTGGCATTCCTTCTAAACTTTAACAATAATGATCAGAATAGAATTGCCTTGTAGTCTCATATCTGATTCACACCCTGTGAAGAGATATGCCAACTTCTACACCACTATTAAATTACACAAACCCATAGTAATACTTCAAGAAAAGTTTCCTATATGTCCAGTGTTGTCGGCCTTAAGCACATTTAACAGAACATGAATTATATGAGCGTCAGCTGTTTGCAACTTTTTCTGGAAATAAGTGGCCTCCCTCTAAATACAGTACCACACTGCTCAGATATCAAGTAAAAATGCATCCTTGCTGTGTTCTGTTTGTGACTGGGATTTTATTTGATAGTTGACTGTCAGTTCCTACCTTCATCTACAAGGGCATACCAGCACATCAATTTCTAATGCAGTTTATTAAGGGATTTTATTAAGAGATTTGTGCACTCTCAGATGTATGCATGTTCCTTTGCAGATGTGGTGATGATATTTTCTTTAAAATGGAAAGATAAAACCATGCATTATCTTTTTTTGCTTTCTTTATCCAACTTTTATACATGGAAATACCTGGTTTTTATATGTGGAAATGCATGTTAGGGACAACAAGAACAGAATCCTAAAAGTCACACTCCAAAACTTTCTCATTTTAGATGGTCGTCTGCTACATCACGAGAAGCTGTATTTGGAAGGGAAAATATTGCAACAAATGCACAGTTTGATAATGTCCAAAACATGACATATTTAGCAGTAAACTATTTACCTATACAAGGGATGTGTGTGGCGCTGTGGGTTAAACCACAGAGCCTAGGACTTGCTGATCAGAAGGTCGGCGGTTTGAATCCCCGCGACGGGGTGAGCTCCCGTTGCTTGGTCCCTGCTCCTGCCAACTTAGCAGTTCGAAAGCACATCAAAGTGCAAGTAGATAAATAGGTACTGCTCTGGCGGGAAGGTAAACGGTGTTTCCATGCGCTGCTCTGGTTCGCCAGAAGCGGCTTAGTCAGTAAAGCGAGATGAGCGCCGCAACCCCCAAGTCGTCCGCGACTGGACCTAACCGTCAGGGGTCCCTTTACCTTACTATTTGCCTATACTGTTAGTGGAATAACTTCTGCCTTTGCTTCGTTTTATGGAACATTCCAAGTCCTTGCTGAACATAGTGCAGAGATTAATATTCCTCGCCTTCCCATGGTCAGCAATTGCACTGAACTCAGCAGACAAACTCTTAGCACTCTGAGCATAAGCTTGAGTATTGCTGTCTTAACTTACTGTTTATATGACAACTATGATACCACGGAAACAGTTTCCATATATTTATGCACACATACCTATCCCGATTATACACTTCTGAACTGAGCTGGCTCCCTGTGACTTTGTCCTAGTGTAGTGCTTGGTGAACGCTATGCTAAGGTTGCTGAGGAGGTATTACACCACTACACCAGCTAGTTTCATCTTGGGCTGTAAATAGTTTTGAAAGAGATTGTTTTAAAAAGCAGACTGGCTCCTTATTTCACTTGAAAATTGTATCTGTGTTGATTGATGAAATTCTGAGATCTCAGCACAGCTCAGCACAAGAGAGCCTGCTATTAGGGCAGCAAACACATAATAATCTTCCCTTGAGAATGTTTGACTGGCAGGTTGAGTTTCCTTTACACTCTGCATTCTCTCAAGGATTTACCCACATAATCTTTTTTCTGCTGACTCTAACCTCTCTCAACATATGAGTTGTTTCAGAAATCAGACTCAGAAGCATGTGGGATGTAGTGCCTGGAGAGATGTGAGCGTTTGCAAATTTTATTCCCTTAAGTGAAATTTGGGTTTGTCTGTAGTTTAAGCTCAGGAATAATTAAAGAAGGAAACATTTAAAAATTTAAAGGAATAAAACTGATTTATTACCACTGTAACTCAGGAATGAATGCAATGTGCATACACACCTGACTAGCACATTGTAAATATTTATTTAAATAAGAACCTTTATTTTTCACATCAATAACCTATTCTAAGCACTTGCATTTGAATATACATACTGGGGAAAATATGAAAACAGAGATACATGGTGGAAAACTGGCTTTTTGTATTGTTTTTTTCCTTCTGTTTTTTTTTAATAGATTTGTATTTCACTATTCAGTCTTTCTTTTTAAAAAAACCCACTTTGCATTGCTTTGAGCAAATAAACCTGTGTAACTGCAACAGTACATCTCTTAGAGGTACATGTATGTATCCGAAATTCTGGTGAAATTAAATAAATAGAAATCATTGCCAAATTCTTCATCTTTTTTTAAAGCAGCAGGGTTGTTTTTTTAAATAACAAAGCTAGGTTCTAAACTGCTCTTTTCAAGGCATTTTGTTTTAATTTTTGAGTTTGCTAAAAAGCAAAGGATGAAGTGGCAAACACTACTGGGCTTTCCCTATTAACTCCCCAGTCCGCTGTAGCCCTTGAGTATAAAACCCATGTATGTTAAGTTTTAGTGCATAGACATAAAGCTACAGTGTTGGTGAGACTGTTGTACTAGGACCTCAGAGACCAGGGTTCAAATCCCCAGTCCACTGAGTGGCAGACCTTGAGCCTGCTCCTGCCTCTCAGCCTAACCTACCTCTCAAGGTTGTTGTGGGGATTCAATGAGGTTGGGGAAGAACCATGTACACTAAAAACATGAGCTCCTTGGAGAAGAGTTGGAATATAAAGGCAATAAGTAAACAAAGCAGTTCTGTTTATGCAGATTATAACTTGTTCTGGGGTATGTTTCATCAAACTCCAGCAACGTTTTTCGACCAGGTCTACAATTAATGGCTACATTTGGAAACAGCAATGAATTGTCGTTAATCTTTATAGTTCATTGAAATACGCCAGGTTAATAAGGCAAGGTTTGAAGTTGGCTTGTTTTAGTAAACCAGGGTAGTCTGTGTGGTGTTCTCCAGACGTTGACGAAAGGACTGGAAATCTACCATGCTCAAGAGCTGTCAACTGATTTATTCAAGAGTATGTATGTTGGAAGGGACACGGGTGGCGCTGTGGGTTAAACCACAGATCCTAGGGCTTGCCGATCAGAAGGTCGGCGGTTCGAATCCCCGCGACGGGGTGAGCTCCCGTTGCTCAGTCCCTGCTCCTGCCAACCTAGCAGTTCGAAAGCACGTCAAAGTGCAAGTAGATAAATAGGTACCGCTCTGGCGGGAAGGTAAACGGCGTTTCCGTGCGCTGCTCTGGTTCACCAGAAGCAGCTTAGTCATGCTTAGACGCTGGCTCCCTCAGCCAATAAAGCAAGATGAGTGCTGCAACCCCAGAGTCGGTCACAACTGGACCTAATGGTCAGGGGTCCCTTTACCTTTTTATGTATGTTGGAAGCCCTTGCCTACTGATAAAGTCGAAAGACTGGAACATAACGTGGCACTTAAGCTTTCTAAAGGTAAAGTAATGCCACTGAACAAGATGAGTGGTGGATCACTGCAGTCTTTCCAAACTGCACATAAACAAATAACCTTCCTACTTTTTTGGTCAAGGAAGTAAACTGGTGGGCTTAAAGGGACCTGAGGCTTAATTTGCCATGATGAACAGACTTCAGTTGGAAGACCCAGACATGTTGCAGGAAGAAGTCATATAGCTAGACCAATCAAGGAGGATGGGAGTGGAATAAGTTTCAAACCTTAAAAAACTGACCGGCTGGGCTGGATTTGAATCTAGTCTATGCTGTGAACTCATTAGGTGGCTTTAGGTGACCATTATTACATCACCTGCAATATATGGCATATAATAATGACCTACCTACATGATTTTTGCAAGGATTGCTGAGATAATATATGTGAAACGTTTTATGATGTTGATGATTCCCATATCTGATGACAAAAGTATCCCACTGATTCACAGAAAATACATGGCAAAGCTGTCATTGTGCCTTTACAACAACAGATTTTGTGCCTGATCCAACTACAGGTGCATTTGACTACAGCATGGGGTGGAGACTTGCAAAATTTGTGACAGTCCTGATAATATAATGGCATACATTCCATCCAAAATTATTATTTGCCATTACGGCAGTTCCTAGGACCAAGCTACAAGCTTGTTTTTAATATTTCCTTTGAGATCTTGTAAATAAATTCTGAAGAAAATTGTTGAGTCGCACTGATGCAATATATACTGTATGTCTAAACAATGTATTTTAACACCAGGATGAAGACCGTGATTCTCACATATTGGACAGCCAGTACCTGCCATACAAAAGTCACAATAGCTTTCGTGAGAAATATTTCAGTGGAGTGACAAAGAGGATTGCCAAGGAAGAAAAAGACAGCCAAAAATAATTATATATATGACTAAAAGCAAAAAACGCACATCTGGACCTCAACATTATATGGATACTTCAGAGAACAAATACTGTTTTGAATTTTTTAAAAACTCAAAGCAAAAACCACAAGTTAAGAACAGTTCTTTTTCATTAACTTTGTTTATACCAGATTATTGCACAAGGTTTTTTGACCCTTATTTAATTTATTTTTGTACTTAAAGTTCAAATGATAATTGACTACATTTTTTATCACAATTTTTTTTAACCCATTACCTCTAGAAAAAACTAATAGTATTGTTTGGCTTCTTAAACTGTGAACATCTGGAAGTCTTAAATAGACATAATACAATGATTAAGATTTTTTTATTATTAGGACGATTGATTTCATTTGTTTTCTTTTTTGTATTTGATATGCAATAAAGTCAGTAAGAATTGTGCATTTTAAAAATTGAGTTGCATACAGCAGCAGTTTATCATTTCTTACCAACATTTCTGGGACCATAAACCTGCTCCCTCCCCACACTCAGGTCTAGGATCCAGAAGGCTATTAAACCTTTTCAATCCATTATACATCTGAAGCTCATCTGTCTACTTTTGCATTTGGAATTGGAAGCTGATAAATTAGTAAGTATAAATGCGGCCAGTGGATGCTTACTAATAGTTCCTCAAATCTGGAATAAGGAATCCATAACAACATCTAACTTTTGAAAACCATGAAACCTGTGTTCTGCTTTTTGTGCTTATCTCCCCATGGGATATTGGAAAAATACATTATTTCCAGTTTCCTTTACATCACTGTCATTTAAATTTAGTGGCTCATAACAATTCTGTATTGTTCTATGTATTGCAGGACCCCATGCAAGTTTATTACTATATAGGTCAGTGCACATTCATGTGAGTTCGCTGGCTTAATTCAGCATCATGATGGTCAACACAACGGCAAGAAGATTTTGCTTTTCAGTGAAAATTATCTGATACTCACAATTTATGGTGTCTGGAAAGCATTAAACATTGTGTTTATGACTTTTTCTGTATTCAACACTCAATCTAACCTTAGTGCAAGCTAGTTGCCCTTAGTTGCCAAACATGGAATAAGATTTTCAGGCAGCAGTGATGTGATCAGATAAGAATAATTTCTGGCAATGATGAAAATTTAAGCCACACATTATTATTTCACTTTAAATTTATATACCACTCTTCATCCGAGCTTTTACAGTATTATATCAATGCTGGGTACCTATGACTCTCTGGACCTTTTTATTTTTTATTTTTTTACAGTTTTGGCTGTAAGACAAGAAATCGTGCACAATACATAGAACATGGATATTTGTTCTCTGTATCATTCATTACAGATGGACAGATTCTCCTCTGCCTGCCAGAAACTAGTTACTTGTATAAGAGTTTATGTCTCCTAGCTGAATTGGCTCCAGCCTGCATTGTAAATATTTACTCTTGTTTCTAACCATTTTCCATGTCTCACTAGGTGCTAGCTGTACCTTTTATGTCATCACAGTTTGAAAATCCATTTCCAGTAGTAACTTGCTTATGCAAAACTTAATCATCACCACCTTTTGTCTGGCAACTGGAAAAGCTACCATCCCCTCAGCTATGTTCGTTTAGGGGCAGTTGTAATGCGGTTTTCATGGCCACGGGCAGTTATAACCTTAATTTCTGACTTGAGGAAAGGATAAATTAACATAATATAATCAGTACTAGGGATCCTAGGCAGAAGATTCATTTCCACTGTTGCGGAGTAACCCCCAAGGCATAGCACTGATATCAAAGAATAAGTAAGTATTTTGGCAATTAAATTAATATTTTAACTTGGGATTTTTTGAGGTAAGGTGGACAATGGAATGAACGATATGTTTGTCTCCTAGTGGAGTGTGGCGGGCTTTTCAGGGAAGGAAGAACAGGTTGGCATGAGAGAAATGGAAGGTAGGCTCTGCCTCCTTTTAGTTGATTGTTTGCTTATCTCAAACAGGACATGATAGATACAAGTCACATTTATCCCACTTCTAAAATCATAGCTTCCCCCATGACAGTTACAATCCCATCACCCTTAGCAACTACATTTCCCAGGAGTCTTTGGGGCAGGGAAAGCCATGTGCTTTAAAGGCATGGTGTTGGTGTAACCAAAATAAGATCCTCCATACAGTAAGCATATATGAAGGCAGCCATCAGCAGTGATGGAGAGAGAGAGAAGACATTAGCACTACAGAGAAAAGGACCTTAACCTGTTTGCTGAAATTACTGCAATAAGGTTTTAGTGGCACTCTTAAAACAAAGCAATAAGGTGGGCTCCCTTGAGAGGCTTTTCCAAAACAGCAGTGCCACTGCTGAGAAAGCATTGCCTTGGGCAACGGTATATTTATTTTGCTCAAAAATAAAGTGCCTGAATCAGGGCCTCTCTTATTCATATCCTTGCAAGTTCTCTGTGACCTCTTGCCTCCATGAGAGATGGATAGATGCTTTCCCTTGCCAGAAACTGGTCATTTGCAGCAGCCTCCTAGCCAAACTGACTCCAGCCTGTGTTAAATTCCAGCCTCTTACCCCTGGCGGAGACGCTCTGTTCAGAAGCCTGCTCTGAAATCATTGTCTTTGACAGTTCTTTGGGGTGCTTTGAAGATTTTTCCAGAGTTTTAAAAATATTGTTTTTGGACCACTTTTTTTTCTCTTTTCTTACTGCTCTTTTATTGCTGCGGTATGCAAGGAAAGAAAAGAGATTTGGCCCTCTTGTTGCAGAGAATGACAAATATCAGTAAGGTTTTTTGCCCTCTTATCAAGAGAGCAAGGTATGTCCAATTTCTGCCAAGCTTTTAAAAAAATCTTATCTGGTAAAACCATTACTTTGTAGTTGCTTTGAGACGTCAATCCCTTCCTCATCACTAGCCACTAGGGATGAAGAACTAGCATTTTTAGATTGACGAGGCCACTCTTCCAAGAGTCCTCGTTGTGTTCACTGGACTCTGACTTTTCCAAGATGGAGCTTTAGGTGGGTGTGGGGGTTCTGAAAAGTCCACAAAGCATGGTGCTGTGTAGTCCCACCATCATTTTGTGTGTCCTGTTAATGGTGCCTTGGTTCAAGAAGTTCTATTTTGCCATAGCTAACCAGGGCAAATGGAGCTTTAAGTTTCCCACTGAAAATCCTGTTTTGACATGGACAAGGGAGTGTAAGACAATATAGGGAGTGTCCTTCCTAACTGCTAAAGGGGCAGTTTATCTAATCAAAGCTGCAGTGTGCTGCTATTGACATGGCCACAGAGAGCGAAGGTATGCTGCAAGTCCAAATGCTTTGCTTGCCATCTCTTCTGAGACACACCTGGGTCTATTGCCAACCTAGTAGTTTGAAAGCATGCCAGTGCAAGTAGATAAATAGGTACCGCTGTGGAGGGAAGGTAAATGGCATTTCTGTGCACTCTGGTTTCCATCATGGGGTTCTGTTGCACCAGAAGCAGTTTAGTCATGCTGGCCACATGACCCAGAAAGCTGTCTGTAGACAAATGCTGGCTCTCTCGGCCTGAAAGCAAGATAAGCACCACAACCCCATAGTTGCCTTTGACTGGACCTAACCATCCAGGGATCCTTTACCTTTTACCTTTTTTACCTACACACACATGCCAAAAGTGAGGGTAAAGAGGTTCTTCAGCACACCATAGAACGTACATAAGGAAGATGTGAGGCACACCTCTGTGGGGAGACAATTGCATGACATAGGGGGCCACCCATGAAAATGAAGAGTTGGGGAAATGATCCAGGTCAGGGGTAGGCAACCTAAGGTCCGTGGGCCAGATGCAGCCCAATTGCTTCTCAATCCAGCCCATGGGTGGTCCAGGAATCAGCGTGTTTTTCCATCAGTATGTGTCCTTTTATTTAAAATGCATCTCTGGGTTATTTGTGGGGCCTGCCTGGTGTTTTTACATGAGTAGAATGTGTGCTTTTATTTAAAATGCATCTCTGGGTTATTTGTAGGGCACAGGAATTCCCCCCTCCCCCCAAAAAAATATAGTCTGGCCCACCACATGGTCTGAGGGACCGTGGACCAGCCCAAGGCTGAAAAAGGTTGCTGACTCCTGATCCAGGTTATGACAGGTCTATAATGACAGAAAGAGTTTGGGTCAAACTGTGGAGTGTGGTCCTAAGTGTAGTGGCAACTTTGCTTGTTTCCTTATGTGATTTTGCTCATTTGATGTGACTGGAATAGAATGGTAAAAAGCTCATTCCACTGATGTAAAGTCTGGGAACTGCATTACGTAGCTTGAGATGGGCCCAAAACCACCTCAAGAGGATCTGACACTAACCGCTGGTGGAGGAAGGGAATCTTACACAGTACTGTATAGGAAGCGAAGGCCTACTTTGTTAATTGTGCTGAATCTCAGAAATTTTCATCAGTACCTGCTATTAACTGAGATTGCTTGCAGGTAATGCTAAGTAATGCATTTGGATTGCCCTACAGTTTTACCAGTGAGTGGTTCCACATGAAAGTACATGTCTGCCCATCAAATTGAATTCCAGGTTTGACACAGTAAGGGTGGAAAATTAAGTTAACTATACAAGTTTTGTACAGGGAACAACCTTTCAAAAATGAAAAGGTGTGTGAAAGACGTTGGATTTATGAATTGCTATTACACAATACAAAGATAGCTATTCCTAATTCTAAAAAGAGAGAAGCTTTCTTAACACCCTCTTCACCAATGCATGAAAATTATGGAGTGAGCAAAATTATGGAATGTTTCATAATTAAACCTGATTTTTAAATTATATTAAAAAGTAAAAGGAATGCCAGTGCCAAGAGTTTCTTCTGCCTCCTTTTTAACGCCTGTTTTTCTTACATTTGGCAAAATCAATGACAAAAAACCTTCCAGCTGCGACCTTGCCAAAGTGCTTTTCTGAAGCTCCTACTAATTTGGATTAAAGTATATGTTTGGAAGCCTCAAACTGAAAATCCTGGCAAAAGAAATGCTGAGGCCCCACAGCATCTAGTATTCTTACAGCTTTTATCTGCTGAGGCAATATAAATAAACACAGGATAATTTGGTAATCTCAGTTGTTAGCTATATCTCTTCCCTGGGCTTTGGAAGTCTAACTGCATGAAAGAATACTCCATTTTTAATATTCAAAAATCCCATTTTCAGGAGGCTCTTTTTTAAAAAAAAAATTAAAACATGCACACTAACATAATAATTGTAGAGAATATAGGTAGGTAGGTAAATGTTGCATATCTAAATGTTACATACATAACAATATACAATTAATTTTATTTTAAGGTGACTGAAATCTGCTCAGAATGAAGTCCCATTGAGTCCATTGGGGCTTGTTCTCAGGTAAATGGATATACAGTTGTAGTCTCAGTGTGACCTTTGCTCAAGTACAGCACCACCCTACGACACTTGTTAACGTTACAACACTCAGTCTTTGTGAATTCTGATCAATCAAACTAACCTGATCTGCACATTTCACCAGATGCCACACTTCCCCAGTGTTTCAGCTCTTTAAAAATGCATATTTTGAGAGAAACAAGCTTTTTAGATCTTAAGCCAGTCACTGTCTCAGTCTAGCCTACCTGACAGGGTTGTTTTGAGGGTAAACCATAAATGCCTCATTGAGCTCCTTGGAGGAAAGGTGGGATGTAAGTGTCACAATAAATAAAAATAAAATAGTTTACACCACAATAAATCTACCGATCTACCCTATGGCCCTTGCACTGAACTTTTTAACACAGGCTCTTTTCACCTTCCTTTGCAGCGCTTCAGATTATTAAGCATAATGATATTCTGAGAGATTTTACATTGCTTGCTTGCTTGCTTTTTTTTGATAGGCTTTACTTGGTGAGTGACCCAAGAATTGAACCTTAATTCTCTTCTGCCTTGCTTTCAGCTATACTTGACCAAATCTGAAATCTAGAGCAGTGATGACACTTCCTTTATGGAAGAGAGGGCCCTTCAGAACCAGTTCTGTCACTCAGCAAAACGGTGACAAGGTGTGGAAAAAAAGTGCCACAACATCTCAGTGGGTCTGAGTTAGTCTTCTTCAGAGGGTGCAGCACATCAGCATGAGATGGGTGGTGGCGGGGGTGGGGTGGGGATAGAGTCACTGCACATACGCAGAGCAGATTATTTTTCAAAGTTCCTCTATTTGTTCTCCTAGAAAATAATTCCCTCTGTGATGAGTGACACTCTGTTTGTTAAAGGTGAGAGGTAAGACAACACCATGTCTCTGACCTATCCTGTTAGCTGTCATGACAGCCTGCATTTTTGTTTCCAGGATGGAGTAGAATTTCTCGACTACTGTGCCCCTATAGCCACAACGAATCCTTGAAATAAAGATGGCTATGAGAAATGTATTTCTATTGCACTTGTTAATTTATAGTGAAATAACCCAAGTCAAACTTAAATACATAATTTATTACAAAACTACATTTATTACAAAACTATCCTACACACAAAGGATGCATAGGGAACAGGACAATTGATATTTTGGCTTCATAGTTTGTGCTTCACTTTTTACCAGATTTTTTGGGGGGCGGGGGGGGGAGAGACACGGAGCGAGGCTGGTATGTAGAATGGAAGGAATCCTAGAGTTGGAAGGGACCCAAGGGGCCATCTAGTCCAACCCCCTGCAATGCAGGAATCTCAGCTAAAGCATCCATGATAGATGGCCATCCAACCTCTGCTTGAAAACCTCCAAGGAAGGAGAGTACACAACCTCTCAAGGGAGACTCTTCCACTGTCAAACAGCTGTTACTGCCAGAAAGTTTCCCTACATGTTTTGTCAGAATCTCCTTTCTTGTAACTTGAAGCTATTGGTTCAAGTCCTACCTTCCAGAGCAGGAGAAAACAAGCTTGCTCCATCTTTCATGTGACAGCCCTTTAGATATTTGAAGATGGCTATTATATTACCTCTCAGTCTCCTTTTTTCCAGGCTTAACATACCCAGCTCCTTCAACCGTTCCTCATAAGGCTTGGTTTCCAGACCCTTGATCATCTTGATTGCCCTCCTCTGCACACTTTCCAGCTTGTCAACATCCTTCTTAAATTGTGGCGCCCAGAACTGGACACAGTATTCCAGGTGTAGTCTGACCAAGGCAGAATAGAGTGGTACTATTACTTCCCTTGATCTGAACACTATACTTCTGTTGAGGCAGTATAGAATAGCATTTATTTTATTTTATTTTTTTGCTGTTGCATCATACTGTTGACTCATGTTAGGTTTGTGGTCCATCAAGACCCCAAGATCCTTTTCACATGTACTGCTAGTAAGCCAGATGTCCCCCATCTTAATATGCGTGCAGCTGGTTCTGCCTGCCTAAGTATAGAACCTTATATTTGTCCCTATTGAAATTCATTTTGCTAGCTTGTGCCCAGTTCTCCAATCTGTTAAGCTCATTTTGAATTTTGAATGTCTTCTGAGGCATTAGACACCATTCCCAGTTTCATGTCGTCTGCAAATTTGATGAGCAAATTTCTCAATTCCTTCATCCAAGTTGTTTATAAAGACATTGAACAACAATGGGCCCAGGATAGAATCCTGCAGCACCCCACTAAAATGCATTACACTAAAATAGTTTTGCAATGTGTCCACATTTGTTAACAAAAATGAAAATATGATGCTACAGTCTATAAAAGCAAAGTGTTTTTAGGGCTTCTGGGAGACCATCATTGGTTAAGCTGATAGTTAATTCAGAGGAAACAATGCCTAATATTTCCTCAAGTATGACAATTTCCCCCCCGAAGGAATAACCAATATTCTGGGTAGAGTCTGAGACTAATGTCCTGCTGGATTGTATGTGAGAAATGAAAACATTTGTGAGACATTTATATGCACAGAAAGAAAGATTCATCATTAGCTGTGATGGAGGAATGGTTGTTAAAATTATTGGTAAAATTATTGGACTTAGCTGAGGTGGCAAAGTTGACATGTTTAAGAAAAATCATTGTCAATATTTATTAAAGAATGGAAACTCCTTATAGAATTTGTATGAAAAAGAAAAGAATTTATGATATCTGGATTTGAGGACTTTATAGAAAGTGGAAATGTTGGGTATTATCTTGGAGTAGATGTTTTGAATATTCTTCTGTATATAGATGACAGACGAAGAATCAGATGTTTTCTCTTTACTTTTATATTCTTTTCTCTCACCCACCCTTTTATTTTTTTCTTTTCCTCTTTTGGTTTGTGTTTGTATTTAGATTATTTTTTTAATCTTTGATTAAAAATCAATCAAAAAAATCAAAAAAATCAAAAAAAAATTTTTTAATCTTTGATTAAAAATGCATATTTTATATTAACCTTTGTATATTTTATTTCAAATATTTTTACTGAAATAAAAGAAAAGAAAACATTGGGCAATTTTAATTTAGACACTGACTGAGACAGAGAGAACTTGTGAGTTTAGATGGGAGATTCAGATTCTCAGTCTGAGATATATGAAGTAGGATTAGCAGTAGTTCAGCCTGATTTTGGAGTTCATCTCCTCCCACTATGTAAAGTTGTCAATAAAACAGATATTGCAACAGCACCATCCTGTTCTCTTGTCCAAAGGAAACAGTGCAAACTGCACATTGGGAAGTTTAATGGGTCTTACTCTCATATAAGTCAGTATAGGATTGCAGCCCAAGCCCTATAGCACTACTGCTGGACTTTTCAGGATCTGGGTAAGTGTTTAACAACACAGTTGTTCTGAATCTGCATGGATGTGTGTTCCCCCTCTTCAGAAGAACTAGATTCATGATTATAACAGCATGAAGACTATGTGGGGAGATGAGGAGGAGTCCATTTGACTTGATTTATACTTTAATGTGTTTTCACAGTTGCTGGATCTCTTGTGGCATAAAACTACTTAGTTTTAGCTGGCTGCTTAGGCAGGTAATTTCAGATCCAGAAACTTTTATTTTCCATCATGTGTCCATCACTAATTTCAGAAATGCAAGTACCATATTTCTGAAAGCTGCAGGAAGAGACCCTTTTATGCCTTGTGACTTTATAGGAATAGGAAGAGATTTTGAAATGCCAAATCCCCTTCTTGGTTTAGCTCTGTTGTGGTTTAACATCTTAACGTTTCTAAATATCTTTAAGATGCACCCCCACCCCCGCCGTCCCGCTTCTAATCCCAGAAGTCACATTTCGGAGGGATACAGTATAAGATGGGCAAACACCTGCTTTTTCACTGCCTCTACACAGACAAGTCTGTAGGGGGACAATACAGTATTTAGAATAATAGCAGCCTGGATTAATAAAGCATAAAAAAGGGTTCTGGGTTTCTTTTAAAGTTTTATTTGTCATGCTTAAGAATTTTGCAAGTTTGGCATGGTTTGTGCTTTCCTGTACTAATTAATCATTTGATTGACCAACTGTTTTCTGATTATATGCCTTCCTGTTTCCTAAATTTATGAACTGGGACCATTAATGGCATATAAGAATCTTGTGGATTGATTTTGTGCCCTCCAATGGTATACTTTTGGCCAGGAAAAAACAACCAGTGCCCCCTTTTTGTTATTGCTTCCCCACACAAAGAAAAAGCAATGTGGAGAAGTCAGAGGGCCATGTTGAGGTAAGAAGGACCAGAGGGACCACTTTCCATTGACCTTTTATTCAGATGTAATCTGCCCCACAGCTTTAGGTTTTGGAAAAAGTAAAGAAAATTCTAATGGGACTCCATTACTGCAGTGTAATGTAATTTATGCCTATGTACTATTTTTAATGTTCTGTGTCCTTTTTTCACCCCCACCCCAAAGAAACTGACCTGTGTGGCTAATATAAACGCCAACATAAATGTTGATTGTTTCTGCAACAGCTTAACACGGCTATTCTCCTGAGACTGGACTGAAACAAGTGCTTGTGAGCTCTCATAGAAAGATCAGCAACCTCTTCTTTAAAAGCATCATCAGGCTGTTAATCGTGGTAGTAAAAGTTTCACTGGAATTATAATAAAGCATATTTTCCAAAGAACGTTGGAACTAAAGCAACCAAAAGGCTTACTACTTCCTCTTCTATTGTTTTCATACTATGAAAGTTTCTGATGCAAAATCCTTTATGTTTCTCTTTTTCGTGTTTGAAATTCCTATCCGAAAAATGTTTAAAATAATAATGAGGGAACAGAGGGCAGGGCTGGCCCTACTGTGGGGCAGCTGCCTCAGACGGCAAATTATGAGGGATGAAAAGTAGAATGACTGCTGGGAGGAGCACAGAAAGTAGAAACATGATGGTGCACCTGCATCACCGCAGTTGTATCGGTCTCTATAGGCACAGCAGTGGCGTAGTGTGGGGGTGCAGGGGGGGCCGGCCGCACCGGGCGCAACATCTGGGGGGGGGGCGCTCGCACTCGCAGCTCTCTGCCCCTACCTGGCTCACTCACTCTCTCTCACTGCAGTGCTGGCTGTGCGAATCCGATCCGAGCCGCCGGGTCGCCGCCCACTGTGGAGGGGAGGGTGCCAGGCGTGCAGTGCAGTGCGGAGAGAGAGCGAGGGACTATCTGGGGGAAGGACAGTGCTGGGGGGGGGGCGGGCGCAAATTACTTGCCTTGCCCTGGGTTAGGGCGTGCAAATTACTTGCCTTGCCCCGGGTGCTGACAACCCACGCTACGCCACTGAGGCACAGCAGGCGCTGTAACTCCCCAATGGTTGACTTCACCCCAAAGGCGAACTCCTCCATTGTGCCCTGAGACAGACACATGCCAACAAAGAAAGTGGCTAGAAAGGCCTGCCACGTCACAATATCCAATTTTCATCTTTGGGGAAATTATGGAGGGAAGATTTAAAATTTACAGCGTGCTGTGCGTTGAAGGAGAACTGTATGAAAATGATGTATCGGTGGTATTTATCACCTGTAAAATGAGCAAAGATGTATAGAACTGCTTCCAATGTTTGTTGGAAATGCAAGGATAAGGAAGGCACATTCCACCATACGTGGTGGATGTGCAAGATAACAAAAGCATGATTTACAATGAGTTGAAAAAAAATGATTAAAATAACGTTTGTGAAAAAAGCAGAGGTTTTTTTTTACTAGGTATTTTAGGTACAGAAATTCTGAAGGAACAGAAGTGACTATTTATGTATGCAACAGCAGCTGCATGGATATTACTGGCCCAGAGATGGAAAGAAGATAAAGTCCCGACCAGAGACGAATGGTTGATGAAGATGATGGACTACGCCGAAATGGCGAAATTGACTGGGAAAATTAGAAACCAGGAAGAGAAGAATTTTAAGAAAGAGTGGGGAAAAAATATAATGTATTTAAGAGAACACTGTGAACAACTAAAAACATTGGCAGGATTTGAGTAATGCTTGTAATGTAAAAAAAACTATGGTAAAAATTGATTATTTTTCTTTAAAAAATAGAGAAAATCGGGGAAGCAGTTGGAAGAAAAGATTGATAATGGTAACCATGGAAGAGTGGAGGCGAGTCGAAGGATTCAGGGAATCCTCAATGCTGATGTGGATGTTTAATGCTTGAATTTAAATTTGTTACGTAAAATTTAATTAAAAAATATTTTTTTAAAAATAGAATTATATGCCACGTAGTCTGCCCTGCAGCCCTTAAGCTAACTTGCTACCCTGGCATGGCTGGCACACCAAGGAGGTGAATGAGGCAACCTGCCTTGGGCAGCATTCTTCTTTCACCCCCTGGCACATGGGCCCAGATCTGTGGGGGAGGGGGAGCCTCAGTGGCACTTTGCCTCAGGCACTAAAAGGTCTTGGGTCGGCCATGAGAGAGGGTAAGAGTGACGTGTCCAACACCACTTAAAGCCAAACTAAACCAGATAAGGCACAGATGATTGTGACTGGATCTCCTATCATTGTTTTCAGAGCTGAAAAGTATTCATGACCCTCCAATTTGCTTGGAACACACAGCTGGAAGAAGCACAGTTAACTCTTTCAGATTGCCTGTTGCCCCACTTGAAGTTCACCTTCCAACAGTATCAGTATTGCACCTGTCTCCCCAGAGCGAGGAGATCTTCATCTCAAGGGAAGGAGGGAAATTCCAAGCAGATAAATTGTGTGGAGTAGACGATACCTTTTCCTTGCCCAGTGCTGATCCAACTTGCCTCATTGAAAAGCAGGTGAAGACAGTTAAGTACAAGAGATTGAGTTATGATTCAAGAATATTGTCTCTTCCATGGACTGATTAGATGGTACTGGGCAAGGCACTCTCAACCTCAGATCCATACAATCTACCATACAAGCTTATTACGCCAAGATACTGCATGCAAAGTCCTTTGAACACTCTAACACTAATAATAATAATAATAATAATAGTAATAATAATAATAATAATACAGTAATAGGAATTATAGGAAAGGGTATAACCTGCTTCTGAACTTCTTCCTGGTCATTACTGAAGACCAAATGCTAAGTTAATGGACTGTTGTTCAATCTAGCCCCAAACTAATCCTTACCTTCTATAAAACACAAAGATTCTATCCTAGTTTAAAGAAAATTCATACTAATCTGTGACCCCAGACTCTGCACTGTAGCTTAGTAAGCTTGACTAACAGCATTACAGTCGGCCAACAAAAAGTAAAACCATTTCAGTTCCTGTAATGTATGTGATTTGGAACTAATTGTGATGAATTCACTGCGTAAAAAGACCTGATGTTCCTTTGGATCAAGCTGTTTACAACACACAAGGTTCATGTTTCTTGAATGCTGACATTAGTAATAAAATAAGCCTTTTGAACAACTTGGTCTTGTGGAGCTGACAGTTTGCTGGCCCATGATGGAGCTTCTGGATCATTTTTAAGGACATCAACATGCACAGCATGTTCTGTATCACTATATATTCTTTTTGTTGCTATCAACAATCCCCCCCACTTCTGTTGGAGTTTAGTGAATATATTGCAGCAGTGAGCAGAAAGAAAAAGTATGGTGGGACTGCTGGTTGAAGGGATAAAGAAAACATAAGGTTTACAGCTTATGGCAAACAAAGCCAGTCCAAGGATAGGTTTTATGTATGGCCATGTGAAGCCAAGCAGTTAACACTAGCTCATACTACAACTGGCTTGAACTAACTCATTTGCAGAAGAAGCAAGAAGGAAATAAAAGCCTGAAAGGAAGTGATCTACTTTACCAGCAGCAAGTAGTTACTAAAAAAGAAGAAATCAGTGAGAAGGAAGAACAGTTTGTCATTGTTATATTTGTATCCCACTTTTCTCAAGGAAGTTTACAGATAAAACAGAAATGCTAAGAACATAGAAAAGGCTACCATCAAACTGTAACTAAGCACTTATAAAATCAAAACAATATGAAAATACAAATCTATTAAAAATACAAATGGCAACAACAATCAAAACATCACAGCACCAGACCTTTCCTTAAAAACAGTCAGTTTCTAAAGGCCAGTTGGAATACCCCACCAGCCAGAGGAAGAATAGTAAGTTTTTGCAGAAACACTGCAAAATGAATCTCCAGAGCAACTGAAAAGTTTCAGAAGTCCTCAAATTTGTTTCAGGATGCTTTGGAGATGCCCCACTTCAGTTTGAACAAGCCACAAATCTGCCCCCAAATGCCAAGTTTTGTTAGGAGTCATCTGATGTAAACCCCCACTTTTAACCTTTAGGTGAGCACGTTTCATTTTTGCATGCTTTTAAATTATGGCCAAAGTATAATAGCAGTGTGAGGAGAGGGATTCTCACTGGGACCATGACTCTGGGAACAGGTTTAAACCTGTTCCTGTGCACAGTGCCCTTGGTTCCAATTCTTCCAGGTGCAAATGTGTTTAAAAACACATTAAATGTTATCTAGCATTTAAAGTAATGTGCAATTTGTTGCTGGGTAATCTGTCCTTCCTGCCTTTAACTGAACTTTCTGTTTGACCTATTGGTTTTAATCCACCCCCTCCTATCCCTGCTGGCCATGTAGGGTTGTTGTTGTTGTTGTTGTTGTTGTTGTTGTTGTTGTTGTTGTAAGTTTCTGTAAGTTTCTTTACAAAACAGAAGAATGACACATAAATAGTTTAAAATAATCAGTCCTCACCCACATCATAATGTACATCTGAACCCCATCAAAGCGACTGGAGACATATTTTGCTGTACATCTGAATCTACTAGTTTATTACCTGCAATTACCTGCCTGCAGCTACCGTTGGATCAAAGCCAATGCAGTTAGCCTTAAACCAGAAATACCTGATAAAGAAACAAGTGGGACATGGGTAACTTATGGAGTGCTACAGTTCTATTTTGTATGAAGTCATTTTCTAAGGTGCAGCAATACACTTTCCTTGCTCTCTAGCCCACACAGTGAGTCAATGTTGGAACCCAAGAAAGTCTGGCTCCCAGTGGCCTTATTCATTCTGCTAAACCACACTGGGATTAAACTCGCTGAAGCCCAGTGGGATGTAGATTTGAGAAAGAACCTGCTCTGCCTCTTATTAATGGAAACTCTTCCAAACAGACAGCAGTAGTAATTTGTTAATTTCTTTCTCATGCAAAAGCAATTTGGAGTACAACAGAGTCATCCACTGGAAAACATGTCTTTAATTTATCTTCTTTAATTATCACTCTTTTTTTGTGCAACATCTGGTTCCAATTTTTTATTAGAAAGTTTGCATGTTTGAATCATTTCTGGCTGGTGTTTCATTTGTTCTTGTTTTCATTTTCTACTGAGCTGGTTTATCCCCATGGTGGAAAAGGGTGAGCATTGCTTTCTTTCACACAAAGCATAATAAATCAAGCAAGTGTTCTGCTGTCAGATCATTATTAGCATGTAGGCACACCCAGTCAAAATCCTACAGACTGCTTTGGTAAGGTTTAGGAAGCCAAGCATTGCAAAGAGAAAGCTGGTTTCCTGTTTTCTTTTGTATTTCCTTTTGTTTTGTGAGGAGACAGAAAATCTTTATGGGAAGGTGGGGAGCCTTGTGCAAAACTTCACCATGATTCCTGGTTAAGGGTGCTCAGCTAAGACCATGTTACCAAAGGGTGGTATTGGAACAGAAATTTTCAGTATACAGGGCGGTCCTACCGTTAGCCAGAGTGAGGCAGTAGCTGTAGCCCCAAATCCCACAATTATTTCTGAGCCCCACAGTTATTTCTCTCTCCCTTGGAGGACAGAGCTGCCTGTGGCTGAAGGGTCCCATAAACTAGTCAGGTTGCCTCAGGTGCAGTGGAAGAAGCAAGACTCAATTACTAGTCTGGCTGGTGTGTGTAGAAGCTCCATCTTTCAGGCCTCAAAATGTTTTGGGCTGTCCCTGCCTGTGCATGTATCTAAAATCTCCACTCCTACTAAATCTTTATGATGAGATGAAATAGATACCATATTTTTACGTCTATAAGACGCCCCCCCCCATGTATAAGACACCCCCTATTTTGGGGGACTCCAATTTAAGAAAATGGGGGGAGATACTATCCGTGTATAAGACGAGCCCAGATTTTGAACATTATTTTAGAGTAAAATAACATAGTCTTATACACGGAAAAGTACGGTAAGTGCTTGGGGCCAACTTTGAAAGCATGCTCACCCTTCTCAAAATACCTGGAACCCCTTGTTGCTAACGGCTTGATAGAATCCATGCTTACGCACAATTTTCAAGTTTTACCAATGAATGAATGCAGTGTACAAGGATGGTGGCTGATAGGTTGACTTAACAAGAGGTATGTCCATGCACCTCTTAATAGATTTTTTTTTTTTGGGGGGGGTAATTTGTGTTGTACCCTGCCTTGAGATTCATTGTGATAAAGAGTGGGCTAGAGATATCCTAATACAATACATTGAGTATTATAGGAGTTTGGTCTAGTCTAGTTTCGTCTGGCAGCCGCCCCCGAAGTATTCACTGCTTTGTTACTTGAAAACTCATTTTCACTGAATATTCCCCAGCCCTGTTTTAAAGCAGATTTGTCACTTATCGGCTAACACTTGGTATCCAACCTAGGCCAGAAAAAACACTATTTAAATTAGTGGGCCACTATGAGGTGTGTGTGTGTGGACACACACATTCCCTTCCCCCACATGCTCCCTGTCATGTAAACAAAATACACTACCACATCTCCACTCTGATTAAAATAATAATATAGATTAATATAGAACTCTATATGTGAAACTCTATATGTCCCCACTGTATATGTGAAAGAGGGAAATGTGTACACAAATGTCCCATCATAGCTATTATAGTTGGGATCTGAGCCACATAGAAAGTCTCACATTGACTTACTGAATTATAATGGTCCGAGGGACCTTTACAGGAAGCTCACTTAGAATTCTACCTTAGGGGAAGAGAGTTATAGATTGCACAAGGCCACCGTGTCAACTGGCTCTGAGGTCTTATTAGTAGCGTTTTTAGCAGAATGTGACCACAATCCTCTGTCTCATATCTCTGGATGCCATCCAAAGAGATGTAATTACAACCTCAGTAATGCGTTTTGAGAGCAGAGGCCAGCAAAAACATAAATGGAGCCCACAAGTTGAGGTAAATGTTACAGATAAACTGTTCTCAATTAAACTGATGGATTGGCAGAAGCAGTTAATCATGGGCAGCTCCCTAGCCTGGGCTTGTGAGGTATTCTTTAAAATAATGAAGAGCATCAGCCTGCCTTTGACAACTATATAGTCCTAAGTCCTTTTACTAAGAGAGGGGGGAAATCATTTTTGGTAAGTAAAAAATGCAACAAAAACAACAAAAACCATTAGGTTAAAGCATGTGTTGAACTAAATAAAGGTTGATTAACCTACAGCCCAACATAGGTTGTTAAACTACAGCTCCTATGATCCATGGTAACTGGTCTTTAGCAACTCCTGAATGATGGCATTGAAAATGGCCACTCCTGCAGCCATGCTGATGCCAAATGTATTGCTTCAGTGAGGCTGAGAACAGGGTCTTGTTGTTTGGGCAGCCCAGGACCTCCATCCACACTGGCTAGGCTTGCACCCCGAGGAGGTCACTTCAGTGCTGCTGACTCAGTGGTTTAACTTCACCCCCAGAGGCTCACTCCTTTGTATTTCGAGACACACAGAAGCCAACAACAAGAAAGGTAGTTAGCTTCATAGGCTCCTGTTACCTCATGGGAGAAGAAAAAGAATTGTTTATAGAATACCAGGAAACCACATAAAATTATACGGAAGCAGAGGTTCCAAAAACTTATTTAAATAGCTGGGCCCTATGTTTGAAAAGCTGTGACAGCTATATGTTAAAATGCCTTTTTCCCCACTCCAGGATTGAACTGGCCTGCCTTGAGCATAGCTGACATCAAGAACAAAGGACAGATCCAAATCCTCGCTTCAGATTAAACCCATGACACTGAAATTCATTTTGATCTGGTTGCGATTAAGCAAATGTCTTTTTTCAGGTGGCTTTGTCATTTTAAAACTTATTATAATTTGGAAAATTGTTTCCCCTTATGACTCATTTAGCTTGAGGACAGCTTGCACAGCACTTTATCTCCAAATTATGCCTTCTAGTGTTCTGGAAAGACATTACGATCACAGTTTGGATTGGACTGTAAGGTTCTGCACTCGTAAGCAGCTGAGATTAGGTTCAGTATCTTTTCCATTGCCGGCTACATCAGAAGGAAATGGAAGATAGGAATATAGGAAGCTGTCTTACGTGGAAGTCTATTCCATGGTATATAAGTATGGAAGAGCTCCAGATGAAGTTAGTGATCCCCAGACATGCAGTTTCTCCCCAGAGTTTCAGGCAGGCGTCTTTTCCAGCCTTACCAGGAGGTACTGGGAACTGAACAATTACAAGTTTACAGTCCTTTTGCTAAAAGTTCACTCCTGGTTAGCTTAATCTGGTTAGCTTCATTTCTGGTTAGTTTTCTTCATTTCAGCAGCATAATGTAGGTGCAATCCTGAGTTCAATGGGACTTATTCCCAGTTAAGTATTGACAGGATACAGTGGCCTGAGGTTGAACACAGTGGGACTCTTCCCTCATGGGAATGGGTGAGGCAGCATTCTGCCTCGGCCGACACCTGGCAGCCGACTTAGACCTGATGCAGATCAGGGGAATCTGACTGATGCATTAAAACAAAGCACCACTAAGGTCTGCAGTGGATGTTGAGATGATGTGATTTCTGCCCAGTGCCAAGATTTTCAAGTAAACATTCATAGGTGAAATATACTAGGAGTCGCGTAGTGATTTCATGCTCTTTATTACAGCTCGTAAAACAGTGAATGAATTTCCCCCAAAACCTCAGACTTTATATACATTATTTATACAATGAGTCCTATCTGACTGGCTGATTCTGCTTCTCTCCTGGAGCCTGATTGGGCTGCTCCTGCAGGCCAATTTGGTTGTTGCATTCTAGGATCCTACCTGCCTATTGTTCTAGGATCCAAGTTTAGTACATAACAATAGGATTGGGCTTCATGCTTATGATCCTATGCACGCTTATATGAGGGAGAAAACCATTGAGCAAAGTGGGCCTATTGAGTAAAAGTAGAGATTAACCTACCAATTACAACAGGCATAGGCAAACACCAGCTCTCCAGATGTTTTGAGACTGCAATTCCCATCATCCCTGACCACTGGTCCTGTTAGGGATCATGGGAATTGTAGTTACAATACATCTGGAGGGCTGGAGTTTGCCTATGCCTGAATTATAGCATGCACTGAATACTGAATATATCAGGGAATGATTATGCATAGGTCTCCACTGGGGTGTAAGCAATGAATGAGAATATAGATGTCAGCACTTTGGCTTATATATACTACAGAAATATGCCTGAATTTGCCTGGATTCCTGGTACACCAGAGAGCCAGGAGAGACCATGAAAAACAAATTCTGAAGGAGTTGGGCTGAACTCTTAACTCCTTTTCAGTTGCTGCTGTCATCACATCAAGATCTCGTGGCAAAGGGCTCTACCTCTGAGAATAGCAGTCAGCGTAAGTTGGAGGGGCTATTTTCTTTGTAGGAAAGATAGGAGTGGTCCAAGACAGAGAATTAATGTATGATCCTACTCCTCTTTTATAGGCTATAATTTCTGTGGCAGTGATAATGCATAAGAATGTTTGAAGGCTCAGAACTCATAAAGCACAGAATTTATCTTTAATAACCACAAACATTCCAAAAAGCACACACAGTTCTCATTTGGTCTTGTACATCTTGTCTGCCTGTAATAAGCTCATTAATTAAAGAGTTTGAGAGTATTTTTCTAATAATGCTTGCTCTTTGTCCTAGGTTCAATTAGTGCTTGAACAGATGATCAGTCAACACATCCTTCTATTGCATTTTAGTATTTGTACTTAATATAATAAAAGTCTCTAAGTGGTTTATGTAAAAACAATAAATACAAGAATGACATTCAGTAAAAATTTCATTAAAACTAGATAAAACAAACAAAATAAAAGCAAAACAGAGCTATATATCACAAATAAAACTAATCAAAGTACAAAGAATTAAAAATTAGGAACCGGAATCTAGGCAAACTTGGGTAATCATATACATTTTAAAGAGATGTTTAAAGGTCATTATTGTTTCTGCCTTGCAAATTACCGGAGGAAAGGAATTCATGAGAGCAAGTGCTATCACTGGGAAAGTCTACTTCTGTGTTGTCACCAGGTGAAAATTTGCTGACCATGTAATAGCCAAGGGTCTTCTCAGATGGTCTTAGAGATCAACTCAGTCTGTACTGGGGGAGACAATCTGTTAGGTATCCTGGTCCCAAACTGTTTAGAGCTTTTAAATGTTAACAACAAAAACTTGAACTTGTATCAGTAGTACCAACTTGTATCAACAATAGTGTAATATGTGTGAAGGATAGTCCTACAAGTCTTCTTTCAAAGGCAACACATCTGTGGTCATGCCCAATAAAATTAATAAAATTAATGTACTTAAGCATGTCTAATTTTTTGCTGGTTTTTGGATGGTAGTAGAACTCCTACAGAGTTGTTAGACATGCTGTGTTGGGAATCATTTGATTTGCTTTGTTTAAAAAAACAAAAACCTGACAACAAACGAGGGATCCTTCAGTTAGAAACAGAAAGTACACATCCTTCAAAGAACTATGTGTAAAATAGATGACTGCATATTGTTTCAGAAAGCGCAGCTTAAGTAGGTTCACCTTTAAATGTGAACAGAATCAAAATTATTCACCACTTTTATTACATCCACACCTGGAATATGGTGTACAGTACTGGTTCCATATACTGTGATCTTTTTATGTGAACCACCCTGAGACCTCCGGATAGAAAGCGGTATATAAATTCAATCATCATCATCATCATCTCAAGAAGGCTATCATAAAACTGGAAGAAGATGCAAAATGTATGTGTAAGACAGCACTGTAAGAATGCAAAAATGCTGCATCATGTGTGCTAACAAAGCATTTTCTCTTCTGCCGAGACAGAGGTGCTTGCTGTTCACAAAAAGCTATTTCTGCCTGTCTTCTGAAAAAATGGAGTAGTCCTTTGATTTTGTGCTTTGGTATGAATTCAGCTTTCTTGTCAATACATTTATTAAGATTCAAAGACATACATAAGGATAGCTGCAAAACACACTTTCTAAGTGGAAGGTGAATGAATTTAAAATGCTAATGGACATTTTCTCAGCAAGGTATAAGGTTAGTATTCAGATCTTCCATGATTAGTTTTGGAACAGGAATTCATAGTGATAGGCTTTGGAGTTACTATGGTTCTGTCTGAATTGAATCTCACTTGTATCTCTTACTTCTTTCCATTTTCAAATGATATTCCATTCAAAGAATCCCTGCTGATCTTTTTATTGCAAAGAATTAAGGATAATAAAAAGGCTCCTTGAAAGCTGTAAATTCAATACAATTGAAACATTCCATGGACAGAGCTTGGCTCTTCAATGAATTCGGATAATTTATGAACATTTTCGGCATGGGGAGGATTTATGACTCTAAACTGCACACCAGGGTTTTAGCAAGTACAATTTGCTAGCAAATTTATATGAGCCAAATACATTTCATTTTCAGTGCAATTACGAGTAGTAAAGTTGATGAGGCTTTACGTTTCAATTTTCTTTTGTTAAGTACAGGAAACACGAGCTTATTCTAAATTTGGAGTCTAATTTCCTAGGAGGAAACACATTCCATCTGCATTCAGCAAGAACACCAATGGAGAAATGATATAAGTATAAAGTATTAAAAATATGTGCCATATTGGAAAATAACTGCAGGCTTGGTAATGATTATCCTCTTTTCAAAGGGCCAGTAACTATAGTTTAGACTGGCTCTTGGGGCATCCATTTAAGTTGGCAACAACGAGTTTAAATATGTACTAGCTTCACTCCATGAGTGGAGGATGGAAGAGACCAGCAGGGCTGGGTGAAGGAACATCTTCTTCCAATCCACCACCAGCCATGCAAAGGGAGTTTGAATTGTGCCCTAATTTATGAAGCCTTGGTGAAAAAGAGAAGTTTCCAGCAAACATAGAAAACATATGAGTGTTGGTGCTTGCTTCACTTTTATGGAGAAGAGAATTTCAAAGAATTGATGCCACAAAGCTAAAAGCATGTACTAGGGTCAAAGTTTAGGCTGGCTCTTGGTGGACCCATCTTGTTACTAAGTTGTCCCAGGGAGCAACCATACAATAGTGCTGCGCCCTGGCTACAGCTTCCAGATCAAAGCCAAGGGTAGCTCCAGGTAAAGTGCATTACAGGGATCAAGTTTAGAGATTACCAGTGCATGCACCACTTTTGCCAAGCTTTCCTTGTCTAGGGTTGGTTGTATTTGGCATATCAGCTGAAGCTGACAAAAGGCACTCCTAGACACTGAAGACACTTGGGTCTCCAGTGAAAATGCTCGATAAAAAGTATGGCCCAAACTCTGCACCTGTTTTGTCGGAGGGAGTGCAAGATCGTCAAGAACAGACAACATTAACCCACAGGACCACCATCATGCTGAGATTCATCTTCAGTTTATTGACTCTCATCCAGGTTATTATTGAGTTCAGGCACTGGTTCACAAATTGCACAGCATCTCCTGATTCTTATGTTACAGAGAAATAGAGCTGGGTGTCATCAGCATACCGGAGCCAGGCATATATAAAGCAGAAAGCACAGGTTATTCTGAGTCGGACCATTAGATCACCTAAAACTACAGTTTATCTTGGCTAGGATAAGCCTCCTGAAGACCAATGCAAGATGGTACAATATGCAAGATGGTATTTTGGGAAGCTCAGGATAATGTTTGGTCCATATTTTTAAGTGAAACAATTTGATTTGCACCCCCTGGATTAATTCATGGATTGGAATATTATGCTTTGGGTACATTTTTAAATACATAAGGAGGCTGGAACAGATTGATGAATGAATACATGTGAAACTGTCATGGCACCAAAATAGACTGATTCATCCATCCTCAGCGATAGCCTCTTTTCTAGTGAATCAGAGAACAAGAAAAGTGTTTTGGCCTGGATGCTTGAGCCTTCATTCATTCCCAAAAAAGGTCTTATTGGCAGTCTTGGTGGCTTTGTTTTCACTGAATTGATGAACTGGTGATGAACAAGCACAACATTGTAAAATACTCTATATGTTGAAAAACAGCAACAGCATGAGTGTAAGATGGACCTCTCAAGCTATTAGCAGTTGGACACACAATACTGAAACACTAGGGGCAAACAGTGAGAGGTGTCTGCTTTGGTTGTGCTGGTGTGGTGTAGTGGTTAAGAGTGGTAGACTTGTGATCTGGTGAACTGGGTTCGTGTCTCCGCTCCTCCACATGCAGCTGCTGGGTGACCTTGGGCCAGTCACACTTCTTTGAAGTCTCTTAGCCCCACTCACCTCACTGAGTGTTCGTTGTGGGGGAGGAAGGGAAAGGAGAATGTTAGCTGCTTTGAGACTCCTTAGGGTAGTGATAAAGTGGGATATCAAATCCAAACTCCTCCTCCTCCTCCTCCTCCTCCTCCTCCTCCTCCTCCTCTTCTTCTTCTTCTTCTTCTTCTTCTGAGCATCTAAGAAGCATCTGACTAATGGCTGCTGGAAACAGAATGCTGGACTAGATGGATCTTTGGTGTGATCTACCAAGCAAATATTTATGTTCTTACTAAGTATCTCTTGTACCTAACCAGCCCTGCCACCAAGAAGAAACACTGAGACTTTGCCAGGACAATTTTTATATAAAGGCCTATTATTTTAAGTGCCTGTATCAAAAGGAAATTCAGACTTAAGCTCAATATGCTTCTTTCAACCACCGTAGAAAAGATTGTTTTAGGATGCAGTGGGAACATTAATATTAATCTTTCTGATTGGCTTGCAGCCAGCTTTTTGATTCTGTTGCATGTTATTAAGCTATTCTGTATGGATCCCCACCCTCCACCCCATTGACCATTTGCAATATGACTGATGCTCAGTGAGCCTATAATTGTGAAATATTACTTTCTTAATGAAATTTCCTTCCTGGCTGTTTGTTTTCCTGCTGAAATGGAGGTGACTACAAATAAAAACTTTCTGTAGTCATGTAAATAACCACATGAGCATTATATTAAATACCACCAAGAAGGGTTCAAATGCAGTATATTATTCTTGGTGGTCTACCACTCCACCCACCTTCCCAGCAAATCCTCTCTTTTTCTTTGGAGTCAGAATCCCACTGACAGAAAACAAATCTTCCTCCAGGTTGGAGAGCTTCATTAGATTTATCTGCAAAAGTTGGATCAGTGTGAGGAAAGTGAACACCACTGGCTTCTCATAAACCTTACTGGTGTTTGGTCCTGGCAGATAAGTACCAAGGACGCACAAATAATATGTCAAAGAACATTTATATCTGCTCAGCTTCTCATTATATGTCCCGAATACAGCTTAAATTATGCAAATTATGTCTTCACCATGAACAGGAAATGAAAAGGTTGCCTCTTGCATGCTTTGTCAATTGATCAAATATTATTTTCTAAGACTGTTTAAGGTTGATGGTGTTATTTATTTATTTTAAATTCACGCTTTCAATTTCTACTTATTTTTCCTTGCATAAATCCTTAAAGTAGAATCAGACCGCATGATAGCTACCCAATTCCCACCCACTTATTCCCCAAAACATTGATATGGAATGTCAACACCTTTCCTACTTAGTAGAAAGCGCAACAATGGGATATATAGTGTTATGTACTGAAGTTCTCACCCTGGGCCATACTGTAGATAGTTTTTACGCAGGTCCACATATGCAAATAAGGGATTGAAAGTGGCGTTCAGTGATTGGCTAGTTACAGGAAGTTGCTACTGTTGCATTGTGGTGGAGCTCTATATAAGCAGGCTGGCTGAACCCTTCAGTTCAGTTCTGTTCTGGCCTGTGAATAAACAAGAGCTGTTTGGAGAATCGCTGTGTCATCTGATATGTTCACCCACAACTTAACATATAGGAGACATGTCCATGCAGGCTTTGATGCTTTCTTGAAGCTCTGTACATGGACATTCACTCAAATTAGCATGCTGTAGATAAGAGCTGAATCAGATAACCAGCGGCTGTAAACAATTATTTTTAATTATTATACTCATTAATATCTGTCACTGCTACAGTTTGCTTTTATTTGTTCTCAGCTTTTGGCTGGCACTCCCAAGGACAGACAGGAATTCAAAATTAACAATACTGGCAATTAAATTAGAGGACATTAAATTATCAGTCAAAAGCACCTTGGAACAAACAAGTCTTCAAAGCTGGTTAAAAAGCTGCCAACCTCAGGACAGCCTTTCTTAGGGCCATTTCATAATATTTCCTAGGTACTTTTCTTTTTGCAATACTGTTGGCCACCTTATTTCCTGTCTAATTGCTATCCCAACAGTCCATTTCTTTGAATCTGAGCTCTGACATTGGTATGCTTAAGATATAGAAATGGTTATGAATGTTTTGGGAAGGGATGACCCATTCTGTCTTAGCTTTCTTTCCATTAGCGTTAGACCAGCAGTAGACAATGCATTTGAAATGGAACTTCTGCTGGAAGCATATTCACATTGTGAGTTCCCTTCATTCTTGCAAGTGATTGGCAACAATGGAGGAACTCCGCAGCACTTATTGACATGGCACACTTGTCACACTACTGATTATTCCAAGGAAGAGAAGACAATGACAGATTGGGCGCTGCTTTCTCTAGAAGCCACATTACCTCCAAATTCTCGTCTAGCTTCAATCATCAGTATTTCGTCTCTCGAATAATGAGAGACTTTCCATTGTTGTTGTTGTTGTTGTTAAATGTATCCTCAGGGACAAACTAGGCTTGACACTGTTTTGTTTTGTGTTGCTTATATTTATTCAACAGATAGTTGGTGTAGCAGGACCAATTTGTGGAGAGGAGGACAAATGGAGCACTGCTGCATCGACCCCAGTCTGCCCTCAGCCAGCCTCTACCTACTTGCCTTTTTTCTAACAACCCGCCCAGGGGATGGCACTGCCTGCCAGCTTTCTCCCTCACCTTAGTTTCTGTGCTGCCCTTTTACAACTCAACAGAGGAGGAAGGAGACAAAACTACAGTCAGTTGGCGCTGCCTATCATTAGCTGAGACATCACCTACTGTTGGCCTCAGGTGTTCTGTCCCATCAGGCCCAATGAGCAAGACCATTGTATTTTAACTATTCCCCTTCACCCTTACAGTACCAGTCAGAGTCAGGCACTCTACTGACAATGTGCAGGAAACCTGCCACTGGCACCATTGGAAATTTTCACCCCCTTTCAGATAAGAGGCATGGAGGAGGAATTCCAAGTGGGACCATGGCAGAGCCCAAAGGGTTATTATAGCCCACCTCCTCCGAGCCGTGGGCCTGATCTGGCTTGCACCCTCTCCAGGCATAATTTACTAAACAAAAATCAGCTATATAAAGCCAAACTACATTAAAAATACTGCATCTAGTTTGGCTTGCAGAGCAGACAATACTCTAGACAATATTTTGTTTAATTACACGAGTCTCTAAATTGTGCATACTTAGTTCCATTGTGAAAGCTTTTTGGACTAAATCATTGCCAGCAGGCCCACAAATAGCAGGGTTGTTTTTGTACTGTTGCTTTGTTCTTTTGATAGTTTCTGCAAGTGGAATATGTGGACATCTCAACTCATATGGAACCGCCTCCTCTGTGAAATAAAGCAAGCACTGACTTTGATGTGCTTTCAATGCTTGCTAAAAGACCCATCTGCTCACCCAGGCATTTGTGTGTTGTTAATACTGAGCCTGGGTGGCATCTGGCTGGTCTAATGTGGAGTGCAATGTATTTTATTGTCTTTTAATTGTGTTGCTGTGAACCACCCTGGTAATATTGACAAAGGGCAGTATAGAAATGTTTTAAATTATAGTTCTAAAAGTATGAATGACAAATTATCATTTTCAGTACTAACAGATAATATTTCTAGCACTGTAGCCATAGAATTGGGTGCTGAACTGTTAGTTTGAAGTATTATTTTACATAAATATGTGCTTATTTGAGGGTATTGCCATTGTTGGCCGCTTATAGGAGACATAATAGACTTTTCAAACAACATACAGTTTTAAACGTGTGTGTATGCAACTGTAAGCAGGCATATCTCTTGTGCATTTAGACTAAGGTTACCAGATTTTTTTCAATGAATCCGGGGACAGACTCAATCAATCAATCAATCAATCAATCAATCAATCAATACTACACGTTTGGAACATTGATGCTGCAGCGATGGTGGTGGCAGAGGGGCGGCCGCTGCCTTGACCTCAACCGCCACATTTTCCCTTCCTCCGAGGCTTCTATCTCCTTTCTCCATGAGCCTGGGCAGCCCCTGAGTTGTTGGTTCTTTGGTGGTGGTGGTGGGGAAGCAGTGTGTGGTGGGTCAAGCATGGAAGGTGGAGAAGGAGGGCCGCGGGTGGCAGTGGCAGCAAGGCTCGGGTAGCGCGATGCCTCCCTTCCCATTGGAGCAGCCCCATTCCCATTCCTACTTGCTTGCAAGCAGGAGGGGGCGGGGATCCCTCAGCTGGGAAGGGAGGCTTCCCGTTGCCTAACTGAGAGATCCCTGCCCCCTCCTGCTTGCACGCAAGCTCTGATAGGCAGCGTGAAGCCTCTCTTCACAGCTTAGTTGCTGGGGTCAGGGAAGGTGGAGGCAGCCCGGAAGCTGCATCTTAGAGCCCCTGCACCACCATCATATGGGGACTTCCGAGCAGCTCCTGAAGCCAGCCAGAGCCAACTGCTCCAAGCTCCTGAGACTGCGTTTCCCAGGGACATTAGTTGAAATCTGGGGACATTCTGGGGATGGGATTTGTCCGGGAACTTATTTGCAAATCCGGGGACTGTCCCTGGGAAATGAGGACGTCTGGTAACACTAATTTAGACATCCTCAAATAAATGAATGTGTGGCTTGTAGCTTACCATTGAAATAACAGGGAAAGCTGTCCAGGGAGGGGAGCATTTCTGTGTCTTCATATCAGAGCTTAGTGATTCCCCATACCTTCCTTAAAGTCTTATTCCAGTCTTAAATGTGAGCGATCCTAATAGAAATAAGGGTTTACAGATTTTTGAAAATGGAATATGTAGATAGATCCCCTGCTTCTAGAGAGGGGTTGGACTTTCTAACTCACATGGTCCTTCATACACTACCTCTCCATAATCATGTGGAAATGAGAAGTATTTTTACTGAATCAGTTGGCCTTGGGTTTGATTAGATCTTACAAAACTTAAGGCATCATAAATTGGGCAATTCAATTATTCCAGCAATCCAAATTGGCAGAGCCATGTTCGCGGTCAAAAGACTTGCTTAAAGCTTTGTAGCAAGTCACATTAAATTTAGGAGTTTCTTATTCCCGGATTGAAGTCCTTTTGTTTAAGTCATGTCGATTGACTGGTTTGGACTAAAATTAAAGTCAACTGTCAAGTGTGATACTCATGCCATATGCTGAAAACATCACAACAAAATCCATTGGCCATATAAAAAAGTCATCACACATGGGAACAATAACGTCTCCTTGAAAACCACATAACAATTTTGATCTAAAGCTACCATGCTCCATTAAGGACTAATAATGCACCCATTTTGTAAATAGACACCATCGTTTTTCAGAGTGGGTAGAAGAAACGGTAATATAAAAGAACATTTCATAAGCATGAAATATGCTGACATTCAAATTTAACAACACCCCTTTTCTGAGATCTTGTGCCAAATTTTAGCTCTGAGGAAAACGTTCAAGGCAATAACATCTGAACTGTGAAAAATAAAGGTCCATAGCAGAAGGGCATCACCTACCATCGCAACACAATTAAAGAGGGACTGCTGAACGGCATATGATTAAAAGTCTGCTTTTCTTCTTCTTCTCTGTAGCCTTTCCTCAATGCAAGTTCAACTGACCACTTCGTCTCCCTTATTTCAAGAGTTCCATTTCCCTGCCCCTTTATTATCTGTGCTATCAAAATTATTGTAATGAGATAGACTCTAGGAATGTGCAGACGTCATCTCTTGAATAGGTTTGGGACTGAAAAGAAGTGAAGAGAAAAGAAGGAAGAAGCAGGCTTTATAGCATCTAGGAAGAGACTCCCTTTGTAGGTCTGGTCTTGAGCGCTATATATTAATCCTGTTACTTTTAGTGTTTTTCCTTTAGTTTAAAATGATGTGTTTTATATATTGTTGGTATATATTTGTGGGCTGCACAAAAATGTGGGTGTTGGGAGTGTAATATGCAGGGAAAGAAACTCTAAAAGCTGCAGTTTCCCCTTCCCTCAAATGTGTGGTCCCTGGTCCTCAGAAGCACAGGTTGCGTAACATGGCATTTTATCCCAGAATCCATGGGGACTGGGGAGACATGCTTTTTCTATGTAGTTCACGCACAATCCAGTTCCATTGCACATGTTTTGCCCCTGAGAAGTGCTTCTTGAGAAACTGGATGCGTTCAAAACATAAAAGCTAATTCTCAAATCAATTTTGATTGAAGGCAGCATGTTGAGGGTGAGCAGGAAGATTCTGGATTGACAAAAACTACACTTTTGTGTTACAAATGGGTTAGTGTGTATGCAGTCTCTACCTTATTTGCACAAATTAGTGTTTTCATCATGAGGTTGCTCCATCTACATGGTTCCAAAAAAGTTTCTCTCTGCTATTGCATATGTTATGGTATCTCCTGAGAGTTTTTCTAATTCTTACTCCCCTTAATTTTGGTGAGTTGTTTTTTTAAAATTGTTATCGCTGGACCACTACTTTGTTTTTAATTTTCTGTCACGACAGGGGTTAGGGATGGGGATAAAGTAGTTGTGAAGGGTATTGTTGCACTCTTGTTATTCTTAAAAAAAAGCTGCTGCTATGCAGAATTAGATTACTTAATCTCCTTTTAGCTGAGTAATAATAGGGTACTGTGCTGGGGGCGGGCATGTAATCATACCTCACCAGGGAATCCATTCATTATTTCATTGATAAGTGAAATGCTGTTGCCTGCAGCTAGAGTGGATCTTCCAAGTTAATCCTCCCCTCTCATTTCACAGAGAAGATAACAAAGAAGTACCTGAGAATACCAGGGGACTTGTTGCTCAGAAATATACTAGAATGCTTAGCCAGTGTCAAGGAGATGAGCCAGGAAGAACTATTCATGAGCCATGAAGCACTATTCCAGTGCAATTAAAATGTATATTTGAACTAGTTGAATCTAGAAAACGAATCCAGGCATTAATGTTGGAAATATAACCCTCCTTTTTGTTACTGAAGCAAAATGATTTTTACAATTAATTTCATATAGAGTCATAAAATCATAATGGCACTGTATATTGTGTTTGTTCATTTCCCCATTTGTTACACACTGGGTGCATAAAAGGAAACTAAAGTCATTCTTTATAGTGGAAGAAAATATAAATTGGGTTATGAAATTATCAAGCTGTGTCTAAATGGAACCATATTGCAGAATGGAAATGTGAAAGGAAACCAGAGTAGGGATATAGGGTGGAATCTCTAAGGAATAGCAGTGCAGTTCATGGAATCTATAGAACACAAAAGGAAATTAACTTAATTTCTGTGTATTTAGGAGGAAATACTTTATTCTGTAATTCAATAATTTGCTAAAGGTCTAGCAAGAGAAAACTTCAGAATGTTATAATTGATTTTGAAGATAGTTTGCTCAGAACTCCAGCTCTGAGTGAGCCAAAAATGCAATGTGGTACAATTTATTACCAATGTAGACATGACTTGTATAAACTTATGAAACCATTCAGAATCATCAATATTAATTTGGTAGCATGCTTTCTCTGTCTTACTGAAAACCACTAGAAGAAAAGATTTTGGATGTATTGTCTACCAACAGCCACTGTTTTGCTGTCCATATATCACCCAGTTTATACAATAATTTCTGCATGTGTTCATAGATGCCTTGGCAGAATAACGTGTTGGCATATTGGTGCAAGCACTTGAGAAATACAAAATAGACCAGATGCTACTTTGTCTAGCTTCTATTAATGGAGGTCTATTCAAATGGAATCTGCAGAAATTTTAATTGAGTAGAACCTTGCTATGTGGAAACTATAGAATGTCAAATACATTCCTACACTGCTGTTATACACAGTGCTGTACTACACAGAAGGCTCACATGCAGATAGACTCTTGGACTGAGATTTATCTCTTCCTGTCCAGAATTGCCTAAATAATCAGTCCTGCCACCATAGTTGTTCTTGGTTGCTGTGGTCATATAAAGGTTTCATTGCCATGCTGGATAGAGCCCTAAATTAAATCATGAGTTCTGGTGCTTTTAAAATTTGGTTTCTTTCATTGTAAAGAAATGTTATGCTATTAACCTGCTATCTAATTTAAAGGTGGGGGCCTGACTAGATGTCTTATCCAACCATTCTCTTCCTTTCCCAAATCCCACCTCCTCAGTTTATTGATCTGGATAAAACGGAACAAGATCCAAACCATTCTGAACATGTTTTTGCTTTTCCAGAGCCAAACCTGAATGATGAGGTTTGGCAGATCTGAAACCCCAAATAGCTCCATTAACTGTGTCTATTAAAATGATGTAACTGAGCACCAAACCTTTTATCTCAGACCTCTATCCTCTGCTGGACATTTGTGGTTGGAAACTGGAGGGAAACCATGCCTGATAATGGGTTTTTTTCAAATCGCAACCTGACTGCTGTAGGCCTCCAAACCAAAACTATAATATGTTTTCTTCTGGTTCTGTCTCAGCAAGTTCAGGATGTTGGGGATGAAGCACTTACTGTGCCATCCTGTGCATGTTTACTCAGAAATAAGTCCCATTCTGTTCTGAGAAGATTCTTCTCAGATCAGTGTGCACTGAGTTGCATGCTAACAATCCAAAATCTGCCATCAGATTATGATAAAGTTTAACGCCTCTGGGCATATTTACTTTTGAACAGATGCGTCTTCTACTTAGATCCTGTTAGTATTACTAAAAGAGAAACATAGAGTTGCCTTCAAGTTAAACTAAAATGTGGTTTGCATATCTTTGAAAATTTCCAGACATTAAATATACATTTTCTCCATTCCTGCTTTCCTTTTGTCCCAAACTCTTTATCTCATGTATTTCCTCATCAAAAATCTCTTTTTATGGTTGGTTCCCACAAATCCAAAGTTAATACATACAGTTTCAAGAAAGACAGATACTTCTTAATGAGGCATTCATCCTGGATGCAGAACAACCTTTTCCATGTGATATTATTGTTAGTCTGTGGCTATGACAAAGAATATTGTTGTGCCTGCCTGTTATAGTTCTGAATCTAGCAATGGTTGGCAAGAATTGAACATACATTTCAGCTAACAAGGAAGCATCTGTTGCAGTCAGAACTTTTTAAACAATAGATTGAAATTTATTATTGTTTCATTGTTGCTTTTATTGATTTGTTGTTTTTAGTGTGATTTTTAACATTAGTACGGTGTTGTCTAAATGTCTAATTAGTAAGTTTCTGTGGTCACGATCCAACAGAGTTAGGCGTACTATTTCTGTATGAGTTGTGGACCTTGAATGTTTTCTGGAAAGGTGAAAGGCAGATACATAAAGTTTTATTTTGTATATTATTTTACCATATAAACTGCATTGAGAGAGCTCTTGTCCTTAAAGGAGGCCTAAAGAGATTTTAAATAAATAAAATGAGGATTGTACAGGACAAAAGTACAATTCCTAGCATGGGAATCATTAGATGTTCTAGCTCATACATTAGCAATTGCCATTCATTTCCCATTCTATGGAAAGTTTGTAATATGTATCAATCACTGTCCCATTTTCTTGCCCAGTCTAGTAGAGTTGGAATAGGTTTGTATTCTGTGGGCCCAAAAATTGTTTTCAAATATTTCTCTGAACTCCTGTGAACCAAATTCCTTGCTTCCACCTTCATTATATCCATAACTTTCCTTGTGTGTATTGTAACTTTTGTCAGAGCAAGATTGGAACATTCTTTGAAAATGATGGATGCTTGACATTATTTTGGGTCTCTGGTCTATAATTCACCATGTGAGCTGCAACTACGATGGGCTGAATATCAAATAGGTTTTATATTGTTATTGAGCCTTGAAGTCCTCCTCCAAAGCTGGCAGTATATCAGGGTGACGGGTGTTCAAACGACTACTGGTAAGTTACTTAGCATGGTGTACCAATTCAGGTCAATTTCAGTGCTGCCTAAATCGTACAGTTGGATCGCATTATACCATTTATTTCTACAATGCATTCTGTTTGAGAGCAGATAGCTGCATTTCTGCTCTATAACTTGGAAGAACAAGTATCTTGTCTAAAGCAGAAGGTTCAGGCGGAACCCGTATGACCTATAAAGTTACTAACATGTCCATAAATAAGCAGATTATCATCAAACATATCAATGGCTCTCTCAAGATATTTATTGTTAGAGGCCAGGCTGAAGTTGTGTAATGGCTTTTCCTTTACAACTAAACTTTTAGGGGGCCAACAAAATGAGCAACATGAAAGCTGGTTACCAGATGTTCAGCATCTTGGAGAGATAAAAGGTGATCCCTCCCATTGCCCTCCTCCCCTCGAAAAGCTTAACTGGATGATATAGTAGCTTGTCCTGTATAAGACCACTTGCACTTTTATGAAGTCATTTTGTACTTAGCCAGTAATAACCCATATTTCCCCTATCATCGTATAACCTGTTCCTTTATCCAAGCTGAATTTATTGCCAGTCATTTCTAAATAAAAAATAAAAATGGGCTTTCTTCTGAAATCTCTTTCATTGTATTGTCTTAAACATCTAAAACGGCATCACCTGTTGTAAATCTAGATAACCTTAGTAAAGTTGATCTCAAAAGCAGAGCATTAAAAATGTTGAAGGTATTTTTAGAAAGGGAAATGAATTTAGTGCGTGAATCTCCTTTCTTGCAGGCAAACCGTGATGCTGTGGTGGAGATTAATCCATTCCAATGTATTATTTGGATGTATACAGGCTGCTCATGAGAGAGCGGTAACTGAAATATGAAAACAGGAGCCTGCTTGTTAAGAGCAGAAAGGATAGCTATAACCTACAAATGTGGAGAAATGATTGTTTATTAAGAGTTTGGGAAATGGCATGTATTCTTAAATATTGTTACAGTCAAATAACACAGATGGATAGTAATTTTATTGAAAAATTGAGTATTTAGTTTATATATTTGTATATCAAGGTCCAAGTTACAGAATTTCATATGTTAAGAATTATATAAGAAATCACAAATAGTTTATGCTGTAATTGGAAGTATTTTGTTTTGTTTTGAAATAAGCCTTGGATATGTATGATACTCCATTCTATTCATATTTTTTGTGTGCCCCCTGTGTCACCAGGCTGCTTAGAACAGAAAGTTGATGTTGAAACCTTTTGTGTGGTAATTTTTTTTTTAATACATCCCGCAACAAAACCCTCATCTACATCATGTTTAAGATAAGCTTTCTCACACCTAAAAGTTCTTTGATTCTCCACCCCTGAAAGTCAATCAAATTTTGGGGCATGTTTTTGCCCTCCCTCATAAGGAACAGCATCAAAATTGTGGCCTGAATACTTTGGTCCAGTGCTGTTCTATTCTGAAGTCACTTCAGAATGTTGTTGAGAGGAACTGGCTTTCAAATAATTATTGCAGATTCCATGGCCAAATGGCTTTTCATCATCTCTGGAATTTACTGTTCATTTACCGTATTTTTCGCCCTATAAGACGCACTTATTCCCCTCCAAAAATGAAGGGGAAATGTGTGTGCATCCTATGGGGCGAATGCAGGCTTTCGCTGAAGCCTGGAGAGCGAGGGGGGTCGGATTCTGTTCTTAGACCAAGGTAAAGTTCTAAAACCAAGACACTATTTCTGGTTTTTCTGAGTTTGTAAACCAAATAGTTCTTAAACTGGACTGTTCTTAAACTGAGGTACCACTGTACTATCTTTATTTCTATTAGTCCCCAACAGCTCTTGAATCAGATCTTTGTCTACTTGTCAATATAATGAAAGACCACAAATGGACATAGTTGGACTCCTTGCAACTTCTCTGCTGTTCTAGCTCTGACCTTCAGAAGTTCTGTTTGATCACGACCCGTTAGAACTTGAAGCAGAAGCTTTCAAATGTTTACTCCATATCCAAAGCGGCTAAGAACTTGGAAATTATACAGCCACACACAACCCCCCAGGCCAGGAGTCTTACGGGGGGTATGCAATCCATGGTACATGGACTTGTGGAAACAGAGTGTCTGTGTATGGTGTGGTGACTATTCATAACAGATACCCAGTTTGGCCAGAAGATGAAAAGCTATTATTCACTATTAAAACTATATCCACATCTTGCTGTTCTTGGCTGACTCCCACCCACCCCTTCTTCCACCTCCTGGTCTCATACTGCTTAGCAGTTCTCTGATCTTTTACTGCTTCCATTTAGTAACCCAGCAACATTCCAAGGTGGATGAAGGCCACAATATTCATCTAAACTAGCGTTTATTTACCCTGTAATAATTTTTCCTGCCTGGTTGCAGTTACAACTAGTTCTGCTCATTAATTATTATAAAAGGAAAGGCATGGGATGCAAACCACATCCTATTAAGATCAATGGCAAAGCTCCCATTGAGTTTAAGACAACAGGATTGTACTAATCAATTCTAATTTTTCATAAAGCCCTTTTAAAAAACAGGTTTTTTTCCAAAGAAGCAGCAGCAGCAGCTCATTTTTTCGAAAATATTTTTATATCTTCAGGCTTTGCATGCAAACATGGTAGATAATATCAGGTAGCTTTAAAAACAAACACTTGAGTGATGCTTTCCTCTTTCTAATAAAATTATATCATCTACCACATGCTTGTTATATGGAAGACTTGGTTCTATAAGCTCATTGGCAATATTCTCATATAGGAGTGGACAAGCATGTCAATTTCAGTTTCTCTAGTGGCATGTTCACATTAGTGGCTTAAGATGCAGCAATGTAATTTTTCACTGCTGTGTTTCAAGCCACATTTGCACAGCATTGTTCACATCAGAGAGGAGGTGAAGATGTCTTCACCCAACATGCACAAGGAGGGGTGTGGAAGCCCCATTACAGTAGTGAAAGACCTTGCATGGGCTTTTGCTGGAGTGACTGGTCAGTTGAATCCCACTCATGGTCTGCAACAAATCTGCACTGCATAATTGACATGTCTCATGAATCTTTGCAGATATTAGTTACAAAGAATTTCTGATTTCTGTATGTTTACTAGCTAGTAAAATATCTGACATGTGCCGTATTTGCTCCATGGACTCCTTTCTAGCAAGTTGGCATTTATACAGCAGGCAAAACAGATAAGCAAAATCTCATAAAATGAAGACTGAAAGACACCCATAATCACTGGAAGCCATTAGAAAATAAAATAGAAATGATGGTGGCATATCTCATTGCAGAGATTCTGGAAACTAGGCAACCAAATTTTAAAATTTGGAATTCTCCATCTGTTTCTCTAACCTCTTTGCACTCTTACCTACAAAGCAGCATAAGCATCACACAACACACAACCCTGCTCTTAGAGATGTAAAAACCAAGTACAAAATGGTAAAGTTTGTCTTCTTTGGATTTCCGTATGTTCAAATTCATTAAAAGTATATTTGCTTACACACATCCCAAGCATTAATCTTTACAGAACTTGCTCCATTCTAATTTACTTATGCTATTTTAAAACAAGCCTGTCTCCAAGGAACACAAAGTAACATAATATATCCCCCTCAACCTTTTTATTATCACAGCTACCCTGTGAGGAAAGCCTTAAGTCCCACGTAAGCTTCGTAATTGAGAATTTGAACTCAATTTCCTCACTTTGAGGTCTAGTGCTAACAATCTACATAAAAAGAACAGTTATACCTTCAACCTATTATACAAATGTTCAGTTTATTTCTTGGTAGATTATTTTCCAGGCAGAGAAATACAGAGTTCTGTATTAATATCTTTCCATGCATAACTATTAGAAGTCTTAATTAATAAGATGTGGAGATTCACTGGTTCCTAAAGAATATTGACATAATCAACATAAGTATCATTTATAGATATTATGTAATGATAGCTGTGAATGTCCACTGGTAATGCCTGCATTCCACATTAAGTGATAACAAAAATAGCTGTATGTAGCATGTTAGGAATAGTGAGCATGGATTTAAGGGGTGAGCATTGGTTTTCAAGGGTATCAACTATGTGCAGATAAACCCTGTGATTATCCCTAGAATAATGGAGGAGTGCAAAAGTATGAAAGCATAACATTATTTAAGGGGAAGAGTTGTAAGTCAGTGGTAAAGCATCTGTTTTTCATGCAGAAAGTTTCAGATCCAATCTCTGGCATCTCCAGGTGGAGCTGGAAGAGACCATTGTCTGAAACCCTGGGGAGCTGCTGCAAGTCAATACTGAGTTTGATGGACCAGTGGTCTCAAGACCAGCCCAAGACATTTCGGTGCCTGAGGCAAGCCACAGAAAGTTAGCTCTGCACCAGGGAACAGGGGATGAGTGAAGCTCTACACTGGAAACAATGGGTGTGTGTCAAATCAACCTTACCTGACAGTTGAAGTGGAAATCAAAGGCTGCCATCAGGGAGGGAGCTGTTCTAAATCAAGCTGGGTGGGTGCAGAGCCCAGGAGACCTCTGGGGATAGTTCTCATCATTTCTTCTCTAGGGGTTCAAGGAGACCAGCAGTGCCTCCTATTTGCTGAGAGGACGCTGGAGGGTGGGCTCCCAAAGTGGTGGGAGATCTGGCGCACCACACCTGTCGCTGCCACCATGGCATTGGGTGGTGATTTCCATGGAAAGTGGAACTGCTGCCCCTGAGGATCCTGTGAATTCTGCCACTTGAGGTAGCTGCCACCTTGCCAAATGGGTGGGTCGGCCCTGAATGGTCTTACTCAATATAAGGCAGCTTCCTATGTTCCTGTTTGAATATTATCATGGAAAGTTAATGATAACAGAAACAATAAAGAGGACTGTTCAAAATGTGAATGGATTCCTTTTCAAATGTCTTCCAACAGTTTGAGGAGCCGCTTAAAGATTTTTTACTGAGACGTCCTTTCCTTTAATCAGAACACTAGGCAATTGTCTTCTTCCTTTTAATAAGGAAACCTGCAGGAATGGAAACTTTGAAAGCCAACTTCAGTCACAGAAAAGATTAAACTTTTGTGGGTGGGCAAAGGAAAATATGTTCAACTTTATGTGTTTTTTTTATTTAAAAGGAACAGTCTTCTTGGGCTGGTTCCTGAACTCTGCTCCACGTAGTATCAAAGGATTATGTGCATCATAGGGAAAGATTAGGGATTATTGGGTTTAAATGTAAAGATTACTTAGAGACACATGCTGCAGACATTAGGAGGACCTTAAAGATTAAAAGCTTTACCATGAGTAAGTACCATTTTAGTTTTTTCTGCGTGGCTGGCTGTTTTCACAAAGGAAAGAAAAATAAGTCGTTCCTTACAAAACTAGGTATTTGTACAGCTTCAGGTAGCAACACCTTCATTCACCTTCTATTAGTTCAGCTTTGGGTCAGTGAGTTTCTCTTGGGACGGAGGATAGAAGGTGGCTTTCATTCTGACAAGGAGGGAGAGCTACACTCAGTATCCTCATCAATTTGCTGTGGTTTGACAAGGTTACTGGTGTACCATGACACAGACACTGTGAGGAAAGCTGAATGTTTATTTGAGGGTCTTATCTTTGAGGAAGCAGGGAGGGGAAAGAAACCAACAGCAATCTTCCAGTACTGTTTGACTGAAAACAACCTAACCTATGCTGACAGGACTATGCAGCTGTTTAAAGCCTTTTGACTTGCTGTTCATCGTTAATGATTACATTTTTCTGTTTTTAAGTTTTATTGTATACATATTGTTGTACGCTGCCCTGATATTTTTATGAGACAGCAGAATATAAATATATTGATAAATAATTTGAGGCTGACTCACAATTTAATTACAGTGGTACCTTGGTTTAAGAACAGCTTAGTTTATGAACAATTTGGATTAAGTACGCTGCAAACCCGGAAGTAGGTGTTTTGGTTTGTGAACTTTGCCTTGGAATAAGAACATGTTTTGCTTCCTGTTGAGTGTGTTCAATTCGTAAATTGAGTCCCTCGCTGCTATGGGAAAGTACACCTTGGTTTAAGAACGCTTTGGTTTAAGAACAGACTTCCGGAACTGATTAAGTTTGTAAACCAAGGTACCACTGTACTCTCTTCTCTCTAACCTGAAAGCATATATAAAAGGTAAAGGTAAAGGTAACCCTGACCATTAGGTCCAGTCGTGGACAACTCTGGGGTTGTGGCGCTCATCTTGCTTTATTGGCTGAGGGAGCTGGCGTACAGCTTCCGGGTCATGTGGCCAGCATGACTAAGCTGCTTCTGGCGAAGCAGAGCAGCACAGGGAAACGCTGTTTACCTTCCCGCCGGAGCGGTACCTATTTATCTACTTGCACTTTGACGTGCTTTCGGACTGCTAGGTTGGCAGAAGCAGGGACCGAGCAATGGGAGCTTACCCTGTTGCGGGGATTCGAACCGCCGACCTTCTGATCGGCAAGCCCTAGGTCCTGAAAGCATGTATAATCTTACCTAAAACAAGCCCCAGTTCAAGTTTTTCTTTTTTCTATTTTGTATGTCATTCTGTGGAGCAAAAGAAAGAGCCTCTACACTGAAATGTATTTACAGGCAATATATAGGCTTTTTTATTTTTTTGCAGTACTCACTGGAACTGTCACCTCCCTGCACGTGGCAGCCATTTTTGTGGTGGCACCCACAACATGTCTATCATTATATGATAATATATACAGCTCATTTTTTACTCAGATATCCCTCTCCCTCACTATATGTCTCTTCTAGGGCTATGCAATTTAATTGAAAGCTTAGGCTGTAATTGTTTGGACCCTGAGAGGGCATTCCAGGGCCATAGGATATAGCAGATCTCCCTTGCCAATGCTGAAGACAGAGCTCCAGTATCAGAGATGGAGATCTGATGTCTGATTCCTCCTTTGCATTGCCTCCTCATTGCTACTGAATCCTCCAGTGCCCAGGCTCAAGTTCAGAGCTCCAACACTGGTAAGGTCAACAATGGGTATGGGAGGCAGCAAGAAGTGGCAGGGAAATGCTTAGGGCTCTGCATGGCCCAGCTTCTGAATCATACAGGGAGCCTCCATGTGTACACATGGAAATGCTGTAAAATGGTGTGAAGGTAATGTGCTAGAGGAGGTGGCCCATGTCTCCTGCATGTTAGTTTATGAGTGAGTAAACTGATCTTCAGAATAGGGCTTAAGTGCATAGTAATAAAGCAAAGAGGAATCACGTGTGAACTGAATTTCACTTCAATATTAAACACAAATATTTTTCCATCTTAATGAGTCACTACTAGTATTATTCGTAGTACAGTGGTACCTCGGGTTAAGTACTTAATTTGTTCCGGAGGTCCGTTCTTAACCTGAAACTGTTCTTAACCTGAAGCACCACTTTAGCTAATGGGGCCTCCTGCTGCTGCCGTGCCACCAGAGCACGATTTCAGTTCTCATCCTGAAGCAAAGTTCTTAACCCGAGGTAATATTTCCGGGTTAGCGGAGTCTGTAACCTGAAGCATATGTAACCTGAAGCGTATGTAACCCGAGGTACCATTGAAATAATATAATTCTTAATTTACATACCATTCCTGTGTGCTTTAAAATATTATCTGCCTTCATAAAAAAACCAACAAGTGGACACTATTATTCCTACTTACTGATGGGAAATTGGGGCCCACAGCTGAGATAGAATTTGAACCCAACTCACCACAATATACATCCAGTTTCTAGACATCAAGTACTAAAAATGAGAGTGAAGAGAAATAACAGTCACTGGTGGCTTAGTTTGTATGTTCCTTTGAACGTCTCTTTTTTAAAAAAAGTTAATAGGAAAATTATTTCCATTTGCAGTTGTGTTATGCTTTTCCTACCCTGCTGTCTTGAGCTTTCAGTTGCCAAGGACAGAACGATGTGATTCATATTCTCTTTAATTGAAATGTCTGTTGCACACAGTCAGAACACATAACCGTAGCTTCTGTCAAAAGTGGATGGGAATTCTGCCATTGACTTCAATAGGGAGTTAAGCTTGGCTCAGAGGCAGACAGGCACAAACAACTTCCTTGTGTTTTATTTTGTCAAGACGGTGGCAAATGTAATATTGTCAATGATCTGGAACTCATCTCCATATCCCAGAATTGTTTTGCTTTCCTTTAGCCTGATTTGCCAACAAACCTTTCCAACAACCTTTCACCCATGGTATCTAGAACTGTTGTTCTAGATAATTTCGGCAATCCTTCTATCAACTTAGTTTTGCATATTCAATCGAACCCAAAATTTAACCCTTTCTCTCAACTGATCAAACAACTCCCTAAGTGTTGCACTGTCTTCTGCTCAGGGATCTGGGGTCTAAGTCATGCCCCTGGTAGTTAGCCCTTCAAAGCAGAAACTGTGTCCCTAATAATTTATTTGTACCCCACCCATCTGACTGGGTTTCCCCAGCCACTCTGAGAGGCTGAGTTGCCTTTAAATCTTATCTTAAACTCAGATTATGCTGGCATGCCTTCCTTTTCTAGAAAACCTTTTTTCCTTCTTCCAAATTTCAGTTTACAATAAGGAAGGAAGGCCAGCTCTGTTGCCACTGCAAGGAACTTTATGAACGTCTCAGATCCCAATTCTAGCATCTCGCTACTTATAGTATCTCAGTTTTACAGCCTCCTACTACAAATACAGGGACGCGGATGACACTGTGGGTTAAACTACAGAGCCTAGGACTTCCCGATCAGAAGGTCGGTGGTTTGAATCCCCGCAATGCGGTGAGCTCCCGTTGCTCGGTCCCTGCTTCTGCCAACCTAGCAGTTCGAAAGAACATCAAAGTGCAAGTAGATAAATAGGTACTGCTCCGGCAGGAAGGTAAACAGCGTTTCCATACACTGCTCTGCTTTGTCAGAAGCAGCTTAGTCATGCTGGCCACATGACCTGGAAGCTGTACGCTGGCTCCCTCGGCCAATAAAGCAAGATGAGCACTGCAACCTCAGAGTTGTCCACGACTGGACCTAATGGTCAGGGGTCCCTTTACCTTTACCTTTACTACATATACAGCACAATGGCTTCACCAAAGGGATGTCCAAACTAACAGGATGTGGTCATATCCCTTTCGCCATAATATATCTGATTTCTTGGCTGAATGAACTGATCTGTTGACTGTATGCCTTCAGTTTTACTTGAAGCCTGCTGGGTGGATTATTCTATATTTTAATGATGTAATTTATTTGTGAATGGGTTAGACTTCAAACTGTACCTCACTTAAAATTTATTACACTTGTATTACACACCAATGTTCCTTCGAAGAACCCAGAACAGAGAATGCAGAGTAGTCTCTCATCTTTGCAGTCAACAGGGCTGATTCTACTTAGCTTCCGCTCTAGACCCATTCTATGTGTCTGCAGACTATTTGTGGCATCTCTGCCAATTCCGTTCTCTTTTCATTCTATGCTCATAATTAAAGCTGGGGTTGGAGTCCAACAATATCTGAGGGTTATCACATTGGGTAGCCCCAAGCTATGCTATTTTTTGAACTAGGCTAGTTCACCAGGTATGCAGCCACTGCTCATTAATATCTGTGTGGCAGCAACAGGTTGATCGTTCCTCAGAAATTGAACAACTATATAGCTCTCTTCACTGCTACTTACAGCTTCCAGAGTTGGAGTATCTGAGTATGCTTGAGAGGCCTACATCACAAAGAACTATAAAGTCAGGAAGTGCTTTAGTCTTGCCTTCCTTCCTTCCTCTCTTGTTAGTATCTTGATAGGTCTTAAAAATGAGGAACAGAAGAATTAAAGGCCCGATGATGGAGGAGACACACACTCCTCTCCTGGCTGGGTTTTCCAGAGCTTTGGAGACTTCTTGGAGAAAGAAGCCACTACTTAGACCATGCCGGCATAGCAGAGCTTTACAATGTTGACTGAAAGTCGATTCAAAAGATTTGTGCTTCAGCTTGGGTAGAGATTCATAGTCTACAGCTGGAGTCAATTATTTTGATTTCTTCTGGATATTTTTCAGGAGCCTAGCTGAGCTATGAGCTTGTCAGCATTATCAGTGATCCATGGACAGTATTATTAGCTTATCACCTTTAAAAATGATTTTATCACTCATGTTGGATTGATTAGTACTGCAGACACCGTCTCTGCTACAGAGGCTCTCAACCTTTGCTGCGCCATGACCACATGTTACAGCAGTAACAAGATTCTGGCATTCACTTCTGTAGTTTAGAGACTCCATGGCCTTTTCCTGTCTAGACATAAAGGAAGGGTGGTCTCCTGGATCTTTGCATGGGTATCATAAGAGTCATGGAATCAAAAGCAAGAACCTGCGTCCTGTTGTAAAATTCCACAGAAAAATACCAACAGTAGCAACTAGATCTCTTCCACATCCTATTACCTTCTGATCCTAAACCGTTTTGCTTGGAGGGGAAGGCCATCTGAAATCAACAATGATGGAGTCTACAGATTCATGTATGCTAATTACAGTGCAACCCTAAGTATATTTATCCAGGAATTAAGTCTCAGTGTGCACAACGAAGCTTTCTTCTCAGTTCTTCAGATCATTCTGTTCAATGGGAACTTCAGCACCTACAATGCTGCCCATTGGCTCTGTGTATGACTGGAAGCTTGGAGAGCTTAGGAGAAGGTTGTATAGCATGCAGGGTAGAAATCAGTTCTTTACTTACTGTCCCATCTTATTATGTTAATCTCCTCAATGGTGGCAGGGCAGAGGGAAGGACCTCATTTGCACTGAGCATGATGCAGCCTTTGCACAAATCTCTACCTCAATTTATAAAAAAATGTGTTTATCACTGTACAAGTAAATTGTGAATGGAGTTTATCATTATCACCTCCTCTGCTTCACTACATAGTTTGTTGGTTAAAGTGAGGCAAAGCACAATGCAATATAATATTTAATAATGTACCTCAAGAGGATTTATCGAAAGCAGGTGCAATAGCAGAATATTTCTAGGGGAAAGTCCTATTTTATTTTTATTTTTTGCCTAATTACACCCATCTCTACTTTTGACATGGCTGATTCAATGCATTGTTTGTTTTCTTAAATTGGTACCACACCCTTTGGTGTTTAATTGGTATTTCCAGGTGGGTTAACAAGAATTAAATTTCTCTGTCTGTTGGAAATATATTATAAATGCATCTGTGTATATATAATCTTAATATAATGTAATAATTAATAATATAATGCAACGTAGCAGTACTGGTTGGATCGTGGTGCTGATAATGCCAAGGTTGCAGGTTCGATCCCTGTATGGGACAGCTGCATATTCCTGCATTGCAGGAGTTGGACTAGATGATCCTCAATGTCCCTTCCAACTTCACAATTCTATAATCTCTTACATGCAGGTGACTGAGCTAATGGGAAGAAAACCATGTCTTGGAGACATCTATCTGGAGGAAGGAGAAACAGATATATGTATTAAATAGAGAGAAAACCAATAACTGATAGAAGTAAATGAGAGGAAGACGTCTAAAAGATGGACAATCAGATGGGAAAGAACATAGAAGAAATGCAATAAAGTTCTTTTTAAAAAGTAGTTTCAGAAGAATTGTGGATTTTTTTTGTACACAAAGGTATCTAGCATTTGTCATAGCCATCCACATAGTACAAAAGGAATATTATAAAAATGAGCAAACAGCTGTATCTAACCTTAGGAGAAAAAAATAAGGAAAAGTTTAAGGAAAAATAAGGTAAATCTATAAGGCAAGCGGAGGAAGTGCTGGATATGTCAGGAACAAAAATCTAATTTCTTTCCTCTGTGGTGTGTGTGTGTAAAAAGGCAGTTAAATATTGGAGGATGGTGTTGTGATTAATTGGGGAAATGTGAAATAAATATAGTCAAATCCAGTGATATGCTTATTAAACTATATAGTCAAATCCAGTCAAATCCAGTGATATGCTTATTAAATCATATTAAAGGAGACATTCCAGATGAAAAGCAAATATCAGTTCTATCGATTCTCACTCTTGCAAGATGTTTATATGGGAAAACATGGGAAAGCAATCAGATTTCCTTTTTCATTTATCCCAATAAAGTATTTGTTTCATTCATTTTTTGTTTACAAGTATTCAAGTTCGCTAATATGGTATTATTTGTACAGTATAGACTTAGATATTCTTTAAATATTTTCCATTCTCCATATACTTTCTGATTAAAAGCTCCTCTAACTTTCCCCGTCAATTTTGCTAGTTGGAAATATTCTGTCATGAGTGTCTGCCATACTGTTATCATTGGTGTTGTTTCACTTTTCCAATTTCTCGCCACAAGTATTCTTGCTGCCATAATTGTGTACATGAACAATGGTCTTTTTAAAATTTCTATTGGTAATATTCCTAATAGAAAAATCTCTGGTCTTTTTTTAACTGTAAATTTGAATAATTTCCCTATCTCTTTCTTACATCTCCAACATGTTGGTGACCTGCCTTTATACATTTTAGCAAGTTTTAACAGGGTATGATAACATTTTCAGAAAGATCTTTCCTCATGCTTTTCTGAAAGTAGCTTCTATCTGTCCATGCACCTGATATTGAAACTATAATCATGTGTTTCACTGGCAGTTAGAGATGGGAAATTCTGTCATTTTTGTTATCTCTCAGGTTCTCATTTTTCCGACCTAAGTTCACGTCTCCACATTTCCACCGCAGTTTGCTTTTTTTTTTAAGGCCTCATGAAATTTCACTGGCATTTTAGTGCACCCCCCCCCCAAATACACATTTTTGCAAAGCAATTCTGACTAACAAAATGCATTTTTGCACCTTATTTTCACAAATGTATTTTAACACACATGTTACCCCAGTATATGTATTTTCGTACACTTTTCTTGGTTGGAAAACTGCGTTGCAAAATTCAGGGAAGTGTGAATTTTGAAGGATGGCTGTCTTGTATTGAAAAGTATGAATTTGGTAGATTCACCTTTTAAATGTGCATCAATTTTTTCCTTCATCCCTACCGGCAATAAGGAGCAGTTTCTATGTGGCCATCTTATGGAAGAGTTGAAGATCAGGCATTTGGTGGAATAAGAACAGGGTATTCCCTACACATACATAATGGTTTGTGGTAGTGTTGATGAACTTGGTAGGGAAGACTTATTTGGGTGCCAACTGTCTGTCTTTCAGTATTTTATTCTTCCTTGCCACAATGCTGAAAAAAATCCCATTAATCTCCAACTTCCTGAAGAAGTCTTCACTAATGCCCCCATAAAGTCTCGCAGAACCACTATTGATTATTTTAATGTGAATAGGATCAGACTCTTTGGGCACCCGGTGACCAGTGTGATGTACTGTAAATCAAACTGACATGCAGACAACACATTTTCAAAATATATTTCTGAAAACACTCAGGAGCACTAGGTCAGCAAGATAGAAAGCAGAAAACACGCATTTCCTGTCAGATTTGCAAGGCACATATCATAATTGTGGCCAGACCTATTTAAATGATACATTGGTAAAACATTCTTCTGGTATTAAATGATCAAATGATACTAGGAAAAAATTACAAGGGAATGGCTGAAGGATGTGTCTAACTGGAAATATGTGGTTGAAAAAAGTTTAGGGATTTTTGAAATCCCTTGTCATACTGTAATCCTGGTTAGTGGTGAGCAAATGTTATTAGTACCTGATGCCTCTTCCTTGGCATATCATGTGAAAAGAATTTGGTGATCTCAGTCCAGTGTTTAATAAATAAATATCTTCCATTATGATAATCCACCAGGAGAAGAGGCACATATTCCAAATGACATAGTACAAAGTGTTTTGGCAAACTGTCCATAGAGAGTGGATATGAAGTGGATATGAAGTTAACCATTGATGCTTCTGTTATGCTGTTTCTGAGAAGTGTCAAGTGTGCCTGCTTCACTTTAAAAGTAAGAAGCCTCACTGAAGACACTTGGAATAAACATGCACAAAAGATTTGCACTGCTTTACATTATCACCAAACTACGAGGTTGGAAAAAGCCCATTGTGCCATCCTCTTGGGAACAGAATTCCAGGCAGAAGAATTTTAGCTTAGTCTTCTCCTGGACTGCATGCTGGTTTTCAGTGTGCAAGGAAAAAATAATAATACATGTGAGCTCACACTGTTCTCAGCTGCCAGGCAGTAGCAAGATTTTAAAAAGACGAAATGATGATATAAAAGAGGAACCTCAGGTTCCAACACTTTATGCACAGCAATTTCATTTTAAAATGTCAGGTTTAACTTGGCATAGCCATTCTTACAGAGGAATCTAGATTTTCATTTGTATTCCAGGTCACAAGAAAAAGAAAATGTTACATTGACTCGTAGCCATAAGCACATTTTCTAGTCTGAGTAGAAAGAAAAAGGTTACTTTTAAAGTTATTGTCTGAAAGAAAATTGCCCTTAGGATGAAAAAGGATCGGCTTTCATTTAACAAGGACCAACCACCACTACTGCTACTGCCTCTGGCAGGGAAAACTTCTGTAGGATATGATGGTGGCAACGATATTGTATCAGCATTGGGACCTGGTCCAGGGAGGTCATTGAAGATGCTGAAAAGAGACAATGGCATTATCATCATCATCATCATCAACAACAACAACAACAATAATAATTTTGTTATTTATCTGCCACCCATCTGGCTAGGTTGTCCCAGCCACTCTGGGCGGCTCGCAACAAAGTATTAAAAGCACACTAAAACACCAAACATTAAAAAATTCCCTGTACAGGGCTGCCTTCAGATGTCTTCTGAAAGTCATACAGTGGTACCTCGGGTTACATACACTTCAGGTTACATAGGCTTCAGGTTACAGACTTTGCTAACCCAGAAATAGTGCTTCAGGTTAAGAACTTTGCTTCAGGATGAGAACAGAAATCGTGCTCCGGCGGCGCGGCAGCAGCAGGAGGCCCCATTAGCTAAAGTGGTGCTTCAGGTTAAGAACAGTTTCAGGTTAAGTTCGGACCTCCAGAATGAATTAAGTACTTAACCCGAGGTACCACTGTACAGTTGTTTAACATTTGATGGGAGGGCATTTCACAGGGTGGGGAGCGCTACTGAGAAGGCCCTCTGCCTGGTTCCCTGTAACTTTACTTCTCAAATTGGGGCAGGGCTTTTCTCAGCAGGAACTAACAGGAACTCAGTTCTGGCACCTCTCAGGTGGGCGCCATTGCTATTATAAGAGAACAAGGGAGGCATTCACAGTGGGTTCTATCGAAAAATTGGTAACCTCCCCATTGAAAATCTATAGGTTAGAGAATACTAGCCAAGTTTGGGATCTCTTGATATTTGTCAAATCACGTCATGGTGGCAGTTGTGTTAATTCTGCAATACTATGGTCCACGGGAGGGTATCCCAGGGAGGAAGACAGTTTAAGAATTTTTTTAAAAAAATAAACCTAGAAGAGGATGGAAGAACACAAAAGCACTGTTCCACCCTTACTTCTGTCCAGCTGGTCTGGCCCACTAATAATTTATCTAATCCTACTAACGCACTGTGTACTTCTGTACAGACTACTGGAGTTATTTGCCCAGAGGACTTAAATATATATGAAATATTTCATATTTATATGAAATATAAATATATATTTCAAAGTATTTCATCTTAATAATAGACAGAAACAGTGATTTCTGTAGATTAAATATCCAAAGTCATCTACAGAGGAAACCTGAGGCACGTAAGGACAGCTGCTGTGTTATAATGCAGAGTTTAGTGCAGAGTTGACTAGCCTGTGTTGTTGGGACTCCAGCTCCCTTCAGTCCCAGCCAGCATATTCAATGGTGAGCAATGATGGGAGTTGTAGTCTAACACCATCCAGAGGGTCATAGGTTCCCCCACCCCTGAACTGATTTATCTTTGAGAGTTTCAGAGTATTCACTGGTCTACTATTTTCTATGGAACCATTTCTGAAGCAACTTACAAGTACGTGGTTGTTTAAGCTATCATTTCTTCCACTAACACAGACCTTCAACCACATTTGTATATTTTCTTTAGCGTTATTTCTTTTCATCTAGTTCATGATTCATTTCGTTAGGGAGCTGTTTGAATGTGAAGCCTTTTTTATGTATAAAATGTTTTTTTATGTGCAATATTGCCCTTATTCTAATAATAGCAGTACAGTCTAGAAATAGAAAACTAACGTCACTGACCACTTGAGGGAGATAGTGTGTTTTGTCTAGACGATAAAAGCTACAATAGTTCTTGCTAAGTATTCCTTTTCCAGATGGAAAATAATAGTTTAAAGTTTGCTGTGGATAAAAAAGATTCTTGGAAGAGATCATTTCACTTCATTTATGTCATTTGTCTAACCCTCTATAATAGTGGAAAGGTGTTTGCATAAATTTGGCCACTTTTGGTCTCTGTTTTAACCGCCCGAGTTACTATGTGCACTGAGTTGCACCTTGCCATGTATACTAGGAGTTGTGTGAAGGCAGATGGCACACAGAGAACTAAGCATGAATTACCGTATTTTTTGCTCTATAAGACTCACTTTTTCCCTCCTAAAAAGTAAGGGGAAATGTGTCTTATGGAGCGAATGCAGGCTGCACAGCTATCCCAGAAGCCAGAACAGCAAGAGGGATTGCTGCTTTCACTGCACAGCGATCCCTCTTGCTGTTCTGGCTTTTGAGATTCAGAAGATTTTTTTTCTTGTTTTCCTCCTCCAAAAACTAGGTGCGTCTTGTGGTCTGGTGTGTCTTATAGAGCGAAAAATACAGTAACTTTTAGTACACTATAAGTATTTGTGGAGTATTTGCACTGAAGTATATCGTGTGGTTTCAGCAAAGAACTGAAAAGGCTATGTTAAAAATTGAAGAATAAGAATAAGAAATACAGCTCCATTGCCATTTCCCCTTTGGGGTGGTGGGTGTGTATGTCCTATCTGGGTTAGAACATTTTTTTATTACCATATGAAATATATTTTAGGTATGTGTTGCAAATTAACTTTCACTTTTGGACTAGCAGGGGTTTTTATTGTGGGGGTCAGGCACGTATAACTTTCCCCACATCTGTGAGGCATGGTGCTGCACACTTTTATTATCTTCTCCGTGAAAGAAAAGGATCTTACACTGCCGGTAATAAATGTCATTTTACATTCAGATCTATTGAGGATTGATGATGCGAAATTAGATGCAGCCCAAGATTTCCATTGTGAGCTATCGTTAGGAAACACAGGAAACAAAAGAGGAAATAAAGACATACTTCTCTGCTGCAACCTCCACATGCATGTGCATGGAGACACAACACACACAATTTCCCTAACACTGATTGGTGACATTTCCATATATAGTTAGGAGTGAGACTCTCTTTCTGAAAATGGCATTTAAAACTTTCCCTTTTTAAGGAGCAAGCACCACTTTGGCAAAGCAACCAACCTGAAGCACATTCATTCTTTTGGTCAAAACATTAGCAGAGCACTTTGTTAACAAAATGTTCAGGTCACGACAAGGTCAATGCATGAACTGTAAGCCTTTTTATGAGCTAAATGTTTCCAAATAGCACTCCAAGTTGAAAGTGCTGAAAGTAAACTCTCCTCCTGTAAACAGGCAGCCGCTGAGCCAAAGGACGTTTTTGTGATTCAGCACTGATGACTTTGCAGTGCCGTACACTTGTTCCTTGTGGAAAGTCAAAACACAACACTTAGAAGGCAACTATCCTTCCCCTTACACACACACTTGGGGTGTGATGGAGTCAGAGTTAAGGACTTTAAAGCCCTATTTATTTCAGCTGGCGACAGTTAAACACACCCTTAATTTCCTATGGAAACTGATGCTAAACTTGAGCAGGACCATTCATTTGTTTGGAAGTGGCTGCAATGAATTGCATTCACAAGTATTAGTGCTGTGAAGAAATCTGTCTTTCTGTTTCTTGAACACTTCCTCCCTCTGTGAGGGCTCTTGAAAGTTTTTTCCAAGAATGTCAGTTGGTGTGGAGCTTACCATATCCTTGTGAGGTGATGTGCCTCTGTTTCTTTCCAGAAAATGTTCTTCTAGCATTTTGCAGCCTCCCTGGCTGCCTGTGCTTCCTAATTTGAAGTCCCATGGAAAGAGTAACCCCAAGATGCCTTCTCCTTGGCTTTGATTAAAGTACAGATACCCAGTTTATTTCTCTAAGCCTGTTTCCAAAATGCTGTTTACTGTGGGGACGGTGCTGCTAATATATGCCCCCCGCCCCTATATCCATGCTACATCATTGAAATAATAATAATAATAATTGAAATAATAATAATATATTTGTATCCCACCCACCCTGGCCAAGGCTGGGCTCAGAGCCGCTAAAATCATAAAAACAACACAATATGCATAAAAACAGACATCACTTAATTAAAATACATCTTAAAATTAATTCAGACTCTCTCATTCCCCTTCCCTATTTAATCAGGATTTACCCTTTCCCTGGAAAGTCCTACCCATTTTTTTGGTTTTTAAACAAACCAACAGCACCTGTTGCCATGTATGCAATATCTGAATGATCCATTTGTAGTATTAAGCCCCCTGTCCGAAGCCACAGTAACACAGAGATCATGACTGTAATCATCTCTGTGTCACATTTAATGACACTTCTACTCCTATATGAGCTTCATTATACTTCCCCCTACCCCTTTTAATATTTTCCTTCCAGTCACACTTCTCTTTCTCTTTCTGCGGCAGTAAGTCAGACTGGATCCATCACTGGCAAGATCACTTCCTCGGGAGATGCAGAGGAAGGATGTCAACACATTCACTCTTGTTTATGGCCTCCTCTGCTTTCCTCCCATCATCCCCCCTCAATCCCCAGTCTTGAGGATCCATGACAAAGCTAAAGTATACCCTTCAGTTCTTTCAAGGTTACAGTCTGTTAAAGAAACGAGGAAACACGGGGAGGGAAGAGAGAAAAAGTCTGTCCTCCTTGAACAAAAGAGCCTCTCAAAGTAAGTAGATCCTCTTTCTTCATCAGGTGAGAATTCTTTTTTTATTTTTTTTTATAAAAGCTCCTTTATCAGTCAGATTGATCTGGAGAATAAAAGCAGCCTTTGAAGCAACTTAATAAGGAAAGGGGGAACTTGGTGGGAAATTTTAGGCATAGCTTGCATTCTCTTCCCTAACCTTTGCTTCTCAGTCCTTGCCCTTCTGTCATTTGCTGCTAGCTTTTCAACATGAGGCTTGATGGGATAGTGAGTAGCATTACCAGGTTTCATAACCCTGTCGAAGGCAAAGCGGACAGAGGCTGAAAGTGGCAGTGGAGCAGCGTGGAGAAATAGGAGCGGGCTGGGAAGTGCTCAGATAACCTAGTCTTGTCCAGTGCAGGCCATCCAGGCCTTGATGGATCACCTATATCGGTTGCCTATGTTGAGAATGCAAAACCAGGGTGATTTTCAAGCATAAGGTGGGAGGGGCGCAGGACTTCGTTTACCTTGACCCCTCACAAGTGGTATAAGTCCTGCCACTGGGGTTAAGTCAGGTCTACTAAGAATCTGATATTGCTGTAGTTGTCCAGCACTTTCAAGACAGTTTTGCCCAATTGGAGTTCAGAGTTCCAGTTTCAGGCCACCACCCCCTCTCTTTCAGACATGAATAGCACTTTGTCTTAATCCAGTTCCTTTGCCTTTTATATACAGTGGTACCTCTGGTTATGTACTTAATTCGTTCCAGAGGCCCGTTCTTAACCTGAAACTGTTCTTAACCTGAAGCACCACTTTAGCTAATGGGGCCTCCTGCTGCCACCGCGCCGCTGGAGCATGATTTCTGTTCTCATCCTGAAGCAAAGTTCTTAACCCGAGGTACTATTTCTGTTTTAGCAGAGTCTGTAACCTGAAGTGTATGTAACCTGAAGCGTATGTAACCCGAGGTACCACTGTACCCATGTTTCATTCATAAGCTAGATCAGTCTTTCTCAAGGTTCCCCAACAGCATCTCCAAACTTGAACCCAGGGACAGAAAGTTCTTTTATCCATTGGGAATCTTTGTCTCTCTTTGCATGGACTAGCACTGTTAATCCAAGAGCAAAGCGTGAATAAACACAAACCAAAAGGGATTAGGACATGCTATGTACTTAATTATGACTAACATGGCCTCAGCTGCTCCCAATAAGTCTCATTAGGTAATGAGGCACAGTGGCTTTGATTGCAAGGAGGACACCTAATCTTCCGCTGCAAAAAGGGGAAAGGGTTCTATACCTTCTGATGGGGAAAATAATTTTAGATCTGCCTAAGAAGGCAAGAACAGATGAGGGATAAGTATGTGGGGGTGTGTGTCAAAGTTCTGCTGTTATTTTTCCACAGGTATACATGTGCATATAACTGCAACACACACACACACACACACACACACACACACACACTAATGTATCTGATCTTCCTCCATCCCAATATGTATGGCAAACTCAATAGAACAAAAGGGATTCTCTTTGAAATTGATGCAGATAGCACTGACATAAGCAAATTTCAAGATGGTGGTGGTGGGGAGGAAGATTAAATGCCAATACTGGTTTCCAAATGGTTGCAGCCAAAAATTATTGTAGGACCTTAAATACTAACACATTTATTATGGCATAAGTTCTTCCAAGTCCATTATTTCTGCAGCTGCAAGATCAGGTTATAAATTTTGACTTTGTGTTATCTGACAGTGCCTCCTCAGAATAGAAATAACCATGAAAATTGAGCCATTTACATCTAACATCTCCAGCTAGCCACAAAAGAAAAATCATGATAAAGTATCCGTCATTAATATTTATTAAATCATGTTATTATTGCTAAAGAGTACCCATTTATGCTAAACAGCAGACAGAATAGACAGGTTTGTAGTAAAGATGTCAGAGGACGACATCTTTCCAGCTGTTAAGAATTCCAGTGTTGATTTCTTGTTCCTTTGTGGAGGAATGGTCATGGAGGTGAAAGATCAGAGAGCCAGAGGAGTGACTAAATATTGGCTTTTTTGGCATGGAGGTGGGGAATGTACAAGCTAGAGGGCAACCTTATTTTACGTGGGAGGATGGCTGAAGGTCCTTAGATTCTTCAGGCCTCCCTCTCTGCTGGCAGAGTCTTATAGTCTTATAATCACTTATAGTCACTTATAGTCTTAAGTGAGTGTGTTCATTATTTGAGAGCATATAAATGAATCTAGATTAGTAGGTTGGAGCAAATAGCATGACAAGTTATGTTACCCAATAGGAATGCTGTCTTTCATCTACGTTTTCCCATAGACTGTTGTATTCATCACTGCAGAATCAGGTTAATGCTTCCTGCAACCACAGTGATCATCTTGAATGCCAAATGTATCTCCTTTGTTTAGACAAAACTTTCTTCAAAATTTTGCCCATGTAACGGATAAAGCAAGATGGATTACAAATAGTGAAAAAACCCAAATATTGGGCAAATAGAGTTCATTGCCTTATATAGTAGCTTGATTCGTATTGGCAGAACATTTGCCCAACTTCCAGTATTTGAGACAAAAAAGAAAAAAGAAAAAAAGACTGAAGCAGAAGCTGAAGAAGTGCATGCATGTTTTTGCCCTATTGGCACATATCATTCTGTACAAATGTTGCATTCTGAAGCATCTGCTATGAGTATTCACAAGAAGAGAGATTTATTCATTCTTTGTATTCACTCAAAACAAAAACAAAAGCTATGCAGATACACTTCCAAGTTCTGACAGTTCCATTTTTTGCAAAGATGGATGTGGAAGGGAGAAAAACCCAGAAATAGCTTTTGATTATCAAGAATAACAGAACATAGGTGGTCTGCTGTGGCTATAATAATTGACACTGGCGGAAGATGTTACACAGCAAAGACCATCCATAGAACCAATCTGAAATCAGCCGAAACCATGTGGAACCATGACAGGCTTGGAAGACGAGAGCACTGCCAAGCAACCAGCCATCATGTGCCCTGCCTTAAATTTCCCAGAGATTCCTCATCCTCTTTTAAATGCTATGGAGAGGGAGAAGGGCCCCCTTTATCCCACAGCAGGCTATAAAGCTAACCAACAATAAGGAACTTACAAGAAATGGACTAGGAAATATTAGCACAGGGGATGCATGTACTGGTAGATTTGGCAGAACTGGCCACCTGACCATAGGATAACCTAACCATCACCTTTCATTTCTTTTCTCTATAGATGGACCCCCTTTCTTTGATTCGTTAATCCCTAAGCCATTTAACTACTAGCTTAGAAATATATCTATTAGGGAAGATTACTGTAACTTGTTTTAAAACAATTGCACAGACTATTTATCTGATATTTTATTTGCTCAGACCTTTAGGCATGTCAATTAGCTGGTTTTAACTGTTGCCTTTTTTGCCTTTCCATTCATTTACCAAGTTTTTTAAATGTTTCTGTTGTTGGGTTGCTCTGTGCCTAATTTTAATATTGTATTTTATTGCAATATTGTCTGCTGTTCTAGGAGCTTCTCCGCTGAAGAGCAGTAATCCTTTTTAAAAAATAATAATAATAACATAATAAATAATAATAATAATAATAATAAATTTTATTTATATCCCGCCCTCCCCAGCCGAAGCCGGGCTCAGGGCGGCTAACAACAGTAAAACAGCACAAACAACACTTTAAAATCATTCATTATAAAATTAATTAATTCAAGCCACTGGCAACCATTGGGCCAGAGCGCTGCGAAGATTGCCAATGGAGGGAGTCAGGCTGTGCCCTGGCCAAAGGCCTGGTGGAACAGTTCTGTCTTGCAGGCCCTGCGGAAAGATGTCAAGTCCCGCAGGGCCCTGGTCTCTTGTGACAGAGTGTTCCACCAGATCGGAGCCACGGCCGAAAAAGTCCTGGCTCTAGTTGAGGCCAGCCTAACTTCTCTGTGGCCTGGGACCTTCAAGATGTTTTTATTTGAAGACCGTAAGTTTCTCTGTGGGGCATACCAGGAGAGGCGGTCCCGTAGGTACGAGGGTCCTAGGCCGTATAGGGCTTTAAAGGTTAAAACCAGCACCTTAAACCTGATCCTGTACTCCACCGGGAGCCAGTGCAGCTGGTATAGCACCGGGTGAATGTGATCTCGCAGCGAAGACCCCGTAAGGAGTCTCGCTGCAGCATTCTGCACCCGCTGGAGTTTCTGGGTCAGTCTCAAGGGCAGCCCCACGTAGAGCGAGTTACAATAATCCAGTCTGGAGGTGACCGTCGCGTGGATCACAGTGGCTAGGTCAGGGCGAGAGAGGTAAGGAGCCAACTGCTTAGCTTGGCGGAGATGGAAAAATGCCGCCTTTGTTGTAGCTGCAATCTGCGCCTCCATTGAAAGGGAGGTGTCGAAGATTACACCCAAACTCTTAACGGACGGTGCTGGCACTAATTGCACCCCCGCAAGAGATGGGAGTTGCCCCCTCAATCCCATATCGTCCCGTCCCAGCCACAGGACCTCTGTCTTCGAAGGATTTAACTTCAGCCGGCTCCCACGTAGCCATCCAGCCACAGCTTCCAGACATCTGGTCAGTGTGTCTGGGGCCAAGTCAGGATGGCCATCCATCAACAGATAGAGTTGGGTGTCATCAGCATACTGATGGCAGCCCAGCCCAAAACTCCGGACAAGCTGGGCGAGGGGGCGCATAAAGATGTTGAAAAGCATCGGGGAGAGTATCGCACCCTGAGGTACTCCACACACCAAGGAGTGGCGCGATGACAATTCCCCCCTAAGCGCCACCCTCTGTCCCCGACCAGAGAGAAACGAGCGCAGCCATTGAAGGGCTGTGCCCTGAATCCCCACGTCGGCAAGGCGGTGGTCCAGAAGTTCGTGGTCGACCATGTCAAAAGCTGCTGACAGATCTAGAAGAATCAGCAGCCCCGACCCACCTCGATCCAGCTGTCTACGAAGATCATCTGTTAGGGCAACCAGAGCCGTCTCGGTCCCATGACTAGCGCGGAAGCCGGACTGGAATGGGTCGAGAGCCGATGTTTCATCCAGAAACCCACCAAGCTGTTCAGCAACCGCTCTCTCAATCACCTTACCCAGGAACGGAAGATTCGAAACTGGGCGGTAATTGGATAGATCTAAAGGATCTAATGATGTTTTCTTTAAGAGCGGGCGCACCACTGCCTCCTTCAATTCTCCTGGGAATGTCCCCGTGCCAAGGGACAAATTGATGATATCCCCCAGGAGGGCCCGCACCTCGTCTGGACACGCTCTAATCAGCCAAGACGGGCACGGGTCGAGAGGACAGGTGGTGGGCTTTCCAGCTCGGAGGAGTCTGTCCACATCGGCTGGGGATATCCGGTTGAAGTGGTCCAATACTGGACCCGAGGACAGTCGAGGGGCCTCCAGTTCCTTTATTGTATCCAAATTGGCAGGGAGGTCATGGCGGAGCAGCAAGACCTTCTCCGCAAAAAAGCTCGCAAATGCCTCACAGCTATGTGTCAAATTGTTATTTAAATTTGGCTGTCCCTCAAGGGACGTTAAAGACCTGATTATCCTAAATAATTGCGCCGGGCGAGAGCTAGCGGATGCAATGGAGGCCGAGAAGTAAGACTTCTTAGCAGCCTTCACCGCCATCTCGTAGGTTTTCATAAAAGCCCTATAAGATGTTCTTGAGGCTCCGTCACGGGCACCCCGCCATACTCGCTCTAGCCGTCTGAGGTCCCGCTTCATTTTCCGGAGCTCCTCGGTAAACCAGGGAGCCCGGTTTCTGCGGGGTCGCAGAGGGCGCTTAGGTGCGATCTCATCGATGGCTGCCAGGAGCTGGATATTCCAGCCCTCAACAAGCTCAGTCAATGAGTCGCCAGGGGGAGCAAGGTCCCGCAAGGCTTGGCGGAATCTATCAGGGTCCATCAGCCTCTGCGGGCGAGCCCAAATTGGCTCGCCACCTAAGCAGGGTGGGGGTGGAAAGTCAATCCTGGCTTTCAGAGCGTAGTGATCAGACCATGGTACCTTCATCGAAGGAGACATGATCACATCTATACCTACGCCAAAGATCAAATCCAGCGTGTGACCTGCTTGATGTGTGGGGCCCGAAACAAACTGGGAGAGCCCTAGTGTCGCCATGGAAGACACCAGGTCCAGAGCCTGTGAGGAGGGAGTGGCATCAGCATGGGTGTTGAAGTCCCCCAATACCAATAGGTTAGGGAACTCCAAGGCCCAGCCGGCCACCGCCTCCAATAGGCCTGACAGGGTGGCTGCTGGTGCGCTAGGTGGCCGGTACACCAGCCAGACAGCCAAGCTCTCCTCGGAGCCCCACACTAGGCCAACACATTCAATGCCGGGGATCGATGGCGATGGTAGAGCCCTGAAAGGACAATCTTCCCGGATTAATAATGCCACCCCTCCCCCCCGGCCCACAGTCCGCGACTGGTGGAGGACGGAGAAACCCGGGGGCGCCATCTCTCGCAAGGTAACTGTTGCCCCTTCGCGCACCCAGGTCTCCGTCACACAAGCCAGGTCGACCCCCTGCGAGATAAAGAAATCTCGCAGGGTGGCGGTTTTGTTGCCTATAGACCTGGCATTGCACAATACCAGTGACGGAGGTGAGTAATCCTTGCTCACCCTACCCTCGTCCCTCGGGATGAGGCGCAGATTGGAAGGGGTACGAGCATATCCATATCTCGATCCCCTTCGCCTATAATATCTGCCCCCACCGCCATACCTCCCTCGCCCCTCCACGGTAGGAATCCCAAGCCTCATAGTGGCCTCCATTGATGGCAATTAATGTTATTCTTCTGCAGCCTAACACAATAAAACCTTAAGACAATAAGTACAAAAAACAAAAACAGCCCAGAAACAATAAAACAATACAAATAAAAACTGCCAAAATTACAGATTCGTCAAAAACTAACAAATTCCCAAGCCCACCCAAACATCCATCCCACCCCCATATATAAAAATCTAAAGGGAAAGGGAGATTTAAAAACATGTTAAAAAGAACTCTGGGCCCCTCCGGGTCCTCCTGGGCAGTAGCAGCATCAGAGGCAACAACTGTCCTTGTGAGGCCCCACCCTGGGCCAGATAGTAGGTGACAGGAGCAGTCCTTGTGAGGCCCGTCAGGCCCCGTCCTAGGCCAGGTGGTAAGTGGCAGAAAGGAGCAGGGCCCTCAGGCACTCACTCAGGGAAGTCCTCCTGGGCAGCAGGCAGCAAGCAGTCCTTGTGAGGCTTCAGGCCCCGCCCCAGGCCAGATGGTAGGTGGCAAAAGCAGGGCCCACAAGCACTCACTCAGGAGAGTCCTCCTGGGCAGCAGGCAGCAAGCAGCAAGCAGTCCTTGTGAGGCTTCAGGCCCCGCCCCAGGCCAGATGGTAGGTGGCAAAAGCAGGGCCCACAAGCACTCACTCAGGAGAGTCCTCCTGGGCAGCAGGCAGCAAGCCGCAAGCAGTCCTTATGAGGCTTCAGGCCCCGCCCCAGGCCAGATGGTAGGTGGCAAAAGCAGGGCCCACAAGCACTCACTCAGGAGAGTCCTCCTGGGCAGCAGGCAGCAAGCCGCAAGCAGTCCTTATGAGGCTTCAGGCCCCGCCCCAGGCCAGATGGTAGGTGGCAAAAGCAGGGCCCACAAGCACTCACTCAGGAGAGTCCTCCTGGGCAGCAGGCAGCAAGCCGCAAGCAGTCCTTATGAGGCTTCAGGCCCCGCCCCAGGCCAGATGGTAGGTGGCAAAAGCAGGGCCCACAAGCACTCACTCAGGAGAGTCCTCCTGGGCAGCAGGCAGCAAGCAGCAAGCAGTCCTTGTGAGGCTTCAGGCCCCGCCCCAGGCCAGATGGTAGGTGGCAAAAGCAGGGCCCACAAGCACTCACTCAGGAGAGTCCTCCTGGGCAGCAGGCAGCAAGCAGCAAGCAGTCCTTGTGAGGCTTCAGGCCCCGCCCCAGGCCAGATGGTAGGTGGCAAAAGCAGGGCCCACAAGCACTCACTCAGGAGAGTCCTGGGCAGCAGGCAGCAAGCCGCAAGCAGTCCTTATGAGGCTTCAGGCCCCGCCCCAGGCCAGATGGTAGGTGGCAAAAGCAGGGCCCACAAGCACTCACTCAGGAGAGTCCTCCTGGGCAGCAGGCAGCAAGCAGTCCTTGTGAGGCTTCAGGCCCCGCCCCAGGCCAGATGGTAGGTGGCAAAAGCAGGGCCCACAAGCACTCACTCAGGAGAGTCCTCCTGGGCAGCAGGCAGCAAGCCGCAAGCAGTCCTTATGAGGCTTCAGGCCCCGCCCCAGGCCAGATGGTAGGTGGCAAAAGCAGGGCCCACAAGCACTCACTCAGGAGAGTCCTCCTGGGCAGCAGGCAGCAAGCAGCAAGCAGTCCTTGTGAGGCTTCAGGCCCCGCCCCAGGCCAGATGGTAGGTGGCAAAAGCAGGGCCCACAAGCACTCACTCAGGAGAGTCCTCCTGGGCACTCCTGGGCACTCCTGGGCACTCCTGGGCAAAATATGTATATTGCAGCAATATTTCCAGGAGGGCTGCTTCTAACAGCAAAGAACATTGCATGTGGAAAGTGAACCAAGCTTACACCCCTGAATAAATGACAAAGAGAGTCCAAATAGTTTTCCATTTCTTTGCTGTGTGAAGCTGCTTATGTCTCAACCACGAGGGGTTTGCATTGCGATGGCAAACATTTCCAAACCGACTTGGCTCCATCTCCGTATAACTCAGCACATGTCTAAATGTATCACACTTACAGCCTGGATCATGTTTGGCACATGGGATCACAGATCTCTGCTACACTGCAGAAGCCAGCATAGATGGCTCCAGATGTCATGGATTTCAGTTCTTGTCACTCCCTATCATCATGCCCAGTGGTCAGAGGTTATAGAAGCTGTAGTCCACAAACCTCTGGGCTGGCTACCCCTGAGCTAGAACTCTCACCACGGTTCTGTGCAAGGTTGTCCACAAGCAAACTCATTCTGCTCATATTTCTTTGAACTTAGTCCTTGGCTAAACAATTTTCCGGGCGGGTTTAGTGGTTCAGAATTGGAGCCCCAACCCTGACACCGGTTAAGATGGCAAAGATGTCTTTAGCCGAAGAGCCAGCAATCATGAGCCGTGATTCTCTTACCCATGGCCTGGCTTTGTGATCTCCCCACTTCATCGCATTCACCAAGCCAGCAGGAATTCTCCTCACAGTGCTGTTTTTGAAATAGAACCAGACTCTGAAAAGCCCCTTTGGAAATGAGAACATTTCCTGCCCAGTGGTTCACGGGGGATGTGGAATGCCTGTACAGCTGACACCAAGTTTCTTTGTCCTGTCGTAAAGGTATAGTCATTCAATAAAAGGAGAACCGTGCAGGGTGGAGGGAAATGGGAGTATGGCAGTTTTTGCCATATGCACTCTATTAAGAGTAGAGTTGTATGGCAAATCTGCTCTTGATTACTGCTCGCCCCTTCCCCCCAACTCTCCTCCCAGGATAAAGCTGGAATATCCTCCATAAGCTAACTCTTAAGTGCCAACAAGTCTTAGAAACTTTACACAGAACAAAAAAATAAAACAAAACATGAGTTGCTTGAAGAGGGAGCAACCTGACTACAACCCTGGCAGTGTGAACCTAAAGAACACGAAGTACTTTATTAGTGACCCACCTTGGTAACCCTGGCAAGCTAATGGAAGAGGACTTTTCTATTCAAACATTTGCTAGATAAAAATGTAGAGCAGGGATAATAAAATTCTTTGGGGTGAACCCATATAATGAAACACTCACAAGCTATTATAAACAGCTCTCCCCTGGGTGGTGATACGCTATCAGTACTGGACAAAGTTCTCCTTCCCCACCCAACTAAGCCTTGCCTCTTTAGGCATCATTAATTCCCCCAGAAATTTAAACAGCTGTCACTTGTGATACTCTTCAGGTCTACATGTGGGAAAGATTACAGTGTTATAAGGCAATCTGTTTCTCAAGTGCAAATCTTCTCCTTCATAGGCTGGGGATCAGGCTCGCAAATCTCTTGCCAATAATTGGTGGTCGCTGTGACTTACGCAAGTGAGCCATCGACCTTGTGGGTTGTGCGCTCTTATTAAAGTCAGCTGCCCTTCTCAGATACTTTTTTTAAAAAAATATAGGCAGTTTCTCTTGCTCTTCAGAAAGAATCACCTGTACATAGCCTAATAAGGCTGCTTTAATGACCACAACTTGAGGTAATAGATCACTGTGAGAGACAGAGGAGCAATATTTGGTCATAGTGTGTGTTATTGCCCTTCTAGACTTTCTGAGGTATTGCATAGCCTCTTTTTTTTAACTAATTTTTTTTAATGGGTGTTAGTTCCAATGCAAAAACCAGATCACACATAAAAAATGGATCTTTGCAATGGCAGCAAGCCTAAGCCCTGCATTCAGAACCTCAGACTTATACAACTATCCATGCCACTTGCTGGCTGGCACTACTCTTGGGGACATACGCTGCAGTCTCCTTTCAATCTCTCAGTCCACTCTACAAATTCTTCAAAAATTGAATTATAGTATCTTGAGCAAAAATAGGCTTGTTTTTGATCTTGCTTTTTAAAATCATTTATTTATATCTAGAAATCTGAGTAGACCCATTAAAATAAACTGACTTGCTACATAAGGGCACTGATTTCTGTGAGGCTGCTCTCAGACTAAGTATGATTGACCTCAGCTATCATCCAGGCAGTGGAAATTGCACAAATCCTCGTTACTGCAGCCAGTGCAACCCAGTACAGTCATAAGAGCCTCAATGGCACAAAAATGAGACTGCAGAATTAAAGCCCAAGAATGGTGTCCACCCAAATAGTTTCTGCTGGAGAAAATCAAGCTGCGAAGTCTCTATTTTTAGGATTTTTATGGGCTGGCCAAAAAGATCTGTCAGGCTTTGTTACAGTGGTATATACATTTACCCTGCAGCAATGAGATTTTCATTATTTGTATCTTTATATCCCTATGATAACACTAGATTTATGCTGGCTGCAATGCCTGCCTCCTTTTACTGCCTTGCCTCACACATCTAAACTGCTTATTGAAAACCGGGATTATATCAGAGTTTGTTTGGAAAAAAGAAATGAAGCAAAACAATTTCTAGAACAGCGCCATGTCTCGAAGTTGTTGTCGGCTGCCCGGAAGAGTCCTGTATTCTTAGCTACGTTCACAGTGCAATCTTTTGCCTGTCTACTCAGTGGTAAGCATGTATAGGATTGCAGTCTCAATTAGCACAGGTGCAAAAATGTTAGAAGTAAAAATACTTCTGGAGTGTTTTAGAGAAAGGGCATAGCAGATTTCTAGTTTGCAGGATCTACCACTTCCAGACTTTGGAAACTCTTCCCTAGAGAAATTAAACTGGCTCCCTCTTTGTCCTTCTGCCGGCAGGTGAAGACTTTCTTCTTCCAGCAGGCTTTGGGGAACTGACTGCTTTTAATGAAAGGGCTGGTGCTGGGCTGTTTTTATTGTGGCTATTGATATGGTATGGCTCAATCCAAATAAGACTGGTGCACTGTTAGTGGGTGGTTCCCTTGAGTGAATGGATGGGAGGTAGCCAACTTTTGATGGGATCACACTCCCTCTGAAGGAGCTGGTAGATAGCTTGTGGGTACTTCTAGATTCTTTGCTGTCACTTGAGGCTCAGGTGGCCATTGTGGCCTCATGGAATGCTTCCATCAGCTTAGGATGGTGGCCCAGCTGTGCCACTACCTGGACAGGGGTAGCCTAACTTCTGTTGTCTATGCTCTGGTAACCTCTAGGTTAGATTACTACAATGCCTTATATCAGCCTTTCTCAACCAGGGGGTCCCCAGATGTTGTTGAACTACAACTCCCAACACCCCTAGCTAGCAGGGCCAGAGCTCAGAGATGATAGGAGTTGTAGTCCGACAGCATCTGGGGACCCACAGGTTGAGAAACCGCTGCCTTATACGGAGGGCTGCCTCTGAAGACAGTTAAGAAATTTCAACTGGTGTAGAATTCAGCTGCCAGGTTGCTCCCACAGTTTGAGCATATAACACTAATCCTGGCCCAACAGCACTGGCTGCCAATTAGTTTCTGGGCCCAATTTAAAGTGCTGGTTTTGACATATAAAACTTTAAATGGCTCAGGACCGCAATGTCTCAAGGACTGCCTCTCCTCAAATGAACTGACCTGGACCCTGCCTTATACAGAGTCAGGCCATTGGTCCATCTAGCCCAGTATTGTCTACACAGACTGGCAGCAGCTGTCCATGGGTTTAGGCAGCCTTTCCCTCCCAGTCCCCCCTGGAGATGCCAAGATTTTATCCGTGACCTTCTGCATGCAAACCAATACTCTACCCAGAAGCTATGATCCTTCCCCTAAGGAGGCGGAGGGGGGCGGGGCAGGAGAGAAGATGAACGTCAACGGGAAAATGTCTAGCCTTGTTCTGACTTGCTAAATTTGCATGCGCAGTTATCTTCCACCTGCAGTCCAATCGTACAGTTAATGAACAGCTTTAGCAGATGGTCTGCGGTTTGTGCGAACCAGGCCTTCCGCCTTTAAAGCCACTGTGTTACACCAGCTCTCATTGCAGTTTTACGGCAGCTGAGGATTGACCCACCGCTCCAAGTGAGAATAAACTGAAAACGTCCTTAAGTGGCCAGATTGGGTGGCCTGGAAATATTTGGTTTAAGGAGCAGAGCCATTATTTTTATTCAGAGTGTGTAATCCTACAGATAAACAAAAGAGAAACTGAAGCCTTAACTGTTGCATTTTTTACGTGATGCTCATGCATGTCTCTGTGGTGCCACTATCAATCAGGTCCCTGCAGGGCAGCAACAGGACCAGGAGAGCATAAAGAGCCTTGTTAGACTCAGCTGAAGCCCATTTTCATTTGGAGACAGGCTTAGAGAAGATTTTCCCAAAGAAAGCTGTGTCAGTAGTTGTTTAAACGTACATAAGTAAACAATTTATGTGAACAAATTGGCTGAGGGTTTTTTTTTGGGGGGGGGGGGCAGAGGGAGCAGTGGAGAGCTCTAACTGCTTCTTCTCATCAAAGATCTTATCAGGGCAACCTGGCTCAGTGACAGGAGTAACAACATTTCTTAAGCACAAGTCCAATTTAAGACGTCCTTGTTGTTCAAGTAAGGTCTCTCTTGCAAAAATCAAAATGCTGCAGTGCCAAGAGCTATGCTCTTCCCATTTCTTTACTTTCAGACATGTTATGTAAGATACATAGGCTGCCGATGCCCTAAGGAAGACAAACAAATGGAGTGAAGGCAAACATTTTAACATGCTTCAGAATTGCATAAAAAAAATAATAATCTACAACCAAATTAATCTTTGGCAAAGCTTTCTTGGCTCCATAGGAGCCCAGCCATTATCCACTGAGGTCAATGTGACTAATCTGCTGTTTAATGTATTGATTATGAATGCTGCTCTGTGTGTTCTGTTTTTTTGCTGAAATTGTTAGTTTTATAATTTGTTTTAATGGATGGATCCATTTTTTAAAGTTTGTTTTTATATTTGTAAGTTGCTTTGAGCAAATCCTTTGTGGATCAAGAAAAAGGTCTCTCTCTGTGTGTACACACACATATGTGACTTAACTACAAGGACTTAGACTTCACAAGTTTACATGTTATGGCTTGAATATTTTTTTTGTTATATACACACACATAGTCCAGTCCTAATCATCCTATGTCCATCCTATGTTGGACCAACTACAGTTCCCATCATCTCTGACCACTGGCCATGCTAGCTGGGGCTGATGGGAACTGGAAGGCCACAGGTCTACTTGCTACTCTGATTGACAAACTCCTTTGTCAAGGGCTCCTTGTGATTAAGCTAAAGTTACCGGGCTCTGCAGCCACAGCAGATGCTGCGATTCTACAGCAGTTAGACTTCACCCCCGGAGGTGCACTCCGTTGTCTCCTTATTTATAAGTAAGGCTGTGAAGAAACATATATTTGACACTGAGTCCACTGTGGATAAAATGTGTAACTCATCCTTGTTTGGGACAGATATATAACCTTCCCAAGAGAATCAAGCTTGGATGCACTCTGTGTAGAGTGTGGATTAGTTGGCCCAAGAAACAGTCACAAAACTATCTCCTCCCCTAGCTGGCTGTGCAGAGTGCTAATTGGTTGGTTCTTATATTGTTGGCCAGTCATGAAGCCAATTCCCTTGCCACCACCTGGAGTGATTCAAGGTTTTCTTTAATGCATTGGCTTAAACTAAGAAGCAGCTGCCAAATAAATATTTAACAAGATAGACAGGGATGGGTGCTTGGTTTCTTTCTTTTAATGCCCAAAGCCTTCCCAGAGATCAATTTGGATCCAGGCAGATATTCCAAAAGAGGTGTAGGGGAGGATTGTACAGCTTGTCCTGTAAGAAGAAAAACCTAAGCCGCCTTTCATACAAAAGTATGCCTATATACAGCAAAATCCTAAATATGTTTATACACAGAAACCACTGTATTGAGTAAGGCAATACTCCCATAGCATTGCAGCCTCAATTTCACAGGTTTCAGTCAGGCTTCCTTCCAAGCGATCATGCTCATAAAACTAGCCATAATGAGCTAGATTTGCAGCTACTCCAGTTATGCAAATTGCAAAACAGATTTCCATAAGGCTGGACCAAATTGCAAAACAGATTTCCATAAGGCTGGACCAAAATGATTTTCAGTTCCTGAATACTTCTGGATAGCTTTACAGTAGTGTTGGACTGACTGGAAGCTGTTCATGCTGGGTTTTCATGATTCGTTAGTCTATGATTGATGTAGATTTCCTACTAGGTAAAAAAAAGTAAGCAGTTGTAAGCATGGTCAATGGTCAGAAATGATGGGAACTGTAGCCCATCTAACAATCCAATGTACAACTCTAAGTGGAACAGTAAGTAAGACTGCAAGGTCTAACAACTAGGAGGGCTTATTGAACCCCCAAAGTTTTATTAGAATCACTGATTTTATGTAAAGAATAAGGCAAATAAAACATAGTCTTCTTCATCCTTAACTGTGAAGAGCAAATGGACAATACTTTCAAAAGGTATGAAGAAACCTAACTTGCAATGATCCTTATCACATACTATATACTGTCTCAAGAATATGACCTGACTACAGGTCATAAATCTGAACAAGCTACAAAGTCCTTGTGTTTGTTGATGGAATACCTGTAAATTACAGTATTTTCATCCATAAAGTTCTCTTGCTTTTGGAAGATCATTGTACCCTCTCAGAGTTCTCTTCACCCTTTGGCAATAGTTCTGATAATGCACTGGACTGAAGATCCTCATCTCAGACAAGGGACAGAAGAATTAGGATTTTGACCTTTAAAAATGATTGAGAGCCAGATCTTTTATTGCTGCTGGCTGCAATTTTAGGACTCAGATGTTTGTGCGTGTTTTGAATGGCTCTTGTCTAATGCAGAGATTGTGAGCATCTGGGCAAGACAGCTTCCCCCTTATTTCAGCTATTCAGTACACAGCAAAACTGAGTCTTCATTGGGTGATCTCATAGGCATGTGCTCTCATAGGCATGGCAGAATATTCTGTTCTCCCCCATTTCCACTTGGCTGGCTGCATTGGCCTCCTCTCTCATGCTCAGGTGAGTCAAGATTTATATTTATATACTGCCCTCACCTCACAGTTAAAGGGCTATAAAATGGGTCTGCATTGGGTAAGGACTGCATCTCAGTGGGAGGTCCCAGGTTCAATCCCTGGCATTGCCAGGAAGGGTTAGGAAGATCTCTTCCCTGAAACCTTGGAGAGTCACTACCAATCAGTGTAGGCAATACTAAGCTGTCATGGACCAATGGTCTGACTCGGTATAAGGCAGCTTCCCTATGTTCCTGTATATTGAAGTGGGTGAATCCTTCATGTCTGTTGATAGGGACGACACAGATAAAAACAAGCTGGTGTTTAAGATTCTAATATCATGAGCACTGAGCATGGTTTGTGTGTGTATAGAAGCTTCCTACTCATCACTTTTTCTGAAAGTACCATTTCTGACGGGGAAGAAAAGCTGCTGCTGGTACACATCTTATTTTTGCCTCTGGTAAATGGGACTTTTTAGGGTTTTATCTTATTTCAAAAACCTCCCAGACCTGTTTGACCAAAGGCAACAGTGAGCCATATGAAATGCTTGCGTATATAGTGGAAACTGAACACTCTCTCAATTCACATTCAAACATCGTAACATGTCTTCTCTTGCCAGCAGCCTGAGAGCGCATTGCGACTGGTGTTAGATTATACCCAATCCACAGACCAATCTGTTGTCTTTTTTACTTCAATTTTCTTTCTTCCTCTTGTATGCTGCTATTGCAAAGCTTATTTGCCATTGATAGTATCTGATTTTGATGCAGTTTTCTCTGTCCTTATACCATCAAATCATGTTTTTCATGTGTAGGCTATATTCCTTTTTCCAACTCAGATTCCTAAATGTAAGCTTCTTTACAAACTTATGGGGTGTGTGTGTGTATGTGTATGTATTACAGCAGGCATAGGCAAACTCAGCCCAGACTACAATTCCAATCCACCCTGACCACTGGTCCTGTTAGCTAGGGATGATGGGAGTTGTAGTCCCAAAACATTTGGAGGGCCAAGTTTGCCTATGCCTGTATTACAGTGCTATTTTTCTAGGAAAAGAGGTGCCGGAACTCACTATGAATGCCTCCCTTGTTCTCTTATAATGGCAATGGCAACCACCCGAGAGGTTGCAGAACTAAGTTCTGGTGAGTTCTGGCTGAAAAAATGCCATAATGCAATGCAATGCAATGCAATGCAATAATGTTCAGGTCCCTGAAATCTTCCAACTGATGTGGTTAAGTCATTTTATCACACACATATAATTTCAAGGAAGAAAAACCAGAGCAGGGTCACATAATCACTGTTCGACATAGGAGTAGAGAGGGGAGGTTGAATGCTTAGGTGATTTTTAACCACGCTGACATAAATCAAGCTGTTCAGAACAGTGAAACTTTGATTGCTGTATGGTGAGACAAGTTTTTGTTACAGGCCCTTCATTAAGAGGCACTGAAGTTTAGCCAGAAAGATGAACTTTCATCTGTACTAAAACAAGTGTGGGAGAAAATTAGAGAAGGCTAGAACAACAACACATGAGTATTAGTTGAACTTTGTCCAGCTAGGCAGTTTAGCAGAATAACAAAATGAGGAGACAAACAAGCAAGTTCCTCTGTTTATTTCTTGAAATACATTTTGTTGTGGAGGGAGCTATAGGACCATAGTTCAAAGTTCAGTGGATGGATGAGGAGGAATGCCACAGCCCTGAAATAATACCTCCAGCCCCCTAGTCCCACATTTCCTGATTAAAATAGATTTTAAAATAAGTAAACGAAACAAAAAAACTATTGGAGAGAGGAAATTGGAAAGGGGTGAAAGGCTATAGATTAGTGGTAGAACACATGCCTTGCATACAGAGTCCCATTGTCAGTCCCCAGCATCTTTAGATAGCGCTGAAGGAAACCCTGGAGGGCTGATGCCAGTCAGGATAGACTAGTGATGTGTGGATGTGTCCAAAGATTAAAGCCTACTGGGATATGATATGTAATGAACTAAAAAAGATTTTCGAAAACACCTTTAGTAAAAAACCAGAGGCTTTTTTTTATTAGGGATAATAAGTGAATAAATTCCCCCAAAAGACATAAATATATTTATGTATGCTACCACGACAGCAAGCCCAGAAATGGAAGCAGTAGGAACTTCCAGCGTTGGAAGAATGGCAGACAAAGATGATTGCAAATGCCGAGCTCGCGAGACTCATGGGGAAAATTTGAAACCAGTGCGACAAACTGTTTGAAAAGGACTGGAGTAAATTTGTACAATATATGAAGGAAAATTGTAAACATTTGAAAACATTTGCAGGATTGATTTAAAATATTTTGTTAGGTTATGATTTGATACCTGTTTATAAAATACTAGAAGTAAGTCTTTTAAGTACAGTGGTACCTCAGGTTACATACGCTTCAGGTTACATACACTTCAGGTTACAGACTCCACTAACTCAGAAATAGTACTTCGGGTTAAGAACTTTGCTTCAGGACGAGAACAGAAATCGTGCTCCGGTGGTGCGGCAGCAGTGGGAGGCCCCATTAGCTAAAGTGGTGTTTCAGGTTAAGAACAGTTTCAGGTTAAGAACTGACCTCTGGAGCGAATTAAGTACTTAGCGCGAGGTACCACTGTATGGAGATAAGGTAAAACAGGGTGATTTAGAAATGCAAAGATAAAAGTGATTACATATGGAAGTCAGGGAAGGGGATGGGAGGAAGTAAAAGCTCAATTTGAGCAAAGATATATGTGATGAAGACATTTTATTTGGTTGTTATAAAGGAAAAAAGAAAATTTAATAAACAAACACACACACATATAAATAATAATTTATTATTTATACCCCACCCATCTGGCTGGGTATCCCCAGCCACTCTGCGCAGCTTCCAACAAAATATTAAAGTACAATAGTCCTTCAGACATTAAAAGCTTCCCTACAGGGCTAGACTAGTGTTGTGGCAAATATTTCTTATGAATTTTCTCCACCTGTTAAAAGAAATGGCATTTGAATATTTCTCAAAGAGAAGAGTTTTTTGGGTGGGTGGGTGAAATATTAGAGGCATTGTTTCCATTGCAGCAGATGCATGTCTGAAGAATTATTTTGATGTTTGGATCACCGAGGCAAAGCACTTCAGGGGACCCTGAATCCACTTGTGGCAGCTTGTGGAGATACTGCATCACCTGTGACAAGCCAAAAATCCCCTTGAGATACTCTGTTTCACCTTGGGATTCCTCCAAGTCCAATGCACAGCCTTAAAAAATATTTCACAGAAGGATAGTCTTCTCTGAAATGCCAAACACCTATGATTTCCATTCATTTTCAATGCTATGTGTGAGAATGCTTTGTACTTCCGAAAATTTGGCCATGAAAGGGCTGAGGAAGAATCTTGATCTCAACATTTTATGATGTAATTCACCAGTCATCATTGTCGCCGAGCTACAATGATTTAAAGGGAGCTTGAGAGGGATTTGCAAAATGCTGTACTGAAATAAATGGAAGCTGTACATCGGCTGTTTCTGGTGGATTGTACTTTCAGGTTGTTTTTGTACAAAACCATCCAAAGAGCATTTTAGATACAACAAAACCATTTTGTGTTCCTTTTCTGGAAAGCTTATTCCATAAGTTCATAGGTCTTTGAATGTGATTAACAAGGTAGAATAAAGTTCAGTTTATTTTTTAATAGTAAGAATCTATTTTTTGGGAACTGAGAGAAAGTAGCTTCAGCATTTTGAGCTTTGAACTTCTTGAAACAGATGGTATGAATTTTGTACCTAAGCTCATTCAGCACTTACTGCCGACTGCTAGATTAGTCCTGGCAGTTAGCTGGAAATTTCCAGTCCCTCTGAAAATTAACACCTGGTTTTAAAAATGCCGGTATACTAAATTTTTTTTTGGGGGGGGGGGCAGGGAATATCATTAGTTTAAAAAATTTTTTTTGGGGGGGGAGTATCTGGAAACTCTACATTTTTCAGAAATTCTCAAAACATTTTATGAAAGGAAAATATCAGAAGAAGCTGCCTGGACCTTGAGGTTTACATCAGAGGCCTTTCTCCGCATGTCATCTCCAAGGAAGGTATAGAGGGTAACAATGAAAAGCAAGCCTTTTCTGTTGCAATTCCAAATCTATGGAATACTCTCCTTAGGGAGGCCCACCTGGCACCAACTTTGTCATCCTTTTCATGCCAGGCAAGAATATTTCTGTTTTCCTGGGCAGCACCAATGATTAGCTGCTTTTACTCTTGGCTATGTTTCTATATATGTTTGTTATTCTATTACTGTATTTTCTTCTTTTTATTGTAGGAAGCAATACACAAGTTCAACAAATCTAATCCTAACCTAATGTTTAGGAGCGTTTTCCCAATCCAACCCTGTGGCCAACAAGAAAGCATGGTACAAAGTAAGTTCATCCACCCTTGGGCATGCTTCCTTGTCAACCAGAAACTTCTGTGGATACATCCTCCCTAAAGGGTTTTACAATTGTCCCTCCATCAGAGTGGATCAGGGTTAGCATGACCCCCCCCCCCCAAATAATGCACATAGTCCCAGGTTCCATCCCTGGCATCTCAGGTATGGCTAGGAAGGACTCTTGTCTGAAAACCTGGAGAGCCATTATCACTCAGTGGGGACACTAGTGAGTTAGATGGACTAATGGTCTGACTCAGTAAGAGGTGGCTTCCTATATTCCTATGTGAAGGTTTCAGACGCAGACATGGAGGGAAGACAGGATATTGACAAATCCCTGGAGGAAAAGGATGGTAGGACACAAGTCTTGCAGGACCATGGACAGTTCACTGAGAGAAAACAACTTACTCCAGTGGAGTGCCAGCACCAGTCAATCCCTCTTAAATATATTGGCCCACATTACTCCGCTCAGGTTCCAGCCCTTAAAGGGGATCCTCAGGCCTGCAACAATACAATCTGTTACTTCCTGCTTGGTAAACTCCCTGCACCCATGAGTAGGCACTGGGGATGAGAGGTGCCTGGCGCAATGGCATGTAGCCTATTGGAAGAAGCTCAGTCAGGAGAAATGATTTCTGAGGGCCCCAGCTTACGGGTCTTAAGCTTCTTGCTGGTTGCCAGCTTCAGGCTCTCTGCTGGATCCCACACCTGTGCAGATGATGCCAGAGAGCTGGAGCTGATCATCACTTCCCACTTCAGATTTTGGGTGCTTCCTGAGGCTGGAGTCATGACAGTCTGATGTAAAAAGTGAGCTAGGTTGCCTTCTACAAAATTTGAAGCATTTTATTCCCAAGGATTTAATAGCCTTGTTTTCCCATTTGGGATTACAAGTACCTTGTGTACATCTCTCTATAGATAACTCTGTATCAGGAGTATGGTCCTCTAGATGTTGCTGGACCACAACTCTTGTATAATCTCCAATCACTGGCCATTCTGGCTGGGGCTGATGGGAGTTCGAGTCCAGCAGCATCTGGATGGCCACAGGTTTCATAACATTGCTTTATATCAAGCCCCCCAAATTCTGTGGTTACCATGATAATTATCCTGATAATAGTTCAAAGAAGCAAGATTAAGGTTCTGTGTGCATTGAGAGGCAGCTCTGAAGATGGATTAACCAGCAGGAGTGACAGGTGCATCAAAGTTAGGGCAGAAGAACACTCTACCCAGTTCAGTAGAAGGCATCAACAGACCTGTAAAAGCATTTTGTATTTCCTTGCTAGATCTTGGCAGTCAACCTTTCCAGACAAAATGGTGATAGTATGGGAACTCAGTGGAGGCAATGCAATCTCCTCTGGCAACCCTAAGCTATGAACAGGGAATGGAGATATACTGAGTAAAGTATTACAACCTTTTTGCAAGGCCCTACTATCTTCTTCTTCTTCTTCTTCTTCTTCTTCTTCTTCTTCTTCTTCCTCAACGATCACTCATAGCCGAATAAAATCGTCTTCCAAAACTATATTTTACATGTTGAGGATCATGCTGATCTCCAAACTTCCTGCTTATGTTAAAGAAATACAGGTAATGTTCCAACAGATCAGTTGCACACAAATTATTGTTGGTAGCAATAACTTAATTTTTTTGCCTTCTGAAACAAAAACAAGCAGTCGGGCATTCAAAGGAATTTAGATTTTTCACCTAGGCAAACATTTGGAATTGTCATTTTAGTTACTGTAAAAGGCCTCTATCTATGTAACATTTGTGCTTCAAAATGGAAACCACAATCATACTGAGTGCATTAGCTTCTCAATGCACAATTCACGACTTTATCACTTTTTCTTGGCCTGGTATAGAAAAAGGCAATTAATCAATCAGACATAGGTTTTCTAGGTCTGGTCTTGATTTATGCATCTGCATTTAGTAGACCCTAAAGCAGAACGTTCTGATTTATTAGCGGTAAGCATATCTTGTTTGGTCTCCGAAAGACTTATATTATGGTGACAGGGAATAATATGAGCCTTCAGTAGATAGCTACGCAAATGTATATGTTTTCTTCTACCACTAGGCCCACCACAAGCAAATGAAAAGCGTTTTAGCTGAAGTGAGAAACAGAATACCAGTAAAATGCAGACGTTGTCTCAATGTAGAATGAAAGTGGCCATTTTTTATTATCCTGCTTTTCAGAGTGCATTTTTCCTTCTCTTAGTCTAACCACTGGGAAAAGTAACTTCTTACTGATAAAATGTTTTGGGTAGACTGATGACCTTGGAATCACCTTTTCAAAGAAACGAAATAAGTCAGAATATTATTCAATGATATTATTCATACAATTTATGGCAGAGTGAGTGTTTGAAGCCCCATGGAAATTTAGTGGAGATGGTACCAGTACAATGATAACATACATTATGGCCCACACAATAGGCATCAGGTCAATTGTCCAAAACCTTCTGAACTTAAAATGGAGGGAGGGAGAGATGGCGGATAGAATTGTCTGAAAATTGTGATGCCAAGCTTATCTACAAAGACTATTTTCAATTCCTGTCCTGCATCTTAATGCTGATGGCAAGCGAGTTCCCTTACTTCCGATTATGGATACCATTTTCATGTATTATTCAATGCATATAAAATTATACTATTATGTGCATTATAACACATATATTATAGGCATATGCTCCAACTTTCATAAAGTAACCAGATGCATAAATGGATACATAAACCAATGCATATAATGGTGTAAAATATATATTAATATACTCATAATGATGTGTGTCAGAAATATAGGACAGTGGGGAGCTGGACTCTTTTACAGTGGTACCTCGGGTTAAAGATGCTTCAGGTTACAGACGCTTCAGGTTACAGACTCCGCTAACCCAGAAATAGTACCTCGGGTTAAGAATTTTACCTCAGGATGAGAACAGAAATTGAGCGGCGGTGGCGTGGTGGCAGTGGGAGGCTCCATTAGCTAAAGCAGTGCTTCAGGTTAAGAACAGTTTCAGGTTAAGAATGGACCTCCAGAACGAATTAAGTTCTTAACCTGAGGTACCACTGTATATGAAAAGTTTGCATATAATTTTGTGCATAGTTTTGCATATAATGAGTTGGGCTTTCAACACCCCCACAACATTTTAGTTCTGCTGTTGATTAACCAACAGGTTTGTGATGAATGCTAGCCAGATTCAGCTCTTTTTGTAGTAACTACTCAGCTTCTGATTAGCTCTTTGAATGCATACACAAATTCAAAGGCTGAAGTAAGCAAACTAAGTGTTATCCCTTGGCAAATGATCATGCAAACAGGTCCATGTATGACAACTTTCATAGTACTACACATAGCAAAAATCCTCTATCTGGACAATTTGGGCTTCATAAAAATTAAAAATTGATTGTCATAATTCAGGTCCTTTAGCTACTTTGTAGATCAACCTTGTCTAGTATATAAATTCAAATAATTAAAATGTGAAACATAAATGAAGTTCTGCAATGCTTGCACATTTGTTAATACAGACAGGCTACTCTTATCACTAGCCCAAGCTTTTGGTCAATTTTCTGATCATTATCAGCTTCTCATAAATTGTAAGAAGTAAATAAGAATCCTATGAGATACAATGTAGCCAGTGCTAACATCTGCTCTGATCCAGAACTGCAGAGTTGGAAGGAACCCTGAGGGACATCTAGTCCAACCCCCTGCAATGGATGAATCTCAACTAAATTATCCATGACAGATGACCATACAACCTCTGCTTAAAAATCTCTAGTGGAGAGTCCACTGCCTTCTGAGGGAGTCCATTTACGGTCGAACAGCTCTTACTATTAAAAAGTTCTTGGTTGGAATCTCCTTTCTTGTAACTTTAAGTCATTGGTTCGGGTCCTACCCTTCAGAGCAGGAGAAAACAAGGTTGCTCCATCTTCCATGTGACAGCCCTTAAGATATTTGAAGATGACTATTATATCTCCTCTTTTCCAGACTAAACATACTGAACTCCCTCAACCATTCCTCAAAGGCTTGGATCCAGACACTTGACCATCTTGATCACCCTCCTCTGCACAAGTTCCAGCTTGTCAACATCCTTATTCAATTGTGGAGCCCAGAACTGGACACATGACTCCAGGTATGGTCTGACCAAGACAGGATAGAGCAGAACTATTACTTCCCTTTATGTTGATGCAGCCTAGGATACCATTAGCTCCCCCCTCCCCCGCTGCATCACACTGTTGACTCATGTTCAGCTTGTGGCCTACTAAGTAGTACTTTCACATGCACTACTGGCAAGCCAGGTGTGCCCATCTTATTTCTGTGCAGCTGTGTAAGTGTAGGACCTTACATTTGTCCCTATGGAAATTCATTTTGTTAGTTTGGGTGCCGTTCTCCAATCTGTTAAGGTAATATTGAATCCCAATTCCGTCTTCTGCAGCATTTGCTATTGCTCCCAGTTTGGTGTCACCTGCAAAGTATCCTCTCAATATTTCATCCAAGTTGTTTATAAAGACATTGAACAACAATGGGCCCTGGACACAACCCTGTGGCACTCCACTTGTCACCTTTTTCTAGGATGATGAGGAATCTTTGGGTTCAGTCAGTCAACCTGCTACAATCCACCTAACAGTTGTCTTGTCCAGCCCACAAGAATTTCATGGGAGACTTTGTCAAAAGCCTTAATGACATCAAGATACACTATGTCCGCAACGTTCCCCTGATCCACCAAGCTTGTAACTCTACCGAAAAAGAAATGAGATTTATCTGGTATGACTTGCTTTTGAGAAACCTATGCTGGGTCTTAGTAATCACAACATCCTTCTCACAGTGCTCACAGACCAACTGTTTAATTATCTGTTCTAGACAGTCCTGGTATTGATAACAAGCTCACTGGTAGGTAGTCACCTAGGTCTTCTTTCCCCCTCGCTTTTTGAAGACAGGGACATTTGCCTGCCTCCATTCTGTAGGGACCTCACCTGTTCTCCAATAATTCTCAAAGATTATAGACAGAGACTCAAGATTACATCCATAAGCTCCTTTCTTCCTTACTGAGAGAACCACAATTTATGGTTTGCTTATTCCTTAGTGTTAGTGTAGTCTACACTTGACTGCCATAATATCAATTATTTAAAATTTTGCTACACCATTGCTGGCTTCTTGCTTCCTTTCATCGTGTTCATATATAAATAAAACATTGTGGTTCAGTGTCTTTCATGAAGCGTGGGATTTAAGTAATCAACAATTTCTTTTCTTCCAAGATTTTATCTGAAGCCTAACCAAGTATGTCATTTTGTTGGACTTTACATTGAGGGAGCCATAATCTATCATGAGAAGCATATGAAAGGATAAGAGCTAGTCACTTTGCAGGCAATCTTCCCATACAGATAGCTGTGCGGCTTGAATATATTAACTGAAAAGTATTATACTGTAGCCATGAATGTATTTGTATTTGAAATGTGTTAAATCCAAAATGAACATTATTTAAAATAACACATCCTTGCACAATTCTAAGATTAGACTGAGCGATGATCCAATTCTTTTTAACCTTTCCTCTACAACACATAAAACATTTTTTCCTCGAGACATCTGGATTTAGTCTAGCAGAGAGGTAGCCAATGTGGAACTTCTAGATTTTTGTGGGACTACAATTCCCATCACTATTGGCTATTGCTAACTGGGGTTGATGGTAGTTGTAGTCCAAGAACATCTAGAGGGCACCATGTTGGCTAGTGCTTGTTTAGCAAGAAGCTCAAGACACCATGAGTAAATATTAGGGTTCTTACATGTTATCTTTTGAAGCATTCTTTTCTAAATGGCAATAACATGGAAGCATAGCTGAGTTTTATTTCAAGACCCCATTGTAACCAAAGGGGGACTTTCCCTATGTTTTTGCAGTCTCTCTCTCATTTAGAAGCAGTTGGTCTAATAAGCACGACTCTCTGAGCAACTTACAACACAGGGTTGATGTTACCGAAGGGTTAAGGAACAATTTTCATGACATATATGGACACATTACGTTTTGCTTATAACGTTAATAATGTGGTATTAAAATGTGACACCAGAGGGCACTGCAGAGCAACCAGGAACCGGCAATAGGGAAACTGCGTTGTTACGGAAAAAACAAGGTAAGGAACATTTTTTTTATTTACCAGTATGCCCTGTGAGATCTATTATAGTTCTAATAACATTAAAAAGGGCAGTGTAGATCCAGCCATAGAGCAATGCTGGCTTGTCCCGGCTTCTGAGGGGATGTATCACATTCCTCTGGATAATCTTTTTATCTCGCTAAGCAACGCCACCCCCATCATTCAGCCTGGACACTAGGTCCAGCTCCGAGGCAGTTCCCTCACTGTGAGAAGTGAGGTTACAGGGAACCAGGCAGAGGGCTTTCTCGGTTGTGGCATCTGCCCTGTGGAATGCCCTCCCATCAGATGTCAAAGAAATAAACAACTATCTGACTTTTAGAAGACATCTGAAGGCAGCCCTGTATCGGGAAGTTTTTAATATTTGGTGTTTTACTGTGGCTTTATAATTCATTTGAAGCTGCCCAGAGCAGTGTATCAGCAACTGAGTGGCAGAATTCTCAGCAGCAGGGAGCATCTGAGCTCCACATGGAATAATCCATCATCTGGATTCTAGAATGTAACCTGCTTTGGTAAAAAGGAACTACCACAACAGAATAGCAAGAAAGCAGGAAGTGCCATATCAATGTCTACTGGTTATAGGTGCTAGATAAGCATTTCAGTTTTCATTCATGTGCATCCTAATTTTGTGATTCGACACATATAGAAAATGTCTTGTAAGTCTGGCAAACTGAAAATCACGCCTGCCAAACTCGTGCTGGCCCGCAGTCTGAACATGTGTTGAACTATTCACAAAATGGTCATGTTTTACATCCACTTTTTGTTGAGTGCAAAAAGTCACTGTAAGAGTTGACAAAAAGGTTATGTGAAGTTACAGAGCAACTCTCGGGATAAGTTTGTTGGGAAGACTGGTGGTATGCCATGACATTTGTGGTTCTGGGGCCATCACTACAGCATAAAAGAAGAACAGTTGAAGAGAAAGACAAGGACGATCAGCAGAGTGGAGAAGTCAAACGCGAAGTAGAGGGAAAAGGTGAGGCAGACAAAGCAGCCTTCAGACAGCGAGGAAAAAGAAACTCAACAACAGTGGCCAGCAAAAACAGACTGAGGAACTGTGAAGGTTACTGGTTTAACAATGGTAACAAACTGTACTTTGATATGAGCTGTGGCTTAGGGCTAGGCTTATTTGTATCTGTATTAAGGAACTTACCCCAGATGCCCTCATTCACCCATTATATCTGAGGATATAATGTCGGTTCTGCATTTGCAAGATATCTACTATTCACCTACTTCTTGGAACTCCCTGCTCACTGATATTAGGCAGGCACCTTAGCGTATTGTTTTCAATGCCTGCAACAATAAAAAAGTCTACCCAGACATGTAACTTTAACATGTATTTGACTAGCTGTTTTTTAAAAAAACTGTTGACTATTTATATATTTGATAATTGTCATGTAAAATTTGCCTTTAATGTTTGATTTTATTAGTATTTGTAATGAATATTTTATATTGTTTTATGTAAGCTGCTCATTTTGAATCTGGGACATTCTGAATGCAAAGCATGTGCTCTACCATTTTGCTACAGTCCCACCGTAATCTTCTGCTGATACCTGTGTTCCTCCAGTTTTGTTGGGACTCCCACTCCCATCAGCCATGTCTGCATGGTCATTGGTCAGGAATGATGGCAGTTGTAGTCCAGCAATATTTGGAAGGTAACATCTTCTCACTTCTGCTCTACAGCTTTTCCCCCCTTAGTCACAAAAGGTTGCTATTGCTACACTCTCCAAGTTAGTTATAATTTAGATGTGTATTGCAACACTTGAATATGGCACATAGCACTCATCATCACAGGGACACGTTCTGAAAAAGCTGCAATGTATATAGCCGATCTCTCAGTGAGTGGCCTTCATCCAACAGTTGTTAAATGGTTTTCGCTTCTTGCGGGTTCTACAAAAATAATCACTGTGCTTAGATTAATAAATTGCATCAGCTGTCTGGAATGTGGATTTTTAAAGATCTGAGCTGGTCTGCTTCAGCTTAGTGCTAACACAACTTTTCAGATGATTGTTCTGTACTAAGTTAGCATAGCCAGAGGCACACTGTGAGGGACACTTACGTGATAGCTGCTACAACAGCATCATTAGGGACAAATAATTAGTAATAATACTTATTTAAGAGAACAGTGTTTCTTTAATATAATTTATTTTATCAGCAATTATATGTTGTTTTTAGCAAAACCAAAGTGCCTCTCCTACAAATCTAGCCATATAAACAGAAGCGTGTCACATGTCAGCCTTCAGTTTATTTTATTTTTTTCATCCTGTTCTACACAAGGTCCACAGCTACACATAAATTATTCTTCATGCAAAACAAAAATAAAAAAATAAAAAAGGGAAAAGGAAAACTGGGCTATGCACCACTTAATTATGAAACTGGTATAATCAAACCTATCATCTGTATCTTCCTAGAACTGAATTTTGCTGGATTGTTCTGTACTGTTTGGGAGACATCTTTTCATCACTTAAAAACATCAAAGGGCCTTAAGGCTTTGGGGTTATTGTTCAGGACAGACTTCCAAGATCTTTCATCAACTATTAAAACTGGATTAGCACCAACAATTCATTTTACACTTACTTTATGGCCAATAGAAGCACCAAACATGTATTCACTGAGCATGAAATGTGGATATGCATTTCAGATTACCAAACATGTAACAATGTCTTCCAGATTGTCAGCAGTAATGTTCCCTGTAAAGATCCAAATGGGCTGGGCTTCACACATGTAAGAACTAAAATATAGGCCATGTGGTGTCCATAGGCCATAACCCCCCCCCCCCCCCAAAGAGAGGCATGTTAAATGCCTTTTCTGGCAAGCAATTTAGAAAAAGTAAGTAGAGCATATGGCAAGCCTACTCACGCTTTTCATGCAGGCAACTTGTTGGAGAAGTGCGTGACACAGTCTCTCTATTCTGATACTCAAGCGAGGAAGGAGGCTAGGACTGCACAGGCTGCTCTTGCCATCTCTTCCCCAAAGCTGCTCATGCAGCTCCATGGCAGACCAAGGGCAAACTATGGATAGCAAAAGCTCACCTGAGACAACTTAACATCTTCAGCCCAATCCAACCCCCTTCAGAGTGGTTGAACCCACTAATGACGCTTCTCCAATATGGCTCTTTGGGCATGAACACTGCAACTCTGGAGGGTTTGTTTTAGATAGTACAAAAATCAAACAGAATGATTAGAACCTTAGTTTGGAAAGTATGATCTTGGAACTTCTATTTTCTCAAGACAGAGTGAAAAGTTACAAGAGGTCGCCTCATTGCTCTCCCCTTAGAAAATTACTTGATCTTCTGTTTATTTGCTTTCCGCAGGTTCATTTAATCTTAAGTGCTATCAAATGTTTATTTCTTTGTGGTTTTGTAAAACAACAAGAAGATAATCCTTAAGAAGAGGAATATAAACCTTTCAAGTACCAAGCTGTTAGATCAAAGCAAAGCTTCTGGCAAGAGCTTGTTTGCATGTTAATTAACACGAACAACTTCAGCTTTGCAAGAATCTAGCAACATAACTGTGTGGCAAACGTGTGTTTTACTGCATTGCTTCAGGAGCAAATTTAAAGCCAGCAGATGCTTTATACAGCCTGAGTGATTCTGCTTAGAAGAAAGTATATTTTAATAGACAGGTGAGACATCTTTCAGTTTTTTTATTTTTTAAAAAAACACTCTCATGGATTGGCTACCAAATCTGACACCCACTTAAGAACCCACATAGTGTAGATTTTAAAACAATGTGGCCAAAATTTGGTCTAATGACTTCCATGGTTCCAAAATACATTCCTGCATTGATAAGGCAACAACACAAACAATATATGGGGAAGATACAAGACCACAAGAATCTCCACCAACAACAGCCCACAGGACTATGTAATAATATACTTTTCCACAGCAGCACCAAGCCCTGGTGTGCCGATAGGCATCCGTTAGCAAAATTGCTTCCCCCAATGGATGAAGAAATATGCAGAGAGAGGCAGCACTGTTCCCCCTAGAATTTTAAAAAAGATTCCAGTAAAATCAGTGCAATAACAATCAGGCCCTACTGCTCTGAAACTCCCAGACAAAAATCTGCTGCTGGGATTTGTCTGTGGTTCTTCCACAGGCCTGCTGTAAGCCAGCAAGCAAGAGCCCCTGGCCAAGCTCCCAGGCACTGGGGAAGCTGCCAGCAGAGCTGCTAGCAACAAAAAAAACCAAGAAACTGCTAGCTAATTTGCACAGAACAGCCCTCACAAAAGAGATAAACCCAGCAACCTTCAGTTCACCAGCAGCTTCTATACTTGTATCCTAAGATCATCTTAAGCCAGAGGTTTTTGTCTCCATGGCTCCCTTGACTACATTCTTTCTGTGGCAGCCTTGTGGGGCTCAGGAGCCCAGTTATGTCACCCATTGCCTGCAGAGCTATCAGCCTCTCACCCTTTTTCAAACTCTCTTGTGGAATGTTCCCTCAGCCTCCTTTCCCCTCTCCTTGGGAGTCCTGCAGGCAGCCACTGTTCCTCCTGCCCCAGAGAGAGGTGCCTCTTCACACTGCCCACAGGGGCCTGGGGCTTGTCTGTCCATTCCCAACAGCAAGGGCTGGGCTCCCTTTCCTGCTTGCTTGCTTACTTCAAGGCCACCTCAGTTCCTGGCAACCAGCACCCCCTGGCCAGCCCCAGAGGCACCATTCGCCTGGGGAGCTTGTAGCCAGGGCTGCTGCAACAAAGAGCTGGGCAAGCCTTTGGGAGGTGGAGACACGAGAAGGCATCAGAGGAGGGAGTGAAGAAAAGAGGGACAGAGACCAGTGTTGCCCGCGACACACCTGACCATCATTCAAGGCACCCTGGTTAAAAACCACTCGCTTAAGCCATGGATGATTATGTGGTTCTGGTGGCAAGACATATTTACTTGTTCCAGTATTTATTCCAAAAGCCATATCCTTTGATTTTAGGCTGCAATCTTACAGTGTGACTTCTGAGCAGATATGTATAGGATTGTACTGATGCAAACCTATCAATCCAGTGGTACCTCGGGTTACATACGCTTCAGGTTACATACGCTTCAGGCTACAGACTCCGCTATCCCAGAAATAGTACCTCAGGTTAAGAACTTTGCTTCAGGATGAGAGCAGAAATCGTGCTCCAGCGGCGCGGCGTCTGCAGGAGGCCCCATTAGCTAAAGTGGTACCTCAGGTTAAGAACAGTTTCAGGTTAAGAACAGACTTCCAGAACAAATTAAGTTGTTAACCCGAGGTACCACTGTACATGTTTTTGCTGCCTTCGAAAAAGCACATTATAATATTGTTTGTCACCTTGTGAGGGTGCAGCTCTAAAAAGTGGCTTAAAAATATATTTAATAAATAAATAAATAAATTTGTGTTTGTTGCATATTGGTCAATAAAACCCTATGCATGCCTTTCAAAAGTAAAAGTTACTTGCAGGTAAGTATGTATAGGAGTGATGGGGAACCTGTGGCCTTACAGATAGAACAACAGAACTGTAGAGTTGGAAAGGGTCCCCGAGTCATCTAATCCAACCCCCTGCAATGCAGGAATCCTGCCCACAGCCGTCCCTGGGTAGGCTCAAACCACCAGTCTTTTGATTAACAGCCAGATGCACTGACCCATTGCACCACCTTAAGACAGGGAAAGACATGCTGTGGATGTGGAAGAGCACAATTCACATGCAAAAGGTCTCAGGTTCTGTTCTTCGATGTAGCTTTGGGAGAGGACCCTGCCTAAAACCTGAGGCAGCTGCTGTCAGTCAGTGAAGATAGTATTGTGCTAGGTGGAGTAATAAACCAGCTCTGTATGAGGCAGTTCTCTGTTACTGGACTCCCAACTCTGATCAGATGTGACCATTGGCTGCGACCACCAACATCTGGAAGGTTTGCAGACTTACCACCCCCAAGTTACAGGATTCCCGCCTAGCGGAAGCACCCATATTAAGAGCTGTAAAGCAGCTAGTGTAATCCTGATGACAAGACAGCAGGGCCAGATTTAGGTTTGATGGAGCCCTAAGCTACTGAAGGTAATGGGGCCCTTTATATGTCCAGCTGTCCTTTGTCAACAACAAATTGTTGCTGTTTTTGTGTTGAGTATATGCTATATGGTCATTTATGGACCTAATAGGTATCTAAAGCCATTTTATTAGTTTTTTATCTTATATTTTGGAAATGTACATCCAGGTGTGTTTTTTTCTTTAATTTTTTGGGGGGCCTCCAAGAGTGTGGGGCCCTAAGCTATAGCTTGTTTAGCTTATACGTAAATCTGACACTGATCAAGAGCACTTTGCATTTATATCTCAGCTTTTTCTTCAAGGTGGTGTGCGCAGTTCTTCCCGCCCGCGCACCCGGTGCTCATATAATCCCCCCAACTACCGCCCTGTGAGGTAGGTGACTCAAGTCCACAAGCAAGCGGAGAAAAAGTGCCCCGTGCGAGGGGTTCCCTTAAATCTATTACGGCATATATCTGTCCACAGACAAATATATGCCGTCTCCAAAGGACAGGCCAAGTCACCAAGCCCTTACACGAATCTTCAAACAGCGTTGCGCTGGGGGGGGGCAGGGGGAGTAGTCTCGGGACGCCGACCCTCTAAGCGAGAGGGGACTCTGCTCGGGCTGCATCCGCCGTGCGCGAGGGAGGCGCTTCCTTTCGTGAGGGGAGCGAGAAGAAGGGAGGCGGGGCCGTGCAGGCGGATTGGCTCCGCGGCGGCCGTGACGTCACCCTGCGCGCGGCGGCAGATTCGAAACTCCTCGGGCACAGGCGCGGCTGGAGCAGGAAGGCCTCTCTGCTTGAGAGAAAAGAGAGGGAGCCGCCGCCGCCGCCGGGATGAAGAACACCGTTCCGCGGAGCACCGTAAAGAAGCTGCTGAGCAAGCACAAGCCGCACTTGCGCATGCGCGCCAACACCGACCTGCTGGTGAGGGGGGACGGGGAGCGAAGGCGGTGTGTGGGGAAGGGGAGGCCGCAAGAAGCCCAGTGGCCTGTCTCCAACGGAGGTCGGTCGGATACTCCCAGGAAAGCCTCCAAAGGCGCTTGCCCAAACCGCTTGCCCGCTTTCCCCACGCCGCTCACTAGCTTGCTTATACCTGAAGGGTCCTTAGCGCCTCGCCGGTCGCTCTCCAGGATAAGGGACAGGCCTTGGCAGATCCCGGCGCCCCGTGAAAGGAAGCGGGCGTGTCTAGGGGACTCCGGTTATCCGCAGCTGGTGTTGCGGATTTCGTGTCGGGTGCTCCTACCCGTCGCCGTATGTGATGGCGCTTTCGCTAGTGCTGTGACGTGCCATAGGAGATAGAGTCATAAAATTGTAAGAGTTGGAAGGGACGCTAAGGGTCATCTAGTCCAACCCCCCGTGGCTCAGGAAGGGGTGTTTAGGGTGCCACCCAAGCTGTTTGGCCAATGTTTTAGAACTCACGCCCATGAATTGTACAGTACAATGGTACATCGGGTTACGTATGCTTCAGGTTGCATACGCTTCAGGTTACAGACTCCGCTAACCCAGAAATAGTACCTCGGGTTAAGAACTTTGCTTCAGGATGAGAACAGAAATTACATGATTGTGGCGCAGCGGCGGCAGTGGGAGGCCCCATTAGCTAAAGTGGTACTTCAGGTTAAGCACAGTTTCAGGTTAAGAACAGACCTCCGGAACGAATTAAGTTCTTAACCCGAAGTACCACTGTGGTAGTATTATCTACCTTTCTTCGTTGTTTCCTCCACTCCCCTGTTTGCAGCAACCAGCCGACACCGGTTTTTCAAAAGTTGTGTGAAACAGCCATCACGTTTTCAGTGTGAGTGTGCTATGAGGAGATATGTGGATGTTGACAGCACAGAAGTCAAGTAATATATTTGCATCCTTAGTGTAAGATTTAAGGAAATTAGTTTGTGTGGAGTGCTTCATTAATCAACAGGTAGTGGCTTTTAAGCATTTCTTTGGAAATAACACTGCACTCTTCTTTTAAAGGTACATTTGAATGTCTTACTGTTTCTCCATCGACTAGCTGTAGAAACCAGGACCAATGCTATTGCAGAAAAGAGCAAAACTATTAAATCTCGACATGTTCGCTCTTCAGCAAAGGTAATTGCAGTTTAACAGCTGAAATTCTTTATTGAATCTAAGTATTTAAACACTGTAAACACCTCACACATTAATACTAAACATCAATACTGATTTAATCAAATGGAAAGCAGAGCAATATGTTTGGTACCAGCTTGGCTGCATTAGCTGCCAGAAGGAGGCTTACAAGGTGTCATCCAACTGTCCTAGGGACTCCACTCTGGATTTGTGTAGGGTTTACTCCTTAGCCTTTTCTTCTCCTTAAGATATTCCACAAGGCAGGGGAGGTTTAGGTTTTCCTTCTCATAGATGGGCTACCTTCCCAGGTTGACAAGCCCCATCTGTCCCTCGCTTCCTTCTACAAAACATGCAGAAACTGCCTTCTTGTCCATTGGAACCATGAGTAGTCTTGTCTGCTCAATCTACCAGAGACTGTCTTCTCATGCAGGGGAATTCCCTCACTTACTGAGGGTTTGAGACCCATCGGCTACCCTCATCTGGTTCAACCGGCCATTTGAATCTGTTCCTGGGGTGTGGCTGCTGTCGCATGCTGACAGCTTCTAGGAGTCACAGTTGAGAGCTGAGTGCAGGGTGGGGACCAAAGGTGGACAAAGTACCCCAGAAGGAGCATACATATTATTATTATTACTCATAACTTTAAATATTCACATCATAAACTTTTATTATTAGAGAGGAGAGATAGTTATGAGTTTCCCTAGAGGAGCTGAGGCTGTCATTACACATCGGACTGTACTGACTGTTTTTTAAGTTAACACATATTCTTTTCCAAAGTTGTACATAAAAGTACAAAGTGTCTTATTATACAGTGAAGGGAGGGGGGATTTCTTTTAACAGAACTTAAGAGCCAGACAGATTTTCAAGGAGTCTGCTAAGAGGGAGTAAGCATACTAGTAAAAGAGGGGATCTTTATTGGTATACTGTATTTTTCAACAGTTTTTCTCTCCATTCCCAAGACGTTTTGCTTAATTTCTACCCAGACAGCCTTGAAATACCTTCTGGTTTGGAAGCCCTTGCCCACAGTCTTTTAAGATCTGTGGTTGGCTGGTTGTAATTACTCACTAGTTGGAGGAAAGGACTCTGCATGCATAAGCTGGAGTGTACACAGACCAACCTGATAATCAGCTATAGTGGTGCTCCAGTGTCAAGCTACCTTGGATGTTGTCATGATATAGCTTTCTCTATTGCACAGCACAAGTTGGTGCTGAGTGAAGGTTATGTGACAACCCTATCTCTGATAAATTGGAGATAAGAATACTGCTAATGGGATATATGGCTAGGCTGGAATGGAAGGAGTTGCTAAAGAAGCAAGAGTAGGCAGCAGCCGCCAGGCTCTGTCCTTTGCAGTGGCAGTGCCTGGAGCATTAGAAGGGTGCAGGTTCCTGCAAATTGAGTTACTTTGCAAGGACATAGACATGAGGCAGCTAGCAGCACAGACTGAAGGCTTTCTCTGCTTCAGACTTGATAGCTTCTAGTGAGGACTACCAGCTGCACATCTCCGGAAAGGTAAAAATGTCTACAGCCTCAGGACTGTGGGAGGAGTTCCTGACAAAAAGCTGCTACTTGCATGATCTCTGAAGCTGCTATTTGTATTTCAAGAAAAACCTCCTGAAAGGCTGTGACACAATGCTATTTTACCTGTTGAAAGATTTCCAGTGACCGCCTGAGCAGGAGAGCAAAAGCTCTGTCCACTGACCTTCTGAATAAGTCACTTTGCTCTTGTCATAGGAGAAGGGTTAGCCTGACCATGTCTTGGGAGGCTTATATATATTATTATTGCTGTTTGTGTCTTTTTCAGAGAGCTTGTTTTATAAAGTTGAAGTTTTCAGAATCTATTGGGCAGTTGTGCAACATATAATTTTGATTGAATTGCTCCCAAGTCATTGAATAATACTGTGAAAAAGTCTTGAAAAACCCGCATCTATGTATGCATATGCAAAGTTATAGCCGTCCTATCTGAAATATGCACCATGTTAAGAAAAGGAACAAAGCAGAGAACACGGGCTGCCTCTGATTCTGACAGACAAAACTCTGGCTTACAGCAGCTGTAGTAAGATCATTTAATTTTTCTAGTTGTGTACCCACCCCTTCTTTTTTGTTTCGGGGCAGGGAAGATTTGCAGGCAGTGGAGAGGGGATCAGCTTTGCTGATGGCAGATGAAAACTCACAAAGAGGCTGATTAAGTGCTCTTCCCCAAAAGGGAATTTTAGACAGGGTGTCATCATAGGGAAGCCCTATCAACCATTTAGTTTATTGATGCAAATCAGTTAAGTTGACTTTGTAGCAGTTTAGAAAAATGTGATATTCCTATTTTTTTTTAAAGCCCTTTGATCTAATGCATCTCATGTTAAGTATTGGTCTAACTTTATTTGAAATAACAGCTTTATATATCTGAAGGTACTGTATTTTGTTCCCCCCTCAGATTGTTTTAAAGAAGAGCCGAGGCTAAAGTCAAGAAGTATTCCTTCATCCCCTGATTGATTCTGCGTAATTACTGTTGTACATGTGCTGAGGTTAAAATATCTGAATTTTGTATTTCTGTTTTTCATATTCATATTTTTTCATATTTTTCAGTAGATAGATAGCCAAAGCTGATGCCATTGTTATTTGCAGGAGCTCGCTACTTACTTTTTAATTAGGGCAATGTAATAAAACTGATGTGTATAATTAATACAGTAGACTAATGCAAGTTTTAACCTTGTAATGTGTTTACTTGTTTATGATGATTAAGCAAGATGCCTTCTATGAGACTATGGCAAATGTTAGAAGCCACTTTTAATTCTCTATATAAAGTTACTTCTAGAAAAACAAAATATTTCTCTTTCCTTCTCTGAATGAATATTTATCAACAGGGTTGCTGTAAATATGTATCTTTTCACTTGTTTATAAACCGTTTTGGTTTTTGAGATTATTTTAAGTAACATCACAAATAAAATATTACGGTTAAGCAAATGTTTGATGGATTCAACCTGGGAAGCAGAACATTTACAAAACAGTTTGTAAACAGAATATGAAAACAAATGTTTCAGAACGATTTATAGCAATAAAGCTCTGCATGACTTCCCTCACTTGTTCATTTCACATGCTTTTCACTGTATAACAGAGTAAAAGGAGAGGTGTTTTAGACATGGTAAATCCTGTTTGGGCCGGTTGCAGCAGCAGTTCCTAGGAAAGGACAGACACTGATATATTCTTTCTCTTCCTTTACTGAAGTGGCTCCTGGTGTTGGAGATGGCTAAAGGAATGGAAAACCCTGAAGTGTTCCCCTCACCCTCCTGTATTCATTTTTGGAAGAAGTAGCAAGTCTGTCATCTCTCTTTTTTTTACAGGAAAGATAGAAAAAGTGTAACTGGAAGCCTTGGACCCTATGCCTGTATCTTTCCTTTCCACAGCTAACTGGACCCAAGAATACAAGCCACAGGCTTCTACTTTCGGTCTCGTCATTCATATTTGGAATGCGAGTCTAAACTACTAAGTATAAATCCTTCAAAGGGATAGAAAAATTGCAAAAATTTAAAAGTCCCACTTATTACCAGTGTTTTGCAAAATGAAAGCCATTCACTTGCAAAACTTGTGGGTTGTTTCATGTATGCTACTTAGAAATATGATTAAGTACATGGTTAAGTCCCTTTTAATTGAATAGGGAATATACGAAAGCATTTTTATTTTTTTTGCATTGCCTTAGTGAAAGCAGAGTTTTAAAATTATTCTTTTTGTGTATTAGTGCTTAGTGTTTCTGTTTAAGTGAAATAAACTGTGACATAGACATTGCATCTTTTGGAAATTTCTTGCCTCAGTGAATGTTCCTTTTGTAACCATAAGATGGGGATAGAGTTAAGTGTCCCATTTATTTTTCTTCATGTGCAGGCTTCTATTTTATTAAATATGTTCTTTTTCTAGAATTAGCATTTTGCATTATGCTACTGGCAGTCATGATGCGTCCCAAGTTTTTATTGCTGACAGATGTGGGGCAATTAAGGGTTTCATTTTAAAGTTGTTCACATAAAGGAAGGAAACTGCTTTCGAGCTTTCATGTATCTTGTTAATGAAGTCTGAGTAGAGAGAAGCTAAATGTTCTGTGTTTTGACAGCATCCTGAAGACATTTCATTTTCTACACTAACAAGTGTCATCCAATCATCCAGAGTAATTAATCAACAATGGGTGATTAACACTTCAGAGGTTATGGTTGACATAAAATCTGAATGTATATTTTAATTAATGCTGTGTTTAATAAGGCACTGGTTTCTGTATCTGTTTGAGAATAATTTTAGTATTGCATCTATAACATTGCATGTGACGTTGAATGAAAATTAACCTCCCTCTCAATATTGGAGGGGAGAAACTGTTACTAAATTGTTACGTTGCCTGGCCCTGTAAATTCTTGGTGTTCTAGAGGAAATGTGCTATTACTACACACTTTTATGTGTAGTAATTTTGCAATGAAGGTAGAAGGCAAATGTTTTAAATAGCTACTCAGCCATTGGGGTGTAATAAATATCCCTTGGGAAAGCCAAATCCAGGCAAATACATTATTGGAGAACTGCTGGAGTAAAATTCTTAACATAACATTAAAAAGAGCCCTGCTTAATCCAACCAAAGGCCTATCTAGTCCAGCATCTTATTTCTCAGTGGCCAGCTAAATACCTTTGGGAAGCTCATGCTCAGGACATAAAGGCAATAGGTTGTTTCCCAGAGACTGTTATTCAGAGTTATGCTGCCTCTGTTTTTGGAAGTATTATGCAGTAGTAGTTGTCCTCCATGAACTTGTCAAGACCTGTTTTAAAGCCAAGTGCATAGCCCTCAGCATATCCACAGCTGTCAACTTTTCCCTTTTCTTGCGAGGAATCCCATTCGGAATAAGGGAATTTCCCTTAAAAAAATGGAAAAGTTTACAGCTATGCATATCTTAGAGCGAATTCCATAGTTTCACCATTCTGTGTCAAGAAGTACTGCCTTATATCTTTTTAGAAGAAACTTAGTTGCTTGTATGGAGCTTTCATGTGAATTGTGCCTGTCTTCTTCATTTATCTGAGCTGCCTTTACTCTGCATCTTTTATATCTCAGTTTCTGAAGATATCCTATATCTTCATTTGCTGGATTTGCACCATGCGCACATTCATGTGTCTTGGTATCTTGGTGGTATGTATGTAACACTTTGGTTTACGTACAAATGACTTTTGTATATTATTTCCAAAGGGTGTTTTTTTTTAATGCTCATGTCAGAAAAAGGATCCTCTGCTGAGTGCTTCCTGTGCCAAAATAACTCACATTTTGTTGGTCATTCCTCAGGCAAATTAGGCCCCTTTAACGTTACTTTGGCAGTGTGAGAGATGCTTGGCTCTTTGTTGTATCTTGAGGTTAATGTGAGAAAACCTTGACCATGTTGGAGGAGTCCAACCTGTGGGTATTTTCAGTTTTAGTATTGTAATAGCAGTACAGTAGGAAGGGTCTATATAATGAGAACTATCTAAGTGATACTTGACTGCACAACGATGCCGTGGATGCTGTCAAAACACAGACGCTTTTCCATGTTCAGCATGCAGTGTTAAGTATGGTCACTAGGTGGTAAGAATCATTGACACTATTTCTAAAAGGAACTGCTCTTAAAAATGGCCCTACATGAGGATTTTACTAGTGTTACGATTTCTAGAACTTCAGCTCCTCATAGAAAGGGTCACATTTACAAACATGGGTTCCAGATAAAGTGGTTGAATAAATTAGCAGGAAGCTGGTATGTAACTTTTCTGCCAGTTGGTCAGGACAGTATATAAAAGTATAAACTAGCATGCCACAACAATGGTCTGTCTATGGTTACCCAAATTCCTGAGTATCTGTTCTTTTGGAAGAGCTGTTAACAGTTACAAAAGGAATTTCCAAATTCTTCCCACTACTTTCTGATAGAAATGGGAGATCAAGTGGCACACGTGCTGCCAAATTACACGTGATATTGGTCGCATAGCTTTAACTGCAGTGTGTATGTTTGTGTGTGATTACAAATAGCCAATACTAGGCCCACAGACCAGGTTGGAACTCTTGCATGCTGTTACCAGGCTTCAATCCTTTACCCCACCCACTGTGAGCCTGATCTGCATTGCAAAATAAAGAGGTCATTCCCCCCTTCAATTGGACCTCTTTTTACAAAAACACAGGTAACAGTTGCCCAGAACCTGATTGGAGTGGGCCCACAGCAGCAGACAGAGTTAAAGCCCCCACATCGCCATGCTGGCTTTTTGTTAGAGCCCCAGCTCTTAAGGATTGTGTCATGGGACTAATATGACATATATGTCTCCCTTTAAAACTACCATTTCTGGTAGCTTTTAATGAAAACAAAAGTATATCTAATAACAAGAAATCTTTAATTTCCTGGGAGCTCAAGAATATTGCAGCAATTGAGATTGTGATTAGCATATGTAGACTAACACTTTACTAAAATCCTCTTGAATATTGTATTTGAGGCACAATTTTATAGGAGACTATTTTGCATGATCCTGTAAGTCAGGAAGCATATTGCTGCTGTTGTGTTGGATATTTGACCTTTCTCGACATGTTAGTAGTTAGTGTCAATTGCTTTGAACAAAATTCTAATCTTGGGATACATTTGTTATTTTGCTTTTGGCAAGACAGATAAGGGTGTTGTATGGACTTCAAATACTGGACCTGGAAAGCCAAGGCAAGAGGTTATTTTTTCTTATCTGTGTTTTAAGCAGTGACTAGAACTGCTCAGAACACTTTTATGACCTTTTGCAATGTCAAAACATGAAACAGAGGGGAGGATATCCTATGGTTTATAGTGTTAAGGGAATTACCTCACCAGCTTGAAAGGTCAATAGCTAATGAACACCAGAGAAGAGTGAGCTATTGGAACCCTGCAGTCTACACAGGACATAAAGCAATGCATCATAGCTTTTGGATTTTTTTTAAAGTGCCCCTTTTATTAGCAAACCCTTCTCTGAGTGCTTTCAATAAGTTATTTTCCTTAAATTGTAGTTCATTTATTAGTTCCAAAAGAAATTAAAAGTTTGAAAATCAAACCTAGTTTTTAAGATAATAAAATTACCCCAAATGTATCCCTCCCATTCCCCTCCCTTCTTTTTTATTTTGAAGACAGTATGCCTTTGGGTAGGGGCCCTTTTGTTTCCTTCTCTATTTTAATTAGTTATTAATAATGTTGGAAGAGATGAAAAGTCTGTACTTTATAGTGACTTCTGTTATGAGACACCAGAATAATAATCACTCTCAACATTGACATTAAGAGGCCTTTTTAGTCTTTTATTCTTAACATCTACAACTCAAGCAATATAATTTCTCATATTAGGAAGCAGCCATATAAATCAAGAGGCCAGAGTCTTTTGCTGAGCCGTACTTCTGATTTTGCATCTTAATTCTACGTTTGTGTCACAGATTAGGTTTACACTGAGAATCTTGCAGCTTCAATCCCCCAGAGATAGGCCTAGAGGCCAAATGCAGCCGTTCTGACACTCCCATCTTCCCCATGGGCTTTTCCTCAGCCTCACCCACTCACCAGCTGCAGCCCTTCTCCACAGACCACATCTACCGTAGGCCCTGCTTTGTACCTTCCTTGAATATTTTGGCTGGATGCAATATGCCATTGAACTTTGGTAGTGCTGCTTGCTTCCATGAATGGAAGATACAGAGGGGTATGTGTAGTAACCAGCCAGCAATAAATCACACTGAATAAGTGAATTTAACTGTATTAGAAGAAGCAGGATTTGCTCGGGAATGCCAGGCCTAATGAGTACAGCAACTCTGCTTCAGTAGGTCTTGTCCCTGTGAGGCAGTTGTGGAGACTGAAGGTCCCCACCTTCCCGCAGCTGCCTAAGCCTTCTCATCTCCCAGGTCTTTCCCAAGCAATCTGAGACTACAATGGGGTGGCTGCCTTTGCTCCTCCCGCTTCATACCTCTCCTGGTTCTGGAAAACCAGGCGGTAGGGGAGCTTGTCACAGCAGGAGGGGAGGAAACATCCTTGCTCCTTCACCTGCCTGATTCATCTCTGCCTCTTGGCCTCCTCCCCAGCCTCCACTTCTGCCTCTTGAGTCTGGAAGGTCATCTGCTATCGCCCCTCCCAGCTTAATAAACCCTGCTACCTCTTCAGCTTCTGACATCATCTCCTCCATCCCACCACCAATCCCTGGGCTCTGAACTTTCTTCGCTTGCGGCTTCCCCGGCTGGTGCCTCCCACCAGTGCCCATCCAGTCCATGACATAACTAGTTTACTGTACAAAGGTAAAATATTCATCATTGCCCACTTTTACCTCTGATACTGCTCACCACTGGTATGTAGCCCTTAGAAAGTTACCCAGAAAGGAATGCAACTATTGGGCTGAAAATCGTTCCCTATCTCTGCAGAAATCAGTCATAACAGGTGGTTGAAGGAACCTCTTTTGATTTGGACTGAATTTGGGAGGTGCTTGAAAATGTAACTTGTTTGCCTGAGTAGTTAGTTCCAGTTCCCCACTATAATTCTTGGGGTGATTAGGTCTGTTGAGGTTCTCCTTGCTTCAGGTGCTTGTGCCTGGTTGATACGCAAAGCCAAAAAGATGGCTCTTGCCATCTTTATTCAAGATCTTTAGCAGACTTCACACCTTCATTTAATTCCCTTTGGGAATTTGTATTGGCAATGGAAATACCATATTTTTCCGTGTATAAAACTAGGTTCCCCCCTTAAAAATTAATGTCAAAAATCAGGGGGCGTCTTATACATGGGGGCGTCTTATAGACTGAAAAAATCGGTAGATCTCACTTTGCGAAACGAGGTGGCAAACAGAAGTGTCTCTTTCACAAATAAAGTACTGATTTTGTCTTCGGATTAAAAATGTTGCAGTATAAGTATAGGTTATATTTGATCTGCAATACTTCTAATCTTTTCGCCGTGATCAAATAATAGATGGTGAACTTGTGGTTGGTTGGGTGGGGGGTGGGGAGTCTGCAGTAGAATATAAATGAGTCTTTTAACTGCAGGTTTTCTATAGCTTGGCAGATATACTTGGCATTTGCATACCCAGACCACAAACTGATTGCTATGATAGGATTAGTTTATTCATATGCCAATACTCTTTTCTTAAAGGCACTTTCAATGTATTTTGGGGGTTTTCTATTGTTTGCTTAAGAGCACCACATGATAATTCATCACACAATGTGTAAGTGCTATCCAAACATCACAAAGGCAGTTCCAAAGTTCAGACATTTACCAGTCTTCCTCGTCTCAAAGCAGATAATGGCAAATCTTTATTCCATATTCAAGGCAATCAGAACTTTGGAGCGTCTTCAGAGTAAAAATACTGTGGAATAGAGCTGCAGGCCCTACATTGACCGCAGCATAGTTAAGAGTTCACCTTATGTCAAAATTATTCTACATAATTTACAAACTATGACAAAATAAATATTTCAAGAGTCTCCCCCAAAGGGTAGTAACTACCAAAAATAACTAAAAGATAATAATAGCCAAAACACTTTCTCAGTTATTTAAATTCCATATTATGTACATTAGTGTCTGCCAGCTTCCTATTTAGATTGAGGCCCTGTAAATGACCTCTTTACTGATGAAGAGTGAAATGAAATTCAGCTCCTTTTTAAAATCCTGTGAACTCTGGCTTTTCTCCTCAGCTTTATTTGAAGGACATTTAACCAAGGGGAAAATATTACCTTGCTGCTTGTCAGTATGAATAATATTTGAATTTTTAATAGTTGTCTTATCCTTAAAGAATCCGACTTTGCAGTTCACTTTTTAGAAAGCTTGTTCAATGTAACTTGCAGTGTTGCACTCTGCAAGGCCACAGTGCCCACAAGCAAATGAATCTCAATAGCACTTGTTAGATGTTTGTTTGTTCTCCACTCCAAATCTGGTGCCTGTATAAGCATAGCTAAAAACATCACCAGTGGCTGCAATTCATTATGGTGAATTGCATATACTATCAACCCTCCTGCACTTTGCACTTAAGGGAGATCAGATCCTCTCCATGCTATTCAAGGATTGCATGGTAATATGAGAGCCTCGTGCAGTGTTCCCATTCTCTAAAGTGAGTTATGGTGATGCTATTTTATGTCTCTCTTGAGGTGGTGAGGGAGGAATAACTGTTTATCCATGAGAATCATATATGGGTGCCCCACTCTGATGTAGTGAAGGATCATGCTCTTGAATTTTAATTCTAAGCTTGGATTATATCAAATTGTGGCTTTGTTCTAGTTGAAAATCACCAGTTTTATTTTGTTTGAGGGCTAGTAGGGTCTGATTTGACTGGGTGCCCTGACTTATGTTGCGTGGAAGTGCTGTTTGTTAGTGCAAAGCCATCATTGACTAGAATACCTCATTTACTGCTTGGTATTTATTGTAAATTGTTTACCATTTCTGTCTCGCCTTGTCCCAAAGAGCCCTCAAGGTGACTCAAAACAATAAAAATTGCAGTATTTAAAATATGAACAAAGTAAAATCAATATCATAAGAGGAGGAAATGGAACATGCATTCAAAAAACCTAATGGAGGTAAAATATTCCAGAGCCAACATGACCACAGTAGTGTCTTCTCCTGGAGGATACTTCAGTTCTGACAAACATCCTAACAATGCCATTTTGATGTCATGCAAATTTGTGTTTTTAAGAAGTGCTGAGTGGGCTAGACCTAGTTTTTCCAAAGTCAAGCATCAGTAGCTAACACAGACAATTGTAGCCTTACACCTTTGAGATCACAGTAGAGTAAATTGAAAACTGACCTTTACAGGATTCAAGGTCCAAACTCTTTCTTGCATCATCAAAACTAATTGGTTGTAGCCATTTCATTTGTTGTAACACTTTAAAATCACCATGCCTTAAAGTAAAATGGCCTCAAAGTAAATTTCACATTTGTATCATGGGCTTTGTCCAATGGATCTCAGTTGCATATAAAGATTTGATCACATTTTATTCTTGTAAGAACTGTGAGATAGGTTAAGCTGAGAGAGAGTGAATGGATTAGATGAACAGGAATTTGAGGCTAATTCACCATGGCCTTAAGACTAACATGTCTCTCCACCCTATGCTGACAATAAGTGTAATAGGGTGGTACCCTTCTGCTTTGTAGTAGTGATCAGTTTGATGACACACATACCAAACCTTTCTCATAGAAGCTGTACTTAAATGTTCAGATAACACAACTTGCTTTCACGCCTAAAGCATGGAGACAACATGCTGCAACTGCTTCTCCTGCTCACTTTTTCTAGATTGAAAAATTCCAATAAACTATAAGGATCTGTTGCAGCATATGAATTTTCCACTGTTAGGCGCTAACAGCTTTATACAACAGTATAAACATTAAGTAGCCGGTTTTAGCTATCTCTCATCATTCCTTACAACTGCTAAAGCTATAATCTGCTGAATCTGTGCAACATCACACCCTTCCTGAGATTTTCATAGCTACTGTAGCAAAACATATTAGATGTAGCCAGCGCAGCTGCATTCATATAGTTGCTGGAAGCAAATTCAATAGCTGCAGGGTCCTTGCTTAACCAAATTGTGTCTCTTAACTGTCTGGAGCGCATCTAAATGCCACAGGCTGTGAAATGTGTTGGGATTAGTTTGCCACCTTTGCAGATTTATATTCCATGTTTAATTTCTAGGTTGCCATGATTTTTGGAGTTGTTCGAAATTGTGATGCAAAAGTGCTGGTCACAGAGAGTGGCTCTTTAAACAAAAAACATATCATTACTAAGAATACAAATCAGGCCTGCATATTTACAAAACGCTGCATCTTTAATGTTAAATATATAAAACATTCAACAATTATGATGCAGCGTAAAGGTAAAGGGACCCCTGACCATTAGGTCCTGTCGTGGCCAACTCTGGGGTTGTGGTGCTCATCTTGCTTTATTGGCTGAGGGAGCCGGCATACAGCGTCCGGGTCATGTGGCCAGCATGACTAAGCCGCTTCTGACGAACCAGAGCAGCACATGGAAAGCACTGTGATGTGCTTTCAAACTGCTAGGTTGGCAGGAGCAGGGACCAAGCAACAGGAGCTCACCCATCGCGGGGATTCGAACCGCCGACCTTCTGATCGGCAAGGCCCCGTCCCATATGATGCAGCATACAGTGTGCTAAATCTATTAGTAGCAATCCTGGAAATTTTGATACTAAGCAAAGGAGAAAGGCACTTTGAAGCAGTGGCCAGCCATCGGTTGCACAGCAGCAGCAATGCCGAGAGAGGGACAAGGATGAAGAAAACACTCTGAAGAAGTGGCTGATCTTGGGCTCTGCAGCAGCAGCGGCAGCAGTATTAGGTAGAAAGGGGTCTAAGTCACCCTGTGCTGATCCTTTCAACCTCTGATATCTATATTGGTCAGTGGAACAGGACACAGCAAATGTGAAAGGAAAATAACCGATGGTTGCCAACAGTGGAGAACCGTTTATAATAATGAAAGTTCAACTTAAGGCAAATTCTGTGGCGTGGTCACAGATATGGAAAAATAGGACAAAAGCAGACAAACATCTAGAAGAGAAAATGATGGTCTGTCTTCAAAAAGTAGTCAGCAAGGCAAAAGTAGTGAGCAATGAGAATAAGCAGAAAACTGGAAAGTAACATCCAAGGATAAATGGATGCATATTTGTGTAAAATAGGCCATTTCCTTTCGAAAGATAGAGAAAACTGCTCTGTTAGTAAACACAATTTTATTAGGCTGGTTTGTGATACTGTAAAGCATGTTAGTTGTTAGATGTAAAACTAAACATGAAATCTTGGATGCAAAAAATATGAAATGTCTGCTAAGGTTCAATGAAGTGGTCCCTGGTTACCAAAGAGCAAGTGCTTTATGATATGAGAGAAACAGCATTAGAATATAATCTACTTTGTATTTTGGAGATTGGTTTGTCTGTCTGTTCTGTATAGACTTGGCCACCCGCTGAGATATCGTCCTCAAACTCAGAACAAAGTTTCCCAAGGTGGGGGCAGGAGTCTTTGTTGACAGCTGGCCACAGGCCATTTTGAATTACTGCCCGGTTTTATGCCTCTTGCGATAGATATCATTGCCAAACTTGGCACAAGGGCTCCTGAGGTGGGGGAGGCAGTCTTCGTTAATATTTGGAGCCTGGGTGTCACTTTGAATCCAGATGGCAGACTGAAACATGACTTTGGCCTCACCTGCCGTATGACTACCTCTGAAGGTATCACCCCATGGAGCAGGACTTTGCCCAATTTTTCACAATGGTTCCAATCTCGAGATATTGTTGCTGAATTATGGAGGAGAAGGTGGCACTCTTCATCTACATTTGGCCACCAGGGGCCAATTTGGATCAAGATGATGGACCAAATTAACCCTAATTAAACATCTCCCTAAAATTCATTTGACTGTTGGTCAGGTGCTCCCTGGATCAGGTTGGTGAATTTGATGTCTAAATTTCACAAATTACACTAGTCATTTAAAAAATCATTTGAATTCTCAGGCTGTACTGGCTACTTGTAGTTAATATGCTCAGAAAATGATCTATGGTCCCTTATGGCTTTATTAAGGCAAGCTGCTTTCTTTTGTGCATGAAAGCAAGGTATATCTAGAAATTCTGTGCCAGTAATGAACTAATTTCTTTACTTGTGATACTTTTGTGGCTCTAACTGTTCCATTGCACAATATGTGAGGAGCTCATGTGGAAAGACACACCAGCCCTATCTATTACTCATTTTCACCATTTTCTGATTTAAATCTTAAATTGGTGTGCAAAGCTCTCTTGCCCAGCATTTAAGCTATTTAATCAGAAGCTGAGTATAAGCTGTGTGATGTGACACTACGGCATGTAGCAAAACTACAACATATCATGTTAGACTTAGTTCAGGCTGAGTAAGGAATAAAATTCCACTCCAGCCATCTTGAACTAGATGATCCTTTTCATCTGGAGTACATTTATCCCTCTATCCCTCGTCTTTAGGGAAAGTACACACAGCCCAGACCTAAAATGTAATACTTCATTAAAAACCCTGTATTGAATAACCACATTTTCAAAAGACACATTTCAGCTGATTGCAGGAATATGGCCCTCAGTGCATAGTCAGCAAATAAGAGGATGATGCCGATTAGCACAGACGTAATAGCGAGAGTCTGTTGGGTCAATTTAAGGAAATGGCAGGAATCCTAGTGGCTGGGCGCACACCTATTCAGTGAAAGACCGTATAATAACTTAATCCCTATGATATCATTTTCATCGACATGTTGGTATTTAACTGCATTTTCTCCACCCACCCACCTTCTAGTCCAGGAAGGTAAAATAATAGCTTCTCCCCACTGAGCAAACAAACTTGAGATTCAGTTTACTGTGCAATAAAATTTGAATAGGCTGATTCTATTTGGACCAAAGCGGGCTGAGAAATTCTGCCTGTCAAGGGTTTTGTGATCTCAAAGGAGAAACTTCATTTTGAAAATAAATATTACTTATGTCTGGAAAGTTTGCAGCTGTTTTCCACCGACTGCCCCGCTAAGACACACACACACACACACACACACACACACACACACTGTATAACAGCTGGATTGGTCAGGCAACTTTCTGATCACTAAGTTCTTAGGAAGAAGAAAAATGCATACAATTTCTAAGTAAATGTAATTTTTATAGATTGTATTGTGGAAAAGCTGAGGTGACAAAATGTCCATATGCTTGATGATCACTCAGATCTCTAAGTGCACCTCCTCCGTGAGAGAACTAGAAGAGAAAAGGCCTATTTTGTGGTGGCTCCTTGCTTGTGGGTTGCTTTCCTCAGGGAGCCTCCCCTGGCGCCTTCATTAAATAACTTTAGAAGCCAGGCAAAAACATTCCACTTCTCCCAGGCCTTTGGCTAATTAAATATTCTCCGGCATTTAAAATGGTGGGGGTGGGGTGGGGGTATTGTTTTTGTTTGTTACTATGGTATGTATTTTTGTGATTTTATATTGTAACCCGTCCTCTGATCCTTGAATGAAAGGCTGTATAGAAATTGAATACATAAAATTAAATAAATAAATGCTGAACCAGAGAGTGGAAATTGCGTCCCACAAACTGATCACCTTGCAGGAAGTTGGGCTGAATAACAAGACACCACGTAGCAGGAAGAACTTTGAAATAAATTACGTGCATATGCCACGTAGATACAGTGGTACCTCTGGTTATGTACTTAATTCATTCCGGAGGTCTGTTCTTAACCTGAAACTGTTCTTAACCTGAAGCACCACTTTAGCTAATGGGGCCTCCTGCTGCCACCACGCCGCCAGAACATGATTTCTGTTCTCATCCTAAAGCAAAGTTCTTAACCTGAAGCACTATTTTTGGGTTAGCGGAGTCTGTAACCTGAAGCGTATGTAACCTGAAGTGTATGTAACCTGAAGCGTATGTAACCCGAGGTACCACTGTACATACAAAACTGAAGAGCTGTAACATTAAGATATGTAGTCCATTTTCTGACGACAGGGAAACTTTCTTTCCTTTCCCAGGAGTGGTACAAAGGGCAGCCTTAACATATGGAACAACGTCTGGTCAGAAGACAAGGTCAACCTGTGAACTGGCAGGTTGGCAGGACTTGCAAACAGGGCTGCTCTCGTCGTCTTTCCAAGAGCAATTGCAGGTTCTATGCTCGCTCTCAGCTAATGCACAGCACCACTCTAGTTTCTCAGTTTTCTCCTCTAGGTCATTCTCTGGAAACAGGGATGGAAGACTTGAGCCAGGGGTGCTGACGTTTTCCTATGGGACTGATATTAGTTCCCAGAATACAGTATTATCCAGCTCAGCACATGTCCCTAGATAATGCTCAAGAGAGAATATGTGAATGACTGACTATCTGAACATAGCTTCATGATCAGTTTGGAGGGAAAAAATAGTTCACCCCAGTCATAATAATACCAAATACCCAGAAAGCAGGACCAGGTGGGCCATGTTTCCAAATGCAGAAGTAGGGCTGCCTGGCTGGTGACACTGAGTGGGACAGCTTTACACTTTGATTCCAGTTTGATACTGTTGGTTGTTATGCTTTGAATATTCAGTAACATTTCGTTAAATTTTCAATCTGGCCTGGTTTTATGGCATTCTTAAATCCAGAACCTAGAAAAGGGGACACTGTTAGAAGCTATACAACACATTTCCAAGAACAACAAAAATATTATTCAAGTTTTGGTTTTGGCCATGGTCATGTTTATTTTACACTTCATCTTTTTCCCTTGCAGAAAGGTTAAAAGACTTGGTTTAAGCTTTTAAAAAAATCTTTTATTAAGCAAGCAAAAATAAGAATTAGACATTTTCAGTTTCTAAGAAATAAGGAAATTAAAACATCCTAAGCCAATATAAAACAAACTTATTTCCACTACAAATGCTGTTTTGGAAGGAAAAAAAATATTTGAGCTTTCATAGGAAGCCCTTTTCTTCTTCTGAACTGAGATTGGTGTCCTAACCTTCTTCACATTTACTTGTGAATATGATCTACATTGAAGTGTTTCCTCCCCACTGATGCTACTCCACATGGGGGATATGTGTGAATTTGGCAGCTATACGACAGGGCCAGTTGTCTGATTTCTTTCCAACCCTGTGAAGTTTCAAAATATATAGCTAGAATGTGATGCTGAAGTTTTCATACGAATTACAAAGAGTATTCCATTTTTACTATTACGCAAGTCACAGGCCTTTGGATTGCACCAAACTCTTCACTCATCAAGATCACAGTAAATATTATCATCTGAATCCAATAAGTTGAATTCAACATTTGAGGGTTGCTGTGGTGCAAGCTTAAATGTCACTGATATAACAGCAACAATAGCAGCAGTAGTGTGAGGGCTTTAGCAACATCTTTAGCAAGCAATAGACCCCCACTTGGATCTGGCTGTTGCAAGTCTCCTGCTAGTGCAATGGCAGTTGCACAAGCAGACTGTCACAATTGGGATATCATCATATGGGTGCAAACATATTTGCGAATCTAAATTTCTCATTGAGTGACTGTTTGATTTTCCAATGAAACTCCAAACCCCAGTGTCCATTCTGATAAATGAATTTACCCTGCAGTTTTATAATCTTGGAGAGATACTTGGTCAAGATGGAGCCAAATATTTAATAGAATCATTAACTTTGCTACACTGTATTTTAAGAGAAGTGATGTTACTGGGGGGAAACAACCCATTTTGGGAGTTCTTCCAGATGGTGGTTATTTCTTCTTGCTCAAGTTTTCCACCCAAATCTTATGCATCTATAGTCATCACTGCAGTCCACGTCCCCCCCGTTACAAAATTATAGGAAAACCAGCAGGATAAGTGTTGGGTACAGTCCCAACATATGTGTACAGTGTAATCACAAAGCTGTCTAAATATCTGTGCTGAGAGGTTACATAATTCTCGCACTTGCTCATGCAAACTTTAGTAGAGTCTGTCAAATACAGATTTGGGCACTTTCCCATTTAACTATGCAAGAGGTTGTGGAAAATAATTCATTCTGAATAGAGAAAAAGACTCCAGAGTACTGTGATATACTTTGAGGCGTGTTAGTTGTGATTTTGGGGCGGGGGGAGCAGTAAACCTAAGAAGCACACAGGGCTTAATGTATGTTAGAGCTCAGCCCCACCAGTCCATCTATTTTCAATGGCTTAACCATGAAATACGGATAGAAGAAAGTGAGGCTGATGAAATGCAGAGCGCTCAGTAAGAACAGAGGATGCCAGCATATCTGGGATAATAGGAAAGAGCATCCAGATCACAGTGTTTCTGGACAGAAGTAATCCCTGGGATTTTCTTCCACTCCAAAATCAGCACCAGGCATAACAGTCATTGATTTAGGTGTGCTGCTGCTGCTTGACAGTGTAATCCTATCTATGTCTACTCAGAGGCAAGCCCCATTTAATACAACTATGATGACCTCAAGTTAAGTGGGTATACAATTTCAACATGTGAAGACCAAAGCCCGCTTTGGTCCATGAGATGCAGAATCTCGTGGATCATGACCTGTCTGCAAAGCAAGCTAACTCACTTCTGGCTGGCACACAGTCATGCTTTTGGCTGCTTACAGCACATTTTTAATCGGGTGACTGGCAAACCCACCACCATCCCATTTGATTCGTAATAAGCTGGCCTGCTGAGCCAATTCTTCTAAAGGAAATGGGGAAATAGCTCAGGTTATTCTAAGCCCATTCACATACCAATCACATGCCTTCAATAACAGAATCGGAAACACCTCTGGAAAGAGTTAAAGATGAAAATGACAGCCGCAGCTGTAAGTAAGATTGCTCATGGTGGCTTTGGCAGTACTTCCTTCCTGTTTTCACCTCCCATGAAACCGATTTCAACAGGACAATTCATTCAGAAGACAGATACAAATTTCCCTAAAGTTTGTTGAAAGTTCTTGAACCTGGAATGGAACTGGGGAGGAGGGGTCCTTTGAACATGTTATGTTGCCATATACAGTAGTTCTTTCTTTGCAGGGTTTTCTGTGACCGTGCCGCAGCCATTGTGCAATGTTTGTTGGTCATTTGTAGACTTTTTCTTCCAAAGCAGTCATTTTCCATCAAACTTGGCTCCATTACCACTGAGAAAGCTGTTTCTTGTCAGATTTCTTGGCTGATGCTTTTCTTGATGTGACCTTTCTCTTTGGGATGTGTCAGTGACATTCGGTTATATCACGCAGCACATAGCAGAACATAACTTGGAGGGATTGTCACAGAACAGTAGCATAGGATCTATTCAAGCCTTTCCTCAACTAATGAGTTAAAAAACTGAGTAATACGCCAAAAGTTAATTGGGTGAGATACTCTCCCCTGTTCTGGCCCCTTTTGTTCTTCTTGAAATGGGAACTAAAAGTTGGCCGTTTTATGGGCTGCTAAAAAATCTCTCTCAAGAGAAGGGAGCATGTTCCCATTCTTTCTGACATAAAGAATATCTGGCATCATATGAGGGTGAACAATACCGGTCTGCCAAGCAAAAAAGTGCAACTTCCTTTAGGCTTTCATATGGCCTAGGTCATTGCTCAGGTGTGATGGACAATTCTGGCCAATGGACTGCTCTTTCGGTTCACATCCACTTGTGGGATAGTCAGTCAGGTAAAATTGTCTTGTGGTGACACAAAGAATAAGCAGCAATTCATATCTGATTGTGGATCTGGTTTAAGGTTTGGGGGTGAACTGCCTGATTGCGTGCTTGCTTCTGGAGCCTCCGTAGTGCCTTTGCAGACGGTATAACTATATTTGTAGAATGTTGTCGTTGTTTAGTCGTTTAGTGTGTCCGACTCTTCGTGACCCCATGGACCAGAGCACGCCAGGCACTCCTGTCTTCCACTGCCTCCTGCAGTTTGGTCAAACTCATGCTGGTAGCTTTGAGAACACTCCTCAACCATCTCGTCCTCTGTCGTCCCCTTCTCCTTGTGCCCTCCATCTTTTGCCGAAAGATTATTGCAACTGCTTCAAGAACCTGAGGAGAGGCTTCCATTAGCAGATGCCAACAGATGCCAAGACTGCCCCCCCTCACTTATTACAATTTTACTTATTCCCTATTTTCCCCAGTCATCTGACTATATGAAACATATTAAAACAAGTTCGTTGGCATCCGTCTGTCTTGGGAGACAATGGAGGAGTGTGTCTTTGGGTGGTCAGGTCAAGCTGAAACATTAAACCACAACCATGAGTAGATACATCATCTGCCTACTGGACAGGAGGGTCAAATAGCCAGCAGGGCAGGCTCAGGACCTGAGGGTATGTCATTGCCTAGGCAAATGTTTCAACTGTTTCAAATGTTTTCCACACTTTGGCTAACTGCAGGATCTGAATGGTCCCAGATCTGAATGGTCTCAGTTTGAACCAGAAGCTTCTGACACACGGCCAAAATTCAGCAGATCCATTTCCCCCATCAATAGAACAAACCACTTTTTCAATGTCTTTCTTCCTCCAAGTTCTTAGAAAGCCACCAGCCTTGTTCCTTTGGAATAAGGCCATCCTAGTAAACAGAAACCTGTTAGTTCCGTGAATGTGTTTACTGTAGCATAAGCTTTCATGATCCAGACCATTGTTAGATGCTTATTCTCTGTTGGCAGAGTAGGATAACACTTCATCTAATGAAGTAGACACTGGCCGATGAAAGTTTAATGCCACAGTAAAGGTATTAGTTTTTAAGGGGCCGCATGACTCTGTTGGTTTTGTTGTAATAGACTAGGGTTACAATCCTAATCCTATTTACCTGGGAATAAGATCCAACAGGACTTACTTCTGGGTAGGCCTGGTTAGGACTGCAATGTAACACGGTCACCTACCTTTAATAAGTCCCATGAGTTTGTTTAATTATATGTAAAGCTTTTTTTAAATAAAAAAATGGAATACAATAAATGTATTGATGATAATATGAGGCCTATTGTTTATCTCTTACAGTGACTTACAAAACAGAGATGCTAAATGTTTACATGCAAATGTTTGGGCTTCTGCCTTTTTCAGGTGCTTTGATGTGAATCAAAGGATGCTGCAGCCAAAGTGTTGGTTACAAAGCACTGAGGCTGTAATATTCAGAAGTGTTGCATTTTCTGTAGCTGAGCAAATGCAGCACTCCTGAATATTCCATCCTAAGTGTTCCATACCCACAACCTTGGCAACAGCATCCTTTGATTCACCTCAGAGAAGCTGAAGAAGGCAGACCTTTTGCTGTAAGAATTCAGTTACCTTAGTTTTGTAAGTCACTGTAATTAACTGCAGTCTACCAGGACCCAGAGCAAATTTGTCGGGAGTACTATTTAAGATCTAAAAATCCAGATAGATCAGGCTTCCTCAACCTCAGCCCTCCAGATGTTTTGAGACTACATTTACCATCATCCCTGACCAGTGGTTCTGCTAGCTAGGGATCATGGGAGTTGTAGGCCAAAAACATTTGGAGGGCTGAGGTTGCGGAAGCGTGAGGTAGATGATAGACAGAAAGGCATTAACTGAAAACTGAAATCCTGTATCCATATTAAGGGATGTCACAATGGATGTGGCAATAATCCGGCAACCATCAGAGCTTTCCTCTCAATGCAAATACCAACTGTAGGGAGGGGGACACTCTGGACCAAAACCTCCCAAGCAACTTGTGTCAGCCCAGCTGGTGCCAAATGTATTGCTCTGCTATCCTTTGGACCATATCAGAAAGGCCTAGAGCAGGGGTTTGTCATCTGGGCAGTCCAGGACCTCCATATGCACTGTCTAGGCTTGCACCCTAGGTAGGTCACATCAGTGCTGCTAATATAGCAGTTTGACTTCACCCCCGGAGGCATACTCCATACCCTCCAACATTTCTCCAATGAAAATAGGGATATCCTAAGGAAAAGTGAGACATTCCGGGATTCAATCAGAAACCAGGACGGTTTCTCTAAATCAGGGATGTACCTGGAAAATAGGGGCACTTGGAGGGTCTTTTACTCCATTGTCTCTTGAGAGAGAGATGGCAACCTCCCTGAATCCTAGCAGGGTACTTGACAACAGGAAGAAGACAAGTCTCATTCTGAGAAAACCAAGTGACACATAAGAAGCCTTACATAGTCGTATATAGGCAAAACCTAGGCAACGTGGAAACATATGTATTGCTAACAGAGAACGTAATCACACTTTCACATCTGGAATTCATGTTCGTATTTACTTAATAATAATTAGTAGGAGCCTGTGGTGAGCTTCGTTTCCCATCTGGGAACATAACATCACAATAACTAAAAATAAAGATGAGGAGAAAAGGCAAATACGATTTGTATTATGTAACTGTAAAACACTTTGAAAATATCTCACACTGCAAACTAAATGGCCTTTCGTAACCATGATTAGGGCTCCCAGGCTGAGTCTAAAGTTAGTCAGTCCCTCAAAAACTGCAGACAAATGCTAGTACATAACTTGGGAACTCCCAACAGAAAATAAAAGTAACACTATTGCATCCCACATTCCAAAGGATTTCCTGGGCATTTCTCCATTCTCCTTCCTCACCTTTCCATGACTAAAATTAGTTTTATTACCACAAAATCTTCGAGGGGTGTTCAAAAGGGCAACTACCTTTGGTTATTTCTAGATGTGTATGCCCAGATTCAATGTTTTATTCCTTCTTCGAATGAGAACAAGTATTCGTTTTGAGACTCTCACAGAAAGTGAACACAAGACTGCTGACAGGACATGGCCAGCGGTGGCATCAGTGGGCAGCTGATCTGATCCTGCCGGATCCTGTTCCCTTCTGCATGCAACTGTTCTATACTTGGAGCGAAAGAGGCCTATGCTGATCTTAAGGAGCTGCATGGCAAGGAGATTGCTTTGATTAGGAAACTGACATGGTGAGGGGGTTAAACACCCTTGCCTGCCGCACTATTGTTCAGATCAAATTGGCAATGTGCTTCCCATGGCTACGTTTCATAAGAAAAAGAAGAGATCCAATCACAGATATCCCAAGTAACATGTAGTTTAGCTCTTAACAGTGGCGCCAAATAAAGCATCTGACATTTCTTTCATCAGTTTTCAGTTGCTCAGTAACAAGATATGAGATACATACTTGTGGCATGAGAAGGCTTTCATTACTTTCCAGTTTTCCTTAAGTTGCATATTTATCATCACAAGTTTAAGAGAAACATTCTGACTTGCCTGACTTGATTTGACCAAAAGGCTGACACTGTCAGTACAAGATACTCTTTTCACCACTAATTTGTGCTTCAAGAACCCTCCTGCACACACCCGGTCATCCTATCACAGTAATAAATGAGGCAGAAGAAACTCCAGATATGCATGGATATTTATGTTAAATGCCACTTCACACATGAATGATGGATTAGATCATGGGTAGGCAAACTAAGGCCCAGGGGCCGGATGCAGCCCAATTGCCTTCTCAATCTGGCCCACGAACGGTCTGGGAATCAGCGTGTTTTTACATGAGTAGAATGTGTGCTTTTATTTAAAATGCATCTCTGGGTTGGAAAACAGCTTCAAACTTTCCAGACATAAGTAATATTTATTTTCAAAATGAAGTTTCTCCTTTGAGATCACAAAACCCTTGATAGGCAGAATTTCTCAGTCCGCTTTGGTCCAAATAGAATCAGCCTATTCAAATTTTATTGCACCATCGACCTCCAACTACAGAGAGAGGGATCCACAACAACCTACAGCACCTCAGCTGTTCTTCAAGGGAGCATAGGAGTACCCCCTTAAGAATTTTGGGAAATGTTCCATGGGATTTTGCTTACATAATAACTTAATCATAGAGATTATTCTTTAATTTTCTCCTGCAACACTTTGGACTTTTCCTGCCTTGTTATTTTACTACAGCTAACCCCACTGGCAACATCAAATGACCTCAGGAACACAGGGAAATTAAAAGGCCGATTAAATGTTTTAATACTTTTAATCCTTGCTTGTTATAATTTGATAACTGAAACAGATTTTCTCTGTGGGCCTCATATCAAATCACTTTCAAGCTGAAAGAAACCAGAAAAGCTTTTAACTTAATTGAGCCGGTATGAGCTGCTCAGAACTATCTCAAAGGCTATAGGATATTGCATCATAGTTTTCCTCGTTTCAGTGCTCTCCTAGTACTTCCCCCCCTTTATTTAAATTCAAATAACTTATTATTATATTTCCCCCTAAACAGTTTTGATGGGATTTTGTTTTAAACAGAGAGGTTTTAAAACACAAAGTCTGGGCTTAATAAAAACAGCTATGAGTATCAGGAAGTGGCATATTACAATCCAAGAACAGCAAACCCAAAACACACCTGTCCTCATACTTGGCTTTATATATTCCATGTATAATCCTGGCTCAGTGCTAAGTGGGGAAGGACACTTTCCGCATAATGTTCTTGAAACTGGCATTGGAATGCCTTCTCAGATAGGATCAGTTACTCAACCTTGCCATATCATCATCTCTGCAGAAATGGCTCCAGCTGGTGAGGGTGGAGGAGGACATAACATGATGACATGTTCACAACAGAAGGTATGTGATCCTTCATGGGCTAGAAAAGAGTGGGCGAGCTCAACGTGAAAACGTCTTTGGCAGCAACCCAATGTTGTATATAGCATGTAGTTCCACAGTCCAGGTCAGTGTGAGATATCATTTCACTGATGGCTGGTATAAACATACAAGGCTAAGACTATTACAGATATTGGATAAGTTAGCCCACTTAGAGGAGAAAGGGCAAAGTTCCTTGGCTGTATTACAGTGCACCATACATCTATGGGCTGCTAATTTCCTTCTTTACTTCTGAAGCATAAGGACATTCAGCCCAACTAATGAACATCAGTGATGGCAAGAAGGTCGTTCTGAGGGCTTACAACTTAGGGATAGACAGATAAGGCTCCTTCTTAGGTACAGAAGTCCGCTTAAAAACTCATGGATGACAGTCCTCAGTGAAATGGAGATAGATTGCATTTCTGGCCATTTCTCCTCCCCATGCAACCCTCTCCCACAGATTTGCTCTTGAAGGTAAGCACACCTCCTGGAGCAAACTGAGGGGGCTGTAGAGAATAGGAGGAACAGCTGAAGATTGCCTCTTTCCTTGTTTCATTTAAGTCTTCTGTCAGCAGATTGATACTCAATGGATTCCACACAGTGATTTTTCTAAAGAAAAAGAAGAAAAAATGATTTAGCTTCATGAATAAAACCAAAAGGTACCAAACTCAGCTATATCCTTCTAATAAAAAAAAAATCCAAATAAATTCATTGTCAAATTTACTGCTCGATTCGAGACAGAATGTGCCCTTCTGCAATCTAAAATATAGAACTTTGGACCTACAATGAAAACAATGGCAGCTGTTTTGTTTTAATACACTCAGTGACTCTTAGTGAAACACATGTAGTTGTTTTAACTTTATGGTATGCTTAAGCAGCACCTATAATTGTGAAGATACAGATTGCCCAGTTGCCATACCCTTACAGGCCCAGCCCTGAACAGTTTTTAACATGCAAAACTCCTTATAAATCAGTTGGGAGTCTTGTCTTATAAAGAATATTAGAAGTGGATTATTGTACTAAGTACAATGTGTACTGGAGAGAGAGAGAAAGAGAAAGCGAAAGAATGGCCTTTTAAACATTTGCAGGGGATTTGTACTGGTTATATAAAAAAGGTCATTTGCATCCAGAGCACTAAAATTAAACATTTATAATGCAAATCAAACTGTAACGTAAAAAGGTGCGATTCAAGTGGCTGAACTCGGTAAGATTTAAGGCGCCCCTTTTGCAAACATGCAACAAATTTCCACTATAAATATTTACAAGGTGATTAATTTTATTTGTACTTTCATTTTTATTATTGTAATAAATTTACCTACTATTATTTGGTACTTCAGTTGCCCATGGGCTTCTTACATATTTGTTTGTTTGCATGCTATAAAGATTAATTGCCTTTAATGCTTAGTTTATATTAATATAAATAATGAAGCAATTTGAAAGACAAGGATGAGGAAGGCCTTGGACCTAAAACAGACGTGAAGGGCCAGTGTTCAGATTGTCTTCTATGTACATTACCATATTTCCTTTGAATTACTTGGATGGTGTTGCCTTACATTCTATTGATATGCAGAAGTGGGTCACCTGATGGGGTGGAGCTTCTAGCAAGTGGGTTAGTGTTCCTAACTGGGAAGGTGTAGGTGCAAGGCTGCAGATACCCAACACAATGTCCCTTTGCTAAAGTGTGCGGTTCTGAACCACCCAACCCCTTTTTACAGGGCTGCTTGGAATTGTGCTTATTTAAGAGCAATGATCTTTGCTCCCAATACAGTAATGTGTGAGCTCAAGAGTTGGCGCTGTATGGTTTGTTTTAATCTTCTAGAATAGCAATTATCAGAAGTTATATGGTTTTAGCAGAAATGTTATAAAGAATTAAGCAAAAACTGATTGTTAATGGGTTAAATTGGAAAATTTAAAGTTAGATTGTGTCAAGATTAATTATAGAACAAAAAGTTGGGAAAGAGGGAAAGGAGTTGCTGAATTAGCTAATTTGAACTAGAATACAAAAAAGGGAGGTGTGAGGAAGTCGAGGAAACAAGTAAATGAAAGATAAAGATATGGAAATTGGATGTGTTTTTAAACGTTTTTGTTTTTTCTTGTTGTCTTGATGTATTGTTTTTTCTTTTTCTTTTTGATGTATTGTTTGTTATTTTTTTATTGTCTTTTTTTCCTCTCTTACTTTCCCCCCCCCCTGTAACTATAAAACCTTTAATAAATATTATTATATATATATAAAAATAGAATAGCAATTATCAGTTCTTTTGGGTGGGAGCGAATGAGGGGCTTGAATCCTACCTGCTGCTTACCCTCCCAATGTTAAAGGAGGATACGGGGATTGCAGAGAAGCTGAACAAATTCTTTGCATCTGTCTTCACAGTGAAAGATATAGGGCATATCCCTGTGTTTGAAGTTACTTTCAGAGGAAGGGCGTCGGGATCTGAGAAAAATAGTGGCAACAAAAGACAAGGTGCTAGGTCTTCTAGACAAAAAAATGACAAATCACTGGTCTTAATGGCACCCACCCAAAAGTTCTTAATGAACTCACATATGAAATTGCTGACTTGCTAATAAAAACAAGTAACTTATATAAGTCTGCAAATTCAGCCCCTATACCTGACAACTGGAAACACTATTTTTTTAAAAGATGATCCAGTGGAGATCCTGGAAACTGCAGGCTGGTTAGCTTAATGTCTGTCCCAGGAAAACTGGTGGAAAGCATATCCAAAGATAAAATTACCAATCCTATAGAAGAAGAAGTCTTGCTGAAGCTGAAGCAGAACCAGCCTGGCTTCTGCATGGGTAAGTCCTGTCTCACTATCCTGTCAGAGTTCCTCAAGTGTCTGCAAGCAGATGATCTGGTGGAGATAGTTTACAGTGGTACCTCTTAACCTGAGGTACCACTTTAGCTAATGGGGCCTCCCGCTGCTGATGCGCTGACGCCGCACAACTTCTGCTCACGTCCTGGGGCAAAGTTCGCTACCAGGAGCATCTACTTCCGGGTTCGCGGAGCTTGTTACCCGAAGCATTCATAAGGAGGACGGTATATAACCCGAGGTTCCACAGTACTTGGACTTTCAAAAAACTTTTGACAAAGACTCCTGAGTAAACTTAGAAGCCATGGAATAAGAAAAGAGTTCCTCTTGTGGATCAGTAACTGCATTGATGTAAAAGTGGAGTTCACCCCAGGATCAGTATTGTGACTTCTGCTTTTTAACTTGTTCATAAATGATTTAGAGCTAGGGGTGAGCAGTGAGGTAAGCAATTTCGCTGATGATTCTAGATTGTTCAGGGTCATTAAAACAGAGAGACTGTGTTAGCTGGGAAAAGGTGAAGGCCATTCTAGGAATCATTAGGAAAGCAAATGGAAAATAAAATTCATATCATAACACCATTATGGAAAAGAAAGTTCATATCATAACACAAATAGTGCAGCCACACTTGGAACACGGTGCACAATTCTGATCACACCTCCAAAAGGATATCAAACAGCTGGAAAAGGTTCAGAAAAGAAAAGCCCAAATGATCAGGTGGATAGAGCAATTTATCTAACCGTTCTGTTCTTGGATAATTGCTGTATTCCAAGGTAAGCTGCACAGGTGGGTCAAATTCTTGCCTGCACTATAAGGTATATGAAAAATGTCTGCCTATAGAATTGCTGTCTCTTTAGGTTCACAGAGTCCTTGTGGAGTAGGCAGAGAGGTGGAATTTGCTTTCTCACAAAGGAAAAGCACACCACATGAATTCCACTTGCCCACCCACCCCCTTTCTGAAAAAGTTTGAAAAAATATTATTTTTCAAACTACCTCTAAACTTAATTTCCTGGCATATGTTTACAGGGAAGGAGTTTTATTTGTCCAGTTAATCTTTCATAACATTTCCTCGTATGACATATAATCTCCAACATGTAACACCTGAGGCCCAGAATTTGGATGGCATCCCAGACCCCATCATTTGCTTTCCAATCCACCATTACCCCCTTTTTTATTAACAAGGATGAGGGGAAACATTGAGATTTTTTTGTATTTTACAATGTTCTCTGAAAAGGTAGTTTGAAATGTTTCTGACAATAAGCCAGCTTTTATTACAGCAGACTCTTCCATGGAAAAACATCAGAGCGAAAGATGCACCTCCAGTGTATCAAAGAAAATCCAATTATAGATGTGTCTAATTTAATTATTTATTCACAAAGCTTGGAAATCATTTCACAGCATTTCACATCTTTATGGAAGATGATTTTAAGGGGATTTTATAATAAGGACATAAGCATAATTAAATGCAGCACCTAGCTAAAGACAATTAAGGCCTATCTTATGTCAAGATAAGCCAAGGCATTTAAATAATGTAGTCATTTAGAAGATCAGCATTATAAGCACACAATTGAGCCCGGCAAGAAAATATTGTAGTGTGGAGTGCTGCTGTTTAGCATTCCAGTCAGTCCATCAGCCAACCATGCCATGCTCCAGGATATAGTATTCTATTTCATCCCCACTCCAGTAGCTTATTCCTGATCCAATCTGATATGCTTGGGAACACATTCTCATCACTGACACTCCTGAGGGTACTGTGGTTTCCTTGTGTCTGGTATGTTTGGTGTGGTAGGATGATATCATAGGTACGTTTTCTACCACTATGCCTGAATGATGGGGTGGGGCATCTTTGGCACGATGGTCCATGATTGGTGTTGCCATGGATACTGATAAAACTGCCTATCAGAATTCTTATTCCCAGGGGTTGTTGTTTTTTTAGTGGAGTGCCTAGGAGCCAAAGACATAATACAGAGGGAGTTGTTAGGGGTTGGCCGAAGGTTATTTGTGCTAGGGCTTGGATCCCCCCCCCCCCTTTTAAAAAAGAATACTGCTGTTTTTATTTATTTTTTAAAAATCTTGCTTACAGAGCAACTGGGCATGCACCAAAGCACAGCACCAGTGAGACCCCAGCCACCCAGACAGAGGCAAATTATGCCCTGGCAGAAAGAGAATTTATTTTTCCTTCTGAAAAACTAAGTTCTCCTTAATTGGCAACATTACATATAAATTAGTACAGTGGTACCTCAGGTTACAAACACTTCGGGTTACAGAAATAACCCAGAAATAGTACCTCGGGTTAAGAACTTTACCTGAGGATGAGAACAGAAATTGCGTGCTGGCGGCACGGTGGCAGCGGGAGGCCCCTCGGGTTAAGAACGGTTTCAGGTTAAAAACGGACCTCCGGAATGAATTAAGTTCATAACCAGAGGTACCACAGTATATGCATATTTTATGCAAATTTTGTCTCACGAGCCTGCACCCCAAGTCTACTAAGAACCTAGAAGTACCTCCAAGATACCCTCATGTAAAGGTGGCTGCTCAGCTTCAGACAGCACCAGGGGAATGCTGGAATTTGTAGGATGAAGAACTGTGCAGCAAGACTTTTAAAATGTCTTAAGCCAGCACTATGGCTGTTGGCATGCAAGCCTAATTGGACAGCTGTAACTTTCTCTGGCACTATTTTCCCTATCAGCCTGTTAGCCATTTGTGTGCTGCGAATTGATCTGGCACATGGCACAGCTGTTTTTGGACTGTGTTTGGTTTAGTCTCTATGCTACAAAACAAGGAGCATTTTAGCTACTTTTGCTAGTCATGGTTGATGTCAAATTATCAAGCTTGTTTTTAGTGTGGAAACAAAATGATTTCCATATGCAAGCAAAATCCCTACGCAAATCCATCAAGCCTGAAGCCTCAAGTGATTTTCATTCCCAAATGAGAGAACACTAGCATGTTAACTATTAATATACAACACTGAGCTGGCAAATCACACATCCTGATTTCTGGGGGGTTTTCAGCCATGAAAGTGGTAGCAATGTGAACGACCTAATTGTTTCCAACACTACCTATCTATGGAACTTATTGGCAAAGAAAACACAAACACAAAAAATGTAATTTGTTTACTAGGAAACAAAGCATGAGTTGAATTATAAAATAAGAAATGTTGCAGGGACGACAACTGTAAATAATGGGTGGCAGCCAATGGACTTCTCATGAATGACCTCTTAATACATTGGAGGCCTCCTTCAATGGAAGGGGGTGAGTAATTTTTACTACTGACTGAGGTCCCAATCCAGCTTCCAATGTTGTTTTTATTACTACTACTACTACTACTACTACTACTGCTACTACTACTAATTTTATTATTTATACCCTGCCCATCTGGCTAGGTTTCCCCAGCCACTCTGGCTGCTTACAACACGTAAAAAATGGTAAAACATTACAGATTAAAAAATTCCCAATGCAGGGTTGCCTTCAGATATCTTCTAAAAGTCAGTTCTTTATCTCCTGACATCTGATGGGAGGGCGTTCCACTGGGTGGGTGCCACTACTGAGAAGGCCCTCTGCCTGGTTCCCTGTAACTTCGCTTCTCGCAGTGAGGGAACCACCAGAAGGCCCTCGGAGCTGGACCTCAGTGTTCAGGTTGAACAATGGGGGGTGGAGATGTTCCTTCAAGTAAACTGGGTTGAAGTCTAGCTGCCGCATTCTGGATTAGTTTGAGGGTTCCCCAAACCATCCAGACAGACTTTAAGGAGGCCCCAGGTTGCTCAGGGAGAAATAAAAATAGCTTCCTCACTCTAGTTAGCAAAGACAACCATGGGATCATTCAATGGCGTAACTTTCATAGAAGGGTACCACTGGGTACATTCTAATGGGTCTTCCCTCTGGACATTGTAGGGCACATTACATTTGTGAAATATTCCCAGCCAAAGTGTTAATTACTGCTAGAGTTGCCCAACTTCCATGCCGGATGAGAAACTTGTGTATTGATGGGAAGACATTACCTCTCCACATATAGATGAGGGAGGATGAATGAAACTGTCTAATCTTAAAGGGACAGGCTATGGGTCAGCCAGAACTGTGGGAAACTATAGCATTTTCAGTTCTCAACACAAAATGCTTCCTACCAAGTTCTGCCCTTTCATGTGATTTCACTGTCAGAGTTTGAAGCTTTCAAGGTTCAAAGGAAAAAAAGTATTTAGCAACCAAACAAAATGGTTGAAAAATGTAACCTGTTGATGAATATTGTTGTTTTTTGGAAGGAAGAGGAGCACTTGAAGGATTTTTTGCCTTGTGTACCAATCTTGAACACTATGCCTCTTGACTTGTCATTTGCTGCACCACCTCAGGCAGCAATATGGGGCTTATAAATTACTGATTTAGCCAGTGAATAGTATCTAGGTTATTTAAGTATGAAGAAATAGTTTAACTAAGGGAAAGTGACATTATGATGAAAACACAAGCATAGGCTGAAGCCTGCAAAAGATGATTTCCCTTTATTATTTACTCTTTTGTCAAGATCTTACAGAACCATGAGGAGCTTAGAATTGTCAAACCTGAATACTCATTAAACAGTGAATGTACAAATCAATGAATTACCGATGGGAGTTTGTTTAGACTGCTTCAGCTGTAATACAACGTGTTACCTCCTCCACTAAATAATTATATACTTATTAACTGAAGTGATCTGCTCAGATGCATGAACCAGAACCTGGATGTACTGTATACACTGCTCAAAAGGGGAAGGGGCTCAAGAATTTATTGCTCAAGGAGAACATTTGCAGAGGCTTTATAGGAACTTTTTTTTTTTTTTAAAGCTTGTTACTTACATTAAACCAAACCATTTGGAAATCTTGGCCAGAGGCAATTTAAGCCATGAAAAATTAACTCCCCGAGTAATTCTGTCAGAGTCCAGTGATGGAAGGAGCCCCTGTAAATTCTTAATCTCCCTTTCTTCATAGTAAGACAATATAATTCTATAGAAAGGAAGGTCAAGGAGCTGATCCTCCCACAGTAGGTCTCCAAAAAAGCAATCAAGCTAAACTAGCAGGGAGTGGATTCCAAGAGAACGCCGTGGAGAATGGCTTTTCTCTTCCTCTGCAGGTACCTTCAAATGGGGAGGATTCCTGGGACTAGTGGCTTAATTTCTCTGGCTACCGTGCTAATCACATATGTCTAATTACTGTCTTTCTTTCTTTCTCCTCCAGACTGTCATTCTTCTGTCTTTTAGCTCCTTTAATAGAGGGACAATGTGGATACAAAGGGTATGGAAGCTGGCTAGACACCTGGTGGACCTCTGAGTCTTTAGGATATACTTTTTTCCTCCTCCTCTCCTCCTCCTCTCTCTCTGCCTCTCTCCTTCCCTCTTTTTCACAGATTTATCTGCATTCTTTCCCAGGAATCTCCCAATGTCCAGTGCTTGTTCTCTCCATCCCTGAACAGATTATCTGTCTTAATTTAAGACCTTGGTCTAAATGGAGACCATAAGTGTGATCTTTCAATTTTCTGAAATATATCAATAAATAAATAACACGTGAATCACAGGCATGTCAAAAGATTTGGCAAAAAGTCACATAAGCCCTTCAAGTTTTTCATGGATTTTCTGAACACATGAAAGCTTTTTAATCAACCTTTCACTTCCACACATGGTTTACTTTTGAAGGCAGAGCAAATACGAGTGCAGTGGCTTGGGGAGTGCTTACAATTTATTACCTGCTTAAAGGGTTGTAGCACACACTGAAACACTGGAGGTGCGAAAGAGGACATGGGATTCGAATCATTTTGGCTGCAGTCCAGCAAACAATTAGGCTGCTTATATGCCGTTCAGATCAATAGGACTGAAACTGTCTGACCATGTGCAGGATTGCAGTCTTCGGGCTGTAATCTGATGCCATGGTCCTATAATCTCTTTGGCTGCTTACTCATGTGAAATGGACAACGAAAAGTGGGGTGTGTGGAATAATTAGTTATTGTTTATTCCCAAGCTGTCTCAGACCACGGTTTCACCTTTCTCAATTACGCAGTGCTGAAATCTTATAGTGGATGGTGGAGCTTTCTGGATTTGGTTTCATTTTGTTTCAGACAGAGGATACTGGAGGCCTATGAGGTTTTTGTATTATTTGGTGTATCTACAAATGTACAAGTAGAGCACAGGTGGAGACAAACAGCTGAGCACTCTGATCAGGCAGCGGATCCACCACCCCACTTCAGACTGGAGATCTAGTTGGGGAGAAGACCCTCCAAGTTGCTTTCAAGCCTTTAGATAAGTCTCTGCCTCTTTCTCTCCTTATTTTACCCTGCATTTCCCAAACTGCACCTTTTGCTTTTACACCCACACCCGCATACATCAGTCCCCTACACTTAGTTGGATGTGAAATAAAGGTATGTATCATTTTCCAAACTCTTGATTGTCTTCCCTGCTCAAAATTCTCAAAATCACAAGCAGGCAACCTGTGGCCCATAGACCATATGCAATCCTTGGCCATTTTGGTCAAGCCTATTGAATCCTTGCCTACCTTTCCTTGCTGACCACTGACCAGCCATCAGCTGCCATAAATACGGATTAATTGGGCAGCAGTGGCAGCCTAGACTTGTGAATTATTTTAAGAGTGCTTTTGAACCATATTCCTTTCCATTCCTTTATGGAAAAACAGAATATATGACCAGGTCCTTGAGTTTTAAAGAGGGTACAGATTTCAAAGGAAGCACTGGCAAATCATTTCAGCTCAAACAGCATAAGCCTTTCACTTATAAGAAACAAAACTATCTCCTATTAGTTGGCTTTATCAGAAAGCACTATCATGTAGAGTGACTACTGAGACTGACCAGCTTTAGTCATGACCTCATGGCTGATAAGTTTTGCAGCTGAGTGTCTTCCAGTCTGTGAGGTAGCCCCAGAGAAACAGATACGTCTCTGTCTTTGAAGGCTCAACTTTTGTGCCTTGTAACTCTTGGTGGTGGGGTGCCGGCTGAGGGGGTGGTGTGCAGAGAAAGAGGCATAGGAAGAGTCGTCAACCTGCTCCATAAAATTCTCCAGAGTACGAGCAATAAACAGAACATGCAATAAACTTTAGTGTTCTGGTTGAACTGTGGATAGGTTTCCCCATAAACGCAAGAAGGCACTCAACAATTTTTAAACAAACTGAGGAAAAACCACTCTTGGGGATAAGCAGCTTTGTGGCCTGCAGCATTAAAGCCCTCCAAAGTATGTAAACACAACAAGTATAAAGCAAGGGTTAGTATAAAATGAGCAAATGGAGGATGGTGTTCACAGAGATGCAGTGGGCAAATCTATCACAAAAAGTTGCACATGGAATGGTATCGGAGCACTGTAGAGAGACTCAGCCTATGCCCATTTGAGATCATGGATGTGAATGAGGACTGAGTACTTTCATGCTGAGGCCACACTGGAAGCTAGACCTGTATCATCGATTCTAATGGGCAGCAGGGTCTCAGGCAGAAAGGCCTTTCTCATCATTTGCTACCTAACGCCAAGAGTCAGAGCTGGGGCCTTCTATATGTAGGCATACATTCTACTACTGAACTATGGCAAGGATGCCCTCCAGATGTTGTTGGATGCCATCAGCCTCAACCAACATGCTCAATGGGCAGGGATGATAGGAGTTGTTCAGCAGCATTTGGAAAGCCACAGATTCCTCATCCCTGAGCTATGTTTTCTTCTGCCCACTCCCATTCATTCAGGCCACATTTTTAAATTTTACTTAAAAGCCCACTGAGAGGCTGGAGCTTTCATTCCTGTGAGATGTTGAACTTCCGTTTTCTGTTTGCTAGAGCCAGCCTTACCTTTAGGCGTGCAGCCGCAGACCAGGATTGTGGGGAGGAATCGGCTTGCACTGCTTTCAGCTGTACCCACCCCAAAAGGAAAACAAATGCCAAACCTTTCTTGTAATTCAAACTGTATCTTGCAAAGGTGGAAGCTAATTTGCAGAAACATAACTCAGGGGATGTCTACTGGATTTGCATGAGTGGCATACACACAAATATGCACAACATGCTTGGAGATGTTTAGAAGCTGTTTTAAGGAGATGAAACTGTGAAAAGGAAACAAAACTCAAGAGCTGTGTTATACTAAATCTATAACTCTGCATCTGTGTCATTATATGATTCCTACTGGCATTATAGCAATCTTTTGCCTTAGTTATCTTCCCGCCACTGCCAAATTCATTGATTCACTTATGCAGGTTGGTCTGGGTATTCTGATGATTTTGATTGTCTATTGCATTCCTTATACCTCTGCTTAGAGGAAGTGCAGCTATATATTTCAACATACATTTGGAACATGTATTTTAAAGACGCAATCAAACATATTCAATATTTTCTGAGGCAAGTTCCCCCACTGCTAAGTCAAATTTTGTGAGAAACATGACAAATAGTTGAGACAACTACTGCAGAGGCAAAACTCTTTTACATGCTTATTGCATAATATTAAGTAATCTTGGCCTTAATCTTATGCCTTAATCTTGGCCTTAATCCTATGCACACTTATCTTGGAGTAAGTCCTATCAAGCATAATGGGAGTTGCTTCTGAGTAAACATATATATATATATATATATATAGAAGGCTGTGCTGAAAGTGTTGGAGCAACTGTTCTGTTGCTTAAGCTGCAGAAAAAACCCCTCTGCTCTCACATCTTTCCAGTAGAAAATAAATTGAGTAAACCAAAACAGATATTTAAAATACTAATTGGCTTTTGCTGTATACTCAGATTACAATGGGAAAAGCCCCCATCATTGGCACGCAGGCATTAACAAGAATCTATGTTCTTTCTTAGAATAACTCTTTTGGCAAACTACCATTATTTAGAGACTTTACCAGCTAGGGCTGGTATCGGATTTTCAGTCCTTAGCATCATGAAATATTTTCAGTGGGAGAAAGGAAAATGTTGGTGGAGCATATTTTTTAGTAGTCCTGCATAAGATTGCACCATTCATGTAATAAACTTATACATTTGGCCAGGAGTTCAAACTTGCTACCTATGCCTACCTTCCACTAATTAGAATCAAGGTAGCCAGGAACAAGGTACACCCAGAGATCTACCGAATCTATGGCATTAGACCCTGTAACTGGAAAGATGTTTGACCTGAATTCCCTTTTGGTTTAGAATCCCATGAATTTGAGTCTGGTTGTACTGGCCCTGTACTAAAAATACACTATGACCCTGATCTTACACGGCCAGCTATGTGTGTAACTGGATTTTAACCTGCAAAGCAGGTGCTTATGTGGCATCAAAAAGAAATGGAATAACGAGGGTTGCCATATTTCAAAAAGTGAAAATCCGGACCGGTTTTCTTTCTTTCTTTTGACAAAGTTCTATGGCAACCCTGGAGCAGCTCTCAGTGAAAGTAAGATAGCTGCTTTTTATTTTGTAAGTTTCCAGTCCTCACTATACATGCAGCTTGTTTCCACAAATGACTCTGGATTGCAGCCAGTGCCTGGTCAAAAGGGGCACTAAAATATTTCCAAACTAAATAAAATTTGCTCAGGGGGTAAGGTTAGAGACACTACTACAACATATTAGAAAGCTGTTTTGAATTAGATGCTTTATTTTGCTTTCAGTTTACAGAATTTCCCCTTATTTTATTTTAAACCATAGGGATGTTTCTTTAAATCAGAATGGCCATGTCCAAGTTTTCATTTGGAGAGATTAACAGTGCAATCCTAACCATTTCTAAAAGGAAGCACGTAAAAAACAGGAAGAATCCAATGATGTAGATGGATCTCAGAGATGCTGGACTGTTTATTGTTGTTGTTGTTGTTGTTATTATTATGTTAGCCTGATTGAATTCAGTGGGGGCTTTCTGCCAGGTAAACGGGGTTAGGAGTACAGCCCAAGTCATTAAAAAGTTCATTCTTAGTTTGTATGTGATTAAATATTGCTGCATGTTTTGTTTTTATATTACAGACTACCAAATAAAATTGGCACGCAGATTTGCATGACCATTTTGAGAATTAATGAAATATGATCTCCACTGGAGATTCAGCTAACAATATTTACAATGCTTACTCCCTGTGTGGTTCCTAGAACTGCTTTGTGCTCTAAAAATATATATAAGTGAAAATCTGCTGCAACTGCAGGATTGCTGGGGTCAGTGGATTTACATCAGGATTGAAGTGGACTCAAAAGCTACACCAGTGTAAACTGGCCCCATAGAATAGATCGTTTTACCTGCTTCATGAATTTGGATAGATTTTTTTGGTGAAGTGGAAACAGATTGCCAAATGTGTGACTCATATTTGAAAGAAAACCTTGGGAAATGTTTTAATTGCCACAAAGTAGAATAGCAACTAGAGTAAAATCCTGTCCTTTGAGAATTACCAGTTGTCCCCCAGTTGCCAGCCTAGAGGTAGGATGTGGAAGGTTCAGTGGTTGTGTCCAAGGAAGGACCTAACTGTCCACTTTATGGGGTGGAAATTGGCTTAGTATTTCCCATTTCCTATTTCATTTGTTTGATGTTCTTACATGTTGGGAATGTAGAAACAGTTGCAAAGCATGGGGTGGCGGCGGCTGTGGGCTGGATTTAACTAAACTGGAAGCTGGTGTAAGGACTCTCACTAATGCAAAGGGGCTTTCCCCCTTCTCCTTCCCACTCTGGAAGGTTGGGAGAATCCTCACAAGAACAACACACAGAGGGAAGAGAGGGAACATCATTCCATCTCCAAAGCAGAAATGTTGGTATTGACAGAATGATCATATTAGTGGATTGTTTAGTAATGTGCGGAGAGAGAGACTCTGTGTTTGCCATCAAGGAAAGGCTGTTTCCACCTCTGTCTGTACCATTCCCAAAAGAAATGCCTCTGGTTTGGGGGGGAATGTTCTTTTAAACACTTTTTTTCATTTCATTATAAATCATTTCCCAATAATCCTTAACTATTCTGCATGGCCACCACATATGATAAAATGTTCCTTCTACTTGTGTTTTTTTGTGTGTGATATAATAGTGATATAATACTTTTTATTATATATTGTTATTGTCCTACAGCATTTAGGCTGCTTGTCTTGCCTGTGAACCACATTGAGCACAGATGTATTTGTGGAAAAGGTGGTAAATAATTAAATTGACAATGACAATTTTTACATCTTAGATAACTTTAGGAACACATTGGCACACCAAGAGAAGCAGGATCAAATCCTTCTGCACTCTATGTGGGGCTACATCATCATCATCATCATCATCATCATCATCATCATCATATTGGGTGAATTTCTACCTTTAGGCATGTAAGTGCTAAACAAACAAACAAACAAACAAATAAATACATAAATAAGAGTTCCCTATCTTTCCTCTTAATTGTTCACTGAAATCACTACTTGAGAGATGACAGATCATGTGGAAGTCTTTGTACACAGTGGCAGATGTTGTGGAAGGGATTATGATGTGATCAACACATAACGGTAAATTTGGTGGTGGTGGTAGGAGCTGGTTAAGCCCTTCTAAAGGAACTGAAGGGGTAACAAAAGATGCTACACATTTGTGGAGGTGATCAGTCAATGCTTATCTTGCAAGGCTCCAGTTTACAGTTGCTCAGAGGCACAGATAAGGCTGAGTACACAATGTGTGTGAAGCAATTGGGAGGCTGCCTCTAGCCAGCTTTTCTCCTGGCATTGGAGAAATCCAGGCTAATCAAGCAGCTGCATAATCAGCATTTCACAGTAATCCAGGCATACGGTCCAGCAACTGTGAAGTTCAGTGATATCCTAGGTTTTAAACTCCTATCTAAGTTAATGAACCTTTGTTGTCTGGAAAAACCAAGGTCCGCCAATCTGTCTATGTAGCCAGCTGTGACTGGAAATTCCTTATGCAAATATGCCTTGGGGAAGACCTGTGAACTACGTGTAGATATGGACATGTCCCTATTACCGGCAAACTTTCACATCCTATCTAGGTACAGAATACATCCGGGAATGTCTCTGGCTGTGTAAGCTCTTGTATGTTTTAAAAGTGGGAGTGGGGGAGGGAACTCCCAAGAACACTGGATTCAAAATTTAAAATCAATATGAGAGCCTAATGCACCATGGCTTCCACATTATGGTTCCCCCTTCTTAGGCAGGCCTGCCTAAATGCCAATCTGCAGACTTGGGACCATGCTTTGCAAGCTTGTGAATGACCTGATTATTTTATTAGTAGTGTGCCTGTTGAGAACCCTTGCTTTTCCTCTGTAATTTTGGGGATTAATGTATTTATGCTTTTGCAGCTTTAAAAAAATTATAATCTGATCTTCTGAGAAATCCAGAGGTTTGAGAGATTTTACTTAGGGGCTCCTCAGTGAGAAAAGCAATACTGGCAGACATGCTTCCCTGAAACACACCACTACTATTGTAACCTTCTTTATTCTGCAGCCTTCCTGGGTGCTTGCACTTCCTGAAAACCCCAAAACACTGGGCTGGGCTCTCCAGCAAGCATGAGAAGCCAGGGAGGCTGCCTACCATGTTCCTGTTAGGTAGTCACTGTTACTTTTTGTAGGTGAAATATTTTTACTTTCAAAAAAATCAGTGTGGAAAAGTTTTTTTAAGGCAAAAGGAAGGACGTCCCTTAACACATTGATACCAGGGGTTTGGTACCCAAATTCCCCAATCAAATAAAATCTCAGGGCAGGGAAAGATATCATGAAGTAACTCTACCTGAGGGCCTTTTTCAGATCAGGATGTGCAAACAGCCAGGGAAGCCACAGAGTGCTAGAGACTCTGTTTAAACATTGTTTGAAAAGAACACCCATACACCCCTCAGCCACTTCACAACCATAAGATAAGCTCAACATTGCACTCACTGAAATTCTAAAGAAATTCTAAAGCACCCCGTGAGGCAGAAAAAACATAAACCCCTTTTGCAGGGGAAGAAAACTTTTAATAAATTGGAGGACAAGTTTTGGCACAGCACTGTACAGATGGTACTGCTGCTTCTGCTTCTGGGGTGTGTGTGTGTGTGTCAAAATTGGGTTTGGTTCATTCTAACGATCTCTTCTAGGCTTCTGGCATCAGCAGCTTTCCCATTCACAACAGGTTAACATGGGCAGCAGCCATGACCAAGATATCCTAGTATGTATCTAAGTGCTCACATGGGTCTCAGGCATATTTCAGCCAGAAATATTATATGTGTTACCAATTCAGAATTCAGAATTCAAGGAAGTGTCCAATCCTGGCTGTTTGATCTAGATTACAGGTAATCTCAGCAATTTAGGTTATCACGAGTGGCAACTAAGTAACTATAGAACTTGGATCTGTTTCTTATAAAGATTGTATCAGGTCTTCCATTAGAGCCTAACTGCTTCAATCTGTTCTTCTGTACTACTTACACTATTGCTCATATGTTGCAATTGCTTCAAATTTCATATATTGGACTTGATGATAGATTTAAAAGCAAAGGACTGCTATTGGATTAATGGGCAAAAAAACAGTGAGCATTTTCAGGTTTCTGAAACCCTTCTAAAATTTTATATGGAAATGTTCATGGTATAAACAGATCCTGGATTCCTTCCCGCCCTTCTAACTTATGGCTCCATTTGGATAAATAAATAGTTCATTATTGGGACAGGACAAAAATTGGAGTTTATTACTCTACATAAAGTCCATCCTCTATGTGAACCTTAGTAGGTATTTAATTTATACTTGACACACATTAGGTTTCCCCTCTAATGAACACTCTCATTCCCTCACATGAATGTTAGTTACTAGCCAGTGGTTAAAACAAATGTACAAAATGTACAAAAAAACAGCAAGTCCACCTTTACAGGAATACCTGTGATTACAGAAATAATCTGTTACTGTATAAATGAACATTATTGAATCAGGAACAATGTGGGGGAGATATCAAATGTAGAACAGCTATTTTCTCACTGGCATATTCTTAACTGTACTCCTTAGGAAAAAGAATGAAGCATATATAAAGAGCTAAGTACAAATCACTGACACCAACATTTCACCAATTTAAAGTATAGTCATTATTTCTAAATTTGCATATATACAAATTATATGCAAATGTACAAAAACCTTTGTCTTCCTTTTTGGTGATGTGTAAGTGTCCACCTTACATAATTGGTTGAAGTTTCACCACTGGAATCTAATGTTGAAACGTAATATCCAACAGAACTTGTAGAAAGTGAGAACCTCCCAATCCAAGCTAAAAAAAACAACAATTTTGAACAAGATCTGGAAATTTCCATTGGTCCACAAGGCAGTACTCAGATTGTTGACTGGAGCTGGCTATCAAGAACATGAGACCCTGTTGTTACTATAGCTACATTGGCTTTCAATTTGTTTCCAGACCCAACTCAAAGTGTCAAGTGTGACTTTTAAAACTCTACATGACTGGAGACTAGGATACTTAAATGGTTGGTTTCTTTCATATGAAGCTACCCATCTATTAAGATCTTCTAATACAGAGCCCCTCCTTTGCATTCCACCAATATTTGGTGTATAGTGGATTGGAATATCAAACAGGGTCTTTTCTGTGGTAGTGACACCTTGGTTCTGGAGCTCCCTATCTAGGCTGATCTGCCTTACTTTCTCTTCGATGCTGTTCCAGCACTTTGTGAAGAAACTCTCTTTTTAGAGAGCATAGTGGAGCTATGTGCCAGTGGAGCAAAATGTTTTGTTTTAAGCTATTTTAACAACTATTGTTACTTATTTGATCTCTTTTGTTGTTTTTTGTGAGCACTTTGAATATTTCATTGGAAAGGTAGGATTAGCTGTTATGGTTTGGAAAGGAATGAGAATTAGTTGAGTCGAAGCAAATTGGAGTGTGGGTGTATGCACTGGGGTCCTTGATTTAGGATTAGAGAACATGCTATCTGCTTCTTGGAATGTATTTATTTCTATTGTGTACTCTTTCATAGGTTTGAAAATAAAGCAAATATTTCAAAGACAACATAACTCTCCAGTGCTTTCTCATCTGAAAGAACTAAACCCTCAAACCTTTTTGTTGCTCATGAAAGCTGGAGAGCTTAGCCACATAACCAGAAAGATAAATGACAGGCCAGATGTTAAATAGAAGTTGAGAAGTATTAAATTGTACTGGATGCAACCTGCCTTCCTATTGTGACATTATCCATTATATCCCATGAAACTACTCTGTCATAGGTGAACAGTAGGGGTGTGTTTCTGAATGATTTATGAAATCAAATAACAGCTCATATATCTATCTTCCTCAGAAGTGAGTGGATCACAGTTTTGCCAGATACACCTTAGGAAACCAAATTTAAACATCCCTCAGAACAATCTATCTTAGTCACTCACTTAGTCACAAAGAACAATCTTAATCATGATACCTAACAATGACATTTCTATTGTATGTACATAGCTGAAATTATCCTGTCGCCAAGAGATCAACACTGAGTTGCTTTATCTTGAGGCAGCCTCAGGCTAGTAGAAGTGGGTATTTCTCAGAATAATTTTTACATGTTTGTTGAAATCCTTATCCTGTGACTTCCCATCCCTTCCAGTGTTTGTTTGCCCTTGTCTTTTTAAAACAAGCACAATTCTTTCTAGGGCTCCCCTCCACCTAGGGTTAAATAACCACTGGACAATATATATAACCAATCTAGTTCTGTCTTTGGAAAATAGCATACAACCTTTGGACAGTTTCATGTAACCAATGAAGAGGGGAAGCAGCATAATCACAGCAGCCTCCACCTCAAACTTTCATGCATTTGCCATCTCATCTGCACAGACCCTAAGCACATACAAGCTGCTTGTTGAAAGTTTATTGTAATTGGCACTTGGAACATTGTCTAAATTCCTCTGATGCCATTGATGCCATATGAAAAGGACGTCAAAACTCAATACATTGAAATTACATTTTCTTCTCCAGATAATATCTGAACTGCTTCCACAGAAGACTGGAGGTGTAAATGAGTGTTCTGGCTCGGCTTTATGAAATAAACTCATATCCATGCATGAGCCTCTTTGATACATGGAATGTTCATGAACATTTTAATTGTTCATAAGTAATCTGTCAGCATAAAGGATTTAAGATGAGAAACAGCTGTGTGCTATTAGTAGGAAGGGATGCAGAGAGGTGAAGAGGTCAGAATTAAGATAAATAAACCTGATCATGGTTTTTATAGGCACACATTTGTATAATTATAATTGGAAATAAGATTTTTTTTCTGTCTATAGTCCTATAATTTTAAACCACCCCAGTCTGCCCTCAGTGAACAGAATGAATAATTGCTTTTCATTTTCCTTCTGACATCATTTTACATATAAAAAAAACATTTTTTTACTCTAGGCAGAGTGTGTGGAATTTCTCAGTCATTCTTCATTTTGGTGATTTTTTTAAAAAACCTCTATTATCCCTAGAGTTCTCTTCTAAATCATTTGTGCCTTACTATTACTTCAAATAAGCAGGACATTTTTTTCAGCCAGAATACATTGGAACTCAGTTCCAGCACATCTCTGGTGGGTGCCATTGCCATTCTAAGAGAAAGAGGGAGGTGAATTCCGGCACCTTTTTTTCCAGAAAAATAGCACTGCAAATAAAGTATGTGAAAGATAAGCCAAAACGAACTCAAATTTATTAGATTAGATTGAATATTAAGCAAAGGGAGGAGAGAAGTTAATGTTGATGGCATATATAAAGTTCATCCATTTAACTTTTTACACACTTTTTCTTAAACCCAACTTCATATTGTTGACATGCCATTGTTAACTAATGAAGTGTCACAAGGTATAATTAGGGTGTTGTTATATTCTATTTTTAATGTATAAATAATGTATACATGTATAATGTATAAATATTCATAAGTTTAAGAAGGCCAATTAAGAAAGTCTCATAAGTTATAGATTCAAGAGTGGAATACTTTGATTTGCTGACTGCCCATGCATTACTTTCAAGGGTGTTTTTTTTAGCATTCAGAATGCAACTTGAATTGCTATACTAAAGAAACTACGTCCAATTCCTCTTTAATTCATGGCAAAATCCCTAACCTGTGGCTTTGTAGGTACTTTGTGAAACCAGATCCAAAAAGATACTTGTATATAATGCTCACTGTAGACTTTTGGTTACTCTGTGCCTAAAATTATTCTTGGTACCAAATAAAGTATTCCATTCTTTTTTGACCTCTTAACACTAGAAATTGGATCTGGCAAGGTTTTAAAGGTGAACTTATCTAAATTGCAGATTCTTAAACAATATGAGGACCAAGAAACAGCCATCCTTCAAAATTCACACTTCTCTAAATTTTGCAGTGCAGTTCTCAAACCAAGTAATGTGTAGAAAAATGCAAAAAGTAGGGTAAAGTGTGCATTAAAATGTATATGCTAGCGAAAATAACACTAAATGCATTATATCAGGGGAAATTGCTCTGCAAAAATGTCCATATTGGGCAAAATTGCCTACTAAGTGGGAGAAATTCGCACTAAAAATCAGATGAATGTTCATGAGCACTTTTCCCCAGAAAATTCACAGATTTGTGGAATTGCGGAAGAGCTGAAGACTGGAGAAATGAGGAACGAGAGAACCCGAAATGGATGGATTCACTTGTCCCTGCTTAACACCAGCAAGTTCTTCCTGAATCTCCAGCCATACTTTCCTTTTTGAAATGACCTAGCTTTCTCCTGGCAGGAACATGAGGCAGCCAGGTTTAAACCTATACATAAAATTCATGTTGAAATCAATTGGATTGAACCATGTTTAACAGTGACTGGATTCCACCACCATTTCTGGTGCATTTGTAGGCCAGGCCAATTAAAGCCATTGTTGCTAAGGTCGCACCAGTGCTATGGTCAGAAATCACTATAGCTGCACTTTCAATAAAAATGTCATTAGTTTTGGAAACAAACAAAAGTCGTGATAACACTTTAGAGCTTCAATCCACAGTAATTTGGCACAGGGCTTTCAGTGTGGCCACCCCTGTTTTGCGAAACAACATCCCTGTTGAGATATGGCTGGTGTCTACCACCTGTACTTTTCAGAAACAGTTACTATTATTATTATTTCTTACATTTGTATATCACCCTTCATCTAAATTGCTGAAGACTTCTTTATTTCAAGAAGTTTTTCCTGCCGGATTCCAGCCTTGGATTCATTTTCTTTTGTTTTTAGCCATTCTTCAGTTCTTGGTGTTGTTTTTAAAGCTGCTTTTAACTGTTTTCATGGTATGCTTTTAAATCACCCTGAGCTGCATATAAAAGATGATTCATAAATTAATAAATAAGGACAATGGTGATAATAATTTACAGCCAGAACATTTTCCCTTTCAGTATATCCAGCTCTTAGTAGAATTTAGAAAATATCTAATGAGTCATAAGAGGCTATCTATCTGCCTATAATACAGCAGTCGTGATGTATGGGGAACACATCTGGATGACCCCAGCAGTGTAACTTAAGGAAAAGGGATTTTCCTTAAGCTGTGCACTGAATACTATTTGAGTCCTGCGACATTTTGTGAAGAGAGATGATGGATAGGTGTAGCAGTGACTGGACCTATCTGACAGCACCCTTACATAGCTACTGACTGTGCTGCATTGTCATAGGAGTGGACATTAAAATACACTTAACTATCAGAGGAAGCAGGTTGAAAAGGTAGGATATCATTATTTCAAATATTTCTCCTTGCGGTTGCTGCTGGGCAGTTTCACTGTTTCTAAAGGACTGCTAAATATACGTGATCAGTTCATTTTGTAAGAAATGTATTATTATTATTATTATTATTATTATTATTATTATTATTATTATTATTTATATCCCACCCTTCCTCCCAAAGACGCTCTATGCTCTCATACCCTCCAACATATTGAGTGCCCAAACTGGGACTCGTGTCTTTCCATCCATGCTCCCATGTGAGTTGCATGACTCGCACGAAATCATGGAGCCCTAAAGACATGCTTTCTTGGGGCCCGTGCTCTCATGGCACCAAAAATGTGCATTTTGGGCAGTCACACAAGATGGTGCTCCCAAAAAGCATTTTTTGGACGGTGAGATTTCATGCAGAAATCACAGTGCCCCAAATGACTGCTGTGCTCTTGCAGGAAAAAAAATCCCATTTTTTTCTTCTGGGATACTTGTGGGGCATGCTATGTTTCCCGAGCGCACTTGGATACTTGGACTGTATGTTGGGAAGAATGATTATAAATGTAATTTAGCATGCATTTCAACAGGAAAGCTAAGTAGTTATGTCTTGCCCTTTGTGGAAAAAGTGCTTTTCAACTAATAATTTCATCATTTATAGCCTTTGGTTAAGGTGTAGGGAAATGGTGTTTAACATTTGAGCCATCATTCCATGTATACTTTGGATCGTCCTCTAAGAATACCAGAGCATCCTTCAATACACATAGTTCCCAGGTGGCCTGTATATTGGCAGTTTATAGGCAAAGCTTACTTAACTACAGCAGTAGAATGGAATCATTTGCCTTTAGGTGATTCTCTAGGCTTTCCTTAGTTATTACTTCTGTTAAACTGGTGAACTCTGTAGGCAGCAGCAGTCTCAGTCTTGCTGTAGCAGGAGCCAAGAAGACAGATGTTCTTGACTTTGTCTACTATTTAATTCATCAAGGGGTGATCTAAGCATTTTCTTACTCTGGAGTGTCAAACCATTTGTTCTTATTTCATACAAGAATGTCTTTATACACAGCCATATAACAAAGGTGTAACAAAACTCTACCAGTGTTATAGTGTCAACAAAATCAATGATGCAATGGTGGTGGGCTACTTGACCTCTTAGCAAGGTTCCTTGCCTTGCCTTAATATGCTTAAACCAATTTAAAAATTGTTGAAAACTCTAATTGTATGCCAGGGGTCAGCAAACTTTTTCAGCAGGGGGCCAGTCCACTGCCCCTCAGACCTTGTGGGGGGCTGGACTATATTTTGAAAAAATAATAATGAATGAATTCCTATGCCCCACAAATAAAAGCACACATTCTACTCATGTAAAAACATGCTGATTCCTGGACTGTCCGCAGGCTGGATTTAGAAGGCGATTGGGCCGGATCCGGCCCCCGGGTCTTAGCTTGCCTACCCATGTTGCATGCTGTAGATCTCCACCTGGTAAGTTTAGTTTACTAAATTTGTTAACCCCTTGCCACAACTGACAGACATCCCAAAGTAACTTACAGAACAAAAAAGGAATAAATTACAGAAAATACAATCTAACTAGACTGTGACTACAGCACTAGGACCCAGAACAAATATTATGTGGTATTTATCCCCAAATATTCCAGAATCATTTTTTTAAAGTCCTCCACCACATATCCAGGAATGGACACCTAACAGCCACCCAAAGACAGACTGATAGTGCTTTCTATTTGCCAGAGAAAGCAAAGCAAATATCCAATCATAGGTCAGCACCAATTGGGCAGCAGGCAAAAGTGCCACCATCAACAGGACCTCTTCTTCTGACTGTAGGGTCCAAAATGGTTTTAAATACTTGGGTCCCAAGCCACTTTGGGCCTTGTATACTCACACTAGCACCTTGAATTGGGCACAGTAGCTCTCTGCCAACCAATGCAGCACTTTTAGGACTGGTGGTCCATGTTCCCATATAGAATCATAGAATCATAGAATCATAGAATCATAGAGTTGGAAGAGACCACAAGGGCCATCGAGTCCAACCCCCTGCCAAGCAGGAAACACCATCAGAGCACTCCTGACATATGGTTGTCAAGCCTCTGCTTAAAGACCTCCAAAGAAGGAGACTCCACCACACTCTTTGGCAGCAAATTCCACTGTCGAACAGCTCTAACTGTCAGGAAGTTCTTCTGACTCCCCACTTAGCCAAGCTAGAAGCCTCATTCTACACTAGCTGCAGCCTTTGGTTTTTCTTCAAGGGCAGCTCCTGCTGAGCATTTGGGAGAAGTTTCAGCTGCAATTTACCACTGAATTATCAGTTTTCTCATCATTGTTTTTACTTATTTAAACCTTTTGTTTATTTTAAAGCCTTGGTTTTTTTAAAAAAATCTCCCTTTCTAAACAATGTGATTTCCGCAACACTTGTGGTTTAAACTTTATTTTTTCATCCAAAATTCTTGGAATAAATGTTTAAAAATTAAACATTATTTTCAACCACACCGTTCTAGTTATGGCTTGATGTTTCTAAAGCAATTTGGAGGCAGAAAGAAATATGAAATAACTGGCTACTGGCTTTGTTCTTATGCATTTCTCTTTTCTGGTTGGAAATAAGTGCCTTATATGTGCTATATCTCTGTAACTGAGACTAAATACAGCTTTAAAAAAGAAGCACTGGTAGATCTTGATCCGAAAGATGAGAATACAGTTATTTGTATCATGTCTGGGGTTGGTACAATTTCAGGAAATTACCTTTCCCGAGATGTAGTCTGTTTTGTCAGCTTTTTCTTTCAATCTCAATTGAACATGTTTAATGTAACATTCCTGTTAATGGCTCTTCAATGGGGCTAGCCTGGCTTCCATCCAAGTACTTCAGTTTAGCTGATGTATGGAACCTGGCCAACTTATTTTAAACAAAATCTTTTTCTGGCTTGCCGTCAGCCTTATTATAAACAATTGTGCCTATGTTACAAAGGCAGTGCAACATCATGTTTTGTAAAGTAGTGCTTGCATAGCTATTTCGCCTAAGTATTTAAGTTTTAGTGGCCTGTATCTTAGAACTGGGGAGTTCTTGCTTCGTAGCTCAGCCTACTTACGGCTTATTGTAGTACGTTCATGCTGAGAGTTGATTCTGTAAGAAAAAGGCTACCAGAATGATAAAGGGGATGGAGCAATTCACATATGAGGCAAAGTTCCAGCATTTGGGACTTTTTTAGTTTGGAGCAATGGCAAGTAAGAAATGACATGACAGAAATTTACAAAAATTATTCATGGCATAGAGGTATTGGATAGACCTTGAGGATATCCAATAAAATTGAATGCTGGAAGATTCAGGACAGATAAAAGGAAATACTTGATGCAGCACATAGTTAAGCTATGGAACTCATTTCCAGAGGAGACTGTGATGGTCACCTATTTGGATGGCTTTAGAAGATGATTAGACAGATTCCTGGAGGACAAGGCTATCAATGGCTACTAACCACGGTGGTTGTGTTCTACATCCGTCGGCAGAGGCAGTTGCTGGGAATTGCAAGTAGGCAGAATGCTGCTATGCTCATGTCCAGCTTGCAGGGTTCCCACAGATGTCTGGTTGTCTGCTGTGAGTTGCTGGACTAAAGGAGCCATTGACCTGACTCAGGAGGTCTCTTCCTCCTGAGAGTAGTAGTTCATAAGCTACAGTGGTTAAGCTCGTAACTGAAGATGAGATCTCCTCTGATCTGCTGTTGCTCTGTGGTTCCAGTCTGCATTGCCCTTTGCATTTTTTACACTCTCCAGAATTCCTCATATAATTTCAGATTTGGCACAAGTGCTGCTCACAACACTTTGCTCTACTTTATGCAAAATTTGGAAATCAAATCCAGAAGAATTGCAGATTTTGAACACACAATGCCAAATCCAGAAAGGAGGAAAGACAGGAAAGATGTTTGGTTTTTTAAAAAAATCAAAATCTTGAGATAGACCAACTTTGGGAAGCAACACTAATAATGATGGTGACCTACCTTGAAAGTTGTTGCAAGGATATATGAGGGAACAAAGTAAAACACCGTGGCCACTCTAAAGCATTGTATAAACGCTAGGGATTTTTAAATTTATATGCTGGCTTTCTGTACTTAGCTGTATATTGTTGTTATTCTGTCCAGGCATGACTTCTCAATTCCCACTCCTCTCTATACAGATTACTGTGGGAAGGGATGCAGGTGGTGCTGTGGTCTAAACCATTAGAAGGTAGGCGGTTTGAATCCCTGTGATGGGGTGAGCTCCCGTTGCTCTGTCCCAGCTCCTGCTAACCTAGCAGTTTGAAAGCATGCCAGTGCAAGTAGATAAATAGGTACCGCTGTGGCGGGAAGGTAAACGGTGTTTCCGTGTGCTCTGGTTTCTGTCACAGTGTTCCGTTGCTCCAGAAGTGGTTTAGTCATGTTGGCCACATGACCCAGAAAGCTGTCTGTGGACAAACAGCAGCTCCCTCGGCCTGAAAGCGAGATGAGCGCCGCAACTCCAAAGTCACCTTTGACTTATAGCTGACAACTTTTCCCTTTTATTGCGAGGAATCCTATTTGGAATAAGGGAATTTCCCTTTTAAAAAGGGAAACATTGACAGCTGTGCTTTGACTGGACTTAACTGTCCAGGGGTCCTTTACGTTTTACTGTGGGAAGAATTTGTTAATGAAGGATTTAGTTGGTCTAATTTGCTCTTTTATTTGTGTGTGATCCATGCAGCAGCATCTAGGTACCTGGGGATAGTTGAACTTAAGAAACAATTAAGAACACAGAAATCTGCCTTATATGAACGCTGACCATTTGTCCACCTCACTCAGTACTGTCTGAACTGACTGGCAGTGGCTCAGCAGGCTTTCATAAAGGGGTTCCTTCCAGCCCCACCTGGAGATTTTGGGGACTGAACTTAGGATCTTCTACATGTTGAAGCAGATCCTTTTCCACTGAGCTCCAGGCTTCCCCCATTATTCACATTACATGTAAATCTCTTGAAACCAGCAGTTTAGGGTTTAGGACAGCCATGGCCTGACATTGCTACCAGTTACAGTTTGCATATTTCCCCCAGACAGTTGTTCTCTTAACATTAATTATTGGAAATGCCTGGTTTGTCTTGTTTGCATCCACAGTGAAAAACACTCACTGGTTCCTGCAGGTCAAAAGAATTAGGAGTACTGCTAGTATGTGCAGATAATGCTCTGTGAGTCTTTCTGACAGCCTAGATTTTTCACGCTCGTTCACAGTAAATATGCAGCTCAATGTAACTGACACCAGCATATTAGAGGATTGCCTGGTTTTCCTGTTTAACACCTCTTAACCCTGTCTAAACAAATTATTTACCAAGGGCTTTACTGGCAAACAAGGATTCTTTCCTTCCAAATAAATGCACAAGACCGACTGCAGCTGTTCCATCAGCAATTGCTTGGGAAAGTTAAGTGTGGCAAGTAGGCAGCTGGAGGGGTCTCTGTTTTAGAAGAGACACGCTTTGCTATATTCTGTGACCAATCTTCTGACTGAAAGAAACAGCCACAACCATATCTGAACTAGGAGTCCTAGGAGGACTGTACCATCTCATCTTTCAAATGAATGCTTACTCACATCAAAACCATGCAGCCAATGAAGGAGAAGCCTAGCTTTTCTCCTACATGTCATTTCCCTTTCTGTGTGGATTTTTTAAATTTATTTTTAAATATGAGATGGCATTCAAACATGTGACTTCCGCCTGAATTCTTGAGTGGGGGTGCACTCTTAGGAAGACTGCTCCTTCCCCTCCCCCCCCGGCAATGAAATAGATCAGACAATTCTGTACACTGCAAAACAGAGGCAAATTCACACAGAATTATGCATGCTATTTTTTCCTTTGTACAGTAGGCTACATTGCTGACATGCAAAAGCCAAAGGTTTCTACATACCCACTGGCACCCATATCTCTTTATGCAGTCAAGCAGTTCATCTCTGAAGTTCCTCACCACTGTCCTACAGTTTTTCAAGAGTCTCCTGATATGACTAGTGATAGATGTCGGCCTTGGATGTTACCCTGGTGTGTCTCACACCTTAAGTGAAACTAAAAAGTTCCTGGTTAGGCAAAAAGCAGATGTAAAGAGAAAGCTATCTTTATAGTAGCAGAATTGTAGATTAATTTTGGGTGCTGAAGTAGGTAAAAGGGTCAGTTGTTCTGGGTAACAGCCAGATTTGATGTTTTCAAAGATGAGGACCAGTCACTACTTATTCATCCCAGAATGCTAGACATAACCTGATACCTGCAAGAACATAGTCAAAACTGGGGGTACCAACTTGAATAAAATATTGGGGGGAGGTAAGCCCCACCCCACATAATTTATCACATGATGCCGTGCACACACACCTTTTGAATGGCAATGCCAACTTGGGGGGCGGCCCCTTCAAGCTTTTTAGGGACCCCTTGTTCTCCCAGTCGTTGTCTCCTACTGCAAAGACTAAATCGGTCTGTATCTTTGATTGAGTTTAACAGACCACAAAGCTTAAATGCTCAGCCAAATTGTTCTGCTTTTAAAAAACTGTTTTCTGATTCCCCAACATTTAGCCTAATGAAGAGTTCAGAGAACCCAAAAGCTTACACACTATTTTCTGACATTTTGGTTGGTTTTGATAAAGGAATTGCTCAACTATGGGTTTTGGAGTTTTTACTCCAGTTGGATTAAAGGCTTATCCAGGGATTTGTGTGGTTTCCCTTGGAATGGGTGATATGGTTCACAAATCATCTAGATTTGTCTTATCAACCTTACTCTTCATCTTCAGATTTCCCTAATACAGGAACATAGAAGGCTGCCAGACTATTGGTCAATCTACCTCAGCAGCAGTAGCTCTCCAGGGTTCTGCTCTGGTCTTATTGACATGACTAATGTATACACGTGGTTATAGACAGTTTTGGTATATAGCAGCCTTCCCATATGTTAGCTCACCAGACTGCTTCACCACCACAAGAAAAAGTGAAGCAACAGTTTTAGGACTTCGGGTCTCTTACACAAGGCGAACCTTCTACTTTCCAGTAGAAGCTGTACAGTAAACTAAATTTGGCTTAATTAAATCACATTTCTATGGAGTTCAGCATAAGTGAAATTGAGAGTTTAATGTATAGAATAAAAGCATTTTGGGTTGCATCCAGCTAAATCATTGCACACATGGAACAATTTCCATAAGTGCAACAGAATGGCCCATCCTTCTCACTCCCTGCACACACACACTACAAATCTGCATTTGGCATTTACCCAAAACTCTGGAGAAAATTTGCTGGTGGTGCAGGAAGAAACAAGGGACAGGAAGTCCCAGGGCACTTGCGGAAGCTGTTTTGCATGCATGATGAAGTTAGATACAGTGGTACCTCTGGTTACAAACTTAATTCGTTCAGTAGGTCCGTACTTAACCCGAAACCGTTCTTAACCTGAGGTGCACTTTCGCAAATGGAGCCTCCCGCTGCCGCTGCGTGACTTCCGCTTGCATCCCGGGGCAAAGTTTGCAACCAGGAGCATCTACTTCCGGATTAGCGGAGCTCGTTTCCTGAAGCATTCATAAGAAGGACGGTATGTAACCCGAGGTTCCACTGTACAACCCATTCTACCTAACATTTTCAAAAACAATATGTGAAGCAAGTTGACCTAAAAGAAAAGAAAACTGTAGGCTGCATACAATCTACTGGACTCATACTGGGAAGCTGATCTGTGTGGCAAGAGTGTTGTTCTATCTACTGCAGTGACATTAACACCCAAACAGGAAGTGGACAATGGAGTATTCACTGGCCTTGGTGTGTGGGTGTGGGTGTCTGTGTGGGTGGGTGGGCATGCTACTATCACTGCAATTGTGTCACAGATGCTGGCCAGAATCCAAAACAGAGTTATGCATATTTATGATAAATGAATCCGATGGGTTTAAGTATTCCTGACTGAATTGGACCGTAGCCTCTGTGCCTCCTATGAAATGCACCCCGTTAATCTATTTCAACTGGCAGAGATCAGTATGGATATTGGCCCAGTTCCTATGCGACCGACATGTGGCAATTGTGCTGACTCAGTCTGCTGTGCACCCACAAATTCTTCTGTGGATGTGACCTAGAACATCACATACCATGACATTCTTTGCTGACTGAGCCCGCCCCGATCATAAGGCTCAGAAATGTCCCATGCATATACCAAGTAGACCTCCTAGCTGACAATTTGCATGGAAAGCCTTTTGAAATGGTGACATACATTGCATCATTTAAAGTACAAATTTTAGATTTTTATTTAAACTTTGTAGAAGGCTAACTCAGAAAGACACCGAGTGATTGGGCAGAAACTGCAGCGCTCACTGCATAACAAATGACACAAGAGGCTACACTGTTTGCTTGGCTGGAGTTGCTCGGCCTTTCATATGCTTTGCATGTGTTCCATGTCTCTTTGCAGCTGAAGTAAAAGTCTTTCAAAGAATTAAGCCTCTAATGAGTTGCAACTCATACCTCTTCTGCTGAAGGCCTCGTATATCATGCAATACAAATCACTAACAATAAATAAACACTTTTTCACTTAAGGATAAATTTGCTACCTTGTTCTGATCTTATGAAAATACTCCTTTCTTAAACATAATGTCGTATTGTTAGTCTCTGCTGGCACATGGAGTTTAGGGCCCATTCTCCCTTAAAGAAATAAACAGTGAAGTGTTATCTGAGCCTCGTGTAGTTAAAAAATGTCTGCTGCTTGGCAGCAAAATTTGTTACCTTCAGACAGTCTATCTTTGTGCTAAGCAGCTTTAACTTATTACTCTTTTATGAGGAAGCCCCAATACGCTATTCTTATCCAGCCCAAGTCATGGATTTAGCAGAAAAGTCATTGGTCTGTTAGGAAGCAGGACATCTCTAAAATCCACACATGTTTGTCAGACTTGCAAGATTCTGGCCACTTTGTGCTTAATGTTTATGGGTGGAATTCAACGTCACACTCTTCCAATTATTCCATCTGGGCAAGCATTGCTGCTTGCCAGATGGAACAACTCCCTTGCTCTCTCTGTCATGTGCTGTTCTGGGGCTTCTCCCGATCCCCCCCCAGCCAATTTTAGGAGGGGGGAAGTGTGGGGCACATAGGGGAGGAGAGGGGGTGGGAATCACGCTGCCCAAATAGAAGTCCTTGCACAAAGCTCTGCTGACAGGGTTGGGTAGGTGAATCCCAGCCCATCTCTCTCTCTCTCTCTCTCTCTCTCTCTCTCTCTCTCACACACACACACACACACACACTTGCCAACTTAGAAAGGTGATACTAGCTTCTGAAGGCTGCATGTCAGAGCCTTGTAGAAGGTGCTGTTTCCCAACTGTTTCTTTTCTTGCCCCTCCCCTCTGTGCTCTTGCTCCCAATAGCTCCAGTCCAGACCTGTGTGCTCGCAGAAGTGGGTTGCCCACACACTGATACACTTACCTATGGTGGCGATCTGTTGGGCAGAAGTAATCAACCCCAAATCCAAGCCTCTCTATTTCCACAGAAAACTGTGGCTGTGGTCATTTTTCCACTTCCAAATACCAATGACAGCTTGGCAATTGCTCAGTGCTCTGAGCTCACTTTTCCAATTTATGTCAGGAACTGCACTTGAAGGCTTGATGTCAACAGAGGTTCAATACAAGGAACTGTATGTATGCATCATTTGAGTTGCCCTGGTCCAAACCTTTTCCAGAACCACAATGTCTTTTGAGGTAAAGTGACCCTTACTGTACACAGTATTCTGAGTACAGTCGCACATCAGATTTGCACAACAGCATTCTGATATTGGCAGTTTTATTTTCAGCCTTTCCCTTAAGTGCAGGAACCTGGGGCATTTCAGTTAGCACCATGCAAGAGTATAGTTGTTGGCTGGCTAGGAACTCATGTAGTCTACAGTTAGCCATGACCTTACATGGTGCTTCTTACCGTAGCACATTGCTGCTATACCCGATGTCTACTGGCAAGATCAGTAGTTTCACTCCCCTTCTTCATCAACCCACATATGGTGACAGGCAGTTCCACTAAGCTGCTGGTGAGTGAATACCACCACGAGGGGAAATACATATAGCTTGTATGCACCAAATGAGTAACAAATGTGCATTTGAGATGATGGTATGGGAAGAGCATAAAGAGGTGATCTCAGATGAGTCACCGTTTCTCCGTTTCCCACTCTAAAATTGGTTAAGCATCGTTAAGAGGATTATTGGGATAAGAATTGGGGAAGTGCCATGGACATTAATAACAAACAATAAGTAAAAGAAGCATAGAGAACAGAGTCAACACAAAGCTCCTCTTGCTTTTAATACACTTGGGTTGCACACAATGTTTCCCCCCATCTCTTCCAAAGATCCTTTCCCCCTGTTTCACAGATGCTCACCTTCACCTCTCTCTTAACTAGCAGATGTTTGAAGTATTCCCTTTCAAACCTTGGCTGTCTAACAGAGCTGGGTTGGGTTTTGTTTGCAGCATGAAGTAGGTAAAAAATTTCTGGCCAGTATCAATGTTACAATATTTGTTCCCAGGGTATCTGGAGACTCTTTGTCCATTTGTCATGCGCAACCTATTAATCAGTTCCATGTTGAAAATCTTACGTGGTCGTGTGATGATTGCCAACAAACTGTCTCTGCAGCCCAGCAGTCCATCCTCTTATTTCAAACAAGACTCTTAGCAGTCCTATGAATTAGCGATGTCCATGTACACATGAAAACACAGACCCAAAATCCACGGCAGAGATTTTTTAAAAATCCGATCCTGACTTTGCTTTTGTTGTTGTGGTTAGAACTTAGATTCCACCTGCAGCCTTATGCTGGAGGGAACAAGAAAAGTGCCACGGGCCCTCTTTATGTATTCAGTGGGATCTGATAGATTATTAATGGACCCGGTCCAGCTGTGCTCTCATCAGGTTGATTTAATGGCTTTTAAGAGAAACCATAAAAGTGTTTTTGGGTAGTTTTAGGCCCCAGCTGTTCCATGCAGCACTGCCTCATTTTGCAAGCTCAGTTAACTATAGATTAATGATTGTGAAATGGCTTCTTTGACGGTATATAACTTTTCAAAGGGGCAGGTCTTCTAGAAAATATGGTTTACTGAAGATAATTATATAAAGGGTTGCAAAAAATGAGGAGGAAAAGACTTAACCTTTCACTATGACCGGGATAAGATTTTCCATATGCCAAGCATGGTCTGTTGCTTGACCGTGATTCATAATATTTTGTGCACAAGTGTTTTCAAGTGGGGTTCCTCCCATCCCCTGCCTCCCATCCACCGGTCTTTTCTGGGATCATGACTTTGTTTTCATTATCCAGCAAAAAATCATTTTAGACTAATCGTATACTGATGTATTGTTTTTAAACCACTCATATGCACCCTCACATATAGGCATATGTAAATTTTCTCTCTCTTACACACACACACACACACACACACACACACGATAACGCACATACTCTGTTTCTCACATATATGCATATGGGCACATGTACAACTATCAAACAGGACAGTCAGAGATGTTCAAAAAGCTGCTTCGGTACATTTTTATGGGACTTTCTGTAGCATTTTAGTGTATACTTTAATCAGGGGTACCTAAACTTTTCTCAAAGAGGGTCAGATTGGATGAAGTGAACATGCGTGAGGGCTGACCAAAGTTGTTGAGCTTTTTTACAATTTTGCGCCAAGGTTGATGAGCTTTTTTTAGGATTTTACCCCAGGACATATACTGCCATGGGGGCCAGATTAAAGCGACCGGTGGGCCGGATTAGGCCCCCAAAATGGACTTTGGACATGCCTGCTTTCTGCTTTAAGTCGTTTAGGAATACACTTAATCATATAATCACTTGAAGCTGCTGAATGGACACTTCACAGTGCAAACTTGCGCATAAGTAAGTCTGAATGTCTTCCAAGGGGCTCATAGAGCAATCCTATGCATGCTTAATCAGAAGTCCTATAAAGTTAAAGAGGGCTTACACCCCAGGTAAACTGGTATAAGCTTGCAGCCTTACTCACAGCTAAGCATGCACTGGATGGCAACTTAAATAATATTAACAGAATAACATGTACTTGATTATTGGCCAACTAGACTTCTTACACACATGTGCTGCTTGTTCTTGGGGAAAGTGGTCCATATCAGTATCTGAAAATCAAACATCAATCATGTTTTACGTCTTGAATATAGCAGGGGATAAATTTGAAAAGACTTGAGAGATGATTTGTTGTAAGAGCTTTTACATTAAAAGCACCCTCTGAATGTTAAACAGATGGTTTTGGATTAAATCCATTGTTTGAGCCCTGTGCTCAATCTATTAACTAAACAGTTCACTTTAGCAAGCCAATGGAAAAATATACAGGTTCTAGAGTTTTCCACAGACTAACTACTTGAGGTAAAATTGTGGCAACTGGCTAAAAAGACTGCCAAAAAGATGGCCAGCAGAAGGAACTGTTGCAGCCGCACAATTGTGATTGTGGTCTCCTCTTTGATTACTAGGAAACTCTATCAGAGCTACTAGGAACTACAAACAGATGCCCTATAGACACATACTTGCATATGAAGCGCAGAGGTGGGGCTTAGAAGAATGCAACATAAAATGACAACTGCAAGGAAAACAAGAAGAATGGATATACCGTATTTTTCGCCCCATAGGATGCACCGGCCCATAGGACGCATCTAGTTTTTTGGGGGGGAAATAAAGAAAAAAAATATTTTCCCCCCAGGCTGGGGTGGGGGAAGCCCAAGTTTCTCCCACCCCAGCCCCCAGAACAGGCTGCTATCCGCTAGCTGTGGGAGAGCCACGCGACTTCGCGTGGCTCTCCCACGGCTAGCGGAGCACTGTGCGAAGCCTGAAGCTTGGGGCGTGCTGAGCTCAGCGCGCCCCAAGCTTCTGGATGCAGGCAAGCGCTCGGCTAGCCGTGGGAGAGCTGCGTCTCCCATGGCTAGCGGATAGCTTCCAGAAGCCTGGAGAGCGAGAGGGGTCGGTGCGCACCGACCCCCCTCGCTCTCCAGGCTTCAGCGAAAGCCTGCATTCGCCCCATAGGACGCACACACATTTCCCCTTCATTTTTGGAGGGGGAAAAGTGCGTCCTATAGGGCGAAAAATACAGTAATCTCAGTGGAAATGACCTCCTGGCCTCCATCCTAGGCGGAGGGAATTGTTGCTGGAGCAATATTTTGTTATTACTGAAGAACTGTGGGCTGGAGAATACTATTCCTGGAAGCCTTGAGATCAGTGGATGGGTGTTTTTTAATTGCAATTCTTTTTGCTTTGGTTTTTAAATTGGTATATCTCTTTGCCACCCTGCGTTCTTTGGGGAGGAAAGGCAGGTTATAAATTCAATCAATCACACGAAACAATTAATAAAATCACTTGCCTTGTCTTATACTCCAGGTACTTCTTAACAAGCTTGAAGGACAACCTCTTTTTCTTGTTCGTCCTCCATTCTATGAATGGAAATCATCACAATGCCTTATCAATGAATATATGATTCTCTTTTCTGTCACTTCAGTATTTTCAAAGCACAGCCCATATATACTGATTTAGCAGTGAGCCAAGGGAAAACCCCTTTTAACCTCTCCAAAACTGTAAAGGCGGCACTCGCAGAAAAAACTCACATGCCAGTTTGAAATTGGATAGTATTCATCCCCTCAAAAAGGGATACTAAATACTTATAAATAGTATTCAGTTATTCTGAGTAAGTAAGTAAGTAAGTACCGGTAAGTAAATAAATAAATAAGAAAATAATAGAATGCTTCCTTAAAAAATTTTTTTAGGACACAAGGTGATGTGGACTATCTCTGAAGCTTTTGATGATTAATCATGTCAAAGGATGAAATCAAAGCCCACTTCTGTGTAGACATATATAGGATTGCAAAGTACATTACTTCAGAACTCAAACATTGCTGATTTTAGGGGAAAATAATCTCATTGCTGAGTTTTTTTTGCTTATCAAGAGTGTGGTTTAATCGCTGCAAAGGAAATGACTAACCGCCATCAAATAAACTAATAATAGTGAAAGTCAGAAAACAGAGTTAAGAGATTCTGGGCCAAACCAGATGAGGTGTGACAGATCTGATTGGCTAGTAAAAAGAAAAGAAGTCCACCCCTTTTGACATAGTCCTCTTTCTGTTCCTCATTCAAGGTGCTGATCACCCACTTTAAAAACCATAAATGGTTGAGGATCAGGATATCTGAAAGATGACCTTCTGTCACATGAACTAAACATTCACTTGTGGCATCTGGAATATCTTAATTATTATGCGGTCTTGTGAGGTGCAGAGAGCAGGGACACTGGATCCGGCATTTTGCATTGCGGCACCTAAAATGTGGAACACGTTGCACTGGGAAGATCAGGCAATCTACCTCACAGTACCTCGATAGTACTGTTGATCAAAACACCTTCTCCAGGCGTGTCTTTTCTGGACTTGATTCTGACCTCAGGTTATTTTCTGGCTTATGGAACCTTAAGCTCTTTTAAGATGAAACTATTGCCGTTCAATTGTTTTTATTGTTTGATCATTTTGTTTCCTTATAATGATTTTTATGCAAGTTTTGTTAACTGATCTGAGGGTCCTATTGGACTGGAAAATGCAGGTATAATAACATAACATAATATAACATAGCACAACAATATAACATATTGATAAATAAACCATCAGCAGACATATGTGAAGAATATTGATCAAGTAGACCTGGGTGTTTGTCCTCTTATTCAAGTGCAGTTGAAGTTAAGTTCAGCTTATTTTATAACATTTGATGCTCAAAGGCATAACAGGAGTTTCCGTTTATGTATATTAGATGCAGATCTTACACGTGGGAAAGATGTTATCCTAAGCAAAGTTGGGTATTTCTTTGTAATCCAAGAAGCCTGTTTTGTTTCATGTATCACCTTGTTCAAATTTTACTGGTATTGAACCTTTGCAGGGGGAGCAATATATAAGCATTTCACATTTCATTTCTTGTGTAATGTCACACTCTTGGTCTCTCTCTAATTGTAGTTCTTCACTTTCTCACATTGTGTGGATAGTAGGTGGGAGCGAACCCCCACAAAGCAATCTACTGTCTATCAAGGACTGTGTGATACAACATGAACACTAGAAATATCTAATATGTCTTTGGCACTCCTATATATTCTATTTATTGCTCTGGGCAGAATGGAAATGGAAAGAATTAACTTAATAATAGATCTGACCTGGTTGTTGCAGCAGAAGTTTTTTTTTTAACCACCCAGTTATTTTGGCAATCCATCAATATAGTCTCTCACACACTTTCTACTCTTTATTCAGAGAAGCCGCTTGACTGCCATTTTTATGCTGCTTTCATTAGAGACAATCACTTAATTTACTGCCATATCAGAGTTATTGCAAACTTAAGACTGAAGCCTGTAAAATGTTCCTTTGTTCTACCTCATAAAAAAAGAGTGCTCCCAGAATATTCGTTAAATCATAGAACTGAAACTGGTACAAAACACTGTTTGAGATGGGGGGGGGGGGAATCCATCTTCAATGTCTCAGATGCAAAATGAGTCTGTTTTAAAAACATTTTAGAAGTTGTGAGGGTTTGGGGGTTTTTCATTCACAAGTCAGTTATGCATGCAAAGAAAACGATTTTGTCAACTTCACTGAAAAAGAATCTATTATGCTACTGTGGCTTGGATTAAAACCACTCCTTTATCTACAAAAAGGTGTTCTGCTTGTCTCTTGTAAGAGGCTTACTGGTCTTCCACAGTTGTTTTAACATGAGTCCAGCAGCAACTCAGATGAGTCTAATCAAGTCTTTAAATAGGGATCTTTGCAATAGTTTTGAGGATGGAATTGAAACAACTCAAAGAGTGTATACATACAATAATGTTTGACGTCGGCAACATATGTGACAAATAGGATTGTCTCAGAACATTAGCCCATTGGATCTCGGGCTCTTGAGCCAGGGAGCCCTGAATTGGAACATGCATAGTCTCTACCTCGCATCCTGCACACCAAGAAACTGCTGCCTTCTAGTCAAGAGATCCACATTTCTACATAACCCTCTCAGCACATACAACATACTTGGAGGAAAGGGTGAAAAGTGCTAGGCTACAAACCAGAGGCCTTCAAGTCCTTTAACCAGGCATAGGCAAACTCGGCCCTCCAGAAGTTGTGAGACTACAGTTCCCATCATCCCTGACCACTGGCCCTGTTAGCTAGGGATGATGGGAGTTGTAGTCCCAAAACATCTGGAGGTCCAAGTTTTCCCATGCCTGCCTTTAACTCTGCAAGGAAGGGAAGGAGTCTGGAAGAGGTGATCTGACCCCAGAGGCACGAATGACTCGATCACACTATTAGACCGGCGGGGGGGGGGGGAGGGTATGTGTTCTCCTCTAAGAGGACAGCCTCTGATTGAAGATGGTTATTATAAGGGCTGTCTAGTCCAAGTCTTCTCCAGAAACCCACACATTTGTGGAATCTTCGCTAAGCCAAGACAGGATTCTTATGAGAGCTTCGCTGCTTATGGGCCTGTGAGTGTCATTAATTGGGACAAAACACGTCCCCAGTATATACTGCTATTCCATATTTTTAAAAAGTAGATCTAGTGGTGCAGCTTTAAGCATCAGCTTGGAAAATATTGGCCTTTCCGAAAGCACGAGATCCAGAGTGGATGCTACTGCAATGCAAGCAGTGATTAAAAACAAATGCTGTGGTGCTTTGCCTAATTATATTACTAAAGGACTATTTCTGAAATGCATTTCTTCAGATGTGAGATCAGGAAATCTGTATTCTATTATCACTCCTTTTGGCTAGCCCGGCCTTCCCCAGCATGAAACTTGGACAATGGCAATGTGTGAGGCTGGCCATGTAACAAACTGGCAAGTGGAGCAGGATTGCCAGGCTAGATGCAGATGAGGGACTCTTCTTATTGGTCAGCTTATTTTATGCATGGTGAAGAGTTTGTGGAGGAAGGAGAATGTCAGCTGGAGTGTTACATGCCCCTGACTACAACAAAGGTATGAGGAAAATGCTACACTTGTAAAATTCTACATATTATGAAACTGTTAAAGTCACAGGAAGCGTTTTGAATCTGGCGAGGGTATCTGCTACTTTAGAAAAGGAGTCTAAAGAATTTAGGGAATTGAAATCAATGAGAAACATAATGCATTTGGTGCAAAAGAAGTTCCAAAGGAGAAGTGCTTGGACTATACAAAATAACATCTGAAAGTGTTTTCAATTGGCTTGCTAGTAGCTTTCTATTAAAGTATAAGGAGACAAGAAGGACCCTACTGGGTCGGACTAAAGACCCGTCTAGTCTAGCACCTTGTTCTCATTGTGACCGACCAGATGTCTATGGGAAGCCTACTAGCAGGCTGAGTGCAACCTAGAATGTCGGTGCGCATGCTTTTGACTGTGATAGATGCCCTCATTTAAGGGCATAGGAAGCTCCAGAATACCAAGTCAGACTATTGGTCCATCAAAGTCAACATTGTCTACATCATGGATGGGAGCCTCAGGTCTGGGAGCCAGAGATGACCCCCAAGGCCTCTCTAGCTGGTCCTCAGAACTTACCCCAGAAGGAGATTGTTGGCCGCTTTGAGACTGCTTTGGGTAGTGATAAAGCGGGATATCAAATCCAAACTCCCCCTCCTCCTCCTCCTCCTCTTCTTCTTCTTCTTTCTTCTATATTATCCTGACCCACCCCCTTGCAGCCTTCTTTTGAGTGAGTATTGCCTGGCTGGAATATGTCTTTGAACTTGGGTCAGATTTCTTGCTTGACTGCATGGAGGATAGAGAGTGCTGTTTGAGTAGGTGTAAAAAACCAGCCTACTGTGCAGAAAAAGAATTCACATTTGTTGCTCCACTCACTTTTGTTGGTGGTCCTGTCCAGAACGGGCATGCAGCCCCCTGAAGATTGTCCAGAATGGAATGCGGACCCCGGGGTGTGAAACGTTCCTCACCATTATAACTTGATTGAGTTTGCACTGAAAGGCAAAATGATCTAATCCTCACTTTCTGCAACACATGAACTGAAACCCAGCTGCCCTTTGAAATTTGCATTTGGTAATGCAGTTCTCCAGCCAAGTAATGTGAACTAAAATGCTTATGTAAAATGTGTGTATAATTACATATATTAGTGAAAGCAACATTACTTTAGGGAAAACTGCATTGTAAAAATGTGTATATTAGGCAAACCTGTATACCAAAATGTGCATCTTATGAGAAATTAGCCCTAAAATACTGATGAATTTTCATTAGCGACTTTTGAAAGACCTACATTGGCTCCCAGTACGTTTCCAAGAACAATTCAAAGTGTTGGTGCTGACCTTTAAAGCCCTAAACATCTTCGGTCCAGTATATCTGAAGGAGCGTTTCCATCCCCATTGTTCTACCTGGACACTGAGGTCCAGCGCCAAGGGCCTTCTGGCGGTTCACTCATTGCGAGAAGCCAAGTTACAGGGAACCAGGCAGAGGGCCTTCTCGGTAGTGGCACCCGCCCTGTGGAATGCCCCCCCACCAGATGTCAAAGAGAACAACAACTACCAGATTTTTAAAAGTCATCTGAAGGCAGCCCTGTTTAGGGAAGCTTTTAATTTTTGATGCATTACTGTATTTTAATATTTTGTTGGAAGCTGCCCAGAGTGACTGGGGAAACCCAGCCAGATAGGTGGGGTATAAATAAATTATTATTATTAATTATTATTATTATTATTATTATTATTATTATTATTATTATTATTATTATTATAAAAAATAGCTAACTGATGTGGAAATGGGGAGAATTGAATTTAGGACTGGAAAAATTAGAAACTGAGAGAAACCAAGACTGGCATATTTGCCCATCCCTACCATTGGAAAGAGAGCTGTGATATTTACCTGTTCAGCTCAAATGTGATGCTTCTCAATAGCATCAGGAGTAGTAAAGACCAGTGAAATTAAATCATGCACATTGGCACTAGCCTTTCCATAGGTGCCCTGAAATTTGCCTAACTAGGGAGTATTTCCTGAGGCAAAATTTATCTGCCAGCTCTTTAATAGCATGAATTATCAAAGGTGCTGCATTTGCACCTAGAAGCAAAGCTTCGAAGCAAGATCTCCTTTCTGCCGAACAGAAGGCAAATTTTCCTTTCCCACAGCAACCTCTGTTATTGAGATAACAGCAACAGAAGAAAGGTCAATAATGACAACACCGTGGTTTCAAATACAGCTGCTCTCCTGACATCTGCCTGGACTAAAAGGGTTGCTGAAGGCTTTGAACAGTTTTGCAGAGTGTATTAAGTTACATGAGTTGAATGCATGCACAAAAAAATAAAAAATAAAATAAAAATCCATTTGGTTAGACATAGGCAATTTGGTGCCAACAATAACTTTGGGATTTATTAAAAGCAGGCCACTGTTTTAATGGGAAATATTTTCATGCTATGAGAAGTAATGACTTTTTTATGAGACATACGAAGCAAACGCAAAAGGGTAGGGATGAAATCTGGGATGGGAAAGTTTTCAAAGTAGCTTGTTTTTCAAAGGATAGTTACACTTACTTCATAGCAGGTAAATATTTGGCCACCCTTTCAAAATGAATAGGTGCAGAATCGGGTGGCTGTTTTCTGTTCTGTGTCAGTGAACGGCACACATGAGCACATCAAAATTGCTCTGTTTCTAGAAACAATTCAGGTGCCTGACCAGGTTTTCGAAGTACATCATACTGAGACAAAAATAATAGTCGGTTTTAAACTCCTTTTAAAGCTAGAGGAAAGCACATTCATGATGCTTGGAGGGCTAATCATTTAGTGGTACATAAACAGTGCAATGCTATTATTATTATTATTATTATTATTATTAGTTGTTGTAGTAGTAGTAGAAAAATAAGTAGTGGTGGTGGTGGTCTAAACCACTGAGCCTCTTGGGCTTGCCAATCAGAAGGTTGGTGGTTTGAATCTGCACGACAGGGTGAGCTCTAGCAGTTTGAAAGCACACCAGTGCAAGTAGATAAATAGCTACCGCTTACTAGTTTACTACAGGGTAGGCAATGTGGTGGCCTCCAAACATTGTTGGACTCCAACTCACATCAGCCCCAGCCAACATAGTCAATGGTCAGGGATATTGGGACCTGTAGTTGAACCAAATCAGGTAGGTTCCGTGTTGGCTACCTCTGGTTAGTAGAACTCACCATGTGTGTTAGACCGTTTTTATAATCTTACAAGTGGGTAAGAAAGCTCACAACTTAGTTTCTTCATGGGAAAGGGTTGTAGAGCACATGTTTGGCGTATAGAAGATCCCAACTTCAATCCATGGCATCTCTAGGTAGGGCTGGGAGACACCTCTATCTGAAACTCTGGATGCTGCCGCCAGTGAGTGTATTGACAACACTAAACTGGATGGATCAAAAGTCTGATTCCATTTATGGCCGATTCATACATTCAACAGGGATTGTACCAATTCTGTAGAATTGTTTCAGGATTATTATAATTAATTTAGGATGCTGAGGGGAAGACTGTAACATATACCTCCCTCTTATTTCTCCTGGGAAAATATCCAAATCAAACTCCATATTATTGCAACCCTGACCTAAACCATAAGCAGATGAATTCCAATTATTACAGCATTGTAGAGTCACAGGAAAAGGTTAAATGTTCCTGACTGCCTCAAACATACCCTTATACACCTTAATAGATTAGTTATACTCAGTTCAACTTCCAAAGGTTGTTTTGAATATTTTCACATTCTTAGATTGGGTGTAATGTAATTTTCCACTATATCTTCAGTCCGACTTTTTCTTTCAATATAGATTTGTGTGTGTGTGTGGAATCATGAGTATACTGCAACTTTAAGTAGATATACTTGGCTATTGAGCCTGATCCTCAAGGGTGTGGTGTGTAAATGGTTGGCTCTCGATTAACACTTTGGCTCAGTGGAAGTTAAAACACAGAAGCCCACAGCGGAACATTTACAAACCCACAAAATAGTTGAAGGAAAGGCAGTGTTTCATTAGAGATCCCACGTGCAGCAAGCATCTAATTCGACTCAAGCACAGAATGTACAGCCTGCTTCATTCACTTTTTAATCAAGTTTTTGTTAATTGGTATGAACAGCGATTTAAGTGGAAATGCGAGGTTAAGCATTCAGTTCGCCAGGTGATTTGCTGGTGGAGCTATGAAGAAGTCAAGCCCTGCCCTCCCTTACATACAGTGTTTTTTTTTCTAAAAAAAAATGTTTAGGGGTACTCTCATTTTCCTACTCATATTGAAATACTGCCCCTCAATGAGGCCAAACTTAGATTCACAAAATGTTTAGGGGTATGCGTCCCCCGCCACCCAGAAAAAAACTCTGCTTACTTATCATACAACCATATGTGCTCCTAACTACACATTTGGCCATGTTTGTTCTTCTTCTTTCAGCAAGAGAAATGAAGCAAGACCCCTGAATATACAACAAAATCTAACACAATTCAGCAGGCTTCAGACTATTCTTTGGGGCAGGGGCGGAAGATAGATACTCATTCCTTCAGCTCCCCTTCTCCTTTTGTAATGTCTCCCTGTCCGGTTTAATAAATGCTTTCTTCTGGTTCTTGGCATCTCCTTGGACAAGGAATGTAAACTGAAAAGGCCGTGGAGCCTACAACTGGCACAAGAGTCCACAATGAATAATATCAGCAGGAGACACAAAGCCTAGCTCGCTGGGCCAGTACTTGGTATTACTGTCCACATTAAGGCAAGCTGCATTGGGTGAGCAAGATAGAAGGCTGTGGTGCAGTTTACACTCTCTCTCCCTCTATACAAAACACGCATGAGTTGAAAGAGGCACAGTTCGGGCTGGCTGTGTGTGAGAAAAAGAGGGATAGGAAATTAGCTGTATATGAAAAGGGAAGGATAAATATTTAAAAAGGATGCAGGCATAGCTGTCAACGCTTTAGCATCTAGGTTTTTCCAACGAAGTATTTGTTTTAAGAATTCACAGATAACTAAATAACTCTTTGGGGTTTCTTTTCATTCCTTGCCACAGTTTATCATCATCTAACGGCTTGATGTTATGAGCCATTGCACCGAAGCTTAGTGTCTTTTCCTCGACCATCGTCTCACTCGTCATTGGATGGGAAAGGACCTTTGTTCAGTGGCAAAATGCACAGTTTGCATGCGGAAGGTTCTAGGTTTGTTGTCTGGTACCTCTAACGTGGGCTGAGAACGAATCCTGCTTGAAACCCTATCAGCCTGGAGACACCTGAATTAGATGGACCATTGCATGTTCCATTGACCTCATCTGACTTCTGCTAGCTTCTGCAACCTAACCCATTGACCTCTCCTATTTCTTTGCTCTTGTTTCATACACTCATTGCCTTGCCTTGCCCATTTCTGTCTTCAGTTTTGTTCTCCTCTTGTTTTGACTTCGCCCATCTTCCTTGTCACTTTATCAATCTACAAGCTTGCTCTTTCTACCAGTTTCCTCCACACCTGCTTTTATAAAAGTAGACATCTTGGGTTATAGCCAACAAAGGGCAATTCCACACTCCACTTTCAAAGCACATGATCTCCCCTAAAGAAGCTTGGGAATGGTAGTTTCCTCCTCATGGAGTTACTATTCACAGCATCCTTAATTCCCAGCAATTCCCAGGATTCTTTGGGAGATGTCATGTGCTTTAAATAGACATTGGATATGCTTTAAAAGTATGATGTGAATCTTCCCTAAGTTTTACTCAGAGTAAATCCATTGAAATTAATGGACTAAGTCAGTCATGTCCACTAATTTGAATAGGTCTGCTCTAAGTATGACTAACATTACCTCAAGCTTTGAGAAGATGCCTACTGTAGTCTCTTTTGCTTAACTTTCTGATTTCCTATCTCTCAACTAGTCCTATCAATTCTCACTTGACCTCAAAACACTTTTACTGACATCTGCTGAAACTCCCTTCTTCGCTTTTATTTCTTTTTGTCCAGTATTTCACTTCCCTTACCCCACCAAGAGCAAGGCAAAGCATGAATGAGAGACTTTGACATGCTTTAGAACTAAGGATAATAAATTTATGCTGGAGGCAAAACTGTGCAAGCAGCCAGGAAAGGGAAGTAAGGAGTGGTGGGACAGATCAAAATTGCTTGCAAGATGGATAATTCTGACAGCAAGGTATGGACAGAGATAACTGAATCAAGATGGGAACAAGGAATCCCTGAGAGATGAAAATTTCATTGATAGATACACAAATAATGCTTAAACTGTGATCTAGTCAGAAAGCTCTGGATTTTAGAAGTGGATGGAGAAATAATTAGGAGGTTTAAGCAGTTTCATGTACAATGGACAGAGGCCTCAAAGATGAAAACCACAGTGGGTGCTTGAGTAATGGGAGAGCGACCTATCAACAGAAGAAAGAAAGAATGGAGGAAGTTTAAGATTATAAAATTATGAAGAGGGACCCAAACCTTTCAGTGGGTGCTGGGAATTCCCAGGTTTCTCCATGGCCCAAAGGTGTGGATGTCACCAGAGAGACGGTGAATGAGAGAGTTGTGATTGCTTCCACATGTCTTTGTACCATGCCAAAAATATGGGCAACAGCTGGCAAAGATGTGCAGCCACTGAACATCTTAAATCACTCCCATGTGGGAACTGAGGGACACTTTAGAAATTGCTTGCTACTGGGCACATGCTTCATCGGGAAATATACCATCTTTCCCTGGAAAGACTCTTGGCAAACAACATCAATCCTGTTTTCATACTGTGTGGGGACTGTGTTGGTAGCAGATCTTAGATAACAAACCTTCCTCAACACTGTCTCACCAGGATCCTGACCTGAACTTCCTATGTCAGCCATTGGTGGCTGGTTAACTGCAGGTTGGGAAGATATTTTTAAAAAGCTTTTCCATCTTCAGGAGACCATCTTCAGGCTGACCAGAGACAAACCATATATGGCAAAAACTAAAACATGGGACACTTCTTGTTCATGCTTGCTCATAAAGAAGCCCATGACAGTGCTTCCTTGGTCAAACATGGTTTCCCTGGCAAGTTCTATCCAATGTTTCATGTGATCCTTAACCAGCCCTTATATTGTCAGTTATATAGAGTGGCAGGCCTCCCCTCCTGAAAACCCTGGGCCTCCAATCACCTTGGCGTAGATTCTACAAAATGTAGCTAGCCTATCTGGGATCAAAGTTTCAAAGCTCCTCCAGTGCAGGCACACGGGTCAGCACCAATTCAGCTTTTGAAGAAAATAAATCAAGAGCACAGCTGTGCCTTAAGGAGCCATGGGTTGTCTTGGAAGCTTATCAGAGATTCCTCAATTAGAAGATTAGAAGGGAAAGAAAGCTTCCTTGAAGGACAGCTTGCCCACCAACACATGAAAGTGTCCTCTAGGTTTATTGTTGTGGTGTGTGTGTGTGGACACTTTGCATGCAGAAGTTCTCAGGTACAAAATCTGGCATCTTCACTTTAAAAAAAGATCAGTTAGGAGGTGATTGAAAAAAGCTATCTGAGATCCTGGAAAGCTGCTTCCATTCAGTGCCAAAAATACTAGGCTAGAAAAATAGTATGACCTGGTAAATAACAGTGTCTTGCATTCCCAGGTCACACTCAACTTACCCAGGGCAGTGGTGAGCCCTAATGGAGCAGATCTGAAGGTCTACCTTATAATTTGCTCCAGAATTTTCTGAAATATGCTGGGGTTTTGCAATAATTAAGCACCGCATTATACTTTAAATGTGTGCATTATCAATATGAAGTTAAATGCCCTCATGCAAATAAAAACCTTCACTGTCTTCACTATTAATATTGCTATTCCCAATTCCCAATGTTGCAAGTTAATTTGAGACACATGTTTCTACTGAAAGAAATGAGGGGATCCTTGAGAGCAGGAGAGCTCCACGAGTTCTAGCCCAGCTTCTGCCAACCTGGTGCCCTCCGGATGCTTTAGACCACAACTTCCATCCGCTGCAGCATTAATAGTCCAAAACATCTGGAAAGCATTGTGTTGGTGAAGGGTGTTCTACCCATCTTCTACCTGCTTTGATCTTTCCCCCTCACTGCCAGTATTAAACCACCTGTGTTATGGCTTACAGTGATGAATATGTACCCAATGCCGCATTAGAGAATTTTTGTTTTGTTTTATAACTAAGGATCTGAGTTGGCGTGCATACACATCTCTAGAGTTATAGCAAGATTTGGGGAAAGAAGTCGCAGATGGAGGGGGAAACCCTCATACTGTAAATTCTAAGTTAAATACATTTGAGTCCTGAATTCTAGGCTACAATCCTAAACAAATGGAAGCAAATTCCACTGAGATCAGTTCTATTTACTTGGTTTAGGATTAGGTTGCTGCCATGCCCCATTTTTAACTGAAATGGCTTTTGCATCATATTTAGTTTCATTGTCAAACACCCTCTACCCCACACATACAGCAATATGCTTTAAACATAATTGTTAGGTGTGATAGAAAAATTCAACGTCCATTATGTGTTTTGAATACTGTATGCCCTTTAGCACAACCTCAGACTCCCTTCCTGGCATTTGAGGTCAGGAAGACAATGATCATATTATCCAAATCTATGTTCCACTCACTTGGAATTACTTCCACTCTAGAACATTTTTCTTGTAATTGTTCTGAGAGAGCTAGTCATTCTTCATATTAGTTTATGGAAACTGTTTGAACTAATAGTTAGAATGCTGATGTGTTAATGCTAATCTTGGACTGAGCCATTTCCATTATATAATAATGGCAACTACCCATTGATTACAATGAGGTGCAGCAAAGTCAAATTGTCATGCTTTCCTCTCCTCTACAAAATTTGATTTGAGGTCTTCTCCAAGCAATCTAGCCTGTCTCCATAACTGAATCGTCAGAAAATCCTTGTCAGAAAGAAGCATATTTATAGTCCACCTAAAGGAGCCACACAAGGCCCAGTTTTCTCCTGTGTGTGCTGAAAAATAAACACATACAAGAAGATAGCACCAGTGATGGGCAGGTGTGAAAAATGGTTCATATGTTTGAACACTAGGTCTAGTCTGAGGTAAATGGAATTCTAAAGGATGGGGGAAGGTGTTGTTGCTTTTTAAACATAGGCATGCTCATGTCTGAGATGATGAGTGCCTTTAGCATGCCAAAGTCAGTGGGCATGTTTAGTAAAATGGTCGAGATAAGAGTTTTTCAAAATAACACAGGAAAATTGTGAAAGTGGCCTATATTCATATATCCATTGGACATATGCTCCATGAACTGGAAAGGCCCTTCAACCCGTACTGTAAACAAAGAGAAACCAGAGACCTTCCCATACAAAACTACTGGCAGATGAGTCTGAACTTATTTCAGCCAGAGCACACTTCAGCGTCATGGTCAGTGAAAGTTCCCGAGCTTCAAAGGTGAATCCTGTGCTGAAAGAAAGACATTTCAGTGACCCAGATCTCCAGGCAGATTCTGTTTCAGGCAGTGGAAGATTGCTTCAACTACCACCAGCACTTTAGGAAATTGCTGCAACACTGATAAAAACAGCTCAAAACAGTGATCATTGGCACCCAAGTCAATGGTGTTGGCCTCGGCACCCAGATTTCATTGGATTAGAGGTTATGTGCCTGCTTCTCATCACCGGGGATGTAGACCTAGAATTCTCCTTGATATTGGTTCTCGTGAAGGAATAGGACTTTACTTTAGTGGATGGGTTGTATATATTATGGGAATGTATGTCTTATACGCATGACGTTGCAAATTTTGGGGAAAATAGAGTTAACTAGTTTTGCCCCAAGGCATCCACCATTGCATCTGCATAGGATGACACATCTGTCTCCAAGGGTAGGAAATCTAAAAGCTCTAAACTTCCTTGAGCAGGAGCATATGATTGATAAGGAGAGTCTATCTCAGCAGGTGACAATCCTGGAAGCTTTTTAGATCAAGGGGATCTCAGTGTGATAGCAGAAGTTTTGAAGCCTAATTGAGAGGCTTCAAGGAACAAAGGGCTACTCATGAGTAGGGATTCCATTAAGCTCCTGGTGAATTTTAGGGTGTGTGTAGATCATGGATAGATGATCGCTTTGATCCAGTTTTGGTTTGTTTTTGCTCCAAAGTGAATATTTTGGGTTGCTGTAATTTTGGGGCATCACATATCTTTCTCTGTAACATTTGTATGCCATATACACCCTTTGAAAAAAAAAACTTAGTACATACATTTCTTCTTTCATAAACACTTTGTGGTCTTGGTTTATTTTAATATCTTAGTGCTATCTAGGGAGGCTTCAAGGAGACTCCAGGGAGCATTTGGAATCATCTAGAAGAGCTACATGAGTGCAGCCAGCTCCTCTTGAGAAGACATGGGCACCCAAGAGACAGAGACAGGGAGCTGTATACAGTGGTGAGTGTGTGACACAGTCCTGTCTTCCCTAACCTGTGGGCATGTTAGGTCCACATGTGGCTACTGCTGGAACAAGGCCACAGTGTGGTTGCAGTGAAGAAGGCAGATTCCATGCTAGGGGTTATTAGTAAAGTTGCGGAAAATAAAAGGGCATCGTAATGGCGATACAAATAGTTATGACATAGCCTCATTTAGAATATGGGGTACAGCTCAAAAAACAGAACAGCAGAGCTGCAAAAGTACACTGATGCACCAATATAATTCTGGAGTCCAAGGCGGAAAAATGCATACTGCTTTCTTTAAAAATGTAACAGAGCTGCCTGCCACGCAAGACAAAAACAAAAACCCTGAGGCACATTGTGAATTTAAATTTGAGCATAGTGTCTGTGTTTCATTTAATTTTGCTTCATCTGTCATAAAGATATAGGCAGCAACCTTAATAGGGTGAAATTTCTCCTTTGCTCGGCAATTTCTAGTATGCTGCTAGCTGACAAGCCCTCAAATGCCTCTGTGGACAAATGAAACCTGAGTTATACGCTCTAATAAAAATCATATTGGCAGCACTAGATGTTACCCAGTGCAGCTACAGATTGAATATATTCACCTTTTATTCTTCCAGATTACTTGTTTACATTATTGTCAAGTTAGCCGTTGCTTCACAGAACCCATTTAAAATCAACCACATAAAAAAATAACGCTGGATAGTTGTTGAAAGGAATGGTTGTTTTGTATTTCAGCTTGCGTGCTATGGTATAGTCCTCTGACATGATTTTCTGGCAAGTGAAAGAGTTCAATAGTCAATAAAATATCTTTTTTTTTTCAGGAGAGAACGAAAAGCAAATTAAATAAGCTTTTGAATATTGGCAGAATTGCTGCAAAATTCTGGTTGATTACATACACTAAAATGATCAGCAGCTGAGATAATAGAATCATAGAATTGTAGAGTAGAAAAGAATCATGAGGGCCATCTAGTCCAATGCAGGTATCTTTTGTCCAATGTGGGGCTTGAACCCACAACTCTGAGATTAAAATCCTCATGCTCTGACTGAGCTATCCCAGCCTTAATCTATGAGTGTATTTTATCTCTTCATACGTGATGTTTGAAGCAAGAATTATATATTTGGCCCCACTGCTGTTCAAGGTGTGATAGCCATGTTAGTTGTGCTCAGAGTAAACTCATTGAAATCAGTTGATTTAGATTATTTAGGTATTTCTGCCCATAGTAACGGTAGAAAAGTCATTGTTTTTGTCTATGGAGTTTCCTTCCCTTTTAGGAATGTCACCAGATGTGCTGCAATTTTATGTTCAAATATTGTCACAAAACCAACACAGAGAAGACAAAAAATTATCCTTCTCCTGGTGGGCAGGAGTCTCCGTGGCGGACACCTGTGATGTTGGAAATTTTTATAGGGAATGGAAAATTTAGTAATTATAGGACTACACTAAAATGAAACTTCCAAGGCTGACTGGGCAATATTAATCTTTTAAAGACAGCGTTCAACGCTGGCACTTCCACATGGAATATTTGGTGCCAAGAAATCCCAACTGACAGAAACAAGTAGCTTGTTAATGAACAGGCAGATCCCATAATCATCTGGGGCACTAACAATTCTGGAAGTGCCATGAAAAGCAGCAATGTGTATGTTTTGTGTTAGATGGGAAACAGGGCACCTTCGCTAAGACTTTCAACATTGTAAAGAGAAAATGCTCCAATCAGTGTGGCCAACCGTGAAGAAAATACACAGGTGCATTGAAGGCTTTTCTGGGACACTTCCTGCCATCCTACCAAAGCCCACTAGTCGCTATTGCCATTTTGGAGTCTGTGGAAAGACAGCACTTATAGGTCTTTCCTCCCCCATTCTCCATACTTTGCTTGTAGTGGTGGTAGCATTTAGCAGTGCTAATGCACATCACAGCAAAAAAGAAACACACACACACAAAGATCTTGGAATGAGGTGCCCTCCAGATGTTGTTGGAGATTCATTCCCCATGTCTGCAGTCATGGGATTGTTGCCTATCACACGGTGGGAAGTGACGGAGACAGGAATTATTGTCCTTTGTTTTCTCTCTTTGCTGGCTGATGAGAAAGAGTAAGGAGCTAAGTCAGAATGCTCTGAGTGTATTATATGTAAATAAACGTCGGTGAGCCAAAAATCCTGAGTTGCTGAGGTCTGTTACGCAAACTGCGAAGACTCTGAGGATCCCTGAGTGTGCTGATGTCTGTTGGCATCAGTTGCTGTGATGTTTGGGCAGAAGAAAGCTTTTGAAGCTCCCGAACGATCGACCAGGAGAGAGAGAACATGCCAGTCGGGCATGTGTCTCTGCCAGGGTCCTGCACGAGAGTAGGACGATCCTAACATTTTGGAGTTGTGAAAAGACAGCACTTATAGGTCTTTCCTCCCCTCTCCCCCATTCTCCATGCTTTGCTTGTAGTGGTGGTGGCATTTAGCAATGCTATTGCGCATTGTAGCAAAAAAGAAACACGCACACAAAGATCTTGGAATGAGATAGCCAATGAGATGCCCTCCAGATGTTGCTAGATTGCCATTGGTCATGCTGGCTGGAGCTGATGGGAGCTGGAGCTCAACAATATCTGGATGCTGCCAGATGGGCAATCCCTCTCTCAGAGCCGACCCTCATGGAGGAGACATGCTTCAGCTATATGGTCTTCCCTTTTCCTTTCAACAGAGGGAGCATTGTTGGGCACGTTCTTTTGCACTGAAGGAAATCCCTCTTCTCGGAAAGGAAAACCTCAGTCATGGTTGCTCGCAGGTCCTGGACCAGAATACTTCACTTGCTACGCTGAAGCTGCCTTGGTCGCACCCATTCATCTGCAACACATATCCAGTTATCACTAGATTTGATATTGCCATAGGACTCGAGTCTTGCAAGTTAATTGGTTCCCCCTAAATAAGCATGACAAAAGTTTAAGGTTAGTCACTGCACAATCCGTGTCAGCCTGTATGGCAATCAAACCATTATGAAAACAAATGTGCTTCTTGCTTTTTCTATTAAGTTCAGAAGCAGGAAGATAAACTTGATGTGTGCCATTTTGGCTAGTAAATAGTCCGTTTGATTTTACTTTTTACATACCAAGGGTACTTTTAAATTTTATTCTATAATAAAGGGCATATGAGTATTACTTTTTTATTTTATTAGCTGCAAGAAAGCAAGATTGGCAATTGGAAGACTAATAAACTAAAATTGCCTCATATGTTCCTTATTATATAATCAACTAGCGCTAAAAAGAACGAGCCCACACCAATCACCAGCCAGCTTGTGCTGACCAAAAAGAAAAAGAATAAGGAACAAGAAAAATGTCACCTTCTTTTCTAGGGACAACCCAAAATTTCTTGTGCCTGCAACTGGAAAATTAACACCCCTGTTTTGGATTGATTTGGGAGATTTTGTAAAAAATGCCTCCTTAATTTTTCAGGTTCCATCTCTCTCTCTCTCTGGGTTAACAGTCTGACTGAAAGCCATGACTTAGTGGGAGAGCTGCTTCTTTCCATGCAAAGGACCCAGGTTCAGTCCCTTGCATCTCCAGATAGGCTTAGGAGAGACCTTCCCAGAACACTGGAGGACCACAGCTAGTCAGTGTAGTCGGCAGTGAGCTATATGGAACAATGTTCTGACTTAAGTGTAAGTACCGGTATGTTCCTATGTTCCAGTGCACCTTGGTGCATATAAGCATGCACCCAAAGTGCCATGGTATCCGCCCCCCCTTTACTTACTTGCACTGTCCTATCACAGTAAATGCTGCTGAACATGACTGAGAAACTATACTCTTCATTGGGGAAAACCAGGTCTAAATGCTAATCACAAATATAAACCAATGAAGTATGTCAAGTGCCTCAAACAATCATCCTGATGGATACTGGGCCACAATTGTAAAGATCTCCTCAAGAGTTGGCTTTCCTGCTAGAAACAATGCAAGATTAAGGCCTTGCCTTCAAAAACAAGGCGCTCGCCCCTTCATTCTCGGAATTTCTGCTTTCACATATCTGAAGAGCGGGTGCCATTTGTATAATTAGAGCAGTAGAAGCAGGGTCAGAAGGACACACAAGCTTGCCACCTCTCTCCCAAGTGTGCTTTGCTGTGCTCCCTGTCTCAGAGAAGAAAAGCAGGCAGGACTTCTGAGTCCGGCTATTCCTACACGGTATGAGAAAATACACAATTTCTTTCCACCTGACTTTTGCATTACATTTCAGAAGCAAATACAAAGCAAATGATTGCAGAATGCTTATATTACTGTATTACTATCAATTTAATAATAGAGAAAGGTGCAATTTGATTAGTGAAGGCCTAAAAACGTGCCAGATCTCAGTCTCAAGACTGTTGTCATCACAAACACATAGGCTGCAAACCTATAACACACTTACTTGGGAGTAAGCCTTATTCAATTCAGTGAAGCTTACTTCTCGATAGACATACATAGGAGCACAGTGTTAATCATGAGCACCTAAGCAGGTGCAGAATAAATTTTCCCTCGTAAATAAATCACCAGTCAGCTTCTACATGTAATGGATTTGGAAGAAGGTCTTTGTGGCGATTGAGTGTGTCCTTCCTCTTTCTCAAAGCATCTTCCTTTGTGGCAAGAAATGAGCAAGCTAAAAACCACACATCTTCTGCCACAGCATACATCAGCAGTTTAGGACTTTGGATTTCTGAGATTCAATATATCCCAGTCTTTCCTCTTCTGCCACCTTCACCTACACATATACTATGTTGTACAAAAACATGTTTGACCAGATAAAGGAAAAAATAAATTCCACTACCAACATCCATAAATCATCACCAAAGCTAATGGACCTCTCTGATAATTCGAGGAGTGTGTGTGTGTGGAGATTGGGTTTATTTTAATTAATCAGGATTGAGTTGAAGCAGTTTGTGCTTTTCACGAACACTTTCATGCTTCTGTCTAAAAGTGCTTCCATGTTTTCACTTATCAGGGAGGCTTGAAAAGGAGTGACAAATGTTGGTGGCCATGTTTTCCTGACACACATTTAGGTAGCACTTAGCACTTCCCTTCCTAGTCCCAGGCATTCAATAAGCAAAAAACTGTGGCATTCCAAAGTGATGCTGCTAGTATCCCCCACTGGCTAATAGTTCAAACCCACTAAAGATATCACTGTCCCTAGAAATAAGATGAGTGTTGGATGGGAGGGACTGAAGGCGCAGCTAACACCCCAAACAGGCATGTTCAAGGTGAGAAAGACTGCCCTTCTGAAACCTCCTTTCGCTCTAAAAATGTTAGCTTCTGAACACAGCCCTAAAATTTGTGTTGCTTTTCTTTTACCCAACTACTGCCAACAGAAGGGAATAAATAAGAAAGTATTGATGCCTTATTTGTTTCAAGTATAACCAGCCCTTCAGATGCTGTTGGACTCCCAACTCTATTCAAATCTGGCCAGCATGCCAATGGTAATGGATGATGGGAATCGTAGTCCAGCAACATATAGTGGACAGCACTATGCTCTGTGATAGGTTGCCTGATCCTAAATCCAGGAAGAGTCCCTGTAACTTTAAGGGTGTGTGAGTATGTGTGTGCTGGTTGCAGTTTCTTTCATCCTTTGTAAGAGAGCAAAGGCCCTTTGGCTAAGTGCTCCAGAAGGAATAGGGTCTCTTGACCTGGCAGCTACTGTCAGAACTGGGAATGTGCTTGGCATAGAAAGACCAGGAGAAATGCTATCCTTGATGTTATTCTAAACCCAATGAGAAAATCAAGAACCAGAAACTTCACACTGTAAGATCTTCAGTCCAATGTTGCACATCAAAAATGCTTAAGCTATTTGAGTGAGCTTAGAACAAACATTCAGATACTGGGTGTTTCGCCAAACCAGACCGAAACTCTGACTCCAAAGAGTCTTGTGCCTCTTTTCTAAGCCTCAAATATCAATAATAAGGTTGAACTGGACTGGCTTTGCAAGGCAGCTATTCACATGATCTCCCTCCACAAGTTTTCAGTGCAGCCAGTATTGTGTGTTGCGACAACTGTTTCAAAACTGTTTAAACCAAAAAGCATAGAGTTATCACCAATAACAATTGATACAAGGAAGGTATGCAAAGACAGGTTGCATGAGCCTCTTGAAGATACTCCCACTTGCTAGATGATGCTTACATACAGGTAACTGTACAAAGGCTTGTCAGCTTTTGGGCTGCCTCATAGTACCTGGTACTATGGTACTGAGTCAGAATATTGAACCAACTAGCACAGGACTGTTTGCAGTGAGTGGCAGTGGCTCTGCAAGAACTTTCCCAGTCACACATGGAGATGCTGGAGAAAGAAATGAGGAATACATCACACATGCATGTATAGGGCCCTTCCTCTAACTGCTGCACCATTTACAGCAGCTTGATGTGTAGACCTTGGGGGCATGGTCCTGATGATGGTCTTCATGGTTTTCATAACAACCCGACCTCAAAAGGTGAAACAGGATAATACAGCAGAAAATCAGTAGAAAGGTACCGAATGTGGTTGTCACTTTTTCATGAGAGAAAGAGAGAGAAACCCAATCAATTTTCTTTTGCCTATATCTATGCTTCTTTGTGGAAATTCAAATGTGCCCATTATTCTCCATTGAGATAGAGCTAGTAGAGCACAAAACAGAAGGATAACAACGTCAGTGAGACCAGGAGGCTGGAGTAGATGGGCCACTAACCTGATCCAACAAGCGAACAAGTGCTCACCTAACTGGAAGAATTGAATTTAATCTATTTAAAACAAAATATGGGCTTAACTTCTGTGGGACCACACTGTGCATAGAATGTCATCCTAAACAAATTTTTGTAGCCATGTTTTCTGATGCTTTTCTTAATGAATAGTCTGTTTTTATAGTCAATCAAACAAAACTAAGGGAGATTTATAGTTTTGGGAAATGTGCAAATATTTTCTTGCTTGTGGGAGGTGAGGATGGTGGCAGTACAGTTGTCAATTTTCAGCTAATCCTTGGCAGAAAACAACAGAGAACTATTTGGTTCAACATAAGAACACAAAAAGATCCTTCAGGATCATAGTGGCCCATCTAGTGACCACCCAGATGCTTGTGGGAAGCTCTCAGGCCAGGATCCGAGCGCAAGAGCACTCTCCCATCCTGTAGTTTTCCACATAACAAAACACATACATATATGTGGATTTCAGAAGGCCAACCACCTAATTCATAGAATCATAGAATCATAGAGTTGGAAGAGACCACAAGGGCCATTGAGTCCAACCCCCTGCCAAGCAGGAAACACCATCAGAGCACTCCTGACATATGGTTGTCAAGCCTCTGCTTAAAGACCTCTAAAGAAGGAGACTCCACCACACCCCTTGGCAGCAAATTCCACTGTCGAACAGCTCTTACTTTCTTTCTTGTAGTTTGGATCCATTGCTCCGTGTCCGCTTCTCTGGAGCAGCAGAAAACAACCTTTCTCCCTCCTCTATATGACAATTCAAACCTTTATGATCATGTATGCTAATTTACTCATCAATCAATGACCATGATTCAGTTCTCCTCATAAACTCCAAGCAATGATGAAATACCCTTTCATCAAAACCACTAAAATTTCCTCTTGTGTACCCTCATACCAGAGCATATAGCCCCATGCCTCTTGAGTTCTTATGTGCTCGGCCCTTTTATACTACTGGTGGTATTTTTTGACTGACGGCAGGGTTAGTGGGAATCTTATCCCCAGCTGACACTGTGCAGGCAGAGAGGCAGGAGATATAGTGACAGTGAACTGGGGATTCTCCATTGACTTCAGTAGGTGTGCTATGACTGACACCACGTCTTTTGCATTGCAGTGTTACAACATTGCTAGGGCTGGGACCAATTTGCGAGTAAGCATAGGGTTTTGACTAAGCCTTGCTCTTTCTCCAGCACACCCAGCTATTCTCATCTTTCCCCGTGGCACTCATGACATCGCTGTTCTGCCAGTGCAACAATATACCAAGACAGCTGTGGTGTGCAATGCCAGAGCAGATCCACTACACTGGCATATCTTTGGGCATTACCAATGTAAGCGGACTTAGTAGTGAGTCAATGACAGCAGGTTTAACTCAAGGACAGGTTTGGGTTGTATCTCCCATTGATTTCAACTGGAATAAAGCCATATTCATGGTTTGGGACTCAAAATGGGAAGGCTTCATGCACAGGGGTATAGGCACAAATCCTGCCACCATTTCCTCTTTCTGCATGAAGATCTGAAGAGGGTGGGGGTTGTTAGCATATTTGCTTAGAAGTCTTTCTGCAAACCTATGATAATGCAGGATAGCCACTTGTGGAGAGGCTTATAAGCCCATTCAGCTGAACGTGGTTACAATCTCCTTTCAGACCTTTGTGCTCAACATGCAAAGAAAGGTTAGAAGTAGAGCTGACACATGGAAGGATGTTGGGGACAGGGCTTGTGTGTATGTGCCCATCTCCACTTTGGTTGGTTAAATTATGCTGACATTTCCCATTAAAATAAAATGGGTGCTTAACTTTAGCTGGATTGCAGCCAGTGGCATAAGAAGCCTTGTCGAGAAAGCAGTTATCATAATGGTCTAAACAGAGTTAATAAAAACAGTGGTTGCATGTACCACAGATTTGATGGTGCTTGGAAAGGTGGTTTAGAAAGGTATGGGTGAAGTTAACAAAGCTTGCTTCTTCTTATATCATGCACACATTAAGGCTGCTGTGAATCCAGTACCAACCCATTTTACAGATTATAGGAGCTTTTACATGGTTTAGTCTGTATCTCATGATATCCTAAACCAGTCTGGAGCCCTAATCTTTGCATTTCAATATTACATTAGGCTGCACAATACCAATAGTATTAGTCATGTCTGGTGGGGCATCCAGTACCAGATGTCTCCCCCCTCCTCTTTGTGCTCAGCCCTTACTGATTTTTGGCACTTAGAAGTTTGCATCTGTATGTAATTTACATTATAACAATACAATCAGTGTGTATTAGCTACATTTTGCCTTGTTTTCTATTTTTTGGTGGCTATGTTGTGTCTCAGTTTTCTAATCTGATAAACTGGAAGCCGTCTCCTGCAAATTCTTCCTCCAGGTCTCTTTCAGCAATCCTATTCCATCCTTGTTATGTGACAAATGTCACCTTCCTTTTCTTTTCTTTTTAAAAGACTCCTTAAAACAGGGAGTTAGGCTGCAGTCACATGACAGCTTATTCCATTTCTCTGACATTCCCCCTATTTCCCATATTATATTTGAGCTTTCATGAGATGTAAAAGCCAGTTCTGGAAATCTAGCAGAATATATGGGATGTTTAGCACTCATTTCCATCTCACTTGGTTTCAGAAATAATGTATGTGCAATCCCATTAACCCAGAAAATTGTGTGAGTAAAGTGGTGAAATTTGGGGAGGTAAACCACAATACAGGAGGCATGCCTATGCAGAAAGCACGGGAGAGTAGCAAAGTCATCCAGCAACGGTTGTCACTGTGCTGCACCACACCCACTGTTGTAAATGAACTTGAGTGCTACATGCCAGTATAGTGGCCATAAAGCCACAGTTTATAATCCAATAGGTATTGCAGAATGAAAGGAATGTTAGAAAACAGGACAGAAGTACTAGCATTATAGACCCTCCAACATCCTACAGAGGAAAATTGGGGCACATGTATTTCAGGGCCATGCATCAGCCTTGGAGACACAGCATCATTGCTTGCAAGAAAGCTGGATTCTCTGTCCTCCCACACTCCCTTATCTTGTTCCTACCAAACTAATGCAAGAATGTCTGTTAAGCAAATAACATGTACTTATCACAGAGCAGGGAACTACTCTTTGAACAACCAGCTTGCATCCTCCACTCCCCGGCTGTATCTAAACTCCTTTGTGGCTTCTCTCTAGGGATGTTTACATGGGAGCAAGTGTCTGTATCATTTATTTATTAGATTTGTTAGTTGCTTCATTCACTTGTTACCTGAAAGTCTCCAAGCAGCTTACAACACTGTTAAAAATACAAATGAAAATACACATTCACACCATACATTTAAAGCAACATGACAGCACTTTAAACAGCCAATGCTTCCCCACCAAGAATTCTGGGAGCTGTAGTTTGCTAAGGGTCCTGAGTGTTATATAAGGAGACCTGCCTGAACCAATGCCTGGACTACCATGGCTAAACTAATCCTAATCCAGGGATGGAAGTAGCTGTTGCAGAAGCTGAAGCTGGCAGAATGTGCTTCAAGCTGTTTTGTCCCTTGGACCTCTAGTGACAAAGATGGATCCAGGAGTATTCCTAAACTGGGGACCGAACCTGTTGAATACCATTTTTAATCACACAGATCACAGCTGTAGGTACAGCATAACCTTTATGACATACTAATATGGGGTTGTACTATATGTTTCCTGCTCTCTTTTAACTGAAGGTAAATGAGCTTTTAATTTAACCTTAAAGTCTTTTCACTGCAGCAAGCTTCTTTTGGAGATTTTTGCACTGCTCATAACTGCTAGAAGCCATGCATTCAAGGGAAGTAGGGGGAGGTTATTGGTTTGGGGGGGGTTCTGTTCTTATTTTTATCATGTATTTTGTGCTCTTACGTTGTATTTTTATGTGGTGAGATCTGCAGATGAAGGGCGGTATACAAAATTAATAAATAACAATAATAATAACAACGGGTCGAAGCCTGTGGAACTCCTTCCCAATTGAGATTAGATAGGCAACCTCCTTGCTGAAATGCAGGCACATGACATTTTTTTTTTTTGTTCCAGCAGGCATTTAAAGGCAGCATTTAGTTTTGCGATAATTTTTAATTCATTATGTTGTTCAGTTTTGGATTGTTCTCATGCACAGCACGTGGAAATAATTAAGTGGTATAGCAATGTCTTAAACAAATAAAAATAAAATGTTCTACGATCTTAAGCTAGCATGGTTCTTTGGTAATACCTGACCTCCCACAGTCATTCGCAGGCCCAGCTGACTCCCCTGAGTGCCTAGCAGAGTTTCCCTCCCTGCGCCTTCTTCCCAAAGAGACAGAATCGTGTAATTTGGTAAACTGGCTTCATTACAGAGTTAGTGACAGACAGACATATTGGCTGCTGCCAGTGGGCCTTATGTACTGAAGGTGAGGGCGTCGAAGGGCTTGTGGAATGGAATGATGGATAGATCACTCACGAAGCCACTGGAAAGGGGAGGTCAGGCCTCTTAGTGAAATGCAGAGTGAGATAAAGATGTCCGGAGGATGACGGGTGACATCCATCAATCAACTGGTTCATTACAGCAAGAATGAACGTTTCGGGTTCCCAGGAGAAAGAAGGTGGGCTAGTCACCCTAGTGTCTCACAGGTGGCATTTCTGAAAAGGCTAACCTTTCACATTTCCAGGAGCAGAAGAATGAAGGACATGTTTTTAATGAAAGCCCATATATACTTGATGCCGTTCTTTAAGTACGCAGGATTCCCCTGCCCCCAAAACCAAGACCTTTAGAACTTGAATTTTTATATTTAATAATAGAGTGGTCTAGCTTTCTTACCAGGGACAATTAGACTCCTACATTTTTCTGTCACATACAATGTGTCCTTTTTGTGTGTTTTTTGACCCTAAATCTCCTCTCATCAGACGTGCACATTTATATTGGTATCTAGGAAGCTGATCTATTCATGTTCAGCAAAAGGGAAGAGCAAAATGGATTTAGATGTGGCCGTGCAAACAAGTCTGCATCCAGAGCAAGTACCATTCCCAAAATGTGACATTTTCATTTTAAAGCCAATTTTCTTTACAAGCATGATTCTGGTAGCAATGGCAGGTAGTGTGTTGGTTTACTTATGCCAGCTGGTTTATTGATGTTCCATACCTGGAACACTAATTGATATTCCATAAAATCAAAATCAGCTGCAAATAGGTTTTGCTCGTCATTTCAAAAAGAACATGAACTTTGCTGAGCCTTGCAGCCAGAGGCCGGCAGGCAACTGCAAAGTTACATGAAATGAAACAATTGGGAGGTATAATGGAATTTGATGTTCAGAATGTTCAAATGCTGCTTTTGAAGTGTGAGCTTGGGAATACTTAAAAAAAAACCACACAACTACTTCCCATTAGTAAAAAATTAAACCAATAAAATTAAGTTTCAGGGAGAAATTTGGTTCGGTTCATGTTTTATGCAAAGCTAACTCATTTGCACTTCCTAAAGCAGTATATAAACTGAAACAGACCTATCCTTTGAAATTCTCATAATTTTACAACTAAAAAGGTACAAAATGCATAGATTTGAGGAAAGTGCATAACATTGAGGAAAAGAAAGCTCTAACACGTTAGGGACAGTAGCTTGCAAAATGTATATAGTTGGCAGAAATATCAGGAAAAAATGTGTTTATTACAATGCCTTTTTTAATAATTCCATACTCATGCAGAAATGTGGAAAACTGAATTTGAGACTGCAAAAATGAGAAAGTGAGAGGAATCTAGATTGTCAGATTCTGGCAACAGCTTGCCAAATTTAATGGGAGGAATTCAGTGTAGCACTATGTCAATGGCTTCTTCAGTGCAAGCTTTTCAACTTGCCAGAGAGAACAATTCCCCCTCTCCTCCCTGCTGTGTGCTGTTTTGGGGGTCTCCCAACCCCACCAGCCAATTTGGGAGAATGAGGGGAAGAGGGAGTAAGCCCCATTGTGCTAATAAACGTTCTTCCACAGGCTTCCGTAAGTGAGATTAGTTAGTAGAAAGCTGCCGAATATGTTTACATTTCTTTCCTTTCTCCTGGAATACTTAAGACATGCTGGGGAAAATAACAGCAGATAATATACAGTATGCCCACATGTCTGCAATAATATTTAAGTTAGGGGCAGAAAATGTTATCCCTGTGCTTTTTTCAACTCTACTAGGTGTCTCTTTTTCGTAGTGTCAGGGCTCAGCCTTGGAAGTGAGGGCATCATAATAATGACGAGGGTGCCAACAAGCATGTGCAGAGTGCACAATCTATTTTCACATATCTGGAATTGGAGAAAGGGAGAGAAGGCTACAGGCAAGCTTGAGCCTTGCATACTTCTCTGTTGATGCTTTACTCCAATATAACATCCAAAGAGGTGTAAAAACAAACCCTAGATATCATTTATTGGCTGATGAAGACTAGTACTAAATATTTGCAAGAGATGGATGGATGCTATGTAAAAGAGCACTCTGTGCCTCTTGGTGATAAAAGTAATGTCTAGTACATAAAATGTATGGCATGACATGAAAGGATTTGAAACATCTGCCACTGTTGCACCCACAACCCTACTGTTTATGGTGGCCACAATGGAAGGCAGGGTGCTGGGGATGGATGATACAGGATTCATGCCAGTGCCACCTCCAGGCTGGTGCTGCAATTGGGTCCAGATGGGCCCCAATGCTGTTGCATGACAGCTCAGGGTCCAGTGGATTCAAGGCCAGCTCATCCCTGTTCTTTCCTTGCCGTTCAAAACCTTATTTCTGATATTTCTCCTGGCCCCATCCAGGAGTGAAAGTGCCAGTGGGCCTCCTAGCAGCTGGTTCAGCAGCTGGTGGGAGGCTGGGTCAGCTGTCAAAGATGACCACAAGGACACCTCCACTATATTCAACCCCCTAACCCTGCTCATTCTTCTTCCCTAGTCCACTTCATTGGCAAGCCATTTGTGGGCACAGGTAACCCTAACCACAGAGATGGTCACAATGATAGCAACAATCACAGCACCCTTTAAAAATAACCAGATTTGTGGGGCAGCAGTGGCCCCTCAGCTCTCAGAACATGCAGTTCTTCCTGAAAAGTAAATCTGAATATTACCCATTGTTTAATACTAGGAAATCGACACCATAATTTATTTTCAGACTGTTACGATTTAAAATTCAGACTGTTACAATTTAAAATCATGGCAAATATTTTCCTCCAGAAGATTCCAGGTACAATCCACAGGGAAATTATGCCCCTTTCCACAAATCCTGTTGAAATTCATGAGAATTGTATAATAAGAGCACAATTTCCTAGCCATGGCACAATTTCTGTTTCTGTATTGGCTTTGCTCAGGAGGTCTTCCCAGGGGGATTTTGTCTTCGATGTAGAGAGTTTGCAAGCCGTTTGTTTAAACCGAACGAACCTCAAATTAGCCAGCCACCTCCTGTGGCTTGCCAAATGCATGCCTCACAATCCCACTGAACGCTAAAATGGTTGAGGGACGTGTCCAGTTCGATGATCGTGGTGAGCCAGTCACATCTGATGATGAATTGCCCAGCTCGGCAGTCATTCATCATGCAAAAGACCAAATCAGTATTCATGGAGAGCTGAAATCCTAGCCCTAATCTTTAAATAAAAAGCTCCTTGATATACCAGGACTCCAAACAGCTTTGTTGGTCAATTAAGACAACAACTCCTGTTGGTTCACCACTTCCTGCCTTTTAAATTCCTTGTTAAAAGCCACTTCTGCAAGGCCTCCCCACCAGCCCTAAATACAATTGCCTGTTTCCTACTTCCGAGTCAGCCTTCTCCCTCATCTGCCCTCTTGCTCCTTAAACACACAGTTCTCATTGTTCAGGTTCTAACAGTCCTCTCTGTTTTTGTCTATCTGCTAGCTACACAAATTAGTAAACAGAATAAAAAACAAACAGTACTGATTTTATGCAACTTTTATGATTGTATGATTCCATGTTGTTCTATTGATTTTTATTGTAGGTCCCTGTGATTTTTTTGCTTATGGGTTGGAGGTTTATAACTATCCTAATAAACAAACAAACTGTCTACCATATATGATAGGTTATTAAATGGCTCTTTGCTAGCTTTACCTCCAGACATAGCCACAGACAAATCTATTTTCTTTTTGCAGGCAGAACTCCAAATTCAGAACACAACTAATTCCAAAGATAATTTCTTCCTTGAATGCTTATCTTTTTTCATTGGTATTTCAGACAGTTCTAAATTTTGAAGTAGAGCCACATAACGTCATTTCCTTGGGCTGCTTTGGTTTGCCAGAAGCGTCTTAGTCATGCTGGCCACATGGCCCGGAAGCTGTACGCCGGCTCCCTCGGCCAATAAAGCGAGATGAGCCCCGCAACCCCAGAGTCAGCCACGACTGGACCTAATAGTCAGGGGTCCCTTTATCTTTACCTTACCATAATCTAAATTAGCCAATCGGCTCTGAATTTATCTAGCAAGTGTTTAAAACGATCCTGTTTGCTGTAATGGTTTCAAAGCTGGCTATGTGCTCATCTTGTTCAGGAATCTTGTTCATGCTTTGTTAAAAATTGCTATGTTTCTGAAGAATTGGTAATATTCACCCACTCTCTCTGATGCACTCAACCCTTCTTATGTACATTACTTGGGGATATTCAACCATACTAAATCCTGAGTTAATGTTCTAAGACAAGTCAGCTTGGTATCAAGCAAAGCAAAACTTACCATAAGTTTCAGCTTATTGAATGGGAGACTGGAAAGGGCCAGGAAACAAATACATATTGCTTACTATTGCCATCCTCATCAATTGTATCTTTATTAAATAACCCCATGTTAAAAATAAATAAATAAATTACAGGTGCAAGAGGATTTTATTGCTGTAGAAATTAGCAGCAGAAATATGAAATAATTGCTCAAATGGAGTGGTTTTAACAGTGGACCCACTTCAGATCTCACCAGTTTCCTACAGGACAGCATTTTCATGGAAGAAACACATATACAAGGCATGAGCATCATCTGATTATTGCAAATATTTATATTGTGCAGTTTGAAGCAACTGGAAGCATAAGAACTAACTTATTTTGGAAGAAATCACTGACCAGACCCTTAAGTTTAATTCAGAAGTTCACTTGCAGAACTTTCTGCAAAAAACAAAAACAAAATAATACATCAAATATATCCCTAAGATCTTGTGCAATGTCTAGTACAGGCTCAGCAAGAAAGATAATTCCAAAAATCCAGACTATGTCTCCCTCCCATTGCAGCCTGCCTAAGGCTATGCAGCTTCTTGGAGGGCTTCATTTATATGCTCACTCTCAGAGAACTCGAGAGAAAGAAACTCAGCAACTTATGATCATAACTTTACTTCTTCCAGAAATCAAAACTGTGTCTCTCCCCATTCCAGCTTGCTTAATGTGCCTAAGGCTATGCAGCTCTTAGGGAGCTATTTAAATGCTTTTGTTCTTGAGGTGTCCTGAGAAACACTAACAGGCAACTCCTTTCAAATTGGCAATTTGCAATTCAATACCTTTGTCACCTGATCTTAGGTTACAAGGCTTAGCTTCCCTGAAAGAAGCCTGGGAACTGTAGTTTCTTAAGGGTGCTGAAAGCTGTTAGGAGGCCCCTATTCTGCTCAGAAATGGATTTCTGGTGCCCTGCCTTAGAAGCAGGGAATATAAGAGAAATATAAACTTACCAACCTCCCACATAGCACTTTCCAATAATTGTTAAAATCCTAGCAGCTGTTTTGATTAGAGAAATATTTTAATGCCATTGTAACATGATATTTAGTGGCATAACTGGCAGTACTTAGCCTCATTTGCATTGGTGGGAAAGTGATAAAGCTGACTTTCTTAATTGATCATCAGAACCCTTTACAGCTCAGTTTTTGTCATGTGCAATCTGTTGTGTTAATTGCTTATGTAATCACATCTAACACTTCTGGAGACAGGAGCAGGGCGCAGCTGAGTGGATTGATGAAAGACACAGTCATAAATTGTTGCAGCAATGCATACATAGAATCATAGAGTTGGAAGCAATCTTCTTTTATTTCTAGGGCTTCTTGTATCTGGAGAATCAGAGAGCTAGAGACAAAAGTGCTTGAGTGAATACAGTACTGGCCTTTTTGAGTAAGCCCATGTTGTTGTTGCTTTAAAAAGTTAATAAGGAAAAGAATAAAGCAGAGGGTGGGAAGGTTAAAGGTCATTAAAATTCAGCAGACTAACTCATACTGCAAGGCTTAGCTACTAACTAGTTTGGAGGCAGTGGCGGAGCTTCATGCTCAGGTACTGGGGGGAGGAGAGCAGGTGGCGTGCATCATGTGGGCGGGGCATGCCACCTGCAGGGCCGTGGTGCCCAGCGTGGGTGGGCAGCCGCGATGGCACCCTACTGGGATCGCGCTGCCGGGGGCGGTGCGCTCCCCCCGCACTCCTCTTCCTCTGCCACTGTTTGGAGGATGTTTTCTAGACATCTAACCACCCACCCAAGAATCTTTACATATGGCTGACAAAAAGCCCAACTTCCACAATTGGGAACTGAAATGATTCCTAACTAGCCATACTTATAGTATTATGGGCAGTTAGTAACCCTAACTGGGTTAGTACAGTTTCTTTCTTTCTTTCTTTCTTTCTTTCTTTCTTTCTTTCTTTCTTTCTTTCTTCCCCGCCCCCCTTTCTCTGAACATGAACCTTTACCAAGTACAGGTATCACAGATACGTGAGTACAATGTGCATATAAAATAATGTGGTTGTAATTATGAGACAGATAGCTCACATTTGGATTCTACATTAAAATATATGTTATGTTAACATTTCAAAAGTATTAAAACCAAATACATTCATGTTCCTGCCAAAAAGACAGAGCATGCCTCACAAAAATGTGGAGAAAGAACATCAGAAAATGCTTAAGCAACAGTTCCTCCTCATAAGGCTCCCAGGTGTGTAGCTAGGGACAAGGCAGGTGGAAAAGCTGGCCCTTCATTGTTCCACAGTGGTTCCCCTGTAGCAGTACCTGCAAGGCAGAAGTGGCTCCTTTTAAGGGTCTGAGAAAGAGGACAGAGTAACTAAGAAATAATGGGGCTTCTATTTTTTGTATTTTGAAGAGGAATGCAGACTATACAGACATGTACACTCAAGTCTCTCTCTCTCTCTCTCTCTCTCTCTCTCTTATTGCACTCATGTTTTTAATCCTACAGTACAAAAGTTATCATGAGAAGCTGCACTCAGACATCTCCAATTTGGAGCTGTCCTGATCAGATCTCATTACATCCCAAAGAGCTTACTTTGTTACTTATTATAACCAGTACTTATTAGGCCCTAGCTAATCACTTTGGTTTGTATTCAGCATAGCATTAAGGTGAACATTCTATTAGTGGATGGATTTCTCCTTGCATTATGGAACACTCTGCCCTTTTCCCCCTACCCACATCCATGCCCTAAATCTGTTCTGGAATTTTCTCCCAACCTGCCAGATCAGATTTGGGAATGGCATGGAGTGTGAATAGGTAGAGGAGGGGGAGGGGAAATCCCCTTGCACCACTATAAAAAGTGACTTGAACGCCACTCTTTATGGTTTTTTTCTCCAGGCATTGTCCAAAGCAGATTAAACAGCTACATTTTGGCATTAGTTGCACAGCATGTTGATTTGTTGTTCAAAAGCAGTTCCGTGTTTGTGAAGAGAGAAATAAAAGGTAAAGGTAAAGGACCCCTGACAGTTAAGTCCAGTCGTGAACAACTCAGGAGTTGCGGCGCTCATCTCACTTTACTGGCCGAGGGAGCCGGTGTTTGTCTGCAGACAGCTTTCCAAGTCATGTGGCCAGCATGACTAAGCCGCTTCTGGAGAACCAGAGCAGCGCACAGAAACGCCATTTACCTTTCCGCCAGAGCGGTACCTATTTATCTACTTGCACTTTGATGTGCTTTCAAACTGCTAGGTTGGCAGGAGCTGGGACCGAATAATGGGAGCTCACCCCATCATGGGGATTCGAACCGCTGACCTTATGATCTGCAATCCCAAGGCTCAGCGGTTTAGACCACAGTGCCACCCGCATCCCTGAAGAGAGAAATAGCTCAGGCTAATTTTCAGAGGCCTATAAATAAGCCTACAGAACTTTCTTATTCTAGTTACTTTTAGCATAAAGTTCAGTTTTTTGTACTTTCTTCTCACATCAGTAAATTCAAGAACTTCTCGTTTATTTATTTTCAATAGCAAATAATAGGCAGTGTGAAGGGGGGCGGGCGGGACAGCTGGAAAAGCATGTGCTAAAAGGAAATGGCACCGCCCTTTTGCTTAGCTAAGAAAAAGGGATTCTAATGGATTTCTGAGCAGCAGAGTTCACCCAAAGGGTGGAAAAAGAATGTGCCAGGTAATTTGATTTAAGTCGATTCCATTTTTGCTACCATTCCTCTTCATACTGAGAGAATGGAAACTGTGAACTCCAAATGCTTCTCTGGACACCATTAGATGAAACCTCGCCGTGCATGTCCGCCGACCACTAAGAAAACATTGCAAACAGCATTTAGACAGTGTTTGCTTTACTTCATTTGCTACATATGGAACCTGTGAAATTTGCCCACACCTGGTTGGGATTGCCAGAGCAAGCAATGAACCTGAAAAAGACACACTTATTATTGGCAAAGGGACCTTCTTTCATTCACCCTGGCAGACGGCGTGGGGGTGGGGAGGATTTTTATTTTACTTTTATAAGATGACATGGATATTAAAGCAGCATGTAGGTGCTGTTGGTTCCAATTAAAATCAATCTCTCTCCTGATTTGTGCCTCTTGTCTGTATGACAGCAAAAGGTCCGGCTAAGAGCCTCCATCTGCTGTGCTCTCCCAATGGGACTCCAAACAAGTGAATGACCTGCAGTGTTTATTATTAAGTTTTCAAAGGGAAGGTTGTTTTGGTCTAATTGAAGCAATAATATGAGCGAGGTTATTTCTGGTCAGTTCCCTGCTGTTTTCACTCTAGAGAATATATTCCAGGTGTTAGCTGCGGAGTTCTGTGATACAGTATCGACTTTCCCTTGTGTTTAGGCTTGCTTGAGCCAATGGACCAATAAACTGCAGTTATGAGTGCAAGCCAGCCCTGGCCTCCCAGAGAAATATTTCTTTAGTTAACCATGAAATAGACCCAGGCGGCCATTGACCCAATTCTTTTACAAGGACACCATTCCTCAACATAGAAGCAACTGGGGGTTTCCCCCCCCTCCCAAAACATCTTGTTTCCCCCTCCTGCCCCCGCCAACAAATTATATTGTTTCTCTAAGTTTTATCATCAGCTCCTTGCTGTAAGGGAAATAGATTTTCTAGTGAAATTCACCTGCAGTAAAATCCAAAACAAAACGTTAGGACACCTCTTCAAGGGAAACATGGGGAAGATTTCAAAGGAGGAACCTGTGTTTGTTTTGAAGGAGGCTTAGGAGCATAGTCCCCCCCCCCCCCCTAGAGAGCTTATATAAAACACCAATTTGTCACCAAAATCCTCCTCAGGCCAGGTGTGCCAACTTGTTTTTTTCCTGTGTGATATCTATACTGCATCTATCCATTCTTCTTTTTGATCTTCTGCTTAATTTTAAACTTCTATCAAGTGACAAGGCATTCAATGTCTTCCTCTGAGAATGTTTTGGCAATGGTCAGCATTTCCCAAATCTTACTTTATTTTGTATGAGCAGAAGATCACAACCCTTACGGAACATTCTGTGGTCCAAAAATACGGTTGTGAGAGATCTGTTTCAAAGTGCTCAGAACTGAAAGTTAATGATGGACATTCACCCAGTTTCTATAGCATAAGAAAGATTCGGAATTGTTTCCTTTAGCCTTGACATAACTCATTAGATGATATAATGTGTCATTGAGTCAGCTGTGCTGTAGCCTTTATTAATCAAGACCACATTCCACAATTCTCTGATGTTTGAGGCATGGGAAATGGGGATGAAGACGCTCCTGAGCAAACCCATGTTTCATAATTAAGATATGCAATTGATTGATAGGCACAATAAATTAACAGTAACATTTTTTGGAAACTGCCTGCCACATGAGGGCTGATCATATGAGTCTCGGTGTTCTTGCTCTAACTTTTAAATTCCATGTGGAGTTAAGGCAAGGATGTAGAGAGGGATACTGCTTTCTTCCTGCCTCTCTTCCATAATTTTGATTAACCTGGTCTTTCAGCAGGAGGAAACAGATAGTTGGCTCTTTTCCACAAAACCATTAAGAAAATGGCTGTCCTAAGTGAGGGGATGATTTCTATTCAAATAATTATGGAGTCTTCTTCATACAGTGTTCTCTCCTGTGCTTCATTACAAGCTTCAAAATGATTTAAGAGCTTAATAAAATTGTGACTCAACAATTGCTTTCCAAGGTAGAGAGTGGCTTTTCAAATGGATCAGAAGGACAGCAAAATATGATGAGCTAAGAAATAATATGATAGATCAATGGTGAGGAAGCGGTGGTCCTCCATATGTAGCTGAACTACACCTCTCATCATAGGCACCAGGTGTGTGGGGCTGTGGGTGCTCCAGCTCTCACAACATTCCCCGTGAAGGGGCAGGGCACCTACAATTTTTTGGGCCAAGCTGCACACATCAGCACGTCCAGCAGCAGAGTGTATGCTCCCCCTGAGCATCTCCAAGGAAGCCCACTGCACACAGACTTGCCAGGTGTGCATACCAGCTGAGGAGAGTGGCGTCTGGAAGGTCCAAAGGGGACCATTTTGGCTGTGGGAAGGCCCTCATCGGGCCTTCCGCAGGCAGTGACAGGCCTTGTTGGACCTTCTGGAAGCCTCAATGGGCCATGTCAGGACTGCCGCAGGCCACGATGGGCCTTGTTGAGCCCTGTTAGGCCTTCTTGCGGCCACAGTGGACCTCCTCCATCACAAGCCCACACTGGGCACCCTCAAAGTGGGGCAGGATCCCGCGCCCGTGCCTCCCATCATCTCTGATTATTAGTCATACTGTCTGGGGCTGATCGGACTTGTAGTTCCGCTATGGGTTCAACATTCCTGTTGTAGATTATGTTGCAGTTTATGATTGCCAAAGTGAAGGCTACTTTGGAGTGCGTTTGGGGGAATATTACTTGCATGGCTGTTCTACTAAGACTACAATCTTTATATAAAATTTAAGAACCCTCCTGCATCTCATTCCATCTAGTGCAGGGGCTGGAAACCTTTGGCCCTTCAGATGTTGCTGTACTACAGCATCCATCATCCCTTACTGTTAGCCATGTTGACTGGGACAGATGGAGTTTAGTGTCTAACAATGTGTGTGGAGTGGGAAACCAGTTCCCTATCCCTGATCTAGTGCAACATCTGGGACACATGAAAGAAACTGCACCCCAAGATTGTTACCCACTAATCTCTCTCTCTCTCTCTCTCTCTCTCTCTCTCTCTCTCTCTCTCTCTCCCCACCCACCCCTGGACTGGAGATTTGGTCCTCTGCCTTTAAGTTCTAATATATATTTTTAAAGCCCCTTTCTTCAGTAAATAACCCAAATCTTCCTTCCCTGACTCTTAACAAAATCATGCACAAATGATCCCAAATTCTCAGTAGCCATTGTAAGTGTGTTGGTATATCCTTTTTCCAGTTACACCCCATGGACATTCTAGCAGATATTAAAGGATAAGTAATGATTTCCTGTGGGAATTCCTGCTTTTACATAACCAAAAAATACAACTTCAGCTAATATTTGCCAGAATATGTACTCACTCACTATTTGCCTCATTCCACTTTTTAAACGAAGACTTTAAAGTTTCCTCAACTCTGCTTAATAATCACATTCGAACCCACTTTTTGTAACTTTCATATGCAGAGAGATATACGCTGTTTCCATTGCTGTTATTTTATCTGAGCATCTATATCATTCACAAACCAGTGCCACTTTTAAAAAAGAGAATCACATCAAGGAGAATTGATGTACTAGAAATCCTGCAGAGGGCTGAGAACTACAGAGGATGTATATACAGAGAATCAGTAAAAAGTCCATTAGTGAAAGTGCAACTGAAATGAATCTGATCCTTCTGCAATGTGTCACTTCTATGGGTGCCACTTACTAGTGTTTTTGACAATAACTCTTAAGCCACAATGGGAACTGGCTGTGACAACAGGGATTTTCACATGAATCAAGCAGCGTGCAGTTTGAAAGAAGACAGAGTTTTGTTTTGCTGGGTGTGTGTGTTTAAAACAAGGCAAACCCATGATATATATTGGACTCTATCCAAGTACTAGTGAGCGGTCCTGCCCAAAAGCAAGAAACAGTATCTGAAGTGTTTGCGAGAGAGGAAATCCATGCCAACACTCATCCAGCGACATCTGAGAGGAGAGAGAATTTCACATATGATTGAGTTAGACTGGCTGCCATGATCAATTAAGCTCATTCGAGAGCCTCTGCTGTTTTACATGCTGGCAGAAAGACATGATTTCTCTACAGCTGTGTTTCTCAAGTCTGATGCTACCTTTTACTAGACAGGAGGGAAATCAGGCAAGTCTTGTGCCTGATTTCCCCCCAAGTGATACAAAACTCTACAAATTGGAGAAAATGATTAATTCCATCCTTCCATTTGGTTTTGGAGTGGATAAAGTTTTTAGGGGGGGGGGGTTTTTATTTTGAAGTCTTTCAATATTATTGCCCCAATTTTAAACAATTAATTTTCTGGAAAGCAATAGAATACAATAAGAGCCCCTGTTTCCAATGGTAGGTCTCAGGTGGTTTGCAGAAGATCAGGAAGGATTTCTGACTCCTAAATGTTTGAACAAGGACAACAAAATGACTCTTGCACCCTAAATTAGGCTGCTGAGACAAGAAAGCTAACCAAGAAATTAATATTATGTGAAAGGACTGTGAGCTTATTTCAGTTCTATGTTTTTTGCACTTGGTTCTAGTAAAAAACAAAGTAAATTCAACAAGCTTGAATTTACAAGCTTGCCCTCTGCTACCAAAGCAGGACATGAGTGCAATAGCCCTTTCCCGTTGTACTTCCCCAGCCACCATAGGCAGCAGCTCCTGGGGGCCGAAGCACTTTTGCCCCCCTCCCAATGTTTTTTTGAGGAAGCCAGGGCTCCTCAATATTTAGAGGGCATTTGTCTCCGCCCCTGGCGCCTCATGATGTCACATGTGCAATGTCAGGATGTTGTGTTGGGCCCCCTCAATCATCTTGAGGAGATGGTGCCTCTGACAGCCAATGAAATCCAGGGGCTTCCTTGGAGGGTCAGGATATGCACTAGACAGAGGGAGTGATACTTAAGCTCAAAGAAGATATTCCCAACCCTGATTTATGGAAGTCCCACCCAGTTCCTCTTTACATTCTAACCCATGTGGGTGCAATTTTACTTCACATTCTGAGCTATCGTAAGGGTTAGCAACATACCTTGTTTTCGCATGGGGAAAAAAACTGGTTTCTGCATGTGTGTTTTAAAAAGGCGTATTCTGTAATACAATATCAGCCCTATTTGCTTCAAGACTCGAGTGAAAGGAAAACAAAATAACAGTCAAAAACACTCATACAGCTTTGTTTTCCTGGGGGGGGGGGGGAGGATCACTGCCTACATCTGTCAACATTTGTCACTGCTTGTACCACAGTCATTGTCCCTGTGATCCATGCCAGCAAAATATTATTGGTAAATATACAGTTCTTCCCTTTGCTACAAAGACATTAGATGTATAGAATAGATTCCCCGATCCCTGAATGCAGTATATCTCAACTCCATGTCAAAAATACAAGGGGCTTTGTGCAAGATGGTGTGGAATGAAGCAACAATTCCTCCCCTTAGTTACTTCAGATTACAGATTAATTACAGATTGCCTGCTTTCTCTTGCCCGCTTCTTCTCCTTCATGTCAGCCGCAGACAAATAAGAAATATTCCTCTGCTGCCAACATATTGTCCTCTGCTGGAGTGGGCAAAGGAAGGGATTGATGTCACTGCCTACTGACAATTCCGGCTGGTGCCTCCTCAGACCCACCCCTCAAAAATCTACCTTCCAAAATTCTTGGTCATCTAGAACCTGGGATTAATCATTAGAAATTATGCTCAAGTTGGCATAAATGGTTCTTTTCCCTACCCTATTGTATCCTCACAAAAACCCTGTGAGGTAGGCTAGACTGAGACACAACGACTGATCCAAAGTCATGATCTTCATGTCTATGTTTGGAGAAGCTTAGGCCTTTCTGCAGCTCTTCTTAATGTACTTGAATGTAATGAAAATTTAGGTTCTGCTTTCCTTTTTAAGCAATTGTTCTCCCTCCTGCATTTGCTTTAAGAGTCCCATAAGATGACTTTGGATTGGAAGGGGCCATGCATGAGTTAATATCAAAAAACTCCCCAGTTTTATCTGCCATTTGTGCTTCAAAGACCTCATCTTTCACAAGAGAGATATTCAACTTCAAAATTTGCTTCAGAGGTGATTCCCATGGCAAAGCCAGAGCTAGTTGTATTGGTCAGTGATCTGATCTGTGTCTACGGGGCCAATCTTCCATTCTTCAGTCACATGTACTAATGTGCGAGATAAAAGGAAATTGTCTAAGTGGAAGCAGTTGTTGCATACACAGATGGAAGAGAATATTCACTTTCTATGGGATATACTAATAATCTACATATGTACCAGTATTCTGCATTCTCCCTGGATGCAGTTTGTGACCTTGGATGTCAGTTTTCCTGGATCTTTTTCCTGTCTGTGAACATCTCCTTCCAATCATCGCCCATTTTTAATTTAATAAAACTTAGCTTTTAAGAGATGCCCAGTAAATCCTGTTGTGCTGCATCACCCAAAATTTGAAAAATCGGTGTTAGGACATTCTCATTTGCTTCCACGAACATGTCACCTGGGCTTCATGTCATCTGTCATCTTAAGGAGAGCAAAACAATCATGACAAGAATGAGTCATTTAAGTTCAAAAGGCAAATGCAACTCTTGACAGCATTTAGTACAAGTAACCAGGGCGTCGTCAGAAAGTCAATGGAAAAACTGCCATTGACTTCAGAGGCCTCTGGATCCGTTCCCTGAGCGTCTAGAATCTTTACACATATATCTGCTAATGTTTTTGCACATGCAGCATATTCAATTGTCTGGAGCTGCTTCAATTAATAGCTGAGGGCCTCCTCCTGACAGCTTTCGTGAGTAAAATAAAAATGAACCCATGATAGTTGGAGACTCCAAGTCACTCTACGGGTTTGTTGTTTGGATAATAAAGTTCAGAAGTACAGAGGATAATCTCATCAGAGAGACACAGTGACCAACTCTCAGTTATCACTCCTTTGTACACTTCCTTTTTCGCTAATTAAACTTCACTTCTTAAGAGGGCGCCGTTTCTGCAGAGCATGTAACAGTTTGGCATGGTGTTACGACGACACATATCTCCCCAACGTTATCTGGTAAAACCGGAAAAGTGGTGTTCCAGCATGTAGAATCAGAGCCTCCGTTTATCTTTCCAGTGGTGTATTATAAGTTCTTCTTTGACATTTGTACGTGCTAAGTTATCTAACAACAACTGTGTTTTTGTTAAAGGCTCTAAAATAAATGTTGGGAGGGTTTTTTGAAGGAAAAAATAAAAAGAAAGAAAAGAAGGGGGAAAGCACATCCTCACCCGAGATGCTCCCAAAGTCTCCAACAGTATAGTGAAAACACACTGTCTGCTTAAATTTTGCTAAATTTTGCTCTTTACCCTCTCTGTACGTTGTAGAAGATTTGTCCAGCAAGTGCTCAGCTGCAATGTGGCCTCCTTTGAGTTTTGTATTCTAAGACTTCTGCTTAAAAGTGGAATTGAGTTTGCCAAGAATCATGGGAAGGCTGCTATCTGTAGAAGGGACATACCAGTTAAGGGAGGAGCCTTAGCTCAGAGGCAGAGAGCATGCAACAGGTCCCAGATTCAGTTCCTGGCATCTCTCGTTAAAATGGGATGGGTAGAAATACTTTTGCCCCAGAGCTTGGATTGCTACGGCCAGTCAGCCCAGACAACAGGGGCTACCAGGATAAATAGTCTGACTCGGTATTGAGGTAATTTCTGGTGTTTCCTGGTCAAATGCTGTTACTGTGTGCCCTGATGGCCTTATTTTGTTGTTTCCCTTGAGGAAACCAATTACATGAAGCAGCATGGCAAGGGTGGGGGCAGAGACATGCTGCTGCCCCCGCCTCCATTATGGCCACAGCCCTGCCACCCTCTTCACCGGGGATAGCCCACATGGTTCCCTTCAGATGTTGGTGGACTACAGCTCACATCATCCCTGACAACTGGCCTTGATGACTGGGGCTGATGGGATTTGCAGTCCAGAGCAACACCTGGAGGATACCACAATGGCAATGCCTGCTCTACATGCTGGCGGGCAAATGTAGGGAAGCGTCTGTGCTTGTGGAAACTCTCCACGGGATCAAGTTTTTTAATTGTGTGGTGGGACCACATACATGGAGCCAGTTTCCCCCCTGCAGAATTTCAGCCCAAAGGCATTGAAGGCCAGACCACCAGGAATATGGCAGATGGAGAGGAGCCAAAAAATCTATCCCTGCTCTTCCCTCTCACATCATGGTGTACATGCGAGAGGGAATGCCTGAACAAGGCTAATGAATATGAAGAATGGAGGGGCACATATGGAGGGGCACATACAATGGAGAGAAGCATTCCCACCCACCCCATGCCCCGTGGCATCCAGTGGCAGCACCAAGGGGGGGAAAATCTGGGTGGATGCTGCACAGAAGAGGCAAAGTATATTTTGAGGTGGGTGAGTTGTGTCTTACATGTTAAGATATCTAAGAATAACAATATACATTAATGACAGGAGTTCAACAATAGGAGGGAGGAAGTAGAGGGCGAGTTTTTTGTTAGCAGGGTGCTTCCCTCTCCTGTATCCATCCTCTCCGGTGCCACTCATGGTGACAGTCCTGCATTTCTATAGTACTGAGCTGAAAAGCCTTCCTCCCTGCGACACCAACCCTGCCAAGTCCTTCTGTTCTATCAGGATCTCTCAGGCATGGCAGCCCAAGAGGGATAATAATGGAAAGCAGGGCTTGAAGGCTGGCACCCAGGGATCAAGGACGAAGGTGCTTCCATTGCCACTCTCAGTGCTGTACTTCAATCAGCCAATGAGAGGTGGGTGAGCAGGAGGATGTGATGGAAGGGCTGGAGTCCAATTGGCAGGACCCAGTGTTGGCATGGAGAGCCAGGCACCATATCTGTAGATGGGATCAGATGCACCAGCCCAGATGGAGTGTGTGTTTGCATACAGGGCAGCTTTGTCAGGTGAGAGAGTCTAGTGAGTGAGCTCAAACCACTATGTCTTTAAAAAAGCTGGGCAGAAGGGGCATGGCAACCGCTAAGACATCTGCATAGCTTCCATTCAGTTTGGCAACGCTTCTTTTGCCCTTTGTCTGATGCTAAATGTAACAGCAAGCAAAGTGAGGAAATCATAAGATAGTCACATCTCTCTTGGATTCAGAAGGCCCACACTCAGCTTAGTTCCTACTGCCTAACACCACCTGAATAAATAGAAGGGTTATATTTTTCTGAGAACGTTTTGCGCACCGTAACTAAGGCAGTACATAACATCCAGCAGCAACCAGCTTTGCGCTTCTGTGTCTTCCAGCTAAACAGATTAGCATATTATCCACAAAAGACAGTGGTGATAATGGCTGGCAGGGAGAAGTAACCACAAAGTCTGGCATGGATTATTCCTGCTCTGCTGGGGATCTGCATCTGTAATGGCCACCACACTGGAAGACACACATCAGAGATCGAAGCAGAGCTTCTGGACTGAAACATCTGAGCCTGCTGCGCAAGCTGTGACTCTGCCTGTATAGCTATTAATCAAATCATGCATGCTTTGTGGATTGGGCACAGAGGAGGGTCCTGAGCCAACACAGCAAGTGGCTTACATATTTCCCTTACGTACTTTGGAAAACCCTTGAGCCAAAGAAAACCATTTCTTTCAGTTGTGAATGAGCACCCACTTGTCAAACGGGTGCCATCTTAGCTAAATGTGAGGCCAGAGACCTTTAGAAATAACAGCACGACTCGCAATTCTTCCTGCGGCAAAGAGTTTCCCAAGGACTTGTTATGGCTAGATAAATATACTCTGGGCCACAGTATACAACTTGCATGATATAATTCAGAAGGAGTGGATGCTTACAGACTATTCAGAGCAAGGGTTCAGAACCTGTGGCCCTCAAGTTGTTGTTGGATTCCAACTTCCATCTGCCCCAACCAGCATGGCCAGTGGTCAGGGTTGGTGGGAGCTGTAGTCTGAAGCAAAAGGATCATGACTTTCCTTTTGTTTCTGAGTACTGGTAGTCAGGAGACACTGTTTTATGGAAGCTGGACTCCAGCATCTGGAAGGCTACAGGTTCCCCATCCCTGTTCACTCCTTTGATCCTGAACGGATCCTGCACTACTATGAGCATGAAAACTACTGGCCTCTTGACCGTAATATTTAAGTGAAGTGGTTTGGCAAAAGAGAACATTCCCAAGGAGCCAATATACTGGCCATTACTCAGCTAAAGCAGTAGTTTCCTTAGCTTTGCCAGGAAAATTGTTCCGGATCTGCACCTTAATTCCTGTTTCATTCACGCACACAGTCCTGCTTTCACAGTTCCGAATTCACCTAGTGTGAATGATATCGCTCACTTGATGAAAAGCAAGTTTGCTTTGGAAAGAAGCTTTTAATCTCTCAAATGTTGCCTTTATCCAAAATTATTGCTGAACCCTTTGAGCATCTCCTGTAATTACTGTAATTTGACTGTAGTTCTTCCTTGCCTTTGCGTTGAACACAGCAATCCCATCTGACCTCCTACAAGCTGCAGGTGTGTTGAAGGACCAGCTGTTAACAGGACACAGCAAGCCCTTTGGACCAAATTGTGTTTTTTGAAGTTTTTCCTGTTCTGATGGTTTTCCCAATGGTATATGGAGTGGCATGTCAGCATTTTCTCAATTAACATTGCTCCGCCTGAATCTCCTTTACAATGGACAGTCTTGTTCTTATATTTCTATGGGCTATATCTTGAGTCAGTGGGTGTTTGGAGTACTCAGGTTTGGTGGTATTTCACATTGCATTTCCGCCCCAACGCATACACACATTTTAATTTAAAACAGTTTCGCAATAAAGACATTGGCATTGGCCATCTGTGTAATATATGTATGTTCATATTTTCAGAAATATATTTATTTTTAAAACAAAAACTGTACACTCAGCTCTCAAAAGGGCTCTTAAGATACTTCCACAACTGAGGTGCCACCACTAAGGAAGTCACTGGTACATCAACAAACAAGAGGGTGAGAGTCAATATAGTGCTATGTGGGGTGCAGGCTCTCAGGGAATGAGGACTCCTCATGTAATGGGAACCCCCCCTTGCCCCTGTGCATCTCCTAACCATGATTTGGGGTTCATGGGGGGCACACAGGGGGAGGGAGAGGGGAGAAGTCCCATTGCATCAACAGACCTTGTTCCATGCATGCAACGACTAAGTTGAATCCTGTCCATAGAACTGCATAAAATTTCTCTAACTTGCTGATCTGTATTGTTGCAAGTATAGCAGTGGTTAGTATAATTTGAATAGAAGTGACATCCTTCTTAAAACCAGAAGCCTTTTTCTTGGGAATTCTATCCCTACCTACCTACATTGTATAGAATTTAACTACCTAAATTGTATAGAAATTTACTTATGTATGCAACTACAGCGGCAAGAATGTTACTTGCCCAAAAATGGAAAGAAGAAGAAGTCCCAGCAAAGGAAGGATGGATACAAAAACTTATGGAATATGCAGAAATGGCAAAACTTACTGGAAGAATAAGAAATCGAGATGACAAACTTTTCATAAAAGAATGGAAATGGTTTATTGAATATCTACAGATAAAAAACACTGGCAGGATTATTGTAATAACCTGCAGCTACATATATAAAAAGAAGATAAATAAATGAGTAAGTTAAGTTAATTTGGATATGCAGAAGATATTTAAAATAAATTTAAGGAACTGCAGAAAGCAGGGGAAGGAAGTCAAGTTTTAAAATGTCAAAATGATTGTAAAATCAGTGAAATATCTGAAAAGTATGGGGTGCTTTGAAAAAAAAAAAAAGTGCCATCCTTCTCACCCTGTGAGGAACAGACTGTGAGCAGGTGCCCTGGGTGCCTGTCCAGTTAGCTGCCCAATGGTACCCTGTCAATGGGCATCTTGAAGACCCTTCCTGCTCTCACTTCTTCTGTCTCTTTATCTTTAAAGCAGATTTGGACCATGCAGCCCCTCAAACAGAAGACTGCCCTGTGTGAAGCAAGGCACCTAGTCTCCCACCTCCCTCCATCTTCACCACCTGCTTCAGTAAGTCTAGAGAGTCGTTTTTGTTACTGTTGTTGTTAAAGTGTGATCATTTCTGTTTCTATATAACAATGATTTTATACTGGATGACAGAATCTTAAAGTGTGGGGGAGGAGAGAGAGATAGAAGAATATAAAGAGGTGAGGAAATTTAATCTTTTAAATTTAGCACCAAGTGGGTTCAATATTACTTGTTTCCATGAGGTTTTATTTATTTATTTTTAAAGTGAAGTTTGTTTAATGGCAGTTTCCAATGTAATACTGTTTCCCAGAATCAAATCCGCTCTGATGATGTGTTCTCATAGCTGAGAAACAACACATACCACAAACCACGAGTAATGTGAGGGGTTTTTTTATTATTATTTGAAAATATGCAGTGCCAGATTGAGGTATGTTGTTGATACATGTAATTTGTCAGAATTTCATAGTCTAAATACCCCACAGAAAAGGCATTTTTGTGGGTTTTTTCTACTAGAAACAATTCCAAGATGAATTTTGTGGCAGTGTTCTGTGTGTATGTGGCTGAAATATTGCAGGAAGGGCAGGCCTGCCAAATCAACCTTTTTAAAAAATAGTAATGAAACGAAATAAAAGGATACTGTAGGGTTGTTCTGTTGAGAGTAAAGCCCATTTATCCATTCATGCTTAGCCCCACCACTGGTCTCAATATATTAAAGAGTCATGTCTGCAAAAAACTAGTATATCAGGGGTGGGGAACCTGTGGCCAGGGATGTGAGACAGATTCAATTTCCATTTTCATATGCATCTAAGTAATTCACACACAGACTTTATCGCAACTATCCTTTGAAATTTGCTGTACTTCAACTCAAAAGTGTATACAAAAGCATGTGTATTAGGGTGAAGTATGCATCTAAAAAGCTGTAGATTAGTGTGTGTGTGGAAAACCACAAAAAAATGCATTCTGTTGGATAGAAACCTGTTTGCAAAAACATGTATAGTAGGCAAAGTTGCAAACACAAATTTGCATGTTAGGAGAAAAGCACACTAACACTTGCTGACACATTTTTCTGAGTACATGAAAGACACACGTACAAACAACGAAAACCGATGCAGAAATGTGGCAAACTGAATTTAGATTGGAAAAGCGAAAAACCAAAATGGGCAGATTCATCTATCTCTACCTCTCGTCCTCCAAACGTAACTGGATTCAACTCCCATGAGCTTCATCCAGAATGGCCAGTGGTCAGGGATGGTGGGAGATGCAGTCTGGCAACATCCGAAGGACCACAGGTTGCCCATCTCAGACGTGTGTGTGTGTGTGTGTGTGTGCAGTCTGGAACTTCCCTTGGGGGGGGGAGGGGATTCAGAATCCTCTGTACATTAAGTTGCACATCTGCCATGCTAATGTGAGCCTTGAATGTTTAGAGCAGGGGGTGGGGTAATGAAACCTTACCTCTCTCATCACCTGTAGGCCATGACTGACAGGTATGTGGGGCTGCCCACCTGCCAGTCACCTGACAGCACAATGACATTAGGTGACCTGCTTTGACTAGTGCGGTTTGAAATCAAACCATGTGGGCATATGCACAGACCTGCCTTTTGCAAGCCCTGATGATCAGCTGTGCTTGTGAAGTCTGGAGGCACGACACTTTGCAAACTGACAATCTGTGGATCTGATTTGACTGATCAATCCGATCAGCATCCCATTCCAGCTTCCAGGTAAAAATGGCTAGGCCTGGGGTGTTAGTCTCTCTGCTATAGGGTCTTGCAACACATTTGGTTGGCATTTTGTTTCTTTCATAGGAACAGATAAGGACCAAATGAGATCTCCATATGCTCAGAACAGCTATGAAAAACAAGGAGCCCACTGTTAATGCTGCAGCTGGCTCTCGCTCTCTCTTTGTGCGTGCATGTGGAAAGAGAGCACTTTGTCAAATATTTTTAGCCTAACAAAAAAGGCCAAGCCTAACTTGGCATTAGGGGAATACACAGAAAAATATGGATTTGTTTAAATCAACATTTTACCTTCATCTTGTGCAATATATATATATAGAGAGAGAGAGAGAGAGAGCGCTATATATGTACATGTGTATATAAACACACAGAAAGGCAGCAAAGCCCACACTGTTGCTTAAGAGTTAGAATTTACCTTCTTGGAAGCCATTGGGAGTTTTTTGTTCCCTCTCATGGAGATTTATCACCAAACTAATTCCCAAGGCTTTATAAAGCTGTCTGTCTAGAATTTCCATGTTATAAATTGCTCTTGTTTGGGTACAATTTGAATTATTTTCATTAGCCTCACAGCTGGGGCCTGACCAGAGTTAGGCTAAAAACTTCAGACAAGCTCTACAGATTTTGCAATTAGTCTGCCTCTCTCCTGTCACCCCCAAGGAAATGAAAAGCAGGGAAGTTTACACTTCAAGTTAATGTTTTAGAAGTGTTTGAGGCAGGAAGCAAATGGGCTTTTTCATGAGATGGAGGATGTTTTGATAGCCAGTGTGGTCTACTGGGCTGAAGACTGGATTTACCCCTGGGAGACATGGATTCAAATAATAACCCAGCAATGGGGCATATTGGGTGGCCCTGGGCAAGTCGTTTCCTCAAATCCAGAGCTTGAGCTCTGTGAATACTCTGAACTGCACACATTTCTTATATGAATTTGGGAAGCCTGATCTACAAGACTAAGTGGGAAGTCAGTAAACTCTCCCCATTTGCTTATTCTCCGATCTGACCCCATTTGCTGCAACTTCTGACAGACGTGTTTCCGCTGTCCATTTTTTAAAGCCAAGGACCATCACCATATCTTAGGCTTTATGCCCTTGGTGACTCTGCACTCAATTTTGTCTGCCTTGCATCTACATCCTGTCAGTGTCACTGGTGACCCACATATCTAATAGCAGAAGAGGAGGAGAAACATTTCTATCACCATATTGTTGATAGCAATGGCTTGGATTCTGAGTTGCCCTCCGGCAAATTCAAAGGCTCTGATCCAGCAGGTGCTACCACTGGTGGAAGAGAAGAGGTCATTTTCACCAATGTCTCTGAGGCACCCCCCCATGCCACCTCCCACATTGAAAGATCCCATGATGCTCTAGAGCAGATATTCATGGGCTAAATTAGACTGAAGCCAGGAATCACTGAAAATCACCTCTTCCTGCCTCCCACCAGTGAACCAAGGAAGATAGGAACTGTCTTATACTAAGTCACATCATGGGCCCATGAAGCTCAGTATTGCCTTGAATGACTATCAGCAGCTATCCAGGGTTTTATTCAGCCCTATGTAAACATGGGTGGGACGCGGGTGGCACTGTGGGTTAAACCACAGAGCCTAGGACTTGCTGATCAGAAGGTCGGCAGTTTGAATCCCCGCAATGGGGTGAGCTCCCGTTGCTCGGTCCCTGCTCCTGCCACGTCAAAGTGCAAGTAGATAAATAGGTATCACTCCAGAGGGAAGGTAAACGGCGTTTCTGTGTGCTGCTCTGGTTCACCAGAAGCGGCTTAGTCATGCTGGCCACATGACCCACAAGCTGTATGCCGGCTCCCTCGGCCAGTAAAGCGAGATGAGCGCCGCAACCCCAGAGTCGGCCACGACTGGACCTAATGGTCAGGGGTCCCTTTACCTTTACCTATGTAGACACACTAGAGATTAAACCTGAGACCTTATGTATAAAAATAAACAGATGCTCTACCACTAGGAACAAATGAATCTGTTTATTTCAGGCTCCCATGGTTTCTCATTTTTCCACTCTTAAATTCAGTTGTCCACATTTCCAAACTAGCTAGGTTCTAGTCATGGATCTTATTGTTCTTAACAGGCAACGGAGGGAAAGCTGGCATTTCACGCAACCTCCTTCAGAGTTGCTAAGAGCTTAGTAAGTAACAATACATTAAAACTGAATCAGAGGCTAATAGGCTGCCAGTGCAAATCCCTTAGCATGGCCATGATATGCGCCCAGTAAAAGGCATCATTCACCACCACTGCCGTGGGACTCTGCATCCACTGCAGTCTCTAAACTGACCATAAGGAAGCCCCACAGACAGCACATGACAGTAGTCAAGACATGAGGTTACCAGTGCATGTGTCACAGGAGCGAAGCACCAATCTTTCCTGGAATGAGAGCCAGTAGCAATAGTAGCTTTCACAAAGCATCAGCCCATCTAAGGCAGCTAAGTGAAGTTCATCAGCTAACTGGGTCTGAAAAACAAAATATTATAATCTTACATTTTTAGAATATTTCACAAGGGAAGAACCTCTTAATATTCAGCATCTGATTTTTCCAGAGTTCCCTGTGGGATTATAAGAAACGAGAAGGCAGTGTTATCTCATGTATATTCCAATAAAAAGCAAACATAGTGGCTAAAATTCCGTTCTTGGTTGCAGCCACCTAACACCACTGAGGCATACGCGGTTTGGTGAGTGTAACTAAGGACAGAAGCTGATCTTTATTTTAATGTGGGGGATAAAAACAAACATGGCTTTGAAAATGCAGCATGTTTACTCTTTAAAGCTGACGGCAGGAAAAAGAATGGATTTTATGTCAGGGGTAGTTAATTCCACAGAGATGATGTCTGAAAAGGAACGGCTATTTGCAATTTTGGGGGTTGAGATGGATGAATTGTCGCGTGTGATGTCAGAGCATGCTGTGTGGCAAACGATTAAATAAACAGATAGCTGCTCAAGCAAGATATTTTGAATTCGCTGAGAAGCCAAAGACACTACAAATACTCTCCACTCACTGGAATAAAATCACTCAGTCGTGCTGTGACCACACAGAAGGCTTTACATATGCATCAGTGGCGCTTGCCTTTAGCTGGGAAAGGCCCATTATCGAGCTCAGTGGTAGAGCACAGGCTGTGCATGGAAAAGGTGTCAGGTTCTATTCCCAGCCACTCCAGATAGGGATAGAGAAGACTCCTGACTGAATTCCTAGAGAGTCATGGCTAATCAATGCAGAGCAACATTTCCCAACCTGTGGGTCATGGGATAGCTCAGTCAGTAGAGAATGAGACTCTTAATCTCAGGGTCGTGGGTTCAAATCCCATGTTGGGCAAAAGATTCCTGCATTGCAGGGGGTTGGACTAGATGGCACTCATAGGACCTTCTAACTCTATGATTCAAAAAGGAATTCAAGACCTGTCTGAAGAAAAATCAAGAGGGTACTCTAAGTGCAGTCCTAATTTTTTCCTGTGCAGACATGTCTTGATTTCAGCGTTTTTTAAATTTGGTGCCTTTTTTGTGTTGCCCTGAATGGCGACAGAAATTAAAAATGTACTCAGTTTAAGCCACAGCTGCAAAGGAAGATTGGGGGGGGGGCAGTCATGACTTGAATTTTCAGTCACCTGTTGCTGTATGACACCAGGTGATTGCCGGATGGCCAGCCCCACCCAATGTGGTCACTTCTGGGACCAGCCTCCTCCCCCTTGGCCTACACTGCGTTATCAGCTGGTCTCCATCCCTGGGACCACTGATCTATGGCTCTTCCCCAGGACTGGAGACATATGAGTGTACAGACACCCTACCCCAGGGGTTGCCATCTTAAGGATCTTACCTCATTGATGTTCCCATCTAGTGTTTTGCATATCTTTTTTTGTTTATAGATTCCTCGTTTATTGTGATCAGAGTATCTGCTTTGTATCCAGAAAGCCATATTCAACCTATGGCATCTCCAGGTAGGACTGGGAGAGAACTCTAGCTGTAACCCTGGAGACCCTCTGCCAGCCAGTGCATGCACAACTGAGCTAGATGGGCCCATTGGCTGACTCTGTAGAAGGCAACTTCCAGGGATTTACAAGAGGTCCAAATGTGTAAAGATCCCAACAGCTTAGCTGAGTTGTGATAGTTGGTAATTAGGACCGGGTTCTGTTCTCTGAGCTTGCAAACTTGCAAACTGGTTATTTAAGGTTGGGCCTCAGGCATGTAGCTACAGTATATATTGATTTTTTTAAGCCAGCAGGTTTAATTTTAGGATTGCCATTTGCGCCCCATGACATTTTAACGGCATGCCATGCCACAGTTTGCTCTTGTGCTTCAGGCATTAGTTCTATACTTGAAGAAATAATAATAACGATCTCCTCTACCTTACAGGATTGTTGTTAAAGATAGATGCTGTAAGAGTAGTAATCATAACTCTACTAATATAAATAGAGCATTCACCATAAAAACCAGTGGGATTAAATATCTTCAGGATCATAGTCTAATCCATCAGCTACACTTTGTATAATTGCAAAGCAGTGGGTGGGACAGTACTTTTTTTTTTAAAAAAAAGGACATTCTTTTTAATGAAAAGCATGCATATGTCTTCATCCAGGCAAGAAGTCTCTCATGAAAGATGACCTGATGTTTGTTTGACATATCATTAATACTTGGCAGTTGGATGGCAATTTTCAAATCATCTACCATGTAATTTGTGACTGGTTTTGGCATTTTTGGTTAGCGTGCAAAAACATCACAGCTGCTAACATGATCATCATCTCTTCTCTCCCAATATGCGAAGCAACCATTAATGCAGCATACTAGTGATAATGTTATGGGTAGATTTGTTTTAAAATCATAGAATTGTAGAGTTGGAAGGGACCATGAGGGTCATCTAGTCCAGCCTCTTGCAATGCAGATGGGCGGGGTATAAATTGTTGTTGTTGTTGTTGCCACAAAGCAAATGATAGGTACTGCACTGTACTGCATCATCATCATCATCATCATCATCATCAACCTTTCACCCATAAGCACCCATTCCTCAGTCTCAGGTGTGTAGAGAGTGACTATGCTTACCTTCTCATTGATGTAAGAAGTGCACTTTGTATGTGCCCAGAGGCACTCCCAGGACTTAGGGCTCAACCACATTTCTGCTTGGCTCATGATTTCTAGGCACAGGTCTGAGAGATTTTTCCTTTGTCCCACCACTTTCCCTGGGAAAACCTACTGTTTACTGCTGAATCGGAACAAATGTCAATAAAGTTTTCAGGAGACCGACATTTGTTCTGATTCAGCAGTAAACAGTGGGTTTTCCCTGGGAAAGCGACTGGGCAAAATAAAAAACCTCACAGTCCCATGCTTAGAAATCATCACAGGACAAATGGAAGTGTGTATAAGTCCTTAGTCCCAATATCTTCCAGTGAGCTGGTGGGGCTTGGTTACTTGTTTCTGATAGCCAAGGAGCATATACTGTCCTTGTTCTGATGATGATGCTAAACTGATGCTAAACACAAGTATGCATAGTATTGCTCATTGTCAATGAGTGACAACTGATGAAAGGTGATTTGTGTGCAGAGAAAGTCTAAAGTAATCTGGGGCTGTGGGTTAAATGGTTGAGTAGCTCTCAAGGCAGTGTGGACATTCAGTGACCTGATTTCTTTGCCTCATTTCACCTGATAAATGAGCCCAGTGCAGTGGGAACTTCATGACTTCAGAAATCAGTGAATGGGATAATTGAGTATATGGAGAGGATTTATTTGGAAACCTTTCACATGGTTGCAGCAACTGTGGAAGGATATCATTGCAACCACTTCCTTGGTCTGTTTATCTTCAGGAGAACAACTCAAGCACTCCATAGTTCATAGCATAATTACACTGGGAACCGAGGAATTTTTTATTTTATTTAATCAGGCATAGTAAAATAATGTTATAATGAAGGCTACATCTTCAGCTTAATTCAGCAGAACCACAGAAATGCTGGCCAAAATAGGAGAAAGGGACTTTCGCCATTCAGCCATAGCATAATCAGTAGGTGCCAAACAACTTATTGTGATGTACACAACTCATATCTGGATCCTGATTTTTCTGAAAGCTTGATCTGATTATCTCTCCTTTCCAGTTTTAAATCCTGTTGGCAAACTGCAGTGCTTGGGATGAGGTGGGAGAGCGGCCTGGAGGAGAAAATATTTTGTTCCGCCATGCATTTTCTGGATGGCTTTCCCTCTTTCAGCTCATTTGTGTATAAAATGCAGGAAATGGCATTTTTCAAAAGAAAAAAAAAACACTGTAAAAGCAGTGGTGCCTATTATGTGCTAAGATCACTATGGCTATTTTATGAGTCAAACATTCCCAGCATTTGTCAAAGAATCTAAGATCCCAGCATCCCCTGGGGTGATGTAAACATTCCATCAGCCAGGACATAAGTGTGTGGCTGTTATGAAATCATTGTGGCTTCTGTTCATATTCCATTTTTAGGCTATTTTATCAAAACTGATATTTCATCTATCTCAATGCTTCTCTGGGCTTGGGACCTCTAACAGGCTTCCGTGCCACAGCCATGGCCACCCTCAATTTTGGAGTACATTTTCAGCAATATGCTGGTGACACTACTTTTCCTTTAGAAATCTGCAGTGGATGTTTTGGACCATTGTCTTGTCTTGGTAATGGACTGGATGAGAGCCAATTAACTGAAGCTCTCTCCTGATAAGACTGAGGCACTGTTAGTGGGTGGTTTCCTAAACTGATGGATGGGAGGGTGGCCTATTGATCAGGTTACAGTTACACTGTACATAGCTGGTACATAGCTTGGGGCGTACTTCTGAAATCTTTGTTGTTGCTTGAGGTGGCCTCAGCGGCGCCGAGTGCCTTCCATCAGCTTTGGTTGGTGGCCCAGCTGCATCCCTGTCTGCGATAGCCTAACTTCTATCATCTTTGCTCTGGCAACTTCTAGGTTAGATTACAACAATATGTTGTACATGGAGCGGCCTCTGAAGATGGTTTGGAAACTTCTGCATGCCATTTCAGCCCCATGTATGAAATATAGGTCAACAATGTAAAAATAAATAAACACTAAAAGTAAATGGAGTGACCAGTTGAGCCAGGTATACGGAACTGGATTTAGCCAGAGGGACAATATGACAATCAGCTGATTGTTGGGGTTTCTAAGCACCACACACTTTGCAACCACCAGTGATCAGCTGATTGTCAAGGCTTGCAAATAGTTGGATTTTATATTAGAATTCTGGGTTTTAAATTAGTTAATAATGCAATTTCTGTATCCTCCGGGTCATTTTCTGCTCCCCATGGAACTTTGTAAGACCATGAGCACTTTTTTATCAGTTTGCAATTCCAAATAACAGCTGAAACAGTAAAACTGAATATAACTGAAGAGAGATTTCAGAAATGTATATTGTAAAGTGTGTGTGTGTGTAACTAAGGTGATTTTAAGAGAAAAGCAACCCCGATTATCTAGATATAACAAGGAAGGCATAAGTTGCTGACTTATGTTATTGTAGCTTCGTTTGCTTCAATGGGACCTGAAATGGAGAAGTTCCTGGAGGATTGTGCCAGTAATGTTTTACTACTTAGCTGGGAGAAAGTAAGAAACCAGTGGCACTGCACTCTCATTTGAATAATGTTTCAAATCAATTCCATATGTTGACCCTATGACCGGGCCTTGCAGGCTAGTTAGAAAAAACAGAGGAGTTTCTCGTATGATTTCCAAGTAAGAGACTTGCGTTTATGTAAGTCAGCATACACATTCATACCCCTTTGCACCTGCATAAATAAGACATTGTCCATTATCAAGAGCAAAGAGAGAGTACATTTTTTGGTGTTGCCCATGCATAAAAATAATTATGCCCAGAATGACTGCTTGATGACCACAGTCTTATTCAAGCTTAGCCATACAGACGTATTATTTATGGTACCATGTTCTCAGATTGGTTTGCCTTATCATCCTCAGGTTGATATATGGGCTGGTTCATGCACTCACTCAGCTGAGGACTGGTGTTCTGTGCTGAAGGGAGAATGCACACATATAAGGCATTTAGTCCTCTGTGTGAAGGACCAGGCTTGATTCATGTTTCTTCACAAACACATACTTGAATTTGGGAGAAAGAACTGTGTTGCATTGGACCTCCACTACAAATGGGGAAGAAATTCAATTCAGTTCTTATTTAAAGGCAAAACTACCTAATCTGCACTTTCAAAATTTATATGTGAACCAAACACAGCCATCATTTGAAATTTGCACTTCTCTGAATTTTGCTACACATTTCTCCAACATTTCTGTTGCAGCCTCATAAGTTTTTGTATCCATTCTTCTTTCACTGGGACTTCTTCTTTCCATTTTTGGGAAACATTCTTGCCGCTGTAGTCACATATATGAATTAATTTCTATACAGTTTAGGTAGTTCTGTCCATATAATTCCCAAAAGGAAGGCTTCTGGGGTTTTTTGGGTTTTTGTTTTTTTTTTACAAACATTATTTTAAACATCTTTTTCAATTCATTATATATCATTTCCCAGTAAGCTTTAACCTTACTACAAGACCACCATATAAGATAAAAAGAACCTTATTTCTCTTTACATTTCCAACACTTATTTGATTTAGATTTAGACATTTTTGCCAATTTACTCAGTGTTAGCTCAGTGTTACTCAGGTACCATCGATATATCATTTTCATATAATTTTCTCTTGGACCATAGCATGCTATAAATTTTATATCCATATTCCACAATTGTTCCCATGCTTCCATATCTATTTTATGACCAATATCTATCGCCCAATGTATCACTGAGGATTTTACTTGCTCATCCTTTGTCTCCCATTCCAATAATATCTTATACATTTTAGACAGCACTTTTAAATTACATTCTGACAGATCTCTCTCCAGTTGTGATATTTGTTCCCCAAACCTTCATATCCTATCTTTCTTAAACGCTTGCCCCAGATTTCTAATCCGATGTGGAAATTTGATAAAATTAGACAGGCTTATCTATATTCATCAAGGGCTGGACAGAATTAGGATAGATACAGTTGACTGGTTTAATAAATTGGCTAAAGCAGGAATCCTATGCCCATTTCTCTGGAAAGGACCTCCACTGCAAAACAACAGGACTTATTTCTGTGAAAACATGCATGAGATTACACTATTGGTCTACAGTCCTAAACATGCTTACTAAAGAGTAAGTTCCATTGGATCAAATGGGTGCTCCTCTGAGTAAACATGCTTGGGATTGCCCTGTTAGTTACATAGGCATATTTTCATTTTGCCTAATAGAAATGAATAGCTGGTGACTTGCTTTATGGCAGGGCTAGGGAACCTGTTGTCCTCCAGATGCTGATCAACCTGTGATCATTCATTTAGCCCACCTGCACTCATTCACATCTGATTCAGGCTGCATTACTTTAATACATATCATGAGGCCCAAAATGGAATATATTCTTATATATAAACTTCAAATGTTTTTTTAAGAGGGTCTGTGATTGGTGAACATTGTTCCTGTTTGATGAACTAACTTACTTTCTTATGCCAGTAAGTGCATCACACACCCCACCAATTTCTAAATTCCCTAAGACCATAATATCTTACTTTGTCTTTCCAATCTTAACCGAACGTGAGCACAGATAGTGTGAGAATTTCCACTGACTATGCAAATCCACTGTCCTGACATCTGCGGTCCAGAAACGAAAACATGCACAATCTCATCCAAAGCGTATTAAAGTCAGCGGTTGGGTTATGTGCTGCCCCCGCCCTGCTCCATTTAGGACTATATAGCTGAGAGAATTCTCTTGTTTAAGTTAAATAAAATTGCATAAGCTCTGGGGAGCTCAACAAGCATTGCACAGGCATGCCTCACTTTTGAAGAAAGACCGCACAAGTAACCTCCAAATTCCTCTAATGCTTTAGGATCAGGAATTCCTGCAATCCATATCCCCCAGTTACCAGTTACGCCACCAATGTCAACATAAGCATTTGGTCCAGTTTCAACATTTCTGTTTCATACTTGGAGAAACACAAAGGAGGATTGTGCCTTTTTTCTACTGATGCAATAGCACAGCCATACTTCACAGCCATTCATATTCTCTAGATCACTTTGCTGTTGACACAGACCATGATCACTTTCAGCCGTGGCGCTGTAATGGAGATACTAGGGTTGATATTAGGCTGTGCCCCTCTTGCACATAGATACCCATGTACACTAGATAAATCAGATCTTGTGCTGGAAGTGCAACCTGGCTTTATCTTGGCTCTTTGGCAACACTGGAGATATCTGAGTTTGGAGACATGATCTGTGGAAATGGTTCCTGTGCCTTCTGGTTCCTACCTTACAACCAGTAGGAGCATGGCTGAAATGAGATCTGAACCAGGGACATTTGGCTTGCAACTCACAGTTCACACTTTCGGTCTACAAGCTGCCTTTGGAGTTCTGCTTATTTATACTCAGTCTTTAAGTGACCTTTCCAGTAAGTGAATGTTTCCAGAGCCCCGGGGCGTCTCCACATGGCAGCTTCTTGGGCCTCTGATTCAGCACTGTAGCACACAACCAGGGATTATCCCTGCAGAAGACTGACAGTTGTTTAGCTCAGGATTAGGGCTGTGCTGAGCATTTCTTCTGCATTTTTTGACCATTAATAGTGCCCCCTGCAGCTTGGCATCATCACACCAATGTTTACAATCCTTGCACTAGAGAATATGAATGGCTGCGAAGTATGGCTGTGCTATTGCATCAGTACCAAATGTGTTCAGACATTTACGCCAATGTACCCATACTGGTTCTCCACTTGCTGTGTTCCCAACCTTCCCTGTGTTGAGTGGGGCCTTTTCCTACTTACGGTCAACTTGCATGATCAGGAACCCAGGTTGATCAGGGGTTCTGCTTGTGCTCGAGTGAACACAAGTAAAAGCCTCCTGAAGAGGCAGTTAAGGGTCTGAGCATGGAGGGAGATGTGTATGGGAACATTGCTGGCCTCCATCCACAGATAGTTCGTGTGTTCAGGCAAGCATCTGACCACATCTTATATTTCCAGGCAGTGACAATTCATTTTAACAATGCCTAATTAAGGACTGTTGGTCAGTATAACTTGTAATTAAACCAGGCAGAACTTGCTAATAGCTTCTGCTAAAGTTGTTTCCCCTGCTTAGGTAATCCTTACTGCCATGAAGATTTCTGTTGCATGCTATACAGCCTTCCATTAAGAAACCATAGGCCTGCTTCTGACTACTGGATGGTAAAGTGTCCACCTCCTAGATAGCTAGGAACCACCAACTAATGAAGCTTCTCTGGCATGCTTTGATATAAGTCTGTTTGCATTTAGTCTGAACATTTCCTGTCTTTACTAATAATTCTTTTCAGAGAGGATGGAGCAATAATGTTGTGTTTTTAATCATTTTCCCCTTATTACTATGGCATTCAAGCTACTATGGTTTCAAAATAGTCCATGTAGTCATTGGCAACTCTTAAACTTTCTTTGGAATGAGATCTTTTTATAGTCAATAGGGTGTCTTCTCCCAGCCCCCCTTCCTTTCTTATCTAAGGCTTCTATAATAAATAGGGGAGGGGAACAGGGGGTGATATCCAACTAACTTGTTCCATCAGTGCAAGGATTTCCACTTGCACCACAGAGCTTCTCCTCTCTTCTCCCCCATAACCTCCTAAATCTGTTCTGGCTTCTCCCCCCCAATCCTCCAGAGCAGATTTGAGGAGGGTGTGGGGTGCACATGGGAAGAGGAAGGGGGAAAGTTCCACCAAGCAAGTGGAAATCCTTGCATTGGTAGAACACGTTTGCTGGATACCACCCAGGATTTGCTGCTGAAAGAGTATTAAAATAACAATAAGGAAAGCAATTTTGAAAGAAAGATTTGGTAATGCTTTAAATATTTCTAGCCAGTAATGGGTCATGGAGTAGGGTGGTGGTGTTCCACTGACCTCTCCAAATTGAGCTAATACTGCTTACTGGGAGGGCGAGGGGCGAGGCACTGGGGAGGAGGGCATGGTGCAAGTGCAGTGGGTGGAGCCAATCTGGTTCTCCTACTAGTGCCTATGCATGGTCCTGATCTCATTGCTGCCTCATCCCCTCCCATTTCAGGATAGCATAGGAACAAACTGAGAACATTATCCGGGGGGGGGGGGGGGAATGATAGAAGCAATGATATCAACTCAATGTTTTCCCCTGAAGATTCATATAGCAGAATAGATTTCCAGAAGAAGAAGAAGAAGAAGAAGAAGAAGAAGAAGAAGAAGAAGAAGAAGAAGATACTATCAATTTAGTTGCCCAGTGACCATATCCAACCCTGGAGTTCATATGGAGTGTGTGTAATGTGTAATGAATGTTATTCTGCTCATAGCAATGATTTATTTTCTGGAAAAGGGAACAGTATTTTTGTTATAATGATGAGAGATGCCATATTTTCTGACACAAAGATTTATACCATTATAAAGATTTATACCATTAGACCATTATAGTGTGGTCATCACACAGGTCTGTTTTCCAGAAGATTTATACTGCCATATGGCTTCTAAATTCAAGTTATGCTACATATCAGGGTGATACAGGCAAAAACAAACACATGTGAATAACATTTCCCCCCACTGTTTGCACTGTATTCACAGATTCTACATTTGTGCATCTTTATACTAGCCAAACCTATTGTTTTATTGAAATGGTTTGTGCTCAGTCAAATCTAGTCTACGGTGTTCCGTGCATCTTACTATATTCCCTTCCTGCTCAGCTGAATACTTTATATTGTATTCTCTTTCATCTAAATAAGTAATGGCTGTGACTATGATTAATAATAGAAAACGTCAACTAGATCCTATTCTGTTGCAGAACATATTCTTCCATAATTAGCTAAAAATCTCCCACAGTTACTAAGAGAGATGTTATTGCTTGTTTCAGCATATTAAAGATTCTGTTTTGTTTTTTAAATTGAACCGCTAGCTTCCTGTTTCTCAGACATAGGGCCTTAGGCCACATCAAGAGTGCCGGCTTGGCCCCACAACTGTGGGTGTCATGCAGCCTGCATGGCCCTGGCACCGAAATTTGTGGGTGCCTGGCCCCTTCATGGGGAATGGGGGTGGGGTGGACGCCCAGGGCCCCAGGGATTTGGCACCTATGGACCACATTGTGGTGGCCCTCAGTGCCACAGCATGCCTAGCGCCTCCACACTTATATGCTGCTAAACCTTGATGTGACCAGGGGCAGAGCAGGGTGGGTGCGATGGGTGTGGTCGCCTCGGGTGTCACCTCCGAGGGGGGTGACAAAATGCTGTGCAGCCCTCAACGTCTGTGAGAGATGCTGTGGGTTTGGCATGCACAGACTTCCCGCTGCCGAAACGGTCTGCCTGTCAGCTCCCCCTCAGCTGTAGGGTGGCAGGCAGACTCTTTATTGCAAGGCATGCAATCTCCACTAAAAAAAGCTCAGCAATGTTGGTTCCCCCAAAATATGAAATAAAGTCACCATTTTTGCAGGCAATAAATGAATAAATTTAAATGGGGCCGGGGGACAAGAAATATTCCACACTGGGTACCATCTGACATTGCTTTGCCACTGGCTGTGACATCTTGGTTTGACTGATGCCAGTACAGTGGTACCTCGGGTTACATATGCTTCAGGTTACATACGCTTCAGGTTACAGACTCCGCTAACCCAGAAATAGTACCTCAGGTTAAGAATTTTGCTTCAGGATGAGAACAGAAATCGTGCTCCGGCAGCAGGAGGCCCCATTAGCTAAAGTGGTGCTTCTGGTTAATAACAGTTTCAGGTTAAGAACGGACCTCTGGAATGAATTAAGTGCTTAACCCAAGGTACCACTGTACTAGAAGGTCCATCCATGCTAAGTAAAGGTTGCCATGAGACAGAGAAGTTCAGCAGGTAGAGGGGGGAAAGGTCTCCTTTCTGCTTTGAGGCAAGAGACCAGAGGAGGTATTGAAGGAAAGTAAGTGATAGAAAAGGTATTGTTCTTACAACATTATTAATAGACTGGGGTGCATAGACTGGGGTGGGAGTGGGGAGAAAACTATTATAGGGAGAAAAGTGAATGTGAAATGAGACAGAAGAGGGATGCAAGAAATCAGCATTTTGGGTGGTGGGAACAAAGTGCAAGTTGAGGAAGGAAAGGAGAAAGGGAGTCTAAGTTACAGGAAATAGGTAAAACTACTTTTCAGAGTCATGTAGGGATGGGAAGGGGAAAACTAAGGAAAAACCCTTCTTCACGTAGAGCTTCTGGGTCTGCAAGTTCCAGAAATGGGGAGTCTGTGACACAATACTGCAAGAACAAGGCCGGCCCACCCATTAGCCTCAGGGAGGCAGTTGCTTCAGGTAGCAGATTGGGGCAGGTGTGATATATTATCCAAAGGGTGCCTAGTGATGAAGGACATGAAGGTATAGACTAGGCGAAGAGGGGCAGGAGATCCCGGACGCCGAGTAGCATGCCACTTACTGCTTCCTGTAATTGTTGCCTATGGCCACTGCCTGGAAAGAGTGAGGACATTGCTGCTGCTTGTTGTTTTCCTCCCTCACTGCCTTCAGCACGCTGAGGCTTACCCAGGACACCTTCAGTTGCCTCAGGCAGCAGCAGCAGACAAGGGCGCAGAGGTGGAGAAAGCGGTGGCAACAGATGATGAGGTGGCAGCAGAGATGAGGAGGCAGGGGTGCCATTTTCTCTTTTACTTCAAGTGACAAAATGTATTGGGCCAGCCCTGACACGAGGTAAACTGATCTATGGAACTCCTTGCCACTGGGACAACACCATGGCAAAGAAATTAGCCATTTCCAAAGATGGAATAGACAACAGTAGAAAATGACATTGATAACTGCTAACTGATTACACCAAACTGTATCCCTTTGCCACCATGAGTGGTTCTGCCACTGCACGACCATTTTGTGGGCCTCCGTCATTTTCAACCATCTCAAGTGGGCCCTGGGAGCAGAAGTTTGAGAACACTTGCTGCGGACCCCTGTTATAAGATTATGAACAGTTGCTTTGATTTTTAGCAGCATGGTATAACTCATATCTGTAAATGAAGATCAGCTCGGTGTGATTGAATGGAAATAAGTGTTCTGCTGAAAACGATCCAGAGGTCTTTGAAAAACATCCAAGGAATGCTAGGAACTGGAAGGCAACCAGAGAAGTGGTACTTGAGGAAAAGATGGTTTCTGACTCAATGGTAAGTTCTTGGGCTGAGAAACCACACAGGAAAGTTGCACATGATGCTCTCATCTAAATATCCGTCTTGAAACATCAGCAGTGAAAAGCAAGTGGTGTGGTTGGCTGACATGACAGCAGCAGGAGCAACAGATGTTAACCAAATGGCAACTAAATGACAACAGATGTTAGCTCAGTGGCAACTATTCAAGGAGCACTGCCTGTAGCCATGGTGGGAGCAACAGAACATGTGATGCCACTAGCACATGGAGTGCACATGAGCGCATGAGTGTGGAGCGCATGGAGTGCGCATGAGCGCATGAGTGTGGTGAGCTGTATTATTCCAATGGCAACTGGGAGAGAAGGAGAACCTTTTGTGGTGCAGATCATACAATGCAATAGGATGCAACTAGGAAAAGCCATGAAACACTCGTAGTTTTTATTACTATTATGATTATGACTATTAATATATATGGATGCATATATCATTTTATGCCAAAATAGGTGTAAAAGTACACAGTGGTACCTCGGGATACAGATGCTTCAGGTTACAAACTCTGCTAACCCAGAAATAGTACCTCGGGTTAAGAACTTTGCTTCAGGATGAGAACAGAAATCGTGCTCCGGTGGCGGAGCGGCGGCAGCGGGAGGCCCCATTAGCTAAAGTGGTGCTTCAGGTTAAGAACAGTTTCAGGTTAAGAACAGACCTCCAGAACGAAATAAGTTCTTAACCCGAGGTACCACTGTAAAACGCAAGGGCACAAACATTAAAATATAAACATTCATAATTAAAATACACACTAAAACAATCCAATTTAAGCAAGATAGCTATGAAAACAGGAGACCTTTGATGTGTTGCCAGATCTTAAGCAACTGGAAGTAGGAATTGAACCAAAGGTGAAAAGCATGTTCTGTTATTAATGCTTTGAATGCTTCTTCTGTAACAATTGGAAGAAACCAATGGTGATAGGATACAGGGCTGCATGCTGGCCAGACCCAGTAAGACTGCTCTTGAAAACCAACATCCAGAATACAGGGGAAAACATGTAACATTAAATATTATAGTTTCCTAATGTTGCAACACAAGATTTTTTGGAATCTCCAAAGCACAAGCCAGCAGTAAGCAGTGCCTCTTGTGGTGCAGACAGCAAGGTTCATAAAACTCAACAAATTTGCCAATCAAGAACAAAGGCAATTGACTCGGAGAATGCAATGGTTTGGTTCTGTCATTGTTGCCACACCAGCATCAGAGAAAGAGTAGTCAAGTACAGTAAAGGGAAGGGAAGGGCAAATGGGCAGGCAACATGCTGGCTAGATGCAGGTGGTTTTACTCATGGGGTTTCTGGGTGAGAGTGTTATTAGCCAGGCAAAAGCAGTTCTCACACCTCTGGTGGTAAGTGTGAATGGGGACCTCAGTCAGAGCATGCTGAGGGGAAAACTAGCATCTGTTATTGGCAAACATTAAAGGTTGTATCTGACTACATCTAACTCAGAGGAGACTTACTGAAATAAATGGACTAGAGTTAGCAATGAATTCCTTCTCTTACTCTCGCTGTTAGCGAATGTACGAGTTCAAAGTGTTGGTGCTGACCTTTAAAGCCTTAAACGGCCTCAGTCCACTATACCTGAAGGAGGATCTCCACCCCCATCATTCTGCCCGGACACTCAGGTCCAGCGCTGAGGGCCTTCTGGCGGTTCCCTCGCTACAAGAAGCCAAGTTACTGGGAACCAGGCAGAGGGCCTTCTCGGTAGTAGCACCCGCCCTGTAGAACGCCCTCCCACCAGATGTCAAAGAGAAAAGCAATTACCAGACTTTTAGAAGACATCTGAAAGCAGCCTTGTTTAGGGAAGCTTTTAATGTTTAACAGACTATTGTATTTTAATATTTTGTTGAAAGCCGCCCAGAGTGGCTGGGGAAGCCCAGCCAGATGGGTGGGGTATAAATAAATTATTATTATTATTATTATTAGTAGTAGTAGTAGTAGTAGTAGTAGTATTACCATATCCCAATATCCCAGATATCCTGAACCCAAATCCAGCAACCTTTCACAGCAGGAAGTCTTCATGTATAACCTATATTACGTAATCCTTACAAAAAATGTTGAACAACTGATTTTGAAACTAAAGGAACATCTTTTAAGATGTTTTCTACCAAAAACAAGAGGATGAAAGGGCACAAATTATTCAACAATCACCTCCAAAACAGCTCTCTCAATTTCTTTTAACTTTGTCTACCATCAATGTAGCTTAACAATGTAGCTCAGTGGTGAAGCATCCAAGCAAGGGGGAAAGACAGGAAAAAATAGTTAGCCAAACTCTCTCCCTCTCTCTCTCTCTCTCTCTCTATCACACACACACACACTACCTCAATAAGGTCCAGTTCCTGGCATCTCTAGGTATGTCTGGGAATGCCTGAAACACTGGCAAGCCACCGTCAGTCCAAGTGGACAATACTGAGGTAGGTAGACCAATGGCAGCTTCCTGCATTCTTTTCATAAGTAGACTTGTCACTCTGAGGGAATGCCAAAATAACACTACAGAAAAATACCTTTGAGTCCAGCATGCTGGTGAATTTTTTTAAATACAAATAGATGATGACAGAGGTGATAAAACATTTTAACAGGTTCCTATTGGCCAGCATTATCAGTTTCCTATAAAGACCTACTTTCACACTAACAACAGGTCTGCTTGTTCCTATCTGGGCCACAGTTTCAGAGCTCAGTGTGGTTCAGTAATGCCTTAGTTAAACCAGGAAATTTGCAGAGGCAGTTTTCTCCCCACTGCTGCCAAATAGCGTCTGTTTTCAATAGTTGGAAAACACAGATTTACACTTTCAAATCGACATGTTTCCACCACACCAAGGATGTCTTTGATCAGTATCAGAAGCTTCCTTTTCCACTTAATTATAGGAAAGTCATTTCTTCTACTAGCCGCAATTTCTGGTTGATAGTTCTCAAGGCAGAGGGGTTTTTTAATGTAATAATTTTTTTAAAAAATTACTTTAACAACCAACTGTGAGTTCAAGCAACCAATTAAGTGGCAATGATAGGGGAAAAAATAGTCAACCAGACTTACACACCACTATGTTGGGTTAAATAAAATTTCACTGCCATGAACCAGTTAGCTTCCAGCCCTTCTGTTTAATTAAAATAAAGGACGATCCCACTCAAATTCACCTAAGCTTTAACTAAAAATGTGTATATTTTGGAAAATGTATGCTAAAATGCTGGCTCATCTTCACAAGGACTTAAAAAATACAAACTGATGCAGTTATGGGAAAAATAGAATTTAAGGTTGGGAAGATGAGAAAGTGAGAGAAACCTAAGTTGTCAGATTTGTTTGTGGCTCCTCTTTCCTTCCAAGAATTATGAGAATTGTAGTTTGCTGAAAGTTGTGAGATCCCTACTTCTTCACACAAACCCACAGCTCCCATCAGTCCTTGGAGAGCAACCAGTCAGTATAGCGTAAGAAATACCTGAGAGAAACTTGAATTTAAAACCATCTCATCTCATATTTTGGCTTTGTTTCAGTGTCCTCATTTCATTTATTTCCTGCTTTTTATTTTATTAACCCAAAGTAGTTTTTCTTCTAGGATTTTTACTTCACTGAGCAAAATAATCTGAATAGTGAAATTTTGAATTTATTAAATCAACTATTTATGAGCTATAATCTTAAATCGCATAGTGTTACACAACTAGTTAATGAAAACAATAGTTACTGGTGAAGTCCAGGAGGAGATTTTTTATTTAATAGCTGCAGGTTGGTGCTGGATAGAGTTAATGTTTTAATGTGACAGAGCTCCTCCATTTTCGAAGAGAGGATTAGATTGCATTTATTTAACCTGTCATTACATCATACTGCACAAGCCTACCATGCAATTATAATGGTAATGGTTACCATGTTGTACTGATGGAGGGATGCTGGCTCTGGCATTCCTCTCCCTTTCCCCTACAGCCTGTACAAATGCAAGTTCTGCATGATGAATGAAGAAGCCATTAGAAAACGCCAGGGTAAGCTTATGAGATACTACAGAAAGGACCGGTTCCCAGATCCCATCTTTCTTTGAACATTCAGTCCACAATAGAACATTTTGTACAACCCCAAATTTATAGACTTAAAACTACAGAGATCAATACTTTCCTGAAGAAATGTCCGTTCATAGGCATGTGTCTGTGCAATTAGCTTCTCGACATCGACATGTCTTAGATTGTTTTTACAAACCAAACCAAAATACCCCGTATGCATTACTGACAAGCTCTAGCTCCACTGTGAGAGACAGCAAGCCTTTTAATGCCAGTTGCTGGGATCTGCAAGAGGGGAGAGGGCTGTTGCACTCTGGTCCTGGATGTAGGCTTCCCATGGACATCTGATTGGTCACTGTGAGAACAGAGTGCTGGATTAGATGGGCCTTTGGCTCTTCTTATGTTCTTACATAATTATGGTGCTGGAGGAGACTCTTGAGAGTCCCATGGACTGCAAGAAGATCAGACTTATCCATTCTGAAGGAAATCAGCCCTGGGTTCTCACTGGAAGGACAGATCCTGAAGCTGAGGCTCCAATACTTTGGCCACCTCATGAGAAGAAAAGACTCCCTGGAAAAGATCCCGATGTTGGTAAAGATAGAGGGCACAAGGAGAAGGGGACGACAGAGGACAAGATGGTTGGACAGTCTTCTCGAAGCTACAAACATGAGTCTGACCAAACTGCGGGAGGCAGTGGAAGACAGGAGTGCCTGGCATGCTCTGGTCCATGGGGTCATGAAGAGTCAGACATGACTAAATGACTAAACAACAACAACAACAACTTTCTTATGTAGTGGGGCATTGTGTGGTTACTGTTATATATTCAGTGGTCTGTGTTTGCCTGAGCTTGAGTCTGAACTAAGGATTCTGAGCTCCTGTGTTCTGATTCAATACATGATATCCAATCACAGAACATTTCAGGATTTGGGCCTTTGCCATTGGCCCTTAAACTCTGAGTCATGATTTGCAGCTTGGAAGTTTAGACAGCCAATCACGTTGGGAGTGGGAGTGGTCCAGGCCTTCAGAAATGTATATAAGCAGTTGCTTTGCCCCTGTTGTCCAGTTCTGTTAGTTCAATAAAGGTTCTTGCTGTTATCACTGTGTCTTGCCTCGTGGGAACCCACCTACACTTCAGTTACTGTGGAGCAGAGCTGTGCTCCTTACTGCATTCCCACTGTCAAGGATGCTGCCTGACCCCACCTCCAGGGATCCTCCCATTAGCAGGAATATCTGCATTGAAGAAGCCTGTGCATGAGCAGTATATGCAATGGAACAGTGCCCACTTAAAGCAGATACCATTCCCCCAAAGAACCAGAAATATATTTGTGGCTCTATTCAATTTACTCTTTCGATAGTCAAACTTTAATTGCTAGGGATGTTTTATTACAATCACTTGCACAAAATGAAAATGTTTAGGCATCCCCCTATTAGGTAAAGGGACCCCTGACCATTAGGTCCAGTCATGGACGACTCTGGGGTTGCGGCGCTCATCTCGCTTTACTGGCCGAGGGAGCCGGCATACAGCTTGTGGGTCATGTGGCCAGCATGACTAAGACGCTTCTGGCGAACCAGAGCAGCACACAGAAACGCCATTTACCTTCCCTCTGGAGTGATACCTATTTATCTACTTGCACTTTGATCTGCTTTCGAACTGTTAGGTTGGCAGGAGCAGGGACCGAACAACGGGAGCTCACCCCATTGCGGGGATTCAAACTGCCGACCTTCTGATCGGCAAGTCCTAGGCTCTGTGGTTTAACCCAAGGTGCCACCCGCGTCCCACCCATGTCTACATAGGGCTGAGTAAAACCCTGGATAGCTGCTGATAGTCATTCAAGGCAATACTGAGCTTCATGGGCCCATGATGTGACTTAGTATAAGACAGTTCCTATCTTCCTTGGTTCACTGGTGGGAGGCAGGAAGAGGTGATTTTCAGTGATTCCTGGCTTCAGTCTAGTTTAGGCCATGAATATCTGCTCTAGAGCATCATGGGATCTTTCGATGTGGGAGGTGGCATGGGGGGTGCCTCAGAGACATTGGTGAAAATGGCCTCTTCTCTTCCACCAGTGGTAGCACCTGCTGGATCAGAGCCTTTGAATTTGCAGGAGGGCAACTCAGAATCCAACAGGATCCAACAGGAGCTCACCCCATCAGAGGGATTCGAACTGCTGACCTTCTGATTGGCAAGCCCTAGGCCAGGGGTCAGCAAATTTACTGCGCCTTGGGCCGGTGTCTCCAGCGCCAATTGCATGGCAGGCCAGAGGGTGGGGGAGCGCGCGCCCATACATGTGTGCACACGCTAGTTCCGGCGCACTTCCAGGTCAGAGAAGCACCGGAAATAGCTTGTGCGCATGTGCACGGGCCTCCTCCCTCTGACCTGGATGTGCACTGGAAATAACACTTGTGCATGCTCACAAGCTGTTTCCGGTGCTCCTCCGACCCAGGAGTGGGCAGCCGCGCCATGCCACGCCAGTAAGAGCGGGTGGTGGCAGTGGGTGGCGGGGGTTGTCGCAGGCCGGATAAATGAGTCCCTCAGGCCTTATCTGCCCCTCTGGCCTTAGTCTGGGGACACCTGCCCTAGGCTCTGTGGTTTAACCCACAGCGCCACATCCCCTTATTAGACAGCTCTTAATCTCACACCCCCGATTCTGAAAATTCTCCTTTGTTGGTCTCTAGTGGCATTTAAAACCAAACAGCCTTGGCAGATGACAAAAAGTGAGCCAAGTTTATGCATTTCTTTTTCTTTCTTTTTTAAAAAATGTATATGCTTGGTTGGCTAATCTATTAAAATGCAGTTTTGTTAGTATAAATTATCTGAACACATTCATTTTTATGTAAATGAAATAACTGTATGGATTATTAACATTTGTGCAGGCCTCTACATGTGAGCCTGTGTATTGTGGGTGTTATTTTTTTCTCCTTTAACTGCCCTTAAGGTTGTGTACAAATTGGCACTACCTCTGACCATTAAGCTATTTGCCTGAATTATTTCTGCAGTAAATCTCTAGAAATGTCCACTTAAGCAGAAAGGGTCATAAATATCTCATGTTAGCCATAAAATACAACAGAATTTTGGAAGTCATAATTTTAATGGATATAACTGCACTATAAAAGGGAGGCCTGTGGGACTGGGGCTAAAGTAAAATTTATCCAAGTGAGCTGTGATGCTAATCCATCTGCAAGCAATAAATTATCCCTTGTCCCAGGTGTGACATATTATCCAAAGGGTGCCTAGTGATTAAGGACGCAAAGGTACAGATATGGCGGAGGCCCAAATAAGCCCTGAGCAATTAGCAGTGACTGGAAATTGTCAACAGTTCCTCTAAATGGTTGATAGTTTCCTATGTGCTCAGGTTTGCCAAGGCACACACATTCAGGAGTATCTGTGGTCAATCTCAGATGTGAGCACAGATCTCAGTGACAGGGGCCCACAGAGGAAGCGGAGCAACAATTTGTTTTATCCAGACTAGTTAGAATCCTCTGTTCCATGCAGAACTGATCCCTCTAAAGCTAATGGCAAGACTCCAATAATTTCAGCTGGTAAGGAAAGTCAGGCCTACAGGGCACAAAGAAGCAAATGAGACTCGTTGTGTGCAACCGGTATATTCTATAGGTGGACTTTGAAAATGATGCATTGCTTTTTGGTATCACGTTAACTCCTGTGAAGCTAAAGACAAGGCTGGAGCTGGGGCTGGAGGAAGCAAAATAGCCCTAGTCACTCAGACTAATATGTGAGCTTTTTATAGGGACCGGGGAGTATCACTAACTCTCTCTCTCTGACCTTGGCTTTGGCTGCCTTGTCCTTCCAGTTTTATGGCTGGGAGGTGATTCACCTCCTAAATTCATGCCTGCCATCTCTTAAGTCACCAGTTCAAGGTCTACTGTTGTGAGCTCTAGAAAATGAGATGGAGCAGCCTTTCTTATTAACGTGCCCTCCTCCCCAGCTAGTAAAATTAAAATTTTGGCTCAGTCTTTGGTTTGGCCCTGATTCACAATGACGGGTGGGAACAGTGCGTGAGGACTTTCACTCCTGTGCCACACTACATGGAAGAAGAAGAAGAAGAAGAAGAGGAGGAGGAGCAGCAGTTTGGATTTGATATCCCGCTTTATCACTACCCAAAGGAGTCTCAAAGCAGCTAACATTCTCCTTTTCCTTCCTCCCCCACAACAAACACTCTGTGAGGTGAGCGAGGCTGAGACACTTCAGAGAAGTGTGACTAGCTCAAGGACACCCAGCAGCTGCATGTGGAGGAGCGGAGACGCGAATCCGGTTCCCCAGATTACAAGACTACCGCTCTTAACCAGTACACCACACTAGCTTTTGGACATGCTATGTGTAGAAATGTACATCAGCCTACCCACCACCTACTTGTCTTAAATATAGTCATATGGAAGAAAAGAGACATTGTAAGGCCCACCTCTGCAGCTAATTCCTTCAGAACAATATGTGACTTAAGGCCATTTGTGAATCCCAAACATCATGTAATTATGCTAGCTGTATTTTTAAATAATCAATTAGAAGCTTTTGATGGCTCTGGTGGGAAGAGAGTGTGGTAGATAATAAATCACTTAAACTTTATCTCTGAATACTTTGGCACTTCTGCTAGAATTTTCAGTAGACTCCACCTGGATGAGAAGGCCTTGAAGCAATTAACTAGCACTCATACTGGAGCAGTTATTAACGTTGTGTCAATATAAGACAGCTGCTCTTGTCATTTTTCAATCGACTCCCATATTAAGTTATTCTCCACTGAGTTCCTTGATTGTTTCTGGACAGCAGTGGAAAAGTTTGACAAATGGCTGAATTCTAGCTTGACTTGTACAAAAATGCGCCATGGGGCACCCCTTTTTTTCCAGGCAAGTAGTCACACAAAATCCAGGGAAGATAGAGCTAATCAGACGCATTCTTTTGTGCAGGAGAAAAGAGAGCTTGTAACACTGCCTTAGTGCTGGAGTAAAGGCACTGTTTGGGTGTCGTCCTTCAAGCCTCATGCTAGTATGATCGCTAAGGTGTTTACGCATAGTGTGGAATAACAGTAGCATGACACGCTCTATTTCTAAGTGTTAACATCTGCTGCTTTGGGATGTTTTTCTTGGATTTCTTGAATTGTTCAGAAATAAATGGATTTCGAATGCAGTTTCCCACTTACTGGGGAGTGGGAGTTGGAAGGAGCATATTACTCACGAGCTGACAGAATAGCACTGGCTCCCCATCTGCGTCTGGGCACAACACAAAGGGCTGGTTTAAGTGGAAGCCCTCAATGGCTTTGATGCAGGTTACCAAAGGAAATATCTCCTCCCATATGACCCACCCCAAACAGAATCCACCCTCTCTTCTGATGAGACCTTGCCTCCACTGGCTCTTTGTCAGATTGACAGGAAGAAGCAATGCCTTCACAGTGGGGGCTCCTTTTAATGAAAATCCTTCTCCAGCTCAGATACTCTTTTTAGGGGGTAATGGCTAACTCCTTTTTTATATATCAGCAGGTGTTTGCTGGTGGGGAATATTTCTAATAGTTCTAATGATTGTTTTATCTTCTGCTGCTATGAACATCTACATTATTTAGATTTTTTTTGTATCAGTTTTTGTCCCCAAATCCCCATGCATAAGTGGAAAGAACCTCTGAGGTGTTCTCTCTGGTTGTAGCCTGTCAGATCACACCGTATCCAGCTCCAAGGGTTCCCATGTGTTTTGCTCCTTCCTTCATGGTCTCGTTGGACCTAAGATGTCCCAGTTTCAGTTTTAAGGGTGTTGCACTTCAGAGTTCTGCCTTCATACACTCACCTAAGTTCTCAGTAAAAGATTTGGCAGGACAGATGTCCAGTGATACTATCCTCTAGGTTTTCTGGGAATTGCTCGCCCCTAAGCCGTCTCTTGTATCCAATAAGAACAGGGCTGGTTTATTGCATTTTGAAGCAGCTGAAGCAAAGCACAATAGAATTTAAAAAGAGGAGTCTTTGCAACCCCATGAAGTCCTGAGTCAGTTGCAACACAGCTTTAATTCTCTGGGAGGAAAACGATTGTCCATCTCCAATCAGACAGAGGGTAGTTGTGGGTGCTTCTGCTGGTCCAGGTCTTCTGCTGCAGTGCTCCTTCTCACAGTTCCTGTATGTGTTTTGGTATGAAATAGGTCAATTCCCAGCTCTGTCCCACAGGATCACAGCTCTGGCTTATGGCCCCTTCAGGTGTCCATTTTATTGGGCATTCATGATTATTTGTGCTCATTATTGTGTTGGAGTGGTTCTATGTGATCCTGCTTTCGATACTGTTAGCAGCTGCAGAAGTTTCAGGGTGAACTTACTACTTTGTTTCCAATCAGTGCCTGTCCCAAAACTTGCTGCTGAAATTCTGTAACTTCTTCTGCCACAACATGTTCCCGTTTGTTTTATTTTTGATGCAATTTTGTCACGCTACGGTGCAAGAGCGTGTATCCAAATGACAACACTGCAGTAACCTTGGGGAAGCTTTGCAGAACAACGAATAAAGCAGAAGCGTGTGTGGACTGCCCAGTATAAATACATCACTAATGCACTATAACTGCTTCGGTGACATATTGTGGGTTACACCTCTCCCCCAGCCCCCAAGAGAAAGCCAGTCTGGAGGGGCCCTTAAACCTAGCAAAGGGGTCTGTTCATGTTTGACTTGTACCTTGATTGAAGACATGCTCCACTAGAATGATCTCCATATGTTTCAGAAAAAGAAGGGATAAAGCTTTCGGAGTCTGAGCACTTCGGTTTTGAATCTTTTCCGCTGCTTTTTCTGTATGGAGGCTCAAAACTAGCTGAGGCTGCATCCGTGCGGTTCAGTTTCACTTACTTTGTTGGCTTTGCATTCCTAAATTGGGGAAAAATTGCATTAACCAACTTCCATATAACTTGAGTCTGGAGTAGGATTTCTTTCTTTCTTTCTTTCTTTCTTTCTTTCTTTCTTTCTTTCTTGTTGGGGAGGTGATTTACATGCTGGCTATAATCTATGCTCCCAGAACGCAGATTGCTTGTGTTTTCAAATATGCAAGGTAAAATGAATAAGAGTTTGGGGCGGGGATGTGTGTGAAAGGGCTGGAAACCTTGGGGAAATTCCTTGCACACCACTCTGGCACTTTATTGCAAAGTTCAATTTATTGCCAAGGCACTAAATCTTCATTATCCATGACAACCTTCCTTTCCCACCCCCCGCAGTTCTGTCCTTTTTACATTTTATTACTACCTTCTAAAATTCAAAAATCTTCCTTAGCCATTCTGAAACAACCCGGCTTACTGAGGACCTTTCCCAGATGATGAAGAGAAAGCACATTTTAGCCATTGCCCCAGACTCTCAAATGCAACATCTTACTGCCCCCAAGTTTAAAGGATTTGAACAAAGAGCTGCAAAATATTATTTTTTAAAAAAAAATTAAAAAATGGCATAGACATTGCTGCATACTTTGTTTACTGTTTACTGATCTCTCTTCAAAAAGACAGAACTGGCTCAATGTGTGTTACCATGCAGGAATTGTGCAATGAGGGTTCTGTTGACCACCCCAGAGTTAATTTCAGGGGGTGGAAGGGGATGTGGGCATGGGGAGAAGGGGGGGGGGAGACCAATTGCACAACCAGAAGTCCTTCCACAAGCCTTCTGCTGATAAGGCTCATTAGGCAAATCCCATTTGATGCATTTTTTAAACGTTATTTTCACTAATATATGCACTAACATGCACACTTTACCCCCGTACAGTGGTACCTCTGGTTACGAACAGGATCCATTCAGGAGGCCTGGCCACATCCTGAAAACTTCGTAACTGGAGGCACCCTTCCGCTGCGTTCACAACCCGAAGTTTATGTATCCAGAGGGATACGTATCCAGAGGGATATGTAAGCAGAGATATGACTATATACATTTTTCTTCACATTTGCCTACAAGACATATGAGAGCACTTTACCCCATAGGTACCCACTCAACAGCTTCGATTGGTGGAATTGGCACATGTACAGGTGCCACATAATATCTGCATCACATCTGTAAGGTCTTGATTGCTTTGTGTGGTGGCACTGACACTTTAGAACTCCTTGCCTATTGATATCAGACAGGCACTTTCACTGTATTCTTTCTAGTGCTTGTTGACGACATTCTCATTCAGACATGCCAACCATGATATTTAGAAAGTTTGTAAAACTGCAGAACCAAATTCCCTTTTTTCTTTTTGTAACTCTTGTCTATTCTTGTTCCTTTTTGAATAGGCCTGTAATTGTCAGGCTTTGGGGAATCGGATCCCTCCCTCTGTGGCAGCAAAGAAGCAGAAAAAAAGAGAAGAGTTCTTGCCAATTAGTTTATTCAATAATCACAGTGAGAGACAAAGGAATGCACTCTTTCCCTAGAAATGGTGTTGCTCCAAGTAAAGTCTCCCTTATTCTATGTCACCCCTGTGCTGGCTAATCTGAGCTTTCTGCCTCTGAGCTCTCCATTCCACTACCCGTAATGTATGCCTGGTTCTGGGAGAGGTGGGGTCAGGAATGCTTTCCAAGGACACTGAGTCTGTCAGGTGTCTCTCCCCAGGTGCTTCTTCCTCTTCCTGCTGTTCCTTTTCCAATATTTCCCAGATTCTGCCCTCTGCAGCAACTGTGCCCTTCGGCAAACCACTCATCTAAATCTATACTGTCCTCCTGTTCTTGGGAAGGTTCAGGAGAAGGGAGGGGACACCATTCCTCCTCAGTCTTGCCCCTGACAGTAATTATCTAATAGTGTTTCTGGTTTATTGTACTGTAATCTCTCTTCTTAACACCAGTTCCGGGAGAAAGAGAGAGGGAGAGAGCACTACAGTGCAGTGCAGACTTCAACCCAGACAGTCCCTTGTCTGGCTTGGACCTCAGCATCTCCTTTTGCCTCTTTTGCTTACGCTCTGATGGTTGCATTGATGGTCTCATCAAAGATCACTAGCATTGCACTGCATCCTTCAGTTGAGGCATGATTTCAAAACTCGGCAACTTCTACCTCTTTTGGTCCTGCTTCATCCGGGTCACTGCATTAGCTCAGGTAACAGAAGCACACAAGCAACTTTAATGGACCTTGAGGGTTTGAAGGTAGGAAAGACACGTTCACCTGGTATAGGATGGCTTGCACATATTAACATACTTCATTGAACAGAATCGCCTAGAGAAGGGATTCTGCTTGCTATTCTTAGGGTGAGGTGACATTCTGTTGCAATTTTGGGTGACAGATGGTCCTCCTCCCCAAACCTCATTCTTCAGCTCCTTCTTTCTGCATTTTCTTCCGTATGCTATTTTTGTTACACCAAACATTTTTGAAGGGCAGGGAGAACAGATTGGGGAAAAAAAATAAAAAATGGAAGTGAGAAGGACCTCTTTATCTTCTTAACATTCTATGCAAAGATAAATTAATCTTAATAGGGGGATTGCCTATCGCCATAAACTACATTAAAATACAGTAAAGCCATGCTACAATGCATTTCTATTATTAAAAAAATATGGGAGAGAGAAACAAGATGGACTAATGATGGATTTGCCACAAACACCAGGAAAAGTGTCAGGTACTTTTTTTGAAAGTCGGGGTGAAGACGGATGACATACAAATGCCAGTCTTTAAATCATCCCCAAAGGCAAAATAGAGACAGGGGACTACCAAGGTAGTCAGAATACAGGGACTAGGGAGAAGGAGGGTATATGAGGATGCAAGCCATGTGCTGATTCTTGTTCTGTCACAGGAGGATTCCACCCGTGGCCAGCACTCCCTCTCTTTTTACAGCTAGCTGCTGCACACTGGGCAGCCTTTGTGTGCTCAGAGTTGCTGCGCAGAAACAAAGTGTCTATTCTGAGCACATTGAGGAAGCACTTCAATGATGTCTCTGCCAGAGCAAGCCTCGGAAAGCTCACGTTACATTATACCGTACGCCTTTGTCTCCTTTTTTGTGTCAGATGCACCTCTCGTTCTATTTTTATGCTCTATCAGATGAAGTCAACTTGTTCATGACGTGCTGTGACAGATAGCAGAGCATCCAAATATATCACCGGCATCGGTGCGCAAACAACTTCTCCACCTGCTGCAGTTGCATAAGGGAAGCTATGAGCTCTTGTCACTCTGGGGGTGGCTTTTTTTAACCTCATTTTGTCACTTGCCTTGGGAATCTGGAAGAAAGAGTGGGTGATATGGCAAGCATCAGATAAATTTTGTCTGAAGGGTGACTCCTTTTGTGGATGAAGACTAATGCCTTTTTTGAAAAGTGAGTTTTCTTCAGCTTTGGACTATTAGGACTGTAGCTGTTGAGCTGTGGATCAGATGACTCTAAGGACTCCAAGATCTTTCTCTGTCTGAAAATAAGATTGGCATTTCTATGCCTCTCAAGAGAAGTGCACTTTGTTCTGGGGCGGGGAGAAGTAACCCCCTTACCAATCACTGATAAAACATCACTGTGCAATCTGATGCATGTTTACTCATGTGCTCATTGGAATTATATTCTGTGTTGCTTTAAAATGTGGATTTTAACATGTATTTTTGATAATATTTTTATAATGCTGCAAACTAATTAGAGAGATATTTGAAGTCTGGAGTGGCATATAAATCACCTACATTGCTTAGAAACTTCAGTGATTAAGCAGTATGTAAACAGCTGTTAATTATTATTATTACTGTCGTTGTTGTTGTGAGGAGAAATATCTCAAATGAAGAAATAAATATACAGAGAGCATGTCTACCATTTCTTGTAGATCTGGTGTGGCTAAATAGTGGTCAGGCCTCATGTTTTCAAGAGAGAGAGGCTGCAGGACACATTCAAAGCACACACCCCTCAAAGAACTCTGGGCACTGTAGTTTGTTGAGGGCTGGTGGGAATTGTATCTCCATGGTGGGAAAACTACAATGCCCAGAATTCTTTGAGGAAAAGATTGTTGAGCGAAAGAATGTGTTTCAAATGTGTTTTAAAAATCAAATGCATAGTATTTCTGCAGAGAGAGGGAGTGAGGGGTTATTATTATTTGTTTGTTTTGTCTAGCGAAGACTATTACAAAAGGAGAGAGAGGTGGTGTACACACCCCTTTTTTGTCTACAACCTGTGAGCTCCCACTGATGGTTTGAGTAGCAGTGTACACATGACCTTAGTTACAATCCATATCTATCCTGCATCCATCTACCTTGTAGTTTATTAAGAAATACTGCATTTTAATGCATTTTCCCCAACTTCAGTCCAAATGGAGAAAAAGAATGACCTAGCTGTGTTTTAATGTGTACAAAGCCAGAGTCAGCTGAAGACTGGAAACAAGATGGCTGGTCACATCTTGGCAGGCAAGGTGCCTCTTTCTAGTGATCTGGTGTGGGGTAACTGAAGTGAAAATCTAGCAGAACTCAGGGCAACGATCCAATGAAGCTTAATGGTGGCAGATTCAGAAGAGACAAAGGGAAGTACCTCTTTACACAGCACGTTGTTATACTGTGGGATTTGCCAGTGCTGTTGGTGATGGGCACCAACTTTAAAAGAGCATTAGGCAGTATTATGGAGGGTTGCTTAACTAATGACGACTGTAGACTACCTCCAGGTTCGGAAGCAGAATATTCCTGAGCTGCCTGTAATAAGTCTACACTGTAGTTTCCATGACAGAGCAAATCTGTCATCTGGACAAACCCTCATACTACCAAGGAAAGATGTGTGTGGTTATCAGCCAGCCCCACTCCATTACCTAATATATTTATGTTGTTTTTCTCATCCATGCTATTTTGCCAAGAGCTACAAGGGCCACCCACAAAACCACTGTGGTCCCCTGTTTGGTGGTCCTGTCTCATCAGTGGGCTGCATTTCTTTACATTTCAAGACATTCTCTTTCTAATCTTATTCTTTAATGTGAAAAATGCTATGCTCGTAAACATTTGTGGCTACAGCAGGCCACATCCTCAGCTGATTTCCCCCTCTCATTTTTTAAAAAACCCCCCGAGGTCCATTGAGTTCACTGAAGTTTTATCCTCTGAGTGCCTGCATAACGCTTCACAAATCCTCTCACAGATAAAAATGACAGTGTAATCGGAGTGCGTCCTCAGCCTACGCTTAGCACGCGCTTCATCATACAGTACAAGACGGCTTGTGACATTTGTCTTTGCCAATAAGGAAAGAAACCAGGTGATTCTTTGTCCCTCAAGCATTTTATTTGGGTTTTGGCTTAGAGAGTGTTGGCGCTGGGCTCCGCACATTTCCCGCTTGCCTGCCCCATGTTTGGAGGCCTGGCATGTGCTCATATTTCATTTTAGTGGTATAAAGCCTCATGTAGCAAGGATCAGTGTTCTGGAGCACAATGGAGAAAAGGGGGAAAGGCCTAATCATCATTTAGAAAACGAGGCGCATGTTGAGTTATGTTACTGAAGTAGAAATAAAGCACCTTTCAGAAGTCATTTTACTACTGGGGTGCAACTTGATAGGTGAGTGGTTAGAAAAGCATGGAAATGTAAATACCATTAATAATACCCAGTATTTGTATAACCTTATAGCAACCTTCCCCAGAATGATGCCCTCCAGATGTTTTGGAATACAACGCCTATCATCCTTGCTGGGGCTGATGGGAGTCGGAGTTCAAAAATTCTGCAGGGCACCAGATTGGGGGATGCTGCCTTACAATGTATTGAAAGTCAGAATAGATCTTTCTATTTGCAGTTGGTGTCATTTTTTATTTTTTTACATGTATTCATTCATAAGCTCATTCCATTCCATTTTGCTTTAATCTGAAACTTTTATATATATGAAAATTCATACTTAAATACCTATTTAATCACAACACACCGACCTAAATCTGTATTTGCTTCTCAGTGTGTGCTCGGGTTCTGTCTGTGGGTCTCCAGCAGGCATCTGCATGCCCTATATAAAAAACAGGATGCTGTACTAAGTGGGCCATTAGCCTGTTTGAGCAGCCTCTTATCATGAAACCTGGTGGGATAAGTCCCACGATTGGAATGTAATAATGGAGGGATACAATCTATTTCAGAGAAACAGTCCAGACAAGAAAGGAGGAGGAGTGGCGTTATATGTCAGGGATGTGTATACCTGTGAAGAGATCCAAGATTTAGAACCTCAAAGCCAAAGTGAGAGCATTTGGGTCAAAATTAAGGGAGAGAAGAATAATAGTGACCTCATTGTGGGAGTTTACTATAGATCCCCAAGCCAAACGGAGGACATAGATGATGCCTTCCTGGAACAGATGGCCAAGCATGCAAAAGGAAGGGAGATAGTAGTAATGGGGGACTTCAATTACCCGGATATTTGTTGGATGTCAAACTCAGCCAAGAGCATAAGGTCAAACAGATTCCTCACTGGCCTTGCAGACAACTTCATTGTCCAGAAAGTGGGAGAAGCAACAAGAGGAACAGCCATTTTAGATCTGGTCCTAACCAATGTTGATGACCTGGTTAGTGGGGTAGAAGTGGAAGGATCATTAGGCGTGAGTGATCATGCTCTTCTGAAGTTTACTATACAGCGGAAAGGAGCAGCCAAGCATACTAGGACTCAATTTCTTGACTTTAAGAAAGCCGACTTCATAAAACTTAGGGAAGTGCTGGGTGAGATCCCATGGACAGTAATACTAAAAGGAAAGGGAGTTCATTATGGCTGGGAGTTTGTTAAGAGGGAGATAGTAAAAGCACAACTTCAGGCAATACCAATGAGATGGAAACATGGAAGGTGCCTAAAGAAGCCAGGGTGGCTATCTAAAGAACTTTTAACTGAGTTAAGATTTAAAAAGGATTTGTACAAAAAAATGGAAAAGGGGGGAAACCATCAAAGAGGAATTCAAACAAATAGCCAGCACGTGTAGACACAAAGTCAGAAAAGCTAAAGCACAGAATGAACTCAGGCTTGCTAGAGAGGTTAAAAGCAACAAAAAAGGCTTTTATGGGTATGTTCGTAGCAAAAGGAAGAACAAATAAACAGTGGGGTCACTCAGAGGAGAAGATGGTGAAATGCAAACAGGGGACACAGAAAGGGCTGAACTCCTCAATGCCTTCTTTGCCTCAGCCTTCTCCGATAAAGAAAACAATGCCCGACCTGAAGAATTTGGAGCAAATGATTCAGCAGAGGAAACACAGCCCAGAATAACTAAGGAGATAGTACAAAAATACTTGGCTAGTTTAGATGTATTCAAGTCTCCAGGGCCAGATGAACTGCATCCAAGAGTATTAAAAGAACTGGCAGATGTGATCTCAGAACCACTGGCAGTCATCTTTGAGAATTCCTGGAGAACAGGCGAAGTCCCGGCAGACTGGAGGAGGGCAAATGTTGTCCCTATTTTGAAAAAGGGGGAAAGAGAGGACCCAAATAATTACCGCCCAGTCAGTCTGACATCAATACCAGGGAAGATTCTGGAGCAGATCATTAAGCAAACAGTCTGTGAGCACCTAGAAAGGAATGCTGTGATCAACAATAGTCAGCATGGATTTCTGAAAAATAAGTCATGGCAGACTAACCTGATCTCGTTTTTTGACAGAATTACAACCCTGGTAGATGAAGGGAACGCAGTGGATGTAGCCTACCTTGATTTCAGCAAGGCATTTGACAAGGTGTCCCATGATATTCTTGTAAAGAAGCTGGTAAAATGCGGTCTTGACTATGCTACCACTCAGTGGATTTGTAACTGGCTGACTGACCGGACCCAAAGGGTGCTCATCAATGGTTCCTCTTCATCCTTGAGAAGAATGACTAGTGGGGTGCCACAGGGTTCTGTCTTGGGCCCGGTCTTATTCAACATCTTTATCAACGACTTGGATGATGGACTCAAGGGCATCCTGATCAAATTCGCAGATGACACCAAACTGGGAAGGGTGGCTAACACCCCAGAGGACAGGATCACACTTCACAACGACCTTGACAGATTAGAGAACTGGGCAAAACCAAACAATATGAATTTTAACAGGGAGAAATGTAAAGTATTACACTTGGGCAAAAAAAAATGAGAGGCACAAATACAAGATGGGTGACACCTGGCTTGAGAGCAGTACATGTGAAAAGGATCTAGGAGTCTTGGTTGACCACAAACTTGACATGAGCCAACAGTGTGACGCGGCAGCTAAAGAAGCCAATGCAATTCTGGGCTGCATCAATAGGAGTATAGCATCTAGATCAAGGGAAGTAATAGTGCCACTGTATTCTGCTCTGGTCAGACCTCACCTGGAGTACTGTGTCCAGTTCTGGGCACCACAGTTCAAGAAGGACACTGACAAACTGGAACATGTCCAGAGGAGGGCAACCAAAATGGTCAAAGGCCTGGAAACGATGCCTTATGAGGAGCGGCTAAGGGAGCTGGGCATGTTTAGCCTGGAGAAGAGGAGGTTAAGGGGTGATATGATAGCCATGTTCAAATATATAAAAGGATGTCACATAGAGGAGGGAGAAAGGTTGTTTTCTGCTGCTCCAGAGAAGTGGACACGGAGCAATGGATCCAAACTACAAGAAAGAAGATTCCACCTAAACATTAGGAAGAACTTTCTGACAGTAAGAGCTGTTCGACAGTGGAATTTGCTGCCAAGGAGTGTGGTGGAGTCTCCTTCTTTGGAGGTCTTTAAACAGAGGCTTGACAACCATATGTCAGGAGTGCTCTGATGGTGTTTCCTGCTTGGCAGGGGGTTGGACTCAATGGCCCTTGTGGTCTCTTCCAACTCTATGATTCTATGATTCTATGTTATTGCAGGTTTTATTCTAAAATATGTATTTTTATATGCACGGGATACTGGGGGAGAGTGGGGTTATTTTGTTCTGGTTTTTGAGCTGAGAACTGGATCACAACATTCAGAGAAAGTGTGTTCTCCCTCATGGAGAGCACGGGTTGCGGGCGGGGCTGACGAGACACCTCACTGTTGCTAGGCAAATGGTTTGGCCATCCTTTAAGCAGGGGCGGGCTGTTACTGGGGAAATCTAGATATTGCCATTTGTTGATTGACAGCCCTATTTGTTAAATACAATGCACACAGCAACAGACTTCTTCTTTTCGCTGCGTGCTACGGATCACCCGCCCTCCCTTCCCTAATTTTAGGCTGTTTGCTTGACCTTGCTATGCCTGTCATGGGGTTGTCTGCTTTGGGGCAGGGCCTGGTAGGAATTTTGTCCATTTGGCTGATTAGTGTGTGCCACTTGGTTTTTTGCCTACTGCGTAGCAAATCGTCACAACTTGTAAGGTTTGCGGTTAGGCATTGGTCTTGGAATTGGTTGGTGGAGGGGTATGGATTTGGTTGTGCCTGCCCCTCCAAAACGCTGCTGCTTCAAGGGTTTTCTGTTAAAGGAACCCAGGGGCTCCCCATGCTTTTGTCCGAAACCCCCTGGCAAGGGGCTAGGGCCACGCAAGCCCCTGGGAGCATTCTGGGGAGAGGCGAGGCATGATTCCCAGTCCCGTCTCTCTCCCCAGGTGACTTACCGTGGCTGACTTCGACTTCGCGGGGGGTGCGAATGTCAGAGCTGTCCCCAGGCAGGGTCAGTTAGTGCTACCAATGCCTAAGCAACCACTCACATTGCTGTAATTTGAATAAAGTTGTGGCCAAAATTATGCCAAAATCCTTAAACAAAAATTAAGTGTCAATTGTGTTTTTCCTTGGGGGGGGGGGTGTCTTGGGGATCTCAACGCGCAAGTGAGAAAAGTGAAGGATGCCTGTGTCCAAATCTTCACCTAAGTTCAGGCACTAACATCTAACCACAACTCCAGTGTTGATTTCTCTAAGAACATCTTTGCATATGCTCTGAAATCCAAGGTTCTGCTCAATGAGGTAACATGTAAGTAGTAAAAACATGTAACTAGTAAAAACATGTAACTAGTAAAAACAGGTTCACCTTATTGATGCTTTTTGCAAGAGTGAGTGAGTGAAGTTTGCCTTCCTTTTTTCTTTCTCCCATCCCATTTAATTCTTTATATTCTAATACTCAGCTTCCTTGGTTTTAAAACGCTCTTTTCTGGAATTTCTCACTAGAATCTCCCCCATTACCTACACAAGATATGGCTTATACATACGTACCTAAACTTTCATGCAAACAGACTTCTCTCTAATGATATCCCTTTTGTTTTCTTCCATGTTGCCACCTGCATACTTATGTTAATTAATATTTCAGTTTATGTGCATGCTTATGTCCTTGTTTTCTTATGTTATCTGTTTTGTTGGTACTTGATTGAAAACCTCAATAAGCAATTAGAGGGGAAAAGATGTATGGGGTGGAGGGTTGTGAAAAGCCTCTCTCTCTCTCTCAACATATACGATACGTAAAACGTAGTATATTGCACTGAAATGCTGAGCTGGTACACTCCACTCTGCTATCTATCACCTCAATCTGCTTTAGCAGAATTTAATTTTTTAATGAAGGGAGCTAAATTTTGACAGCAGCTTTGGCCGCCCTTAAAAGGGGCAGCTTTGGGTGACAATTATAGCGAACAAATATTTGGGTTCTTTGGTCCAACATAACCCCTTTTCCAAGTCTCTGAATATTCTAAAAAGCCTGCTGATCAAAGCTTTTCCCATTTCCTCATTTCTCTAAACTGTTCCACAAAGATATTCTTGAGATTCCAAAATATGATGTGTTGTATTCAGTGTAGGACAAGGGAACATTCTCTCCCCTCTGCCTCCTAAATTGGTTCGGGGAATTCCCCCCCATCCTGCCTAGCAGATTTGAGGATCATAGGAGGCAATGTGGAGGGAGGAGAGGGAGGAAGTCCTCTTGCAAGCATTTAGTGGAATCCCACCCAATGTGCAAATTAAAAACATTTCCATGCCCTTTGATATTAACCATTTAAATCCCAGATCTAAAAAGCAGAAGTTTACTTCAGAGGGTGGGAGAAAGCAAAATATTCCTTCTCTTGCCTTTTCCCAGCTTTCCTGGTTTGCTTCTCTCTGGTTCATCTTCTGTTTCTCTCAAGCCACAGATTTATGCTTATTGGGGGTTTTCTGCCTCAGAGCATATTTATGCAACATGTCTGCACTTTGCAGAATGCAGAGTAGGATGTCTAAGCAACTGTGTAATATTTGGGAGCCTTCATTCCTACAGCAGTGTTGCTCTGCTTTTCAGTGCCATGTGTGCGCTTGCATTCATTCAGGGACACCAGTTCTCAAATAGCACACCTCAGCTCACAGTTCTTGAAATACAGTGCTGTTGCAGCCAAGGTACTGTGGCATCAAGACAGAAATAGTAGCACTTCGCCAGCTCATTAATTCCCAGACATATAAGGTCTGATGTAGGTCCCTTTTGAAGACAATAGGAATCTTTCATTGACTTCCAGTGGGCTTTGGATCATTCAGGCCACCAAAGAAATCTGCTTATGAAGCAACTGCGGTTAGATTAACCTAAAGTGTGCAATGCATTTGGAAATGGCTGAAAAGCCTCAAGAACACCCACATAATGCTAGCTAATTGCATGGTTGAACAGTAAACCAGAATCTGAAGAGTCCTATGGAAGAACAGCGTCCTGTGCTCTGACAAGGCTTTTCCAGATCTGCTTAGAAGTAAGTTGCTGTCTGCCTAGTAACTCTAGTTCCTTTCAGCAGAGATGGGATGGATCAACATTAAAAGAGCAATGAGAATTTAGGTGAAGCCACCACCAAAATCTCTATATTCCCTAGACTACTGAACTGCAAATCATTAGGTAAGATGGATCCATGCTGGGATAATGATAATTATTATGCTGTTAATCATCTCCCACTTTCCGATGTGGTGAGAGGACCAGAGGGTACAGCACTCAGGTTTAGTTTCCTTGGCATGAAACAATACTGGAGACTGATGGTGACTTCATCAAATTTACAAAGCTAAAAGCAGAGGGTGCTGGATGCAAATACCTGCCAACTGAACAGATAAGGCTGCTGTTAATTCTGTTCTAGGCTACAACTTCAACCACCTTACAGCTCTCTCTGCCTCATTTTTACTGCAAACTACAAATGGCTTCTCTGCCAACTCCTATTTGCAAAGGTGGCTCTCTCCCAAAGCAGGGGTGTGACACTCTCCAGCAGCAGTGGAAAAAGCACATTTGTGTTGCTTTGTTACTTCCAGATGACCTGTTGAGAAAATATCAGCTGGCCATTTCTGGCCAGCACCCAGAAGCAAATGTTTGGCATTTATGTGATGCTTTGAGCTTGGCAGACAGTAACCTGGGACTCATGGGACTCAGGGCCGTCTTACCCATAGGCACTAGGGATGTGGGGCACCTGGGCGCTGGACTCTCAGGGGCACCAGACTGAGAGTCCAGGGCCCGAGAATTGAGTCTGGGGAAGAGCCCGTCCATCAGTTGGAGCACCGCAGTGGGCTCTTCTGCGCCATGAGTTTGGGGGCGACCGAGCCAGTGAGACACTGAGGTGGCTGGCCAGCTCCACCCCCCTGCGTGCCTGGGACTGGGCAACCTGATGGGGGGCGCCGAGTGGATCTTTGCACCCCAGTGCCGCATATGCTTAAGATAGCCCTGATGGGACTCAATGAGACTCAAGGCTGGCACCAGGGGACAGTGTGGTGGGGCAGCTGCTGAGGGCCCATGTCCTTAGGAGTGTCTGCTGCTGCTGCCCGGCTGACACCCCCCCACCTGCCAGCAGCCTCTGAGAATGTGCAGCTGGGGCTTGTGTGGGGGAAGCCCTTCTCTTCCCAGGCGCTCATGCCAACTGCTGGCATCAGAGACTCAGGAGAAGTTAGAGCAGGAGGAGGGGCACAGCCACAATAGCCTAGAGGCTTCAGGAGAGGCCAGCTGGGAGGGACTCAAAGAAGAGTCTGTGCAGAAGAGTAGGCTGTGGAGAGATGGCAGCTCTTTGCCCCTGAGGATGGAAGTCTCCCCTCTAAAATTTACAAAACCCGGGCTTTAGGTCTATGAAGTCTATCCATCTACACCCCCATAATACTAGAACCCAGGATTATCCAATGGAGCTGAATGTTGAAAGATTCAAAGCAGACAAAAGGCAGTACTTCTTCACATACCACATAGTTAAACTTTGGCATTCACTCCCACAAAGATGTAGCAATGGCCACTGGCTTGGAAAGAGGATTAAAGAAATCCACAAAATTATCAGTCAGTGCTGGCCATGATAGCTGTGTACTGCCTTCACTGCCAGAGGCAGCATACTTCTGAAAAGTAGCTGCGGGGATCTGCAAATGGGGAGAATGCTGTTGCACTTAGGTCCTGCTTGTGGGCGTCTTGTTGAGTACAAGATGTTGAAGTAGATGAGTCTTTCATCTGATCCAGTGGGTTTTAAAAAATAATAAATTGGTCAACTGTTTTGCCACCTGCCATATGGAAAATATATTGGTTTACAATAAAGAGTCAATGACTCCAAAGTAACAAAGAAGACTCTAAAACATACAACACTTGGTACATATGTACAGATAATACAGTTGACCAGGAAATAAACACATTTTTAAAAAATTCTAATACTTTGACTATTAAATACTAAAAATCATACACAGTATGATCCAGCAGTCAGCTATCAGAAATGTTTGGATGGACACACACACACACACACACACACACACATTTAATAAGCTTCTGAAACATGCTACAGGTAGAAGAGTCAAAGAGGAAATTAATATGGGCCAGAGGAGGAGCTAATGGGAGGGTTCAAAGAGCTACAGGCATGATTAGAATAAGAAACAGCTGTGGGTACATTGTCACCCACAAGCCCTCAGAAACAGCACCTTTCTTGGTGGTGGAGCTCAGAGGATGGCCTCCAGAAAGGACCACAATGGATAGACCAGTTCACGTGGGTGGAAGCAAATGATTAGATGCACCTCCAGAAACAAGGCAATCTTGTCAACAACTTCATAAAACTCTTATTGCAACAAATGTGTGTGGCTGCAGTTGTGGGAGGCTGGTTTCAGAATTTATTCAGTCTTCTTCCACCACACACAAATAATGTGGGGATGTCACGCAAGACCAAATTGCATGCTCCTGCCCTGCAAATGCCGAGAAGCAAGAGATAGCATTGGATTTCATTGATAGCACCACAGACAGCTATTAAGGCCTAATCCAGTGTCACATTTCTGCCTTGCACTGGCAAGCCACCAGCCCAATTTGCTGAGTTCCCCTCTTGCTGTGTTTCTCTTTTGTTTCAAGCCACGCAGACACTTATCTGAATTATGGGTCAAGTCTCAGTCAAACGTGTTCCATTCAAGGCCACCATGGGAGAATGGCAGGATATTGTCTTTCCAACAGCAAGTGGATTGCAGGCAGCTTAAGGTGGTATCCATTTCACTATAATGCTGGTTTATGTTACAGCTCTTTTCAAACTTCTAATTGCTCTGTACGGCTGACATTTATAGACATACCCCTGTTTTAAATGAAAACACAATACCGAGGTCAGAAGGAGGTTTTGGGACAGCAGAGATCCCAGGTGAGGGCAAAGGAGGAAATTGCTTTAAAACTCCTAAATGCCAAGCATGTTTTGAAGTGAGGGGGGAGAGAAAGTCATGGGGAGTGTGGAAAGACATTAATCAAGGCCCAAAGGCATGAAGGAATATTAATGATCTCCTCTACCCCAAATATTCAGTGCTTAGAGCAAAAAAAAAAAGTACCTCATATTTTCATTTATTTATTCATTTGGTACCCAAAATAGACAGGCTGCAGTCCAAAGAGGGATGCATAACATTCATTTATGCACTATATTTTTCTTCTAGTTTTCTTCTTGGGACCTGCTGCCAAAGAACCCCCAAATTGTTTCACAGAGCCATCTGATTTTAAAAGGCAATTTAGGGATTTGGCACCACAACATATTTTTAAGGGGAAATGTTCTTCTTTTTCTTTTTCTTTTATAAAAACTGATCATGCAGTTTTGTTTGAAATGACTTCTGTTGTAAATCACCAAAATGTGTTTTGTTTTGAAACTTGGATGCAATGTGTAAGTTCTATGAGGGCATGTGCTAAATGTAAAAAAAATTAAATTGTAACTTTCTAGCCTTCTTTAATAGCACCCACAGGAGCATAACTAGTGTGAGAGAGGCTGAAAGATGCTTGTGGAGGTGTGGAGAAGTTCCCTGGGACCAGGAGCTTTCCATGCCTGAAATATACTCAGAGTCGCAAAGTGATTTCATGCTCTTTATTCAGCTCATAGTGGTGAGGAGGAATGAATGAATGTCCCCTCAAAGTATCTGCTTTATATACATTATTTACACAATGGGCTGCACATGATTGGCTAATTCCGGAATTCTACTGTAAGCCAATCGGGTTGTGGATTCACTTCTATCTGGAGCATGATTGGGTGGTTCCTGCCAACCAATCATACTGCTGCATTGTTCTAGGACCAATCAGACTGCTGCATTTTGGATCCTATTGTTCTAGGACCAATCAGACTGCTGCAGTTTGGATCATATTCAACTCAGTACATAACAATGTCTGAGTTTTGTGTTTCTAGGCAAAACATTAAGAATAGGAAGCAGTATCTCCCAACAAAAGAATTAAAATGTACCATGTTTCACTGAGCGACTTGTAGTTCCAACACCAACAGGCTATGAAGACAACTGAGGTCTACTGGTACTTACCTGCTGGAGATGGGTGCCATAAGAAGGAATCGGATACACTCAATGAATGCATCAAATCCACAGGGGAAAGAATGTGAATAGGCTCTTAGAAGGATTTCTGGCCCACATTTCCATCACTTTCGGATTTCCAGTTTGCCACAGGGAAGACTTAATATGCAGCCCAGAATTTCTGCCAATATTTCATTACCTTTTTGGCTCCAGTTGCTTGTGCATAGTTGCTTCAGTTATATGTATTTTTGTCTGTTTTAAATAACTTGGTATAAGTTTCTCTTTTCTTGGGAGGTTAGACTTTTAATTCCCTTCATTCTGAAATGCCCTACAACTATTAATGTTCTGCTTTAAAAGCAATGGCAAAGGTACAAAATAAATACTTTCTGTAAAAGCAAAACTGGAAAACAGCTGATTCCAGATGAAGTATGTCTCTGAGATTTTTTTTCTTCAGTAAAAGCAACTTTGGAAAGATTTAATTGGACCTACAACAATAGCTCCAACATTCTGTTTATGAGGCATGTATACTTCTAAAAGTTTATGAACTGGTGAATTATAAACTGGTGGGTCAACCACAGAATTGAAGAGCCCAATCAGCCATGCCACATATTATAAACACTATGGAAATTAAATATCTATAGCATTTGTGTAATCAATTTGGAATGATTAGATTTGCTCTCAAAATAAGACTTCCAGGATGCATGAGCCATGGATTTGAATTCAACCACAATTCCCTGTATGCCAACAAATGCATTTTTATAAAGTACATGAAATATGAAGACTATTTAAATGGAAGGGATCTGAAATGCCAACTGTACATTTTAGTTGCCTGCTTATAATCAAATGGAGTCTGCTAGAAAATAGTTTATAGTGGGGGGGGGGACACCTCACTGTATTGACACCACAGTTTATATATATTCACCAATCAATAGAGCCCACCAAACCCTTAGTGTATCTGGAGAAACATGTTCTGCCTTGAAAGAGACACTAACATTCTATCAGGCTAGAAGTGTATAGACAATTATTATTTTTGTCCATACAGTAAGGATAAAATGGCCTGGTTCACACACCCTGGTAAGCCAAACTATGGCTTATACTGGTACTGTGTAAATGTACTGGTTTCCAGAGAGGGGCTCACACCAGCTTTGTGCCTCCTTGGTCCCCAGTGTGGCATGGGAGCTCAGCCAAAGATTGCTGCATCATCGAAACCAAATACTGTGATCAAGCTTTCTCTCCCCTTAACTATAATCTGTTGCCAAAAACAAGCCATGGCTTGTCTTAGTGTTATATGCAGATGAGGCCTAGGTACTAAACCATAATTGCAGAACACATTATACCACTTCCACTATGCTATTTGGACCACTTTAAGATAAAAAGCAGCAGTTCGGCTGTTGGGGTGATGACCAAAAGTTAACTGAGATTTCGGTACTTAAGATTTATTAATTAGTATGTGTATGGTGACAAATACATACTACCAGAGAGAGGTCAAATCCAGGATATATCTTGTCCTGAGGTAAAAAGAACTTGTCAAACTAACTGATTTGATCAGGTACTCTATTACTGCTGTTCCTCAAAAGTCTTATGTGCTCCTAGTGCACTTTTGTCCACAACTAATTTTTCCTTTGCTCCATCACTCTGGAAAGTCATGGTTTAGCTTATTTCTTTTCCTTTATTGGGGCTGGAGTGTGGGCATATCATTTTCATTTGCTAAGCTGGTAATTCATTGCAGGCAAAGGAAACTATTGTATAGAGTGGAATGGGCTTCCTTATTTATTTTACATGGAACAAGCAAATCTCCATTCAGAAGGGGCTGCAAAGCTGCATTCACACACCTTGTGGAAGTGAATGGTTTCCTACGTACACAGGAAATTAGAATGCACATGGCGCCTCTGAAGCAGAATCAATGTGCTGTGCATATGCATGGATGCATGAACATGTATGGATAAGATTAGTACATGCAGTGTAAATACAGGACAGTAGCAAACTGGCTCATGCAATCATCTTAATGATTACCCAGATAAAATTGTACAGCAATTTCACTCCTCCAGTCCCACTGATAAATGACTATTGTGCCAATTGTTAATGAATGAGCCCCATGAACAAAGTTTGGCCATATCTGCACTAAACATTCAAAGCAGTATCATACCACTGTAAAGCGTCATGGCTTTCCACAAAGAATCCAGGGAACTGTCATTTGTTAAGAGAGCTCTTAGGAGACCCCTGTTTCTTTCACAGAGCTGCAATTCTGCTTTAACAGCCAACCTTTCCTCCTATGGTGGAATTGTATCTCTGTGAGGAGAATAGGGTCTCAAGCAAGTCTCGGCTCTCTTAACAAACTGTGATTCGCAGGATTTTAAGCCAGGACTGTTTAGAGTGGAACACTGCTGCTTTAAATACGTAGTGCAGATAGGACCTTTGAGGAGCAATTTAATAAAAAGCCGACAAATGCCTTTTCTGGCTGCAGTCTATTAAATCCACTACAAGACATCTTCTATGGCAGTGAACATTTAGGAGGGAAGCTATGGTGGGAGCCAAATGTGTAGACCACTAACCTTGCCTAGCACCAAGTGTGTCACTTCCACAATGTCTCTACCTCTTTTCACTCCCTACTCCGTCCTGCACATTGCCACATGCCTCTTTGTTAGCGATACCCTTAGTTTAAAATGAACCCAACAGGTGCTACTTCAGGACGGAGTGCTGCTGCACACCTCGCCTATGAATCCAAAATCTTTCTGGTAGCTTTAATAGTGAAGTGGAGGCTAATTATAAAAGCAAGCCGAAAGTTAATCTGTTTGCCCTTGGATGTCGACAAGCACAACGTGTAACAATGTCAAGAAGCTGACACAAAGGGTACACTCTAAGGCAGAAGGTATGGGAGTACAATAAATAAATAAATATCCAGCTAGATAGGTGCTTTTCAAACTGCATTCCAGGATGCGTACCTTATCAGGAGTTTCTTAATAATAAGGGCAGAGAATTTTCTGACAGGCCAGTTGCCCATCTCTGCCAATAACTCTTAAAATACAGCACAGCACAGCCACAGTCACAGAGGAGTGGTTTGCAGAAGATTCTGGGAAATGTTCTAACTAGGACATACATCTCATGGTGAGACCTACAGGACTAGACAGTATCCAGTCCTGTGTGAACTTGTCTCCCCTATAATATTTCCCAGAATCCTTTGGAACACAGTGGTTCTGCTGCAGATGTCCAGACATTTATTGGCAGACAAATTAATGTGAAAAGGGTTTTCCTTAAAGCTAGAGAGTTTGAAACCCAGTGTGCTATAGGATCCTCCTCACTTCTTGATAAGACGATGAAAGACACACTTTGCTGTGATCCAAAGAAACTGTTTATACACATGTGAAGGGACCACATAAAAGGCTCTAGCTTTCTTTGGCATTTTTGTTGCTGTGATTCCAACACTGAAGTGGCAAGACTTTCTTCATTTTTGAAAGTGGCTTATGATCACTAAACACTACTTGATCCATGCATAAAACGAGGAATCAACCAGATAGCCTCTGTGAATGGCTGCATAAAATCCAAAGCTCTAAAGGGAGAAAAAAGGAGAATAGCAAAGAACACGAAATGCTAGAGTATTCCTACAATGTCCTACAAAATGGTAGACAGGGAGCTGTGGGAGCTGTGGGGGACGACCCCCCCCCAAAAAAAATCACTGAGGCAGCTGTTCAATATTCCACAGCTGGGCAGACCCTGTTGGGTCTTCCCATGGCTGCAGAGGGCGTGGTGGGCCCCGTCAGGCCTCGTCACATATACATGACAGCCGCCCCCCCCCAATGTTGGACACAACCTAGCACGCCTGATGGTAGGACATTGCATGATCACCCTCTCCTTTTTTATGGAATTGCATGAACACTCTCAATCACCTGATAGCATTAGGATGTCAGGTGACAAATTCAATTAGATATGGTCAGCACCAAACAACTGGTTGATGCTTATAGCAAGCCCTGGTTTATCTATTTGCAGGCATGGTTCACATCCAAACCATGCCTGCAAATGGACAATTTCAAAGGGGCTCACTGTCAGTGTCACTCAGTTGACTGTCACTATCAGCTGATGAACCACTCTATCCATTGCAGATGCAGTTTGCAGGTGCATTTTTCCTCTGCAGGTTGACAAAGCTTTCTGCAAAGGGGTGTGCGTGTCTATTTGAAGGTACAGTTTGAATCCTTCAAATTGACAACTTCAAACTGACTTGCTTCAAAGGGGCTCACTTTCTGTGCCAATCAGCAGATTGCGACCTATTTGCCAAGGAACAGTTTGGCAGAAGCTTTAATCTCCCAGTTGGTCCTTTGCAGTAATGTCTTTACCTGCCTCAAACATGACATCGCATATTAGTGTGGTTTGGGGGAAATCACCTGGTGGGCCAAATTAGGTGGGCCAGCCCTAATTAGGCCCATGGGCCAGAGGTTCCTCACGGCTACAATAAGACATCTGGATCCCCCTGAAATAACTGAGTAACAGCTGTGCCTTTATTGAACATTTAGTGCATAATAAAACCATCATCTGGAATGTCTCTTAAGAAGGTGATAGCAAGAGAAACACAAACCACAGTCTTGCTGAATGTATATGAGTACCTGTAGAATGTAGATTTTCTAATGAAGGCGCAGGTAAATCCTGCTCCCTTTCCTCATGATAACCCTGGGAAGAAACAGTGATGATTGGGTTATCTGGATAGTACTGAATGCAAACATAACCAGATTTAGCTATGTTGCTGATCCTTGTTACATTAGGAAAATATCCAGTTATTGCAGAGGAAACTTGGTAGGTGAAATGTGATGACTCCCTGCTATTCCAACAGTCGTATTGTTTTCATAGTGTGGCTGACCAATTTGTTCTAAATCAGGATAGGCTCTTTTTTTTTCAAATATGGAAAATTGCTATAATTTCTTAGTATATTCTCATTTTGTCTTTTCTCCAAGAAGCTCAGGGCAGGGTACATGCCCTGTTTTTCTTCTTCACAGCAACCCTGTGAGTTAGATATTAAGCTGAGAGACAGTGGGTGGCTTCCTATCTGGATGTGGACTTGTAACCTAGTCACTCTGGTCTTAATTCAAAGACAGATCTGTGACATTTTAGTTGCCTAATGTTAAACAACTTACAAAATGGCTAAAAGGCCAAAGGCATAACATATAAAACGATGCATTTCAATATGTTGCTTTCAATGCATGCATACTTGACTTTCTTCAGTAATGTTTTATTCTGGATTGTTTTATTTGATGTTTTAATGTAGGCTGTAAACCACTTTCAGTCCCCCCCCCAAAAAAATAAAAAGCGGTATAGAAATGAAATGAAATAATACTAATAACAACAGCAACAACACTATTACAATAAAACAGAAACAAACCAAATAGGAAGGATAACAACAAGAAAAAGCATTGTATTCATTAGGCCATCAATTTATTCCAAACTGGCATCAAAGATGGTGCCAGGGAGGTCTCACTGAAGAGAGCAGTCCACAGATGATAAACTAGAATCCCCATTTTATACCTAGCTTCTCTTTGACCCTTTTCCTCCCCTTGGGAAATTTGTTGGGACATCTTTGTCCTTTCAGTCCAGTTCTGAACTTCTTGCCCTGCTCCAGAACTCCTGTATCATGACTCCTGGGCACTCAAACTGATGACCGTAAGTTGCAGTCCCTTTGTACCATACTGGCTCTCTATGCTCTTTCTGTCCTGCTGACATGGGTGCAGTGTACAGGCTGCATTTTTTTATGCCTGAAAAGAACCAGCACGCGAGCAAACAATTATGAAACCTCAAGCTGTCAACTGTTACAGAAAAGGCACAGCCAGCACACACTGGGAACATCGACTTCTGTAATCTGTGCAATGGCTCTTTATCATGGCACTAGACACGCTGTTAGGAACATCAGTCAAACGAAATAAACTTGCAGCAGGGTAATGGGAGCGTGCAATAAACCAAGCCCTGCTGAAATGTATAATGAACACTTTGTCAATTTAATCTGTTGTCTCAGCTGTGGTTTACTGAAGTTAAGAATGGTTCTGCTCCCCATTTCCAAACTGGGGTGTGTGTGTATGTTCAAGACTGGTCTTTGTTTTTGCTTGAGTGCCAAGGCACCTGAGACCCACGATTGGATCTCCCAACCTCTCTTTTGAAGACCTTAAAGCGGCTACAAAGTGGACCAAAAGTAACATTTCCCTATCAGCTGCTAGAAACTTGGGTGGTTGGGTGCGTATTTTGATTGGGGAAAGGGGTGGAGGCAAAGGTTAAATTAATTTCAGTTACATTAAGTTGTTTAAAAGACATTGGGAAACACTGCCACAATGCTTTTGGATCATGTGTATTACTTGGCCCAGAGACTCCCACAAGCAGAGTTGGGATATTTAGATAGAGAAAAGGGTTAGAAAGCTTAGAACTAGTAGACTAGTTCCTGTTGGATGAGGCAAAATTGCAGCAGCGCCACTATTCCCTTCCACCTTCTGTTTTGGTGATTCTTGAATTCTCAGTCCTAATTGCTGTGTTATGCAAAAACCAAGAGGAGGGGGAAGGGAGGAGGCAGTGGCTGTCGCAAATATAGGCATCCTCTGTCCCCAGATAGATCACCAATAGGAATGGGAGACATAAACAGTTAATCAGACTATTAACTGTTGCAGCTGTGGAGATGGCGTTGTGGGGATGTACAGAAGTATCGAAAGGAGATGGCATCATGTGCTAATAAGATTACTGCTTATGAAATGCCGTTAATGTCCATTTTTATTTATCCGGATTTGTGAAACCTTATGTGAGATTGGACAAGAGAGAACCCTGCACAGGCCCTTGCACATTTACTCAGATGTAAGTCCAACTGAGTTTAACAGGGTTTACTCCCGGGTAAGTGTGTATAGGACTGCAGCATAATTGGTTGATGAGAGGATGGATTCTGCTAGACAAATATTGGAAACAGGACAGTTTGCCAAATATGGAAATATGTAAGTATAAAAGCTGTAATGCTATGTCAATGTGCAAGCCGACCCATTTTAAACATTTTGGGGGAAGGAAAGGCTAATTCAAATGAAACTCTGTTGACACAAAGGATTCCATTCATAGGTTACCGGAACAGGACTACGCTTCAGAAAATGTGTGCTGAAGTGCTAGTTGTGGTTTGAGACTGATTTGGAGGACTGGACATTTGATATACACAACAATTAAATGAATGGCTTTGTTGTTTCTTTCTTTTTATAGTTTTCTTTTAGCATTTTATATTTTCTACATTTACAAAGCTTCCATTGGGGAAAGCATAGCTACACAATCAGTACATAATCAAGAAACGCTTCAGCTCAATGCCACCATTTAAGGTCAGCTATGGAAGCATAGTTTATTATTTTCTGTCAAATTTTTAAAAAGGCCTTGGTGCCACCTCATACTTTCACTAACGCAAGCTGCTTTTGGAAATTGTTCCTGAGAAACTTATTTTTTCTTGACAAAACCATTTGTCAGCCATTTGACAAAAGCTAATTGTTGTTGTTTTAATTTGTCTTTATTGACTGCTTTGCAATTTCAATATAATTAAAAGCAAGCCACAACTAATCTGTGCTTATTAAAACCATAACTGAGCAAGATGCCAGTATCAGCTACAATAGCGAGCATTCAAAGACCTTCCTAAATTGCTGGTTTGCAAAAATAGTAAATTATGTAGTAATCACTTTCTGAAAATGACATTGAAAATTACCCCAATTTATATTTGGCAGCTAAAATGCCTTTGAAAAAAAAAATCCACTGTATAAATACCAAAAGTCTGATTTGATTTTAACTGAGTTAACGACAAATAAGAATGACCATTTTGCTCTGCTACACAAGACATCGAAGATAATCTTTCTAGCATTACAGAAGAAGCAATTAAATAAATTAACATTATATTATAATTAACATTATGTCAATTTATTTGTACAGCTATGGGTTGTATTAATTGTCAGTTTTACTCAGAGTAAACCTAGTGAAATTAATGGACATGACTAATTTAGGTCCATTCATTATAGTAGGTCTGCTCTGAGTAAAATTCAGTAGGATTACAAGTTCAACCCAATATGTTTTTCATTTCTATCTCTCAAGGAACATTTTAGTGGACCCAGGACAAACCCATAACCAGGACGTGATACTCTAGTACTGAGGCAGCAGAAAGGAAGAAAGGGATGCTTTTAAACAAGGGCAGAGGATTGAGTAGATTGAGCAGAGGGTGGCACAGATGCCCATCTACTTGGATGGCTTTAAAATAGAACAAATTCATGGAGGATAAGGCTATCAGTGGCTAGTAGTCACAATGGCTGTGCTCAGAGTCAGTATGCTTCCGAATACTAGCTGCTTGAAACCATAATAGGGCAGAGTGCTCCTGAGTCCTGCTTGCGGGTTTCCCAAGGCACCTGGTTGGCCACTGTGGGAACAAGATCCTGGACTAGATGGGTCATTGGCCTAATCCAGCAGGCTCTTATGTAATGTCATTCACAAAACATGTAAAGAAAGCCTGAAAAGCTTGAGTTGACTGCTATTTCATAGTGCTGCTAAGTGCTAAAGCATTAGAGTTGCCTCCATATTTTGCTTAATAACTTTCCTTAGATCAACTCTTTTTTCTTCTTTCTTACTGAAAGCTAAGAGACTGGGGCCCTTCCCAGTATGCAGCCCAGAACACCTGTACCCCCTGTACATACTGTACAGCCTGGGATTATGGAAGCTGTAGTTCAATGACATATGGTGGGCCAAAGGACCCCCACCCCCATTTTACACAGTGTGATTTTTGCACCTCAGGCTGCTTCTTACACTGAATCAGATACCGTACTATGAATCGAATTTTTGGCTTTCCTTGGGATAAGTGAACTATAATTTACCATTTGTGAAATCACAATAAATTATCTGAAGTAGATGTTTATGCGTAATAGATGCCTTGTGTTCTGTTTCCTAGAAACATTCTAGGCTTACTAACAAAAGCTGTACAACCAACTAAAAATGTGGGAGAACTCTCCCTCTCCTGTCTTCCTGTAATGATCTGCTAAATGCCGATCTTTTAAAACCTGCCACTGGAGCAGAACTAAATATCATTTATCTTTCCTGTCAAGCCAGTGATATTTTGGGAGGTAAATGAGGGTAAGAAATGAAATATTGCTTTGCACTGTTTATTTTTTAAAAAAGATGTCAGCTGTTTGAAGCTGCTCAGAGAGTTGGAATTATGGATGGATGGAAGATGGATGAGTGGTGGGGATGCATGAGAGAAATTCAAAAATCCATACAAAAGCCAGTTCATCACATTGTTCTGTAATCTATCACAATTCTATTGACAGGTCATATTAAATGAGATACAGTTCTTTCTACACTTTATATGGTAAATCTATTTTAAAATCCAACTGCACTCTAATTTTGCCCACTGTCTACCTTTATTGTTTGACATTATTTATTTATGGTGGTGGTGTGGGAGGCCGGGGGGGGGGTGTATTTTTTAAAATTAGAACAAATCTCCATCTGTATTTTAATGATCTGCAAGATTACAGCAAAGCATACTATACAAAGAAATGAGGTTGTGCTTTGCTTACTAAGGGCAAGCTGATAAATGTATCTCTGGACAGAGCATAAATTTCAAGAAGGAAAATTAAGAGTGCAATGCTATGCACGTTTATTTATCTAGGAATAAGCCCCCTAAACCATAGAGGTACCTGCATCCAGGTAAGCATGAATATAGGGTTGTGCTTCATATAGCACATCCTGGCACAGCCAAGTGGCCTTAACAGTAGTTAATTCTCATTTACACAGCAGGGATATTGTGATACAAATGAAGGCGGCTGGTGGTTTTGTGGGGTGGGCAGCAGTGGATTTTCTAAATTTCTCTCCCTACTCATGATAAAAAAAACCATACACACATATGCATATACCCTCAGATACATATATGTGCCAAACACCTACACACATTTGCACACTATGCTTTTTTGCCCCCCTTCATGCTCACATGTACACCCACACATGCATACATATTCACAAATAGTGCATGGAATGGTCACCTTTTATAGATGTCACAACAGATAGCCACTTCAATATTTCATTGCAGTTGATCTCAGAGAAAGGTGCAAACAGCATTAACATATCTAACTGAAAACCATCCATGTACTAAATCCCACGCCATCATAAACATCAGCTCAGAAGAAAGCCCAGTAAGTAACAGTGGTCTTTGAGACTACAGTGCATCATCATTGTTCAGGATAAATTCACAACTAATACCCTGAGTAAAAGCATTTTAAGCTGGCACTGAAATAAGGAATGAGCATTATGATAAAGCTCAGAGCAGCTAATCAATATATGAATAGTAGATGTCATTAAAAAAATTGAAGTGTTCTAGAATTTTTGGATGGAAGAGATTTTTTTAATTTTAAAAATTGAGCATTTGAAACTCTTTTTCAAAACATTTTCAGATGAACTGCACATATGCTTTGATGCACACACTGAGTCTCTGTGGCTAAAGGATTCCACTTTGACTTGAGCACATGGAATAAGCATGCTCCCAATGGAGCATATGAAGACACTCATGTACAGGAGCTCAGTAGATACATCAGAGTTTCAACATGTGCACAGAGCCACTAGATTGGAACAAAGTATACAGGCCACCCCAATCTCTACAGAGCAATGCAAGATTTCAGGGCTCTTGGCACTTAACCAGGGTTTGTGCTTCCATTGGAAAATTAGGCACAATGGAGACTGTAGTGTCTTTATGAAATATGATTTATTTGCACATCTTTACAACCAGGGGTTCCACGAATAGCTCTGGTGGCAGTGACCCAGTAGTGCTTTATTCAGCTAAGCAGAATCAACAATAGCAAAAATGTTGGATAGGAGACTACATGGCAATCACTGACTCCTGCCGGCTATATGCGGTATTTCAACATCTTTGTGCTCGCTTCGGCAGCACATATACTAAAATTTGAACGATACAGAGAAGATTAACATGGCCCCTGCGCAAGGATGACACGCAAATTCGTGAAGCGTTCCATATTTTTGTGGGACGCGGGTGGCGCTGTGGGTAAAACCTCAGCGCCTAGGACTTGCCAATCGTATGGTCGGCGGTTCGAATCCCCGCGGTGGGGTGAGCTCCCGCCGTTCGGTCCCAGCTCCTGCCCACCTAGCAGTTCGAAAGCACTCTTAAGTGCAAGTAGATAAATAGGTACCGCTTTATAGCGGGAAGGTAAACGGCGTTTCCGTGTGCTGCACTGGTGCTGGCTCGCCAGAGCAGCTTCGTCACGCTGGCCACGTGACCCGGAAGTGTCTCCGGACAGCGCTGGCCCCCGGCCTCTTAAGTGATATGGGCGCACAACCCTAGAGTCGGACACGACTGCCCCGTACGGGCAGGGGTACCTTTACCTTTACCTTTCCAACCAAGTCTGGATTGAGAGGGGGTTACAAGCATCACATCTCAAGAGGGTCTTGCTTCCCACAGTGGCACAGGATGGAATTCAAAGGCAGCCAAAAGGCAACAATTCCTGTCTCCTCAGCACAAATTGTCCACCCACATATCATCTAGTCCCACCCTTATTTATCCTCCCCTAACTCTTGCTAAAATGCAGCCCAAGTCTCATACAAAAAGAAAACACACCCCTGTGGTGACATCACACCCACTGTACCCTGGCAACCTCCCATTCCCAAGTGTTGTCTTTTGCTAACACACGGCTGGGGAAGGGACTCCACCCCCCTTCTTGTCTGATACTGAATGTCTCGATGGCCCACCTTTTGTCAGGGGAATGACTTCCATCACTTGTTTTGTTCTTTGGTGGCCCTTCTCTCAGCGAATCTCCTGAGGAAGCTGGACTAGCATCTTTTAGGCCTTGCTAAATCCATTGATCAAACTCCACATTTACTAATTTCTGAAATTATGGGGAGAACCTGGCACCCAGGGATTCTATTTTATCCTCAAACAGCAGTGTCTTTTAAAATGTAAAGATACAGAAAACGGGTTTATAGTTTTTACCTTTTTAAATGTATTACATTCATAGCGCCACTTCAATTGCCCAATGAAACAATGATAAAATTCAATCCCAGGCCCTGTCTGATACATAGCCACAGAACAAGGTGTTGTAGCTTTTGTCAACTTTCTTGCCATAGCAATTTCATTTTGGGGTTACGTTTACTTCTACTAGTGAAGCAAACGGCAGTGTGATGTTTTTGTGTAGCTAAGATGATGAGAGTCGCATGTTCCAAATCTGTTTGCTTTAGGCTGGGTTTGCTGGTAGGATGTAAACCACATCTGAAGCGCTAACGCTCTCATAAGCTGGCTTCTCTTCTCTGATCATTTCTTTTACACACAGCTTCTGCTTGGCGTCAAAGAGAGAACCAGACCCTTCAGCGGAGACGCATGGTTTAGCATCATGTTCATTATACAACACATGGCTTCAAAGTCTCTATTGTCATTTTGAAGCTATGCAGTGCTGCGAACATACTGTCTGCACTAGAGCATTTCAGATTATTTTACTGGCAGTGTCGTTTCCTTAGGAGCACAATGGGAGAGAAAGAAATTGTTTTGTTGAGTAACACATTAGCAGCCATTTATTATTGACCTGGTATCCATAAAGGCTTGTTATAAGAAATAACTGCCAATGAACCCTTTTGCATACACGTGTATAAATAGTGGGGAGCACACAAACTCAGGTTCATTTAAAACAAGTTAACCGGGTTAAGACTGACCTCTAAGTGAGCATAAAATTCCTCCTAAGTCCTGATCCACCTCCACCACATTCACCATCTGCCTGTTTCTGTTCCTGTGATGTTTAGCGGCATTAGTGTTCCACTGACATAATAAGAGCCTGCTGAATCAGGCCAATGTCCCAGGTATTCCTGCATCCTGTTATCTTGGTGACCAACAAGATGCCGATGAGAAATGGGCAAGCAGGACCCAAGCACAAGACAATTCTCTCCAACTGTGGCTTCCAGCAGCTGGTATTCAGAAGCACTGTTGCCTCTGACCATGGAGGCAGAGCATAGCCATAATAATAATAATAATAATAATAATAATAATAATAATATCTTTATTGTCATTGCTCCCTTGGGGGACAACGAAATTACTTGGCTGCTCCATAAAAACACTAATTAAAAAATATAGTAAAATACAGCAAGGGAGATTAGATGACTTTCAAAGTCCGGGCTTCCCATTCAGGGCCGAGATCGCTCTGGAGAAGAAGCTGTTCTTAAGACGGCTCGTTCTTGTCTTCATCGTCCTGTATCTCCGTCCCGACGGCAAGAGCTCGAAGAGACAGTGACCAGGATGCGATGGATCTTTTACTATGTCCAGTGCCTTCCTATGGCACCTTGTGGCATAAATCTGCTCTAAGGTGGAGAGTGGGCAGCCAACAATGCTCTCTGCTGCCTTAACAACCCTGCGCAACCCCATCCTGTCCTGGGTAGTACAGCTTCCGTACCACACACATAAGCCATAAGTGAGCACGCTCTCAATGGCACAGTGATAGAAGGCAAGCAGCAGTTTCTGCGGAAGATGGTTTTTCCTTAGTATTCTCAAAAAATACAGTCTCTGCTGCGCCTTCTTCACAAGCCCCCTTGTGTTGACACTCCAGGACAGATCCTCTTGTAATTCAATGCCCAAAAATCTGAACGTTGTTACCCTCTCCACACAGACCCCATCAATCAAAAGTGGCTGGACATTGCTCTTCTGTCTCCTAAAGTCCACCACAAGTTCCTTTGTCTTCCTTGTATTTATGAGCAAGTTGTTAGCTCTGCACCACTCTGTCAGCCGCTCCACCTCATCTCTATAATCCATTTCACCCTCCCTTTCAGAGATGAGCCCAATCACGGTTGTGTCATCTGCAAATTTGACAACCCTATTACTAGGGTGAGTAGCGACACAATCGTACGTGTAAAGAATATAAAGGAGCGGACTGAGTACGCATCCCTGTGGTGTTCCTATGTTAGTCTTAAGCATATTAGAGGTATAAGGGCCCAACCGAATCCTCTGGGGGTGGTCTGACAAAAAGTCCAATATCCACCCACAAAGTAATAACGGAAGCCCCAGATCTTCCAGTTTAGACATCAGACGTTGTGGTAGAATGGTATTAAATGCCGAGCTAAAATCTAAAAAAGGCAGTCTGGCATAACCCCCCCCCCCTCCGCTGCTCCAAATGTGCAAGGACGCATGGATGCATGGAGGGCAATCGCCACAGCGTCCTCTGTTGATCTTTTCGTTTTATAAGCAAATTGGAATGTGTCCAGTCCCTCTGGTAGGCAGGCAATGACATAATTTCGTACCATTATGTCTAGCAGCCACTGGAAGTTTCCCGCAGGTGCAACATTATCATTCAACCCCTGCAGATTTTCCTCAGTCATCTCAGCGCTGTGTTCTCTTGGTGGAGGTAAACCTGGACGTGCTCATTTCTTGATCCAGCGGATGGGATTTAAGAACTGACTTGCACCCTCTGAGTTAGCTAAATGTTTCTGTTTCGCTTAGGGGATGCCAATTAAGGAGGTTATCCTATATCACAGTAGCTTTTTACGAAGAAATATGATACATCAGACTCTTAAGGCTTAGGGTGTGCTGGCAAATTTAGTCAACTACATTTTACTACACGTGGTAAACCTAATTGGCTGTAAAACCCAGAAAAGGGGATTTGTTCTCGTTAAATGCAACTTGCATATAAATGGGGAAATCATCTTATGTTTAGCAATCAAAGACATGGGGCACGCAAAATTGGGGCAAAAAACATGTGTGCTTTTTGAAGAACACATGCCACTCTGATGCAAATACACAAGAGACATATTTCTTTTTTAAAAAAAAAAAACTGTTGACACACAATTCAGTTGAATATCAGGAACCTGTTCTTATAGAAATTACACTGAAGTAGGAGAACATTGGAAGTCTATGGCTCAGTGGGCTGATTTGGATGCGCTGGTAAACACTATGGACATGGTGAAAAGGACAATACATTACTATATTAGCATTATGAGAAGGAGCTTCAGTGAGCTCACCTGCCCTCTGTCCTCTCCTGTGCAGTCCCAAGGAGGAGCTCAGAATCTTTCACTAATCATTTTGATTAACCTTGCCATGCCATCTGAACCCAGACAAACTGTAGTTAATTTTTGCTATGGTCAGTTGGAAAAAGAATAGTTTATGATGATGCCTTGTTTCAACTAACCTGTGTTTGGATGACATGCTAAACTGTGGTCAATTGGAATCAGGAGCAGAAGATTCTGGCCTTCTCATGGCTATGTCAGAGAAGGAGAGGCAATGCTTGAGATTGGGGCATACTAAGGCTCATTATCAGAAAGCTAGACCATGTTAAAACTAATCCGAACACAGCCAATGAAGGGGTTTGAATATTGTTTCAGTGGCCAACTTCTGTCCTTTCTCCTCAGGTACTGCACAAAAGCTTTGCAGAGGGAAAAATCAGAATCCTTCCCGTTGTATTTTGCAACATCCTATAGACCATTCAGGGTCACAGAAACCAGTACAAACATTTACCAGCCAATAACTGTGAGCGCATAGGAAGATATATTTTAATATATGTAAGATTACATGTAACTTCCCAACTGTCACAAATGCCATTTTCTCTTTTACATCTTGGTGTTGCTGTGTTAATTGAATAAATATCAATAGCTTCCAAAATGCTTAACATCATCTTAGAATAGTCTTCCTGTAGTATGTTGTGGCCCTAACGTTTCTTATAGCTCATTCTTCTTCTCAGCAATAATTAAATTATTTGCATGAAGGGACTTATGATAGCATGTTTCGATCTGGTTTTTATATAAATAGTTCAAAATCCATTATCTCAAATATATATCAGAATTAAAATAATGTGTTTTACATTAGCAGAGTTAAAATGGTCCATGGTTGTCACCATTATTACTTTATCTGCTTAATTTCACAAGTATGTGGTGTACATTTTTTCAAGTATATGTATATTTTTATGGAGGGAAAAGATTTCCTAATTACACACTAACTGAGGACCATTAAATAATAAATAAACCAAAGGTTGTATAGGCACGCAAATGGATTGTGCCTTCAGTGGTACGAAACAGCCTAACTTCCTTTGATTTCACAATAAACTGTCACTTGAACAGCTCCAAAGCAATAACTCCCAAGACATCTATTAGCCAAAGTATACAAATGGTTCTACAAAGGACTTGAGAGGGTCAGGCAAATGGTCTCTCTGGGTTTGGCAGGTCTGTTGGCCTGTGTAAATAAAAGAAATATTACTAGAAGTGGGTTGTGTGTCATTTTACATTTACCATTCACTACTGCCACTACCAAATGGCCCCAATGCCCTTTCAAGTCCTGCTGTTTCTTTGGGAACAAAACAAACAAACAAACAAAAGCTGTTTCTTGGGGAAATCTAGCCACCCAACACCTAGTGATTATTTGATCATATAGTTTGACTGAGCTTCAGGATGACTGCAACAATTTAAAGAACTGTGCTCAGACGACATTAAAATAATAATAGTACTAGTAGTAATAGTACTACTACTTGTGGTAGTACTATTAATAGTAGTACTATTGTTAGCATCACTACTACTACTAGTAGCAGCAGTTGTGGTACTAATAATAGCACTAGTATTAATAGTAGTAGTAGTAATGTGTAAAATGCCAATGAAGAAAAATGAGTCATGCAAGCATTCCAGCTTTCTGGTTTTCAAGTACCAGACAATTAATTTGTGTTACATTTTTTGTCAGTTTGTGCCCAGGATTTGCTGAATAAAGAAATCCATAGCCCTGTGTCTAGGGTTAACACATATTTGATACAGGGATAAAATTAAGTTGATTAATTTATTTGTTGAATTATAGCTGAATGGGAGCAGCAACAACCACTGCAGTTTTACCACATAGTAAACTGGCTGGTGGTAAAGCGTGTTCTCAATAAAGGAGAGCACGTGTTGCGGATGGGGACGGTCAAAACACTCTGTGGTAAGTAGGCAGGTTGGTATTAATGGGCCTGTTTGGATCCTGTTGCTGGGGCAAAATAGATGTTGCCAATTTAGGGGTGGGATCAGAGGGTATTTAAGCAGGGTCCACAGCAAGCTACTTTCTCTTTCGCTGTGGACATCGGATCAGTACCGAGCTTCAGCTGGAGACTGGTTGTATACCGACCTTATTTTCACCCCCCCCTTTCAGTTTTCCCTCTTTTTTAATCTCTTTCTTGGTTTTGGTTATTGCTTTCTAATTTTCTTTACCTTCCCGGCGCTCAGATTTACCTACCGCATTTGGCGAAGGGTTGGGGCCCTCGGGCCTAAGGGCTCGTTGGGGGGGGGGGCGCTGGGGCGTTGAAGGACCAGTCCACCCTCGCCTGCTCCGAGGTTCTATTAAGGCCTGCTCCTGGCAGGCGGTGGTCTGGGGGCGGCGTGGGCGGCGCGGACGCCCGCGCGGCCCAGGGAGCGACGCGAGCGGCTCCCCCGCGGTGCTTCGTCGCCCGCTTAGCGGGCGCCTCGTGGTTGCACTCCCCTCTTCCCCCCCCTCCCCCACCCCCGTTCCGACGCCCGAACTCACCAGGGGGTCTGTAGGTCTAACCGTTGCGGCTGGCGGCTGGGGCGTAGGTTGTGCGCCACGTGGCGCTCACGGGAGGCGGTTTAATACTCCGCGCAGCATTCTTCGTGCCTTTTCGACGCGCTGGGGAGTGTGTTTGGGCCTACAAGCCTTGACCGTTTACGACGCCATTTTAGGGGCAATTTTGGCGGGAGCGCCATTTTGCCCATCCTCCAGGGCTCCGGCGGCCATTTTGTGTAAGGGCAGCTAGCTTGGAAGGGGAAGCGGTTCCCCCTAGTGGCTGGCTTGTGTTAAGCGCAGGTGAATTTGTTTACTATTTGGTGATGGTTTTCTTTGGCTGGTACTGATCTACGTTAATTTTCTGAATTTGGTGGCCATTGGGCAGCGCTCATTCTTATTTTACACTGATCGTTGATTTGACTACTGGTTGGTGGTACAGCAGGGTTGCCACTTCTGCTACTGACTTGCTCCTTGATTCTGCTTACTCAAGTGTTATTTTAATTTAATTTTTGCTTACTTAACTCTTCCTTTATTGTTTTGTTTACTCAAGCTTGTTATTTGGTAATTTGATTTATTCCTTTATTTTATTTATTACTATTATATTTTCTTTTCATCAGTAGTAGGAATGGCTCCCAAGAGGAAGGCGGCCGTAAGTTGGCCCGGGGCAGTGTCCTCAGCGAAGCGACCTATCAGAGGCCCATCCCAGGCCTTGCGTTCTCCGGAAACAAGTCCGTCTTTGAGGCGTCTTCAATCTATGGTCACCGATCTTGCTGATGACCCAGTGGCCTTGGCGCACGTGGAGGCTGAGATGGAAGGCCTGGTGCAACGCTGTTCAACTTCACCGACTCCTCCCGCGATGCCAGCTCATACTGCTGACGCATCGTCCCCGGCGTTGTTTTCTAGCGAAGATGAAGGAGCGAATCCTTCTGATGAGGGTTTCTTACCTAACACCCAAGTGTCTCAGTCCCCGGTTTTACCGGTGACCCAGGTAGCCCCAACAAGGGCGCGGAGGGGCGCCAGAAGGGCGCCCAGGCGAAGAGCCTCTGCCCGGGCCAGGGCCGCAGGGGATCCCTCAACGCAGTCCTTAACGGCTTTGAGGTCTGTGCCGGGTCATTCACAAGTTGTCTCCTTTCAGTCGGTTTCAGGCTCTGCCCAGCAGGACGATGGTTCAGAGTCATCGGTCGAGGACAGCCTTCCCCCTCCGCCAAAAGCCTCTTCCGGTGGGCACCGGCGCCATAAAAGGAGTTCTAGAAGACGCACCAAGAGGAGGCGTAGGGACACCTCTTCTTCTTCCTCAGGTACTTCATCCCAGACCTCTAGTAGTGATGAGGAAGCCTCTCTTAAGCTTTATTGGGGCTTTGGAGAGGCTTCAGGGCTCCCAAAATGGGCATGGGAGCGTAGGGCAAATTCACACAGGGCAAAGTATGGGGCGGTGCAGGAATGCCGGGAAGGAGTCCTGGTGCCCGACGTTAAGGTCTCCACCAACTCAGCCAGAGACATTATTCCTGGCGCGCACTTGTCCGCCAAGTTGCGCTCCAGGATTTTGGATGGCCGTTATGTGGATATATTTAGCCTGGCCCCCTCGCTGGAGGGCCAGGACTCGCAGGAGAGGGCCACGCCCTCTTCTAGGAAGCGGGTGGTCGTGGCTAAGGCGGATAGGACATTCGAACGCTGGCTGGACAGCTTCCAGGTTTTCGCTGGAGTGGTGTCAGCAGCTTATCCTAGGAGGTCTCTGCACTTATGGGTGTACCAGACTATAGTCCGTTCGGCCTTTACGATGGCTGGACAATCTGCTGCGATATCCTATGATGAGAATTTCAGGCGCAGGGCTGCCAAGATCCCTACGGCCCGTTGGGACCGGAAGGATCTGGATGTCTGGACCACCTATGTGGCCCCATGTATTGATAAAAAGGCACCGGAACCGCAAAAACCCAAGGCTGGCCCAGCGCGGCCAGGTCGCAAGCTGTTTTGCTGGGATTTTAATAAGGGCACTTGCCAACGGCAATTTTGCAGATACTCCCACGTTTGTGAGAAGTGTTCAGGTAGCCACCCGGCGTCCGCTTGTGCTGGGGGACGGCGGCCTTTTCGTAAGGGCGGGGGCTCTCAGCAGCCCTCTAAGTCTGCTCCCCAAGCCCCAGTTGTTGGGGCAGGAAAGTAGCGTGCTCCTTACGTTGGCCGATACCCCGGTCCGGCTTCAGCCGTTGCTTAACTCGTTAAAATCCTACCCGGACCGGGAGGCAGCGGCCTATTTGAGTGATGGTTTTTTGTTCGGCTTTAGAATCCCGGTAGTTTCAGCCCCGGTGGCGAGGAATACGGCAAACCAGAAGTCTGTCAAAGATATGCCAGATGTGGCGCGTAAGAAGATTGGGAAGGAACTGGCCTTACGTCGTATGGCTGGCCCCTTCGTTGCTCCCCCATTTCCTAATTTGCATGTCTCCCCTTTGGGTATAGTTCCTAAGAAGGCTCCTGGGGAATTTCGCCTAATTCATAACCTTTCACACCCTAGGGGCACATCAGTAAATGATGTCATTCCCCCGGAGCTTTGCTCAGTGAAGTATGCTACTCTTGATCATGCGATCAAGATAATTCGGAAGTTTGGGCCTGGGGCCCTTTTGGCCAAATGCGACATTGAATCTGCATTTCGGCTACTCCCAATTCATCCGGATGACTTCTGGTTGCTGGGTTTTTATTTTGATGGGGGATATTATATCGACAAGGCCATGCCCATGGGCTGCTCGGTGGCCTGTGCCGCCTTTGAGTGCTTTAGTTCATTCCTGGATTGGGCATTGCGTAAAAGGACGGGGCTGGGTGGAGTCACCCATTATTTGGATGATTTCTTACTGGTCGCAGCAGGCGATACAGGTGACTGCGTGGTGTTATTACAAGCCTTTGCGGCTCTAACGGAAGAGCTGGGTGTGCCTTTGGCAGCTGGAAAGACGGAGGGTCCTTCTACGCAAATGACATATTTGGGCATCTTGCTGGATACCGTGGCCCAAACTTCCAGCTTGCCGGCAGATAAGATATTCACCTTACGGGCGGTCATTGAGAAGATGCTTCCTTTGAGAAAGGTTACCTTGCGACAGCTGCAGTCGTTGCTGGGGCACCTGAACTTCGCCTGTAAGGTGGTCGCTCCTGGACGACCATTCTGCTCTCGCTTGGCCAGGCTCATGTCGGGCTTGAGAGCCCCGCAGCATAGGGTGCGCCTCTCTAGTCAGGTGCGGGCTGACCTACGCATTTGGCTGGAATTCCTGGCGGACTTCAATGGGGTGTCTCTGTGGCAGGACACTCTAAACTTACAGAATGATTTTCAGGTGCATTCGGACGCTGCGGGATCGCTGGGGTTTGGCCTGTTTTGGGACGGTAGGTGGTGCGCAGAGCACTGGCCGCCGGCCTGGCGTGGGGAAGCTATAACTCGGGACCTAACTTTTCTTGAGTTTTTTCCCATTGTAGTGGCCGTGCATCTGTGGGTCGAGCATTTCAGGAACCGTCGAGTTTGCTTTTGGTCTGATAACATGGCAGTGGTGAAGGTGCTGGCTAAGCAGTCTTCACGATCTCCTAGGGTGTCTGCTTTGTTACGGGCTTTTGTTTTACATTGCCTGCGTTTCAATATCGTGTTCTCTGCCCGTTTTGTACCTGGTGTATCTAACGAGATTGCTGATGCTCTGTCCCGTTTTCAGATGGAGCGCTTCAGGTCCCTGGCGCCAGAGGCTCGAGACCGTCCGGAATTTTTCCCGGATCACCTCTGGAACCTTGGCAGCACTTAGTTTTACAGGGAGTAGCTGCATCCGTTGCGCCCTCCACCTTGCGGTCTTATAAGAAGGCCTGGACTGATTTTTTGCATTTTACGGGGCAGTCAGTTGCGGGGGTGGTTAGTACCCCCCATTCCACCTCTCAGCTACTCCAGTATTTGGCGCATCTGTATCAGATGCATCGCGCAGCTAGGACAATGAGAATCCATGTAGCAGCGATTTCCTTCTTCAGCAAAGCATTTTTTAATAAGGATCCCTGTCGGAAGTTTGTAGTGAGGAAAGCTCTGGAGGGCTGGGGACGCCTTCGTCCATCCAGGCCAACCTCCAGGCGGCCCATCACGTTTGATTTGCTGACAAGGATACGCAGCAAACTAAGGGGTATCTGCTGGACTAAATATGAGGCTCGGCTATTCTCCGCAGCATTTTCTCTGGCATTTTTTGGGGCCCTGAGAGTAGGGGAGGTGGTCCTTGAACCTAGGCGGGACGGAGGTTCGAGGGGTTTACTGTTGCAGGACGTGAGCGTGTCTCCGTCGGAGCTGCAGGTGAATGTCAGAAGCTCAAAAACGGATCAGGTGGGAAGGGGAGCGGTTATTCGGCTCCCGGCAACTGGGGAGGTGGGCCCATGCCCTGTTAAGGATCTCCAGAAATTCCTGGCGGTACGACCTCCAGGTGGGGGCCCCCTGTTGCTACACGAAAACGGGCAATCGTTGACAAGACAACAGTTCACTAAGGTATTACGCAAAGCTATTGCAGCATGCGACCTTACGGCTTCTGAGTTTGCTCCTCATTCCTTCCGGATTGGGGCAGCGACGACAGCCGCTCATTGGGGTCTAACGGCGGAAAGGATTAAAGAATTGGGCCGGTGGAAGTCGGATGCCTTTAGGGGTTATGTGCGGAAATGATGCGTTTTCGTGTGCTTACGTCTTTTGTTTCCACCCTAGGCCCTGTTGCCATTCGCATCTGGATTGTGGGGCACAGTATTGTGCATTGGGCGGCTAGCAGAGCTCGACAGTCCGGATTGGGTGCCGGCCTGGGTCTTCCGCAGCACGTACGAGTGTCTTGGATCTCCAGACGGGGGATGCTGTGGAAAGAACTTTTGCCACTTATACAGAGGCGTGTTTCCTTGGAGGGCCCTCCTACGGCGATGGTGATACAGCTGGGAGAGAATGATATGGTCTCCTCCTCATGTTTTGTTTTATGTGCGGTTATGTTGCAAGATGTGAGGGAATTGGCAGCCTTGCTGCCCGACACTAAAATAGTTTGGTCACAGTTGCTTCAACGTCGCATTTGGCGGGGTAGTCCCTGCCCGGCTGCCACCGAACGAGTCAGGAAGCGGATTAACTCCGCAGTGAGCAAATTGGTGGTTGAATTGGGTGGGCTTGTGATTCCTCACCCTCTTCTTACATTTCAGGCTGTTGAATATTTTAGGATGGATGGGGTTCATCTTTCCTCAGTTGGGAATGACGTTTGGTTGAATTCGGTGGTGGCCAAGTTGAAGGAATGGTTGGGTTTGTGAGTGGTTGGCGGCGAGCGTAAGAGCTCGAGTGGCGGTTAGGCATTGGTTTAAATTGGTTCGAGGAGGGGTATGGATTGGCTGTGCCTGCCCCTCAAAAGCTGCTGCTGCACGGGAATTCCGTTAAAGGAATTCAGGGGCTTACCATCCTTTCGTCCAAACCCCTGGAATCGGGTTTGGGCCGTGTAAGCCCCTAGGAGCATGCGGGGAGAAGCTGAGGGTCTGTGCCGCAGCTCCAGTTATCCCTGATCTTGTTCCTCCACACTGGCTTCCGCTGGAATCCGGGAGTCAGTGCTGTCCCCAGGCGGGGGGGACAGATAGTCATAACCAATGCCTAAGCAACCACTCATAATTTGTATGATTAATAAAGTTGTGGCCAAAATTTATGCCAAAAACCTTAAACAAAAATCATGTGTGATGTGTGAGTTATTGGGGAAGGGTGTTTTGGGGGACCTCAGCACGCAAAGCGTGTTCTCAATAAAGGAGAGCACGTGTTGCGGATGGGGACGGTCAAAACACTCTGTGGTAAGTAGGCAGGTTGGTATTAATGGGCCTGTTTGGATCCTGTTGCTGGGGCAAAATAGATGTTGCCAATTTAGGGGTGGGATCAGAGGGTATTTAAGCAGGGTCCACAGCAAGCTACTTTCTCTTTCGCTGTGGACATCGGATCACCCGCCCGCCCTCCCTTGTTTGGGCTTGCGCTTTTGACCTTGCTATCGCCTGTCTAGGGGTCGTCCGCATTGGTGCGGGGGCATAGTAGGAATTTTCCTGATTGGCTGATTAGTGTGTGCCTTTCGGGTTTTGCCTACTACGTAGCAAATCGTCACAACTTGTAAGGTTGGCGGTTAGGCATTGGTTTAAATTGGTTCGAGGAGGGGTATGGATTGGCTGTGCCTGCCCCTCAAAAGCTGCTGCTGCACAGGAATTCCGTTAAAGGAATTCAGGGGCTTACCATCCTTTCGTCCAAACCCCTGGAATCGGGTTTGGGCCGTGTAAGCCCCTAGGAGCATGCGGGGAGAAGCTGAGGGTCTGTGCCGCAGCTCCAGTTATCCCTGATCTTGTTCCTCCACACTGGCTTCCGCTGGAATCCGGGAGTCAGTGCTGTCCCCAGGCGGGGGGGACAGATAGTCATAACCAATGCCTAAGCAACCACTCATAATTTGTATGATTAATAAAGTTGTGGCCAAAATTTATGCCAAAAACCTTAAACAAAAATCATGTGTGATGTGTGAGTTATTGGGGAAGGGTGTTTTGGGGGACCTCAGCACGCAATAATTTCTGTACATAATAACGAGTCCTGTATTGATATCAGGTATCAGGTTTCCATTGAAGAAAAAAGAAAGTGTGCTACCTGCCATTTCAAATTACTTGCTGTCATGTTTTTTGTTTTTTCCCCTCTTCCTCCTCCCTTGGGAAGTTAGAAATCTTGGAGAAATATGTGCACACTCTTGAAAAATTTCCTGAAGTCAGCCAGTGCCATATGTTCTTAAGCAACAAACTGTTCTCTCTGTGGGTCATTCCTCATGGCATTTAGGTTTTCTAATTAGTGTGTTTGGACACCATGTAGTTTGCATTTTTCTAGGCTCCAGTGAGATGGTGATTTGTCTTCTCTCCCTGTAAAATGTCTTGGTTCTTAATTATTATCACCATTATCATTTATAATTGCAAACTTGCCTTTCATGAACTATATAAATTATGTGTGGCTGGTGTGAGTGCTCATTTGTCAAGTGCTCCAAGCAAAAGAACTGTTTCATGCCTTCAAAGGTTAAAAGGCTATTTGAGGAACTGTATGACAAGGCACCAGTTATAGGCCTTGGTTCTAGCTGGAGGTGGGTGAAAGTTGGCAAAATCTCTGGAACTGATTGTTGACAGGTTTGCTGCTGCTCACCTCAGACCTATCTAGCTTCAATCAGCTAAACAAATGCATCATTTATTTTATTTATTAATGGTGCAATCTTATGACAGTATACTCAGAAGTAATTCCTATTGGGTTTACTTCCAGGTAAGTCTGTAGAGAATTGCAGACTTGCAACACAGTCCTAACCATGTCTACTCAGAAGTAAGTCCTCCTGAACCCAGGTAAATGGGGTTTGGTTGCTGGCGGGGGTGCCAACTTGAATAAAATATTGGGGGAGGCTGCAGGTAAGCCCTGCACCACATTAATTGATCACATGACATGATGCACGCACACCATTTGAATGGCAATGCCCATCAACTTGGGGGTGGGGCTCAAATATTTATTTGGCGGGGTGAAGACCTCTTGGAATTAACAAGCTGTGTCTACTCAGAAGCAAGTCCTATTTAAATCAATTGCGCTTATTCCCAGGTAAGTGGGCTTAGCATGGTAGCATTAATTATGCTCAGAGTAGAGTTGTTGGCATCTGTCTCGAAAGACAATGGAGTGTTACTCGAGGTGTGTGTGAGATTTAGCTCCTTGAAGAAAATATACAGAACTCCCAATGTTGTGTGAATTTCTGCAATGTCTCTGTTAGAAAAAAGTAACCTGTTTGATTTGAAAAAAAGGATAGTATTTGTGAAAATACTAAAGTCTTTCCCTAAAAATGCCATTATCCATGTACTTCAATTGTATTCTACAACATCCCTTCTAAACCCACCCTACAACTGCTCTAAATAAATTCCATCACAAGTGTGGTAGGTTTTCTGATGTAGAGAAAAGTTCACTAGGGACTAATTTGACACCATCAAACTCAATTTCCCTTTATTACCCTTACACAGGAATTAAACTAGTTTTCTAAGGTGAAAGGTTATAACATTAACCTGCTATGCTAGCCCCAGCAGGATTCAACTACTTCACAAGCTAAAGCATTTTTTTTAAGTGCACTTTGCTCAATGAATGCCTTTGGCAATCTTCTATATCCCTTTCATGTTTACTTCGGGCTGTTGTTTCCCTCTGCTTTCTGTGAATTCATATAAAGTCATAGGCAATGATCCCATCCATGCAAAATTACATCATGGTAAATCGCTTTGAATTCAATAGCTGCCATCCCAGTCCCTTAAATTTGCTGGAGCTTAAGGGCATCCATGAGGATCACATGGAGTAAGTGTCATATAACATTTTTTTGCCATATTTAGAACTAAAAATTAAAAATAAATGAATCCTGGTTTCTTTTATGTGACATAGCTACAAGGGATTGAGACCACAAAAGTAATTCATAATTGTTTTCTGGGTGTCATTGCTTATTCAATTAACCAGAACTTTCATCCTATTAAAACTATTTTCTCATGTTGCACTAAGAAATGAAATAATGAAATGAAATGAAATGAAATGAAATGTAAGAGGCTTCAGTCTTAGCAAGGGATGAGCCTAACTCCTGCTGGTGACCTGGTGTCATCTATTCCCTATTACTGTCTGTTCCCAAGTTCATTGCTCGGGAGCCCTTCCCATTACCAGTACCACTACCACTACCCAACAGCACAGAATAGCTGCCGATAAGAATAACATTAAAAACCTATTTGGTCCAGCATCCTACTTCCTGCAGTGCCCAACCAGATGCCTCTTAAGAAACCCACAAGGAAGACATGAAGGCAACATCTTATGCAGAGCCACCTTAAGCATATCCTGCGCCGTGGTGCAAAGATCCCTCCAGCACCGCCCCCCCCCCATTTCCCAGAGTTGCTGACCTTTTTTAGGGAGGACAGCGCTGCCAGTGATGCACCCAGCTTTGCGGGGCTAGAGGAAGCGGACAGTGGCTGGAGGGCTGCTCCTCGGGCAGGGAAGAGGCGGAGGCTGGGTATGGCGGCTCCCTGCTCAGCTGGCCACTTTGTACCATGGTGGCCATGGCAGGCGGGGGCTCTGGGCGCGGTGCTGCTTCAGTGCGGCATGGTGGAGGTGGGTGAGGGCAGTGAGCTGATGCCGGGAGGTGCCACGTCCAACCTCCGCCTCTTCCCTGGCGCCCTCCAGAACTTGGCACCCTGGCGCCCTGTGCCACTAGCCTCTATGGGTAAGACGCCCCTGATCTTGTGGAAGCAAATTCTGTAACTCCCCAGAACACATTCGGCATCAAAGATTTGATTGTGAAATCAGCTTGGAGTGACACCAGCATGGGCAAAGCAGATGGCTTTAGCAGGGAGAGGAGATGTTCCACGGATGAAGTGGATGAAGGATGGTAAAGGCTGCAGTAAATACAACTAAATCTGGGCACTTCCAGAAAGTGCACCTCAGTTTAAGAACAGTTTCAGTTTCAGAACGGACTTCCGGAATGGATTAAGTTCATAAACTGAGGTACCACTTTATTGTGTGGACTGGACCTCTTGATAAGATGGCGTTCTTGAGCAAATGTTATGTTGGATCTCAGCCATAACATCATTTTTGTCAGAAGTCTTCTCAAAATTTGTCGCTAGCCATTTTAGTGTGTTTTACTAATCATCACGACAAATACTTTGAGGCCGAGCCATTGGCTGTTCTTCTCATGTTGCAGGTGTTCAGATGATCGAGAGAGAATGACCTACATTCATTTGTCTACTGTACACAAGGCTGATACAAGGACTGGAATTGTGGCCACACTTGGAATGGACCAAATCCACGAAGAGTCATTTGCCAAAACAAACAAAAAAATTGGTTTTCCTGGTGAACTGGACGTCCTCTTTCCTAGCTTGCTTGCTTTGTTTCTTAAGAGCATAATACACACTGACCTGATTCTTATGAACCGCCTGCATTCGCCGCCATTGTCACCTGCCAGTGGAGATGCCCTTCTTGAGTGACATTTCATTAGCTGATAGTTATACAAGGGTCATGGGGAACAATCCAGCCAAAGTTAATCACTTCTTAATCCCATTCATTTCAATGGGAGAGTTGTTTTTATTCACTTACTTAAGGGATTAACTCTCCTGCTTAAATCAACAGGACATTAAAATGCTAAACTTTGGCTTCAGGGGCCCAATTCTTGACATTTCTTTTCCAAAATTAGTTAATAAAAGGGCATGCCTAAGAGGCAACAGCTGAGAAAATGTCAAATGACTTTGTGTTACAGAGCTATAAATGTATGAATGGTGCCAGAAGAGGAGAAATTAGGACTTTCCACCTTTCTTTTTTCATAATTTTAGACCAGGACATTGCTCAATGCAGTGGGCTTAGAATACACAAAAGGAATGAGCCACTTCTTCACACAACTCATAGTAAATTTACGAAGTTCAATGCCACAATACCTCTACTAGCTTAGATAGAACTCTTATGAGCTGTAAGACAGGGGTAGGGAACCTCCAGTCTAATTACTCCAGCCAGGCTTCTCCAATTAGCCTGCTACACACCCCAGCCTTACATGACATCAAGTGTGAGACAAGTAAATATGTTGCTGGGCCAAATGTGGTTTGCAAAGCCCTGTGCATAGCACTTTGGAAGTGGCAACAAATCAGCTCCATGCATAGAATTCCGCAAACCCTGCCAATCAGCTGATCATCCACACAGGCAAAAATGGGATACCCAATGTCATTGGGACCATGAAGTCTCCATTTCTGAAGTGGTAGAAATTACAATAATCATGGTACCTTCTTCCAGGGGCCTCTTCTGGGTTAATCTTGTCTATAAATTGCTGAACTAAGTGGTCTTTGGTCTGATTGAGCAAGGCTATTCTTCCAATTTTACATTCACTTAATTACTACTGCAAAAGTTTAAGATGGGAAGAGATATGAAGGACCTTAGATGATGATGATGATTTTGCAGTCTCTATCAAGTAGTTGGAACAGCAAAGCAAGGATTACCGTATTTTTCGCTCTATAACACGCACCCAACCATAACACGCACATAGTTTTTAGAGGAGGAAAATCCGTAGGCATGCCACCCATAGGCATTCCCTCCATAACACGCACAGACATTTCCCCTTACTTTCTAGGAGGAAAAAAGTGAGTGTTGTGGTGCAAAAAATACGGTATATATTATTTTTGAAAACTGAAAAGAAATTGCTATTCACTTTCCAAACACCTAGGTGATCTAAACATTTATTTCCAGAACATTGTACTGTCTTTGGGGAAATGACCCATTTTGAAAACAATACCTCTCCATATTTATTTGGTTTATGAAATTTCTTTCTTCCTCGTTCTTAGTGGAAAAAACCCTGTTGTTTAGTTAAAACTTAAAACCAATTCTTCTTTTTTTCAGACTTAAAACCAATCCTTTTTTTCCCAAAGACTATTTAATCTTGTGACAATGACACACAACTTTAAATAATGCCTTTTTGAGTGCTATGTGTTCTTGTCCAATTTGAACATGTACAAATATGTACAAACAAAAGCTACTTATTAATAGGCAGGGATAAAATAGATAAACAGGAAGCACATGGAATGTTTTTAAAAAGGCCCAAGAGCTCAAATGCATGAAACATAAATAAACTTTCTTAGATTTGACTCCCTCTAGAGTATTTTTAAGGGAAAAGCTTCATAGCAGGCTTCATTTTCATTACAGAAAGCAGCATTCCCACAAAAATGCCCCGATTTTGACTTTCTGACACACTTTTATTTTTACTCAATATCTTTCCGCTTCTGCATAAATGATTCAGGGACACTAAATTATAATGACGATTGCCTTCAAGAAGGAATAGAAATAAAATATATGTAAAGACATTGGAAAATACTCAAATTAGTCCTGCAGAAATCAAAGCCACAATCCAACACAGAGTTAATCACACTGTAGTCCATAGGAATCAGTTATTTTCATCTATCTCTGGCCTAGACTTAGGACTTTAGCAACAATGTGCATATACACATTGAGATATCACACAAGCCAGCTCTGTCATCACGTATCTGTTGGGACTATCTGTTGCATTACTTTTTTCTACATGAACTTTTCAAGCATAAGGAGTCAAGTGACTAGGAGATAAAAAAAAGGTAAAGGACCCCTGACAGTTAAGTCCAGTCACGAACAACTCTGGGGTTGTGGCGTTCATCTCGCTTTACTGGCCGAGGGAGCTGGCGTTTGTCCGCAGACAGTTTTCCGGGTCATGTGGCCAGCATGACTAAGCCGCTTCTGGCAAAACCAGAGCATTCCTAGCATGGGGTGTGGAATCCATCGTGCACATATTTAGCAAATGCCCTACCAGGGAATTGACTAAATGCCTAATGACTGATTTCTGATTGAATGAGTCTATGACTTAGATGTCACCTGCCTATTCCCACATTACAAAAATAACTGCTATTGGGATAGTACCCTGTCCTTCTCCATGCAGGTAAAAGTAATATGAGAATAAGCTTTTATTCTGCGGAGCCAATGTGGCAATAGTACCAAGTCACCAGGGATGCCAACTGGATTTCTTGGGTTCAGTATGTTGTATGTGGGTTCCAGCCCCATCTCTGCATCTATTGACAAGAACAGCTTATGTACATACTAACAGCTTATGTACATACTAACTTAGCCTACCTAACAACCTCACAGTATTGTTGCTGGTGGTATTAATACTGCAGCATTAGTCCTTTGATTTCTTACCCTCTCTTCACCGTATGGTCCCACAGCAGATTACGACATTGTAGAATTCATTATTAAAACAAATTTTAAAACAAATTGCACTTAGCAATAATAGGGTGGGTCCTATTGCAAAGATAAAAGCAGGGGAGGGGGGGATAATGTATACAACCTTGAGCTCCTGAGTGGAAATGCAAGATTCATATACATCTCATGTCTTCACAGCAGCCCCCTTGCTTTAACTGCAATATTTCAAAGCCCTGATATTGATAGCAAAATCCTCTCCCCCCCTTTCCCCCCCAACAAGCAAAAAGAAACCCCTCTTATATACAATTTCGCAACTCTCAGCCTAGCCTAGCCTACCTCACAGGGTTCTTATGAAGATAAAAGGATGGAGGGAAAGATGAGAAGCTCCTGGGATAAAATCACGACACAAATCTACAACAACAGACAAATATGTGCAATTTCACAACTCTCAGCGAAACACATACACAAAGCATTTTTCTTCCTGTCTTTGAGAAACAAAAAGTATCATTGTGTTAAGATAGACTCTATGGAGGAGGGAATCTTTTCTGGTGGGAGGGTCAGATCTTTACCTCCCCCACCCCTGGTGGGCTGTCTATCTGCCAATCACCAGATGTCTGCTAATCACCAGGACTAAACTTTATTATGTGGGGATCTTTACAAGAGCGTTCAAGTGAAGCACGTTTACCACTCATACATGCTGTAAAATGCTATGATTGTCATTCTTCTGAATCAATGACAGCTAACAAACCTGTGTGTTGAAAAGACCCAAAGCTGTTTCTCTGATCTCCAATGGCCCCTTCAAAAACTGTTTTAAAGCTGTAAAACAGAGATGCTACCTTTAAAATTACATCTCTTGGAGTGGGGATGGCATGTAATCTGTCTTTGTAAATGTACGAGTTGTTACTTCTGGATGGTATAAACGTTAAGAAGCTGGCTGTTCCCGGACTAGTCTGGAAAAGAAGGGTCCTTGACACTACTGATGTTGGCTGCTGCTGTTCAAGCTGAATCTTATGTTTATCAGGGGTTTTCCCTGCACATACTACAATATTTCTATAGTTCTGACTTCATTACTAGAGCAAACTCTGCTTTCTGTGTTTGTCATAGAGATCAATGTACAAATTACAACATGTGCTAAACAATGTGCATGCTATTACACTGGATAGTTTAAGAGTTGTGTGATGTCCACTAATGCTACCAGACCGACCCCAATCTGAAGTTGCTTGTCTTTTCTGTTTATTTAAATGACACTGTTGTTTGAATTGATTGGAGAGGGGAGGGGGGTCTTCTTAAGTCTTGAGTCATGAATTCTCAGACTGGGATGCTTTGCTGAGCTACTCTTAGCACCTCATTAATTACCAACTGAAGCAAAGTCAAACTGTTTTGCAATTCTGGTGCCTTCCCTGATCAGATCACAATCCTGTGTCGAAATGTTAAAAAGGTTGATTATCTGCCATATGTCCTATGTGGTTCCATGAAACACAATTGGCATTTTAATCCCTGTAAATATAAATACTCAGGGCATTGGCACCCGTTATCAGTCAAGGCAGGCCCTCGGTGCTTTTTTGTGCAAATAACTCTATTTTGAATGCAATATCACATGATGTTTTCACCATTCCTGACAAATGGGTGCACAGCCACTCAAAGATAGGGATATGAATAAATAGCCCTGATGATGGGTGCTTTGCTCTGGAGATAACCTTAGTGCTCAAGACAGCACTAACCCACCCAAGCATGGTTTGAATAAATGCATGCCTTGTGGAGATTGGGAGAAACTGGAGACAGTTCACAGTCTCCAAAGAATAAAAAATAAATACGACTTTAAAGAAGAAACAGATTTCAATTAGTGCAGGCATGGAAGAGTGAAGAGTTGTGAGTCTTATAATTAATTACATCACAAACACCATCCAGGAGTTGGCTGTTGCACTCATCGAAGCAAAACAACAACAACAACATTTCACGCAGCAGTTGTTTCATTTGTTTACTTATTTGATACAGTGACAGAGTGATTAAAACACATTTTTTTAAAATTGCATTACAATTCCATAAAATTCACACATTACAGAGTGATCAGTAGTTTATGCAGCCAAATATCCCACCCTCTGTACAACAAGGATGGGAAGCTGGGGCCATATTTCTAGACTACATTGCCCATCATTCTGACCATTGGCCATGTTAGCTGAGTCTGATGGAAGGTGGAGTACAACTTCTGGATGGCCACAGGTTCCCCCATCCTTGCCTGACAAGATTATGTCAGTGGGGGAGGAATCACCTATTTATTTCCCTAGCAAAAGTTTTCCAATTCAGCACTTCCAGCTTCATAAATTGAATAATATTATATACCTTCATTATAAGGGGGCTTTTTACTTTAGGGGGGAAGGTAGGTAAGGGAGAGAACATGGAGTATAAGGTTATGCATGGTCTGGAGAAAGTAGACAGAGACAGGGGCAAATTCCCTCTCTCATAACATCAAAATCTGGAGCCAGCACAACGCCAACACCACTTTGCAACAGAAAAGATTTGGGAACTCGGTTGTCTAACTTGATATTCTGCGGAAATCCCCTTGGGAGCCTATTTTAGAGGGGAAGAGACACTGACTTATACATTCACTGTACTATAAAGTACAGTGCTGAAGCTGAATTTTGGAAGATTCAGAATGGACAAAAGAAAGCACTTCTTTGCACAGCACATAGTTAAACTGCAGAATTTGTTCCCACAAATTATAGTAATGGCCATCAGCTTCACTGGCATTAAAAAGGGATTAGGCAAAAACCATGGAGGATGAGGCTAAAAGTAGTGACTAGTTCCGATGTTTTGCCTCCACTGCCAGAGGCAAGATGTCTCTGGGTGCCACTTGCTGGGAATCACAAATGAGGAGAGTGATGTTGTCCTCAGGCCTTGATTGCAGGCTTCCCATAGACATCTGATTGACCACTGTGATAGCAGGATGTTGGACTAGATAGGCCTTTTGTCTGATCCAGCAGGGATCTTCTCATGTTCCTAAATTCCTAATTTTCATACTGTGACTGCATTATTTTTTAACGTTAAATATAAAATATATTATCTGTCAGCCAGTCAAAGGCTTATTATTTGTAGCTGCGGAATGATACACACAGCCTATTTCTTTCCACTTATTCGGACTATGATATGGTACCGTAATAAGCCTCTGTTTGCAATGTTAAATTAACATCTTTTGCAATTTATCTTCAGCATAGCAGAAGATTAATTTCAAAAGCTGGATGTCAGAAACAAAAGATCTATGTCCAAAAACATGTGGGAATTGCAACAGGATAAGGAATATGGAAAAGAATGGTTTGATATAGATTTAAATCATCATACCTATGGCATCTCAGAGTTCAAAGACAGTTATTAGCCATAATAACTAAATGAAACCTGTTCAGAGATGGAATGCCTCTGAACACCAGATGTTGGGGACAACAGCAGAAGAGAGAATTGGTGCCTTCATGCCTTGCTTGTAAGCTTTCCAAAAACATCTGGCTGGCAATTGTTAGAATAGTAGACTAGATGGACTTTCAGTCATATATATTGAGGCTCTTCTTATGTTCTCATTGTCCTACAATATTTCTGGCTTTTCAGAATACTGAGCTTTCACTAGCATTATCTCAGAAGCCCTGTGCATTTTGTCACTTGGGATGGGGGATTCTTAAGTATTGTGTGGTTGAGTACATATAAATTTTTTATCTCTCCTGCTCATTCTTGTCTCGTGAGAACATCTTATAGGCAAAATCTTGGTGATGTCCAGCCGTATTGAATTCAATGGTTGTATCCCCATTGGCTTAAGTCCAGGGTTGGGTTGTTTTCATAATCTGCGTCTTGTCTAGTTAAGATTCTGAGAGCTTTTGTCAAGAGAAATGTTATTGCCTGCCCTGTATACAGGGAAGAACAAAAGGAGTTTTACATTTGGAATATGAGTTGGAGACAGGCTTGCCCCTCTGCAAACAGGTGGACTCCTGTTCATGGAGGGAAAGGATCCAGAAAAGGCTCCCTGCTGAATGAATGCCACATAGTGCTGATTTTTCCCAGTTTTCCCCTTCAGCAGCCAAGTTTCTGGGGAAGCTTTTCAGGGGACACAGGGGTAAAGGATAAATCGGTCAATATCACAACCCCTTCTCCTTCATCCAATGCAATCAGAACTCCATGGAGTGCAAGTCTTGGTCAAGCCCTTCACTTTTTTCTCTCTATATTATATTTGTACTCATCCGTCAACCTGCTGATGATCAGGTGTGCATGCTCAAGTAGAGTGAGCGGGCAAGAAAGTAGGCAGCCTAGGCTGGCCTTCCTGAGCTTCTCCTGCCATCGTGCCCACCGCTTACAAGGGCAAGCAGAATGAAGAAAGTTCTTCTCCACTTCATCCATCCCCCTCCACCCGCTGCCAACAACAAGAGAAGGAAACCTAGATTTTAGAATACAGGGTTACTTCTCACAGTAATGGCAAGAAAGTGGACAAAGGGGAGAAAAACATTCACTGCTTTATTTCCTCCCCACCACCACCACCAGTGATGGCAGTGTCAGTGGGAGTGTGGAGATGGGTAAGCTGAGAATGGAGAGGGGGCATTTAGGTGAACTGTAAAGGGGTGAGTTTTCAGGGGTGAGTTGTGATGAGATGGGAAGGGAAGGGGGATTGAGGATGGGCAATCAACACGAACAGAAGCGGTAGTCCCTAGTACATTAAAGATATACTAAATACTTCTGGGACATGGATGGTGCTGTGGGTTAAACCACAGAGCCTAGGACTTGGCGATCAGAAGGTCAGAGGTTTGAATCCCCGTGCCGGGGTGAGCTCCTGTTGCTCGGTCCCTGCTCCTGCCAACCTAGCAGTTTGAAAGCATGTCAAAGTGCAAGTAGATAAATAGGTACCACTCTGGCGGGAAGGTAAACGGCATTTCCGTGCGCTGCTCTGGTTTGCCAGAGTCATGCTTAGTCATGCTGGCCACATGACCCAGAAGCTGTACACTGGCTCCCTCGGCCAATAAAGCGAGATGAGCGCCACAACCCCAGAGTCTTTCATGACTGGACCTAATGGTCAGGGGTCCCTTTACCTTTAATAGATAATTCTATGCTGACTATATTGTACACTGCCATATCTTTTTTTGAATGAGTTGACAGTGTAGAAATACTCCTATAGATAAATAAATGAATATGGTAGACTGTGTAATACATTCTCAAGTTACCAAGCATCTCTTCTCCCTTACATCAGCCAGCTTGTAACTAGTAAGACAATTGCATCGCTCATTAGCAAGACCCAAAAGTGAACGGAGCCAGTATTTTCATGGCTTTAGGATAAGATAATAAGGAATAATCCAATTACTTTTCATTAATATATTTTCTAACTTCATGGAAAAAAATTAATCCATTGTCCTAATTACTACTAGGATTATGCCATGTGCCCTTTCTGGTAACAACTAAAATATTATTCTGCTGAAAAATGTAGGCAAGTAAGTTATTGAAAATATTTAGGAGTACTCTCATTTTCCTACTCATATTGAAATACTGCCCCTCAATGAGCCCAAATTTTGAATCACAAAATGTTTAGGGATAGGCATACCCCTGCGTTCCCCCAGAAAAAAGCACTGCTAGGGTGATTCTCAAATTCTTATTTTGTATTGATACTAGTTCATTAATTCCAGTTTCTAAGTGCTTTTGAAAATCTTTTCATGACAACATTAACATCACGTTGCATGTTAAGGAAAATAAGAGACATAGTTTCGGAGGAGGAGGAGGAGGCAGATATGGAAATAGTGTAGCCTTATCAGTAGTACTACTAGGAACAATAAGTTTCTAAATCACAATTAACATTGTGTTCATATCTCACAACTGCAGTCACAGGTTCTGGATGATGATTTTATGTTAGACATATGTCCATATCAAACTTTACCAAAATTATATATAACATGCACAAAGGCATTTCTTAATTGATTGTCATTTGGAAAATAATGAAAAGTTAATAGGATAGGTTGTTGCTGATAATAATTTACTTAAAATCTTATAGATGAACTTAAGCATATTAAGGTCCCATGGATTTCTATGGGATAGTTAAACATGTGCATAATTCTTTTCTAGTAAGATCAGTGGATCTTTAAAATGTTAATGTTGGGTGTATCGTGCCCAATATGTTTTACTGTGCACGGGAGAAACATTTTATAGGTACTTCTAACACATGGTAACCAATCCAGTTATGCACAGTTAAGGACTACTGAAATCAACATGTATGCCTAGCTTTAAATTGGATCACAGCTAAGAAATATTTATGACAAATGGGTGTTTTCAACTATGTGCATTGAACACAAGCCAAGATCCATTACATATCAAGAACATGTAAAATATTTTGCTTTTCTAAAGCAATGTAAGTTTCCACCAGTCAATTCTCATTTAGTACAGTCCCATTCCATGTCTACGTGAAAATCCTCCAAGATCTATATCTGATTTTAGTGACAAAGATGCCTTTAGCTCTCCATATGTTTGCTTCTTGGGCTCCATGATCACTGCAGATGGTGACAGCAGTCACGAAATTAAAAGACGCCTGCTCCTTGGGAGAAAGGCGATGGCAAACCTAGACAGCATCTTAAAAAGCAGAGACATCACCTTGCCAACAAAGGTCCGTATAGTTAAAGCCATGGTTTTCCCAGTAGTGATGTATGAAAGTGAGAGCTGGACCATAAAGAAGGCTGATCACCGAAGAATTGATGCTTTTGAATTGTGGTGCTGGAGGAGACCCTTGAGAGTCCCATGGACTGCAAGAAGATCAAACGTATCCATTCTTAAGGAAATCAGCCCTGAGTGCTCACTGGAAGGACAGATTATGAAGCTGAGGCTCCAATACTTTGGCCACCTCATGAGAAGAGAAGACTCCCTGGAAAAGACCCTGATGTTGGGAAAGATGGAGGGCACAAGGAGAAGGGGACAACAGAGGACGAGATAGTTGGACAGTGTGCTCGCGGCTACAAACATGAATCTGACCAGGCTGCGGGAGGCAGTAGAAGACAGGAGTGCCTGGCGTGCTCTGGTCCATGGGGTCACGAAGAGTCGGACACGACTAAATGACTAAACAACAACAACATGTTTGCTTCACAATATTCTGGCACCTGAAGGCTTCTTTAAATCCTTCATCTCAAGAGTCTACAGTCTCCCCACCATCAGGTGCTATGGGCACCAGGGTTTGTGGCAGAACTCTTCCACCAAGATATGCATCCTGTATTTACACTGTCAATGTCAACTTTGCCGGTGGTGTAGTAACATGTTGGCGGACATAAAAATAAAATCCTATGCCTACATTACTGTAAAAAAACAACACACCACACACAGTCTTTCACAATGACAGAACTGGATTTCAGTGAATTGTCATCATATAAGACAATTAATTAATATACTTGGCTGGGCCTTGAAAGCTAATAAAGTGCAGAAAATCTGATTTTGAACAGAACTTCCTTTGTTAATCTCCCAGTGTAAAAGAATTCTCCTAAATCAATCAATCAATTATAAATCAATCTCAAAACCCAGTCTTTCTTTTGGATTCTTCTATAATCAGCTAAATAAATTCTGATAAAACCCTCTTCATTATTACAGCTGCTTCTATCAGCAGTTGATCTTTTTATAGTTAGAAACAAAGGGCAAGAAAATGAATTTGTTCAGCACCTATAGCTAAAATGGCATAAGCCTCAACACCAAATTTTACATTTCACTCACAGTCAAAATAGGCACCAACGTGATTTTCTGTTATTTTCTTCTGCAATGCTGGCTTTATTTATTTATGTATGTATTATTTATTATTAGCCCACCCTTCACTAGGGCAGTTGACAACAATTTTCAGTCAATCTTCATTACGGTCCAAAGACCCAACAAATCATTACAAATCAATACACAATTCATACAGCCTACCTCCAGGTTAATCAAACATTTTGTTTAGAATATAGGGCTCATTTGTTCTTGCAACCACCGATAAAAACTTTGCCACTGCTAACGTTCTAGCATTTGTCCAGTCTTCCAGTAGGAACCTGACATAGTGAGCCTCTGATTTTCCCGGGAAAGGTACCAGCAAGGGTAGTATCAGTTCAGCCCTGGCCTGCTCATATTTTGCACAATGCAACAAAATATGATTTATGGAATCGATGCCTTGAGCACACGAGCAAAGTCTGTCCTGGTAGGGAACTCCTCTCAACCTACCTCCATCACTGCAGAGGGAAAGACATTTAGTCTGGCTTTGGTGAAAAGCCTTTGGTAGACAACAATTTTAAATACAACATTAAAAACAATTTTAAAACTTAAAATTACAAAAAATACAATCACAAAAATATTGATATCAATATGCAATAAGCCTTCCCAATTACCTCCAATGAACTAGGGAATTATTGTGTTTTATTTATTATATATATATGTCACTTACTACAAAAAGATTTCTCTGGAGGCAGCTTAACTTAAAAAGAAACACACCCACCATACTGTACCAAATTTGAAATACATCAGAATATTAATAAACTATTAATTATGAACTATGAATATTTTAAGATAGTGTTCAAGTTTTATTTTGCTTCTCGTTTTGGAAGTGCTTAGCAAATATTACTGCGTTTCCCTCCAATATATCAGAGAGTGGGACAGGACCAAGAGTCTAGATAAAACCAAATGCATCAATTAAAATGGACCTGTCTCTGGTTTGAAACAAAGTATGTATTCTCCCTGAGATGGTGCAGTGAATGCAGGGTATAACCCAGTCTGAGCTGACGCTGAGAAGCCTTTTATGCGATCTGCCTAATAACTGGAAGCTGTGCATGAACAGCAATATAATGAATCTATGCAATGTGTCTGCATTGTGAAGCACTCTGGTGAAGGTTAGTCTGGAATACCTCGTCCCTGGAGAGAATGTACTGTTTATGTAATGTTTTCCTTATGTTTCCTCAACATTCCCACCCGCTTTTAAAAAACATACTTTTAATGTTAACACTTCTCCAGCAGAGCTGTCCAACTTTGCTGTGGGTTAGTATTGAATGTATATTCCTTTAGCTTCTTCCTGTGATTGTTTATTAACACCATTCCTTCCTCTGGTTACAACAGACATTTCAAAAGGCAAAAAAGAAAACTGCACACACACGCCATCCCCAAATAATGCAGACTGTCTGTATATGGGTGTATTTCTGAAGTTGAAGGCTGAATTGTCTTTCATTTTTATGTCTGTGGGGCAGTTCTCATCCCATCTAGCTCAAGTATCCTGGATTTAAAAGATTTTCCTTGGATCTCTTTTCAAAGGGAACCTCCCATAGATCTTTAAATCCCCCATATTTTCTGATTCAGATATTTAACAATGCAGCGAGAAGAGGAAAACTACTCCGAAGAAGTATTTTTCAAAGGAAGCCTGCTTTATGATTTCTGGTACAATACAAGTGCTTGTAGGTATTTTCCTTCTCTTAAAAAGTAGCTGTATGTTGATAATAGGTAAGAGAAAGTAGATAATGTCTCCCTCCCACAATTCCATTTTCTTACAAAAACATTCCTGTATAAATGACAGTCTTCTGCATAAAAAAGGAGGTGAAAATCAGCATGACTTCTAAATAAATATGTTTGGGATTAAGGTGTGCATGCATTTGGGTAGTCTTGAGGCTGAAGAAATGCAAATATCAATTATTTGGAAAGCAATCTCCTGCTGACGGTTCTGATCCTGTGGTGTTTTACAAGACTGAATCTCAGTGATGGCATGAATTTTTAATGGGCAGAAACTCTTTCCCAGATTTCTGGCACTGTTTCTGATTCACAGGGACCTGCATTTCTTTTCTTTTCTTTTTACTAGGAAAACAATGTTTCAGTGTATTGGGTACGGTAATAAAATCACTGGAAATTCTGTAGGAAAAAGATAAAACAGACAAGGAATATGATAATTTTTAATTTAAAATTCAGTATTCTTGGAAATGAAATGATTTAGATGGGGGCTAACTAAACACATTTTTTGACAGTGCAGTTGACTGCAAAGGCACTGCAATGTAGCCTGTGCATTTGTGCCTTAATGCTATTAAAAGATGTGCACAAATTTACATGGGAATTTCTTACATACTGAGCACATTTCCATGGGAACATTCTGCATACATTTATTTGAGAAAGGGAACAAGTCCCCGTGAACTCTGTGGGTCTTGCTTGTAAGTAAATATACATAGGATCAGGTTGCTAAGACTGTGCTCAGAACACCATATATTCCAAACATTTCATTTGATTTCAGCAGTACTACTTCTGAGTAAGTTGCTTAAGCCATAATTAATGATCAAAGTTCATCAGCTTCATAGAAAACTTTGCATGCTATGTTGTGTGCAGTGGAGTACAGTATAGTAGATTTTATTTTTAAGGGGTTCAGTATGAACCCAAGTTCAAACTCTAATCTCATGGTGAAGTCACTGTCTTTCAGTCCGATCTCCAATGCGGGGCTCCTGTAAGGAATTATGAATTATTTTGTACACTTGAAAACACTATACGTGTGTGTGTGTGTGTGTGTGTGTGTGTGGTTTTAGAAATTCCTGCAATGAAAACCTCAGTAGGAGACCGCAGGATATTTAGGTTGACAGTCTTTTTGTCAGTAGGGCAAACATAACAGTTAATAACACAAAAAGTGTATAGGGTGGGGGAAGATTTGAATGATACTTTTCAATCAGGAACGGTGTTCTAGAACCCTCTAATATCACACAGCAGTACACTCTCTTTTTTTAGTTTCACGGTACACTTTCTCACACACAATTTTAAAACAGAAAAATGCAGAGAAGAGAAATGATAGCGCAGGGTGTGCTGGAAGCCCTGTACGTATGCAATCCATTATAGTTTTAAGATGATGATCAGGAAGCTGTAGCATTGCACTCCTGGAAGGACTACTGCGTTTTTAAACCCTCTTCCCTCATAACCATAAGTTTTGATTAGCACTTCATTCGCGTTTGAATAATTGTATTGTTTTTATACTTTCAGAGGAAAGGTGGCCATTGCCTCTTTCTCATACTTCGTTCCGGTGCAACCTGAAATCCTTTTGCACTAGGCACAACCAAACCTAAGTAGCCTGGCTTGGAATGTGTCCTTGACCTGGGATAATACCTCTCACATGCCAGGATGGAGAGCAATGAGTGCAGGTGTAGAAATCTCTGTCTTTTGCACAGCTGGAATTTAGCCTCACAGCCACTGCACGGCCCAATTTTTTCTTCTGGCCCCATTCAGCAGTCACATGTGGCCCCCCAGGAGGTTATGAAAAGTTATCCTCTGTTGGAAAAAGATACCCAAATCCTGCTGTTACATATTGCAAAAATAAGTTCCCCCTGGCCCTGTACCAATATACTTGGTGACGGCGGATTAGTAGATGAACACATGATCTGCATGTGGAAAGTCCAGGTAAGGCTAGGGTCAACTCCCTACCTGAAACCCTGAAGTGCTGCTGCCAGTCAGTATGCAGATAACACTGAACTAGAGGACCAGTAGTTTGATTCAGGGCACTTCCAGATGACCTGCTTAATAAGTATTCATCCTGACTTGTTTGCCAAGACATTAGATGGTGTTGGCTCCTGGATGTGCTCCTGGACTTAGTCCTGAGCCTGGATGCCCAGGTCTCTGCAGAGGCCAGGAGTGCATTTGCACAGTTATTGGTTGATTGATTGAATTTATGTACCACCCTATACTTGGAGGTCACAGGGTGTAAATGAGTACCTTGGTGCAGGGACTAAAGGTTTGGGAAGCATATATAAAAACAACAATTGCATTTAACAATATTCAAACTGCCTCTTCTCAAAGCTACTGCACCAGCTGCACCCATTTCTGGAAATGTCTGATTTGACCATGGTGACACAAATCATTCCATTTGGATTACTGTAATGCGCTCTATGTGGGACTGCCTTTGAAAAGTGCTCAGAAGCTTCAACTGGCCCAAAGAGCCGCAGCCAGACAGTTGACCAGGGCTAGTTATGGGGAGCATATGATGCCTTTGTTCCAACAGCTCCACTGGCTACTGATCTGTTTCCAGGCACAATTAAAAGTGCTGGTTATGACCTATTAAGCCCTATATGGCTTAGGTTCAAGATGAAAGACTGTATTCTCTCATTTGAACCTGTTTGGGCTCTGAGATCTTTATGGGAGACTCTTCTCTGAGTTCTGCCACTCTCACAAGCATGCTTGGTACGGACACGGGAGAGGACCTTTTTGGTGGCTGCTCCCAGACTTTGGAACTTCCCCGCCCTGATAAGAAGTTTGACTAGCCTCTTCCTTGTTCTCCTTCTGCCAGCAGATGGATACCTTTTTATTCCAAAAGTTCTTTAGGAACCGACTCTTTTAAAGGAAAGATCTACTGTGATGTTTTCATCGTTATTATATCATTTTAAAATAAATCTTACTATTGTATATTATTATAAGCAGATTATATTAGTGTTTAATTATTTTTAATGACTGTCTCTTCTATATTTTTAGCCTTTTTCTATTTTATCTGTGTTTTTGTCTTATCTGTAAGCCACATTGAGTCCTTTGTCTGGACGAAAAGGTGGGATATAAATAAAGATAATAAAGATATTTAATGAGCATTCACTCTGATTTGTTATTGGGGAGGCTAGACGACAGTGCATCAAAGCAGGTATTACCCTACACCTTCCCCAACCCAGTTTTTCCCACTTATTGGAGGAAGTCCAATCTTTGGGGGGGGGGGGCAGGTTTGTTGCGCAAGACCTCCATATCGATTATAACTGTGCAACATGCATCTGCCTATACTGTATGTGATTAAATCCCTCAAAAAAGTGATCTCCTGGGAGGGAGCGCCCTCAGTACAACGCAGCTTCTTATCTCTAATCATCAGAAAGTAGGGGGGGGGGGCTGACCGACTTCTGTGAAATCTGAAATCTAGCTGCACTCGCTGCTTTATCCTTGTTAGTTGGCCCCAAGAAATGTTTCATGAGGACACGCTCAGGCATCATGCAGACTAACCCCACCCCCGAAAACCCCCCGATATTGACAGAGAAAAGCGTGTGGCTCCTCGCATTGTGTGGGAAGCGAAGGCGACGGCGAGCGACGCCCCGGCATCAGCAAGAAGCGAGAGTTCTGGGAGCGCTCTCGCACCCCCACGCGCACGCGCGCGTTTCCCCGCTCCCGTCGCGCGCCGCGTCCCTCCCTCGGCAGCTAGAGCCAAAGCCGCCCGCCAGCGATTGGAAGTTCCTCGCCCAGGCGGCTGCGCGTCCGATTGGAGTTTTGCTTTCCACACTTCGACGCGGGCTTCAAAAATACCCCTGGACTCCCGGAGAGGGAGGAGTAAGTGGGAAGCGCTCTCTCGCTCTCGCTCTCAGGCAGAGTCCGAGAAGGCAGCGGAAAGAAGCTTTGCTCCGAGTCCGGCTGTCGCCCAGCTGCGAGGGACGGTCTGAGGGGGCTGCTGCTGCTGCTGCCGTCGTTCGCCCCGCTGCCTTCCGAAGCCCTCGCCCGCTGCGAACGGAGCCGCTCCTCGCGCTCTGAGGCGCCTCACGCCTAGTGTAGCTGAGGCGGCGCTCCTACTACCCACGCCTTCCCTCAGAAAGATGCTGCTGGGCTTCGAGGCGTCTGAGGCTACAGCTCCCAGCCAGGTCCGAGGAGGGCGCGCTCAGCCCTGAAGCGGAGGGAGAGGGAGAAGCGCTGCCACCGGCTCGCCGGCCCCGCAACCACCAGCAGCCCGGGCTCCTTCCCCGCGCCTGCCCTTGCCCTTCTCTATGGGGTTCCTCAGCGAAGGGGAGCAGCGCCCAAGAGGAAGGCACACCTGCCCATGGAGTTTCTGACTGGGAGCGCCGACCTGTAGCCGGAGCCGGGTGGGAGCGCCCCGCGCCACGAGCAACCTTTGCCCAGCCCTCTTATTGCCCTCTTCCCCCCCCCCCTCGCAACATGCTACCTGCCCTGACATCGACCAGGCGCCTCGCTCCCGGGTTCCCGCCGTTCTCTTTCGCCGTCCTTCCGAGGAGGCTGCCCGGAGGCCATCGTCGGGGCGACTTGAAAGTGCAATAATTAAGAGCCCGCGCGCCGCCGCCGCCGCCAGTGACATTTGTTGGCTCGCTTGTTTGTAAACAAGAAGACGCTCGGGAGCCCTTGCCTCCCAGGCAGGTATTTCTGCCGCCCTCCCCCCCTCCCTCCCCACTCCGCCGCCTCCACTTCCCCTCCGAAAAGGACGAGAGACGGGAACTTCTTACAGGGTTACTATGCAATTGCGACTGGTTTCTTGGGTCTTTATCACTTTGAACTTGATGGAATACGTCGGCAGCCAGCAGAACCCTTCCAGAGTCCGGCGGCAGGGAAGTAAGTGCGCCCTTTTTCCTAGTGCGGGGCTGGGAAGGGTATGGGGATCACCTGTTGAGGATCTCTCGCTTCTCTCGTGGTGCCGGGGATGTCCCAGGGGGAGTCACGCTGAAGGGGGGAAAAGGTATTTTGGTACGGCAGCAGCAGGTCTCGGGCAACCCGACCCTCTGCATATTGGCTCGCTTGCAGCCTCGGTGAACGACGCTGTTCCTTAGCCGCGCAGCGCTAAGAAGTAAGTGCCGCTGGTCTCTTCTCCACGAAGTGCCGCGCACAGGGCTGCGGAACTCAAGGAGACTTGTCTCAAAGGAACGTGGATAGGATCGCACTGCGCAGTTTTTTTGTTTTGCATAGAGGAGCAAAGGAGGATCACGCCCTTCTTGGGAAGCTTTTTCCCAACCAACTTAGAAACACATCATCACTGTTTCACACTATCATAAAGATTGAATTAAAGCTATTTTCCTTATGTATTGTACGATGCATTCCACACACACGTGGTTCAGGATCGAGGAGGCATCTCGGTGTCTCCCTCGGTAATGCAGCAAAGGGTCGCGCAGGTTCCTTTTGGGTGCCTCCTGATCTTTGCCTGGCGGTTTGAATGGGATCTGCCTCCCACTTAAGTGAATAGGGGGTAAGTTGATACCGTCTTGGATGAGTGCTACTACGTTGTACCTAATAAAAAAGGAAGAATAACGTTGACCCCAAGCATCTCTTCTCTTTCTCCCTGGTGGTTGCTCGGCTTTGTAATTTGTCTGAAATTTGGGGGTGAGAGAAGCATCCAGTGTACGCATCTCTGTAGGTTATTATAACATCACATTTTTACAATCAGAAGGTGGCAGAGAGGGCCAATCTGAAAAATGGAAACATGTTATACATCAAATAATGGTGACAATGTTCTACTAGCGAGCAGGAGTCGGCTAAAGTTAAGCACGTTGCAGGTTTGCCTCGAAAGCTAAGTGCATCTGAGTTAAGTTGGATTTGCAGGCCCCATTGATTTCAATAGGCGAGATGAAAGCACCGGACAGGAGCCCAGTTGAAGTTCGTGCAAGATCGAAAAGTGCCCCTGGATCGTGCCCCTGTTTAATTCACACGGGCATCGTCCTCGGAGGAGTTCGGAGACATCGTTGGAAGTGTGTGTGTTGGAAGCGTGGGGCTGTGGGTTGTGTGTGTTTTCCACCGAAGGAAGGCCAATGCGACCCTGTTTGAACCTTAGATTCCAGTAGATTGGCCTGGTCAGATTACGCAGGAGACACTGGTGAAGTTTGTGGCGAATGGGGCCATTCTTTCCAGGTTAGACAACACCTAGGTAGGACTTGCCCGTCAATGAGCCTCAATGGAGAAGGCAGGGCGAGTGGGTAGAGGGGTTGAATGAGATAAACCCAGATGAGCGGGTGCAAATTTGGTCTCTCCTCTTCATTTCGTGCAAAGTCTACTAGGAATCTCTTTCCTCCGTCGACCTCGATAGGGATCCTCCTCCCCTCCCATATCTCCCCAAAGGCCCTTCCTAGAGAGCTGTTTCTGAGCTTCCTTTGGCGCTTTGTACTACTTGGTGAAAGGGGCTGTGTATTTCCCTCTTGCTTGACAGCTCTGCCCTGATAGGAAGAGGCCAACACACACAGCAGCCTGTTTTCATTCCGCCGGCCCCCCCTCCAAAAGTACACAAGGTTATTTCCTAGGTTTTGCCCAGCCTTCCCTTTCCCCACCTTGGCACAAGTATCCCTTGAAAGCTTCCTTTGTGCATCGGCTTCTCGAAAACAAGGTCTGATTCACCGAAAGTGCCCTGGAAATATCGCTTTCGCGAGGGATCTCTCCGGGCACGGTCGTGTCCGCTTCGCCAGAATGAAAGGCTGACGACGGGACGCCCTCTTGTTGCCCCGGGGGCCACGGAGCGGTTCGTTTCCTCCAGAGCTCCCCAGAGCCCCTTGAGCCCCTTGAGCTGTTGCGAGATCTGGACGTGGTTTCAGACTTGGCAAGCCGAGTTGGGGAGACGGTACTGGAAGGCACAGCACACCTTTCAGAAAAGGAAGTGCTGAAGGTTGCTCGTTCAAACAGTGCTATCTAGATGGACCGATGCTCTGGTTCAGTATAAAGCAGCTTCCTCCGTAGAAGGGGGAACCTTCTTTCTCTCTTTCTCAGGCAATAAGCATCTGACTAAGGACTGATCCGAGAAAGACGTTTCGGCATTTGGTTTTCTACACATCTGGACTCCAGTAAATAGACTTATCCAGGAGAAGTAAGGAAATCGTTCTGCAAGACCAAACTAGCCCCGATTCCTGCGCTCCTCTCTCATATATGAGGTGGGGCTGTGGGGCGAGCTGTTTGGCACAAACTTTAGGCTTGCACATCATGGAGCGGTGATCTGCACGCTTGTCTCCGTGGGGCACCACAGATCTAACGCGGAGGACTGGACTTTCGCTTCTCCTCCGACGCGGTGCTTACATCGGAGTCTTCGGCACACAGATCAGCCCCATTAAGTTCAACTGGGTAGGATAGGGTTGCTGCCTCACATAGCTGCCCCTCATTGAGTGCAGAGCGTATGCCAGTGTATTCGAAATGTTCATTCATTTCGTATGTCAGGCAGCCGAGAGCGCGCGGGAGTATCTGATATTACTTACTCATGGAAAAAGAAAGCAACGCCCTGAGTTATTCTTCTTCTTGGCATATGAGGATATGTTGTTGTCTCTTTTAGTTCGAAAGGACTGAGGATAAATTTGTTAGATGGTGATGGTGGCACGTTGTTTGGGCGTCATCTGCTCAGCCCAAGGTGGTTTGCTTTCTCCAAAGCCCAAGGATCCTTCCCCCTTGCCCTGAATCTCCAGAGTTGTGAAAGGCGCGACCCCTGGCGTCCGCTGCAATATACGGGAGAGGGAGGGAGGGAGCGCTCTTTGCAGGTGCGGGCTCTTTTCATACGGAACTTGTCCCAAAGCTACGGAAAATTCAGGGATGCAGAGGTATGGTGTAGCCGGCCGAGCTGCGAGCGCCAGTGTGTTGGTTTGACCCCCCCCCCCCAACCTGGCTTCGTCCCCTACCGAAGCTTTTCCGTTGACTTCAAAGGCAACTATATCGGTCCTTAAACTTGGATTTGGAGACAATGAAACAACCTCCCCCGCACGCGCACACACAACCAAAAACCGAGCGCGGGGATCAGATGACGATGACGAGATCAGAAGAACAGATGTTTAAACAGCACGGTAGAGAATAGCTTCTTATCGCTCTTACAAACTAATCAGGCAGTGCAAATCAGGCAGAAGATTTACTTCAAAGGCAGATACACCCCTTACTTGACTTCAGACCAGAGAGAGAGAGAGAAATATTCAAGGAGAACCAACGGGTGCAATTTTAGAAGATGGCTGGGAAGGGGATTGCTACATCTGCCTTCTTTATGCATCTCAATGAATGGTGGGAGCCATATAAAAAGGAGCCTTGGGGCTGTAATAATATGTTGCTCATTACTCATCATGCTGCTGGTATTTTCCAAACTCCCCAGCCTCGTTGTCAATAATTAAACCCATCAATCCCAGCACATGCAAGTCCTGGAGGGGGGTGTCCAGTGCTTCCTCCTCTGCCCACAGAGCATCTGTAGCATGAGAGACAGAATGTTGTGGGGTTATTTGTTGATGGAGGAGAGGCAGGCAGCATGCTGTCTCCAAATGGGACTTAAGTAGAGGGTAAGACGTGAAGGGGACTGGTCCCTCCCTCCCCCCAAATTCGCAACTTCAGTCCAGGAACTTGGGAAGCAGGCAAAGAACAATAGGGAATATGGGAAGGGGAAAAGTCCAATGAATTAGGAGGGAATTGGGGGTGGGATGGGATGGGGGTGTCCTGCTGCTTTCTGTTCACCCCTCCCATCCCATCCACCTCACCTGTGAAACGTTATGTTATGTCTGGGATCCAGACAATAAAGATTTTTTTGACATTTTCCTCCTTTGAGCCCCAGAACCTCAGGCTAAACCATAAACTGCATTTGAAACTCTTTTAAGTTTTAGACTATAAGACTTTGACTTATGACTGAGAAAGCTAAGACAGTTAAACCACAACCAACAGAAGAACAGGGAAACTGCTTCAACCACAATGCAATAAAATGGTGCTATGTGGTAAAAAAAGAACCCTCTTCTTTAGTGGGCAGCCAGTTCAAAAAGAACCTAAGCATAATTGTGTCCTGTATTCATAGGGGTTTGGCATTATTTGGCTGTGTACACCATACATCTAAAACACATTTTTCAGCACCTGCCAAAGAATTATGAGAACTCTTGTTTACAGCTCACAGAGCTACAATTCCCAGCATCATTAACAAACTACAGCTCCCAGGATTCTTTGGGGTTTGTGCTTTAAATGCGCTATAAATTCATAGTGTGTACACATACTATGTATAAACAAAAAATGGTCTTTCAGCATTAAGTTTTTTAAATGTTTTATAAGACAGATAATGGTGAAAATAACAGGCTATCAATACAACCAAACAAATATTCTTTACCATATTTCCCCATATGAACCAACCTGGACCCTGTGATCATGACCTGAGGCCCTTCTTTGTGTACCTCCTCCATGAAAGGTCTAGAGGGCGGGCAACATGAGAATGGGCCTGCTCTGTGATGGCCCCCCGCCTGTGGAATGCTTTCCCCAGGCAGGCTCACCTGGCGCCTTCATTACATATGTTTAGGTGCCTCTTCTCCCAGGTCTTTGGATAACGACAATAATGCTCATTTAACTAATCACAATGAAAAAGGGAAAGTATTTGTACTCCCTCTTTTACAATACACAGATTTCCTGTGCTGTCAAACTTGCTTGTAAATATAAATTGGACTTTTGAAAATTGTCCTTTCAGAGAAAGAGAACAAATATTTTCTAATTTTCACTCTTTGGATCTGTCAAAATACTTTGGGGCTAAGCCTAAAGAAATTAGTAGCCTCACCGCATTGTTAATAGAGCTACTCACTCCCTGTTACCTACATCTCCTTCTCCACTGAAGTCAAACATCCATTTCAATTATATATAACACAGTGAAAAACCATTGAAAAATATCAGCTGTATAGGTTTACATTATAAAGGACTCTGAAGGAGAGTCTGTTTATGGAGAAATCACCTGTCTAAAGTTAAGTAAATACCTAGTTTGATGCAGTTAAAGCACCAGTCAACTTCTCCTGATCCATTTTCTTAACATGTTACATGTATGCTCAAAGTAGATTCTGCTAAGAAACAAGCAAGCAAAATCTGCAAAACTATTTACAATTACTAAGTAGAAATAGGAGTGCATATATATCTTTTGGGAGAGAAGTTGTTTGAAGTTGCGGACCCACTCGCAGCGACCCCTTCCCACGGAGCAAGGCCTAAACTAAGGAAGGTGAAAAAACTGGACAAAACAACATTCTGGGCTTTAAAAAGTTCTGGGGTCAGGCGCAATGGGCTTTTATTGGGGGCAGACTAGAGTGAAGCCTGGCCCACTCTGGTCTGCTCTCAAACCATGCCCACCCAGCCTGGCTGGATTGATCCAAATTCAAACACTGGCTGGCGGGAAAGTCTGCCCACTTAAGCAGCTGGCCAGGGGAAGCCCACAATTGCCAGCTGACTGTCCAGCAGTCACCCACCCCAGGATTGGGTAAGCAGTCATTTCTTTCCACTCCTCTCTCTTTATAGCTATTTGCCCTTACAATTTGAAGGATGGTACAGAGGGCTATTTTGGAGAAGAAGGGGAGAAGTCCCACCTGCCTTTCATCCTATGGGTTTCTGCTCATCCCATCTCCTTCACTTCTTCAATTCTTCCCTCTTCACTTGTCACCTCTCTTCTGCTACAGCCTTCCTTCTGTACAGTACCTATTTTGTTCAGCTGCTGCCACAGCCACTTCTGTTTCTAGGCACGAGGTGAATTTATTGTAATTGTAACTAACTCCTGTTTACAGTAATAGCTTGGGTTGTGATCGCTGTGGGTTGCATGTTTTCAGGTTATGGACGCGCCAAACCCGGAAGTACCGGAACGGGTTACGGCACTCGCACATGCGCAGAAGCGCTAAATCGTGCTTTGTGCATGTGCAGAAGCGCCGAATCGCATCACGCATGTGCGCAGACGTGGCACTGAGGGTTGCGAATGTGCCTCCCACACAGATCACGTTTGCAACCCGACGTTCCACTGTATTTTAATCACCGTTAACTGGCTATTTGGTATCTTAGTCCTCTATTATTGTTATTTTGCTTAGGTTTACTTTTATGGCATTTGCATTTGTTTGCTACTTTGGAAAGAGTAAAAAAAGGGGGAGTTTAAAAAAAAACACCTCTTCATATAACGAACTAACTTGCTAAATAATTACCATCTCCTTTCCTGATGCACATGAGAATTGCCTGTGAGAAAAAAGTACACACACTCAGGATGCTAGACAGTATGTCAGGACATAGTCTTCCTTCCCCAGATGTATGCAGTATGGAGAGATAGGAAAGGTGAGTTCCTCCACCCACATGGCTGCCATGCTAGACCAAGAACTTGCTTCATGTATGGGAGAAATGAAGTGAGGCATCTCTGATCAGAGATGGTTTTACTCCCTGTCTCCTTCTCCTTCTGCAAGTCAGTTGTCTGACTTTTCTATCACACTCTAGTGCAGCCTCCCTCAATTTGGTGCACTCCTGACGAAGTAGGACTCTCCTCAACCCCAGCCAGCATCACTGATGGTCTGAGATGGTGGAAGTTGCAATCCAGAAACATCTGGAGAGGACCAGTTTGGGGAAATCTGCTTGCTTTTGACAAAGAAGGGAATGTTGGGAAGTAGCTATAACAGATGCTTGTGTGTGCTAGCAATATAAGAAAGAACAGAATATTGGGAACTGGCTATTTAATACATGAGTATGTGTGCGCGCACACACATGTATGCTGACCTAGATACAAAGAATGGTGTCACATGGTATGGTTACATTGCTAGCAGATGTGAGCCTGGCTAGTGCCTGGTTTGGAAGCTAGGTGCCCCCATGTCTTCTGCCCAGAGTTCCATGAAGGGCAAATTTGACCTTTGCAAGGACCACTGTGGGTTTTCTTCTGAAGTAAGTTTGCTTCAAGTGCTCCTTAAGATGCAGTGGTCGTAAGCCATATCATGCTTTAAAGGCCATAATCAGCACTTTGAATTGAGCCAGAAGCCTGGGCATTTGGATCAAGGCTGGCAATATATTTTCTGAATACCTGGCCCTGGTCAGCAATCCAGCTGCAGTGTTGTGCACCAACCTAAGCTCAGGAATGATTTATTGAGTCAGCCAAATGTAAAACACATTGCAGTAATATAAGTGAAATGTCAACACATGGATAAAAGTGACAAGGTTGTCTCTGATGAGGAAGGCTCTGACTCCCCAGGCTCAGCTGATGAACAGTGCCTCGTGCACTTGGGCGTCCCAGAACAAGCCTGTAACTAACAGCAGCTCCAAACTGTGCTTGTTTCTTAAGGGATATGCAATCCCGCCCAGTTCAGACTGAATTCCACTTCCCTATTCTGATAATCTTCAGTTTATTGGCCTTTATCCAATTCACCACTGATCTCAGACACTGGTTCAGGACTTCAATTACTTCACCTGAATAAGATAAAAATGAGTGGCAGAGTTGGCACTGCATACCAGGCCCCCCAATTTAAGAGAAATGTCAAACAGCATGGGGGACAGAATAATGTGCTGTGATGTACCATGGGGCCCCAGGCTGGCCAGTGCTTCTAAGGATCACTTTCCTCCTCGCTGTACTCCTCCTCCCATTGCTGTCTTACCTGGGCATCTTTCCATACTAATTGGCAGTGGGAGCAGTAGATCAGCAGGCTGACCACGACCACTTCTGGATGTCTTCTTCCTCTCCATATTGCTCTTTCTGCTGCCGCCATACCCAGACTGACTCTTCGTCCTAAATAGGCAGCAGCAGCAGCACTGGATCCCCAGTCCAACCACTGGTTCTGCTTACCCTTCTCTGACATTTGCGGGAATGAAGGGGGGAATGGGGAGGAAGAAGGCAGCTAAAATTCACAAAGTTTCCTGGGAAGAGGGGTTGATTGTTATACCACTCTGGGAACCATAACTCTCTTAGTGAAGCAGGAGTCTCCTAACAATTCTCAACATCCTTAACAAATTTCAGTTGCCAGGATTCTTTGAGGAAAGCTATGAATGTTTAAAGCGTTATGATACTGCTTTATATGTATAATGCAGATGGGGCCTATGGCTGGTTACAGAATACTGTTTATACTGGTTCCAGTCTGCTCCCACTACTGGTTTTTCAATCTCTGTTCACATAGTATTATCCAGGGGTAGGCAACCTAAGGTCCGTGGGCCAGATGTGGCCCAATCGCCTTCTCAATCCAGCCTGTGGACGGTCCAGGAATCAGCATGTTGTTACATGAGTAGAATGTGCCCTTTTATTTAAAATGCATCTCTGGGTTATTTGTGGGGCCTGCCTGGTGTTTTTACATGAGCAGAATGTGTGCTTTTATTTAAAATGCATCTCTGGGTTATTTGTGGGGCATAGGAATTTGTTCATCCCTCCCCCCCCCATGGTCTGAGGGACAGTGGACCAGCCCATGGCTGAAAAAGGTTGCTGACCCCTGGTATTGTCAATGATGCAGATGTATTTTGCAGTTTTTGTGAAATACTGAGGTTTGATGCATATCCCACAAACCAGCTTTGATCCGACTTGGAAACTGTAGCCTTATTCAATTAACAGTGAAGCCCCAGTGTGTATACTTGAGACAATGACCTTTCCTTCTGGGTGTGGCTCTACATGTGTAGTGGCAGTATGGGCATGCATGCGCAGATGAAGATGGTGCCAGCAATATATCTGCTTCTGCTTAAGTTTAAATACTTTCCAACTGTTTTGTAGTGGACTTAAAGCTGTTCTCAAGAACCTGTAATATGAGGCTCTGGCTTCCTAGCTCCAAGTGCCTCTGGGCTTAGCTTTTCACAAGTTAGTTCCAGCAGGAGAGAAGGTAGGTGGAAGGGTGAGGACACCCACCAGGCAGTTTGCATTGGGGTATCCCCACTCCATCTCCACTCAGTGGTGCGGGCAGGCTGTGGGTGATGTGGAAACATGTCAAAGCATAGGGATGCAAATGCAAATTGAAACACAATGGGGGGAAAACACCTCATTGTGATTTAAGATGGTAATGTGTAAGGATGTGTAGTTCAGGTAGGACTTGGATATGTTTACCTGCCTGGTATTACCCGGTAACGTCAGGCTCTGTTTTATGTTGGAGTGTTTTTGAACTGAGTCCAAATATAAATCACAAAATAGAAATGACTAGCTGATGTAGAAACACCTGCAGTGCATCCCCGGATCCTCATGCACAAATCCAACTGCAAAAAACATGGCACTTTAATGTATTTTATAGAATTTATGTTATGAGCGCATCCAACATTACAACAGAATTTACTGAAGGTAACTTTTAGAACATGATATTTGATTCCTATCAGCTCTGTGGGTCAAAGAGAGGGAAACCACCCATGTTCCCTGCTGCAGGTCTCCCACAGACACGCTTAGCAACAGTAAACATTATTCCAGTGCTTCTTCTCCAAAGCTACAAATACCAGCATCTGCAAGTATTTTATGACTTTTACTACATCACCTTCTTGACATTGTCATAACTCACCCATAAACTTTCCTCCTATTCCTAAATAAGTGCTTCGAAAACTTACATACTTAGCTGAACACCAAATCAAGCCTAAAACTACTTACAAACAATTGGCTTCAGTGGGATAAATACAACAGGGGTGCAATCCTGTGCATGTATATTTGAATGTAAGTCCCATTATGTTAAATGTGCTTATTCTCAGGTAAGTGTGTTGGAATCCTAGGTAGAGGTTACTTCTTAATAAACATGCACAGAAGTGCAATGTGGAGTATATAAGAAGCAAAGAGCTGTACTATTATTTTATAATTAATATTGTATAAGAAGACAGGGAAATATGATTGCACTACTTAAATGAAATCCACAACTGGAGTAAAAAAAGAGAGTAAACCAAAAAAGTACCGTTATTATTATTTTACTGGAGTAATGACTTTCAAGCTGCTGAGAGCAGAAAGCCCATAGGTTAAATTACTGTATAAGAATACATGTTAAGAGACTTTGTCTGGAATGAAAAATCTAAATAGGCAACAAAGGTTGGGAAAAGGAAGCACCTCAGGATTATCTTGAAATATTATTGGGCTTACCACTCCTTACACATAGAACTGACCATAAACCTTGACAAAAGTAACCTTGAACTGAAAAGATGATGACAACTAGGGATTGTTCAAACAAACATTCAACTCCTCAGTCAGAATTTTTAAAATTTCTTTTCTTCACAACTCTCAAATACCAACCACAAAGTAGTATATTGCATTATCGTCACATCACCACCAGCTTGCCTTGATCCGTAATAGAGTACTATCAGGGAGTGTCCAGCACTGCTTGGGAATTTAAAGAACTCCCCTTTCAGAATTATGATTTTTAAATGGATTGTGTCATTTGTGAGTTTGGGGGTTTTGTCTGTATATACAAACAAGCCAGGGTGCACACACATGCTACAGAGGGCTCCAAACTAACCCGGAGAGCACCTGACCGAGTCCTGAATCATTTTGGTGTGTGGAGTTAAGGTGCATTTGGTGTTAATTTGGTCCACTATCTTCATTCAAAATGGCGCCTGGCACTCAAGCCATTGATGAAGACTGCTGCCTCTACCTTGGGAACTCTTGTGTCAAGTAGAGTGATGATATCTTGAGAAGCATCCAAATTGGTACAGGTGAGGATCAGCAAATTGGGCAACAATATCTTCAAAGGCATCCAAATCAGCAGAGTTTGGAACAGTCAAGCCAAAAGCCAGGTGAAGTCATGCCAAAGTTATGTTTTGGTCCACTATCTTGATTAAAAATGGTTCCCAGTGACCCAATGTCAACGAAAACCTTGTGCAGAGTTTGAAAGTGGCACAGTTTGGACCCCTTACACCAAAAATCAGGTGAAGTCACATCAAAACCATGCTTTGGTCTGCCATCTTGATTCAAAATGGCACCTGACATCCAAACATCAACAACAACCACTGAGCCCATCTCAGGAACCCTTGTGTAAAGTTTGGCAATGATATATCAAGAGGTGTCCAAACTCATAGAGAACAAATGGACAAACAGACAAACTACTTTTCAAAATATATACAGTGACCTCACTACGTGAGAGTTCAGTTCCGGGCATCCACATGCAAAGCCAAATTGTGTAAAGCTACCAGCATGCGTTTGACTAAACTGCGGGAGGCAGTGGAAGACAGAAGTGCCTGGCATGCTCTGGTCCACGGGGTCACGAAGAGTCGGACACGACTAAATGACTAAACAACAACAACAAAGGAAACCCTCAGAACCATGCCCCCCTCCTGTGCAACCATCCCTACCTGTCCGGAGCGAGCTTAGTCCTCTGCCTTGCTTACCAGGCCTCACACGACCTTCCCAGAGCCCAGGAGGCAAGGCATGGGGATTAAAAAGCTCTGTCCATGGTAAGTTTTCCCCACTCTCCATTTATTTATTTGGAGGCTGCAGTCGCATAAGTAAATTATGTGGAAGTGGCAGGCCCAGTGTAGTAGATAACAAAGCAGGTCCCTACCCTGAGGTGCTTTCATACTAAAATTGACACAGGGAAACATTAGAGGAAGAGAGGGAAGTGGAGGCAGGGATAGGCATTGGGAAGAATGTAGCTTTTTCAGTTGCACATTCTTAGACTTTGTTGCAGGCTAAGTCAGAGTGGTACAGAATGGAAAGCTGGGAATTTCATCAAAGAGCACATGGAAAAGGTGAGTTGCCTTGGATATTGTAATGGTTCTAGGGGTTGCTCGTGCATAAGCCGGTGCAAACACCTGGCTGGATTGCCTGAGTGAACCTTTTCTGTCTGGACAGCCGTGCAGATTGAGACTCACCCGTGGCTGTCTCAATCGCTGGCAGAATCTGTCAGTGAAAGCCTTCTGCGCAAGGAGGGCGTAGGCAGCGGAGGACCTCTACTCTAGTCATGGGACGGCCTCACCGCTTCCCCATCTGCCCCCCTTCTCCACTGGTGCTACGCTGATTCTCTTCCCCAGAAGATGGGCTGCCTCTCCCAATCGCGGGATGCTCTCCGGAATCCCTCTGGATTTTGCTCTCTCCCTCCGGCACTGATAGCAGTTCCCTGACAGATATTTTATAGAAATGTGGGGCATGTGACCCCATATCTCTCCAAAATCTGCCCTGGAAGGCTCCACAGAAGAGAGCGTAGAAGCAAGGGAAAATGCTTGTATTGACAGAATGATATCCTTAGTGCTACATTGTTCTACCCATAGTTTGCAGATCTGCTTTAAGCCATGGTTTGCCAATTTGGATGTTGCAATTAACCACATCTAAGTCTTGTAAACCATAATTTGGCATTTCAAGTGAAAGATATGTTCATATGTGAATAATTGTCAACCAATGGCTCCAGCATTGTGATGACTTACATGTGTGACAGCACCAAAAACAAAAAATGAAGAGAACTTAACCTGATTATTTTTGGGTAATGCATTCCTTTTCAGCAGAGGCAGTAATTTGTGCATTCAGCTGTGAGTTATTAAGTGTTAAGCATCTGAGTGATGAGATACCAAATGGTGTATGTGCATGTGTAAATCAGCCCCAAGTAGAGTTACCTTTTCTTTAAAATGGCAATGTAATCAAAACCAGCACTTGAAACAATGAGTATGATCTAATGAAAGTTAAGCTCTTTTAACTCTCATTGATTCTAATAGGAGGGGTGTAAACATGTGCTTAATACTCCCAGTGAAATTAATGTAACTTCACTGAGCTTTATTTTGGCTGGACTGTGCCCAGCAAGAGTGTCTTGAGTGTGGAGGCACTGCTGGACGTCTTGGTCTGCCTCTACACCAAGTGCAGCCACGACTCTCTGCTCCAGAGGGACAGGCTTGTCTTGGACTTTCTCGAGTGGGAATGGACCCCCTGATTACTATGCTGAGTCAACATATCCTTTACCACTGGTGACAGGCCTGAGAGCCCCACTGGCTCCACCATGGCCCACTCACTACACCAGAACCCCAGCTGGCACAGCATTTGGCTGAGCTGTCTTAACAACAGGCATTATGTGTGCTTTATTTTATTATTTAAATTCCAGTTATTTCATTTGACACATTTTCCAGATTTTGAATATATACATCATACATTTCCCAAAACAAAATAATGCAGAACAAAAATCACTTCCTCCAGGACTTCCCAGTCCATCCCCTGTGTTTTAATGAATAGAATGGAAGATAATAAGACATGTGATCGTGAAGAGTGTGTGTACAGACTTGACTGTGCATAGCTCTCGCTCTCTTTTTAGTTGCTATTTTGTTAACGATATTGTTTTATGGATTATTGTGATGCTTGGCTTATTTTTCAGTTGCTGCTTTGTTAATGGTGTTTTATAGATTGCAATTGTTTCGTTGATGATTTGTAATTTTTTTTCTGTGATTCATGTTGTATTCATGATGTTCCGTTCTGTTATTGTTATTTATTGTTTGTAAGCGGCTTTGAGATGATTTTGAATGGAAAGTGGCATAGAAACACAATGAATCAAAATCAAGTCAATTGGATCCGTGTTAGCGACTGATCCAACAGGAAAAAAGCCTGTTTTATCTTGCACTTCAGCATATATTTGGATGTGCTGGAGCTTTTGGAACTGTCTAAGGTTGCTCTCCATCAAAATGACTTGAAATTGTCTAATGCTGATGCTGAAACAACAAAGGAAATACCCCAAGAGCCCGGGGGAAGCAGCTGTAGGGGCATCTGCTGTTTTCACTGTTACATGGGACTCTCCCTGACATATTTTTTACTATTTTTTAAAGTACAATCTCCGTTTCTTATGCCATAAATATATTCCCCATGCTGTAAATAAGTAGCTTGCAAGCATCATAAAGCTGATACAGAAGAATAAATCTTAACTACATAATGTCAGGTCAGAAGTATAAATCCTATCTAATATGCCAGGTCAGAAGGAAAGAATACTTTCAGTGAAAAAAATAGCAAGCACCTTCCAGTAACAGAGCTCTGTGGGGTTTTTTTCCTTCACTCCTCTAAAAATATGCTGCTGCCAATAAGATGATTTGAACGGTCTCATTTTAGAATTTCCAAAAGAAAAATAAACATGCGGACCAGAATTAATTTATAAAATGCTCCAAGGTTTATTTTGGCAGAACACTTTTCAGCAGTGAGATTTTTCTCTCCCCTGCTTTCTTCCAGACATGCACACATTTACTTTCCTCTACTTTTCTTATAAAATGGACAAGTTATTTAGCTGTAATATAATAGAGCAAGACTGTGTATTCTATTTATAGCTAATACAGTGGTACCTTGGGTTAAGAACTTAATTTGTTCTGGAGGTCCGTTCTTAACCTGAAACTGTTCTTAACCTGAGGTACCACTTTAGCTAATGGGGCCTCCCGCTGCCGCAGACATGCGATTTCTGTTCTCATCCTGAAGCAAAGTTCTTAATCCAAGGTACTATTTCTGGGTTAGCGGAGTCTGTAACCTGAAGTGTCTGTAACCTGGATTGTCTGCAATCTGAATTGTCTGTAACCCAAGGTACCACTGTAGTAGAAGCCATGGTTTTTTCAACCTAAGAGGGCTCTCATTTCAAATACAGTGGATTTTGTTACAGCAGGGAACCCCACACCCTTGGTGCTTTAGCCCCAAAAGTCATTACTTTCTGTGGGCCCTGCAATGGGATTCTTGCTCTCATCTTACCAAGAAGTAATTTATAAATTCATTTATTTCCCCTAAATAAATAGGAAATTATGATTTGCCATACCAAAAATATTTCTTTGCTGTTGTCCCTTGTCCTGTTTTTCATGGACAAAGCTATGCTAGGTTAATGCAAATGCCTAAAACCAGTAAGCCATTTTTGAAAGCCTTGGGGACAAAAGTCCACCCAGTTCCCTCCTTCCTGTAAAAGGTGGGGGAGTTATAGCAGGATGCCATAAGTGAACAGCCAGCTACAAGATAGCATTGTTTCTTGGACCTGGTGGGAGATGGGATGCACCCCATTAGGACTGGGAAGAACGTGCTTTTCAGGAACCTTGTCAAAATGATCAAGGAAACCTTCAAACTAAATCCTGTGAGGAATGGAGGCAAAAGCCCAGAGCTGTATACTGAGTCAAGTACAGTGGTACCTCGCAAGACGAATGCCTCGCAAGACGAAAGAGTTTTTTGTTTTTTGAGTTGCTTCGTAAGACGAATTTCCCCATGGGCTTGCTTCGCAAGACGAAAACGTCTTGCACCTTTTTCTTAAAACCGTCAATGCATTCCTATGGGAAACTGTCAATGTGTTTCCTATGGGAAACCGTGCTTCGCAAGACGAAAAATTCACAAGACGAAAAAACTTGCAGAACGAATTAATTTCGTCTTGCGAGGCACCACTGTACTAGGAAGAAGGCAAAAGAAAAAAAGAGGCAGTACAATGGAAGTGGGGCCTGGTAATTTTCAGGTAAATACAACAGCAGGAAGGTGCAATGGCCATGGTCTCTTACGACACAAAATATGGGAAACAAACAGGAAGGATCTGGCATCCTAACCAGGAAATTAAGGTATTACTGAGGTGTGATGAGGGGAGACTCATTCTTGGAACATAGCATCTGAAGGGTATGCCTTGTTCAAAGTGGGAGGGGGGACAGGGAGTCTTATTATATGTAAAGAATGTGTACACCGAGTTCAAATTCATAAATCTGAGAGTGCCTCCACTGGGATCCCCCCCCCCCCCAGTTCTTAGCAGCCCTTCCTTCCTTTCGATGGTGGGAAAAGCATATGGAAGCTCTGGATGGAAGGTGACTTTGGCTCCAGGAAGTCTATTTCTCTTATGACCTCTACACTTACAGATTTGAAAAGGTGTAAGTAACTAAGTAAGTAAGTAAGTTTGAAACTTGATCCCAGGCTTGGCTTGCTACTTGTAAAATTACCAAAATGTAGAGGCCCAATCATAGTGGGAAGATGCCAGCCACTCCTAAATTGAAAATATTAGATAGTTTTACAAAGTATTCCTCTTGGCTCCTGTAGTTTGTATGGATCTTCCTCACTGCATTTTAAATCATGCATGACTGCATTGCTTTCACAAAAATATCACAGTTGAGTGCTGTTGTTGCTCCATAAAGGATGCAGAATTAATAGGCAAGGACTCTGTTAAAATGTTCAGGCAATGGAATGAAAACTTTGGGCAGATTCACTGCACCTTAACAACCCTGACTCTGCATATATTGTACCTTGACCAAATGCATGTGTGTTAATTTGACTGGTAGCTTCTTGGCTCATGTTCTTGACTGATCATCTACCCTGTATATGTACTGACTATGTGTTGCTATCCTTGGCACTAATCTTTGCCTCACTAGTATCCTCCATCTGTATTTTTTCAGGGTTTCCCCCCCTACCCTTCCTCCTTTAGCCTAGATAAATTTACGCATGTTACAAATGCTTAATTCCTTGATAATATACTACAAACATGCATCTTGTGTTTTGTGAGTTTATGTGTAATCTGCAGAGGAGATCATGTGCTTTAGTTAATTGGCTGTACAAATATTTCTAATATTTTGTTTTGTGCATGTGTCACATTGTGCTACTTTGGATCATGGTAGATTGATAGTGGGACCTCATATCTTTGGGGGTCAAGACCTTCTTGTGTTAGAATTCCATCTCTGATTAATTGCTGACAAATGGTGACATCTAGTGCTATGTATTTATTTGCCATTGGAATTAGAACAGTGATATTGCCATACTTTTCTGTGTATTAGACGAGGGTTTCGATTGGCTGCCACTTCAGCAATTTGGCTGCTTTGGATTGGCTGCCGCTTCAGCAATTTGGCTTGCGTTGCTTGCTATTATTAGCATTTGCCAGTTGGGTAAGTGATTTTCGGCATCCCCACCCCCCACAAAAAAATTGCTCAACAGCTTTGGGCCATCTCCCCCCATTTTCTTTAATTTTAGTCCCCAAAAATGGGGGCGTCATACACGGGGGCTGTTATGCATGGAAAAGTACGGTAATTAGAAATGCTTTTCAAATGCCTTTTCTGGTTGTCTTTTAAAGCAAATATTTCATTTGTTTAAATATATGTAATTTTTGTTCTGGCAAATTCTAAAATGTGCTTGTCTGTCCAACATTTGCCTTTCTCAGTTCTGAGAAGGGTTTAGCATAAATAGTCTGAAGGAAGGCCGCTTAAAATTGATTTCTAGACTGCATTTTAATTCAATGTAGACTGCAGCAACCAGTTTACTCTCTCTCTCTCTCTCTCTCTCTCTCTCTCTCTCTATAGGTTTTGGCATTTATATACTGCCAAGTTAACCATGTCCTCTGGGTGCTTCACAACTTTTAAAAGCAATAAAATACAGCTGCAATAAAATAAAAGAATTCTAATCAATATAAAGCCACTATGATGGTGGGTAAGATCAAGAATGATAAAAACAGCACTGAAGTCTGGCCAAGGGAGAAAACAAAATACCCTAGGTCAGAAACAAAAATGTTCTGGCAGAGCAACCCAGACTTTAGCCTGGCAGCAGAGGGTGTGACTGAGCTGTGTACTGCCACCATACCTGTAGTTATTGGTGCTCATGCAGGCTGGGATGGGAGTTGAAGGTGGTGCAGGCAAAAGTCTGATCTGCAGCAATTGAACCCATATTGAGCCTGATGCCGTTACCTAATGGCAGTGGCACTGACTCAGGATCCAGCAGATCCTGGGCTCGCTCAGCCCATTTCCATCTCCAGAACGCTATCTTTGGGGCTTTCCATGGGCTACCATTTCCTGCCAGTGATACTTTTGCCCACCTGCACTTTCAGCACATGGAGTAGGGAGCTCTGCACCATCCGAGTGATGCTAGCAGAGAGCGTTGGAACTATTCTGAGCTTGGCAGATTGTGGGTTTGGATTGCACCCTAATTATTAAATGACCTGCACGAATAGAAGTGTTTTCCCCTGGCACTGAAATGTCTTTATATAGGTTCCAGGCTGCCAGGCAAGCCTTTATGGAGAGAGGGCTTTATAATGGGGCACCACCACTGTAGAGGTCATTTCTCAGGACACCTTTAGTTCACTAAGGGTGGAAATTTGGAGAAAGTCCTCACCTAGTGATGGGAATTTTAAAGTCTGGACAGAATTATATGAGAGGAGGCGATCATTCAGGTATATGGGCCCCAATAAAATTAGGGCTTTAGGGATTAATGCCAGCATTTTGAATTGCAACTGGGACTTAGGGTGCAAATGACAAAACACTGAAGTAATACACTGATAGTTGTCAATGCCCATCAATAATCTCACTACCCTATGTTGAGCCAGATAAAGATTCCAGGCAATTTTGAAAGACAGCCCCACAGAGGAGTTTTTGTAGCCTACACCAACCTAGTGCCTGATGGGAATTGTAGTTCAGACCATCTGGAGGACACCAGGTTGGCGAAGACAGTTTTGCCGAATAACATTTCCACTTGTCAGGAGTGTGGTTTCAGTAATCCATACAGCTCCTTGTCTTTTTTTACGGTTAACAAAAGCAAAACAAACCATGTAAAGCTCCAGAAAACCATGCAAAATAATTCAGTTTGCATAATTTTCACAGATAAGGAGGCGCCTGGGAGTGAATTTTTTAGAGGGAGTTTCTGCTAATGTGGCTTGCGTAACAGTCTACAGCTGCCACATATTTTTTACTTGGTTTCCATCTTGCAGAATTTGGGTTTCCTTGTTGCAGAATTTTGTTTTTCTGACTGCAATTTTATGCACCCTTGCCCAAGAATAATTCCCATTAGTGTAGAGCATACGCTGGCTTTCACGAGACTGGGAAATCACAGCCAGTTGAGCTAAAGTCAAGATGGTAAACCATGCCTGTACTTGGACCCACCAATTCAAACATAGCCATATATGGTGGGTCCCAAGGGCTTGCTGAAAGTTTCTTGTTTAGGTTGCCTGTCTAGGGCTTCAAAAACAAATGGGATGTCAACAAGCACCAAAAAGGCTGTAATACATGGCTGGTGAGCTGTGTTCAGTTTGGTGGGTCACAATTTGTGTAGGCATGCAATAAATTTGAGTGACTACATTAAGTCTTGTTTCTTAACAGTGCAGGCAGTGCTATAACTTCTAAGATGGAATTATGGGCTTTTTGTAGTTTATATTCTCTGGGATGGGGGAAAGGGGAATTTAAATATGCTCCTGCTGTTTTTCCCCCTGTGGTTTCTATTTCTTAAAAAGCCTGTGTGACATTAAAACGCTTGCCTCAAAAGGCTGTATGAGAAACTTGCTACTGTAGTTGTGTAAAGCTGATGGTATGAACTGAATGATCTCTGTACAGTTTGAAAGCTGATGAGCAAATAGGCAGCGTTACTAGCCAAATAGCTAAACTCAGCTTTTGGTTACATTAATACATACTCAGTGACTTCTCAGTATTTCCTACAAGTGCATTTTTTGGTATTGTGCAAATTATCAGTGGCAGCTGTAAAATCTGGCAAGATGCTAGGGTTAATTGTAACTATATATTTAGGCCTAAATAAAGTCTGTGGGAAAGTTCCATGCAATTTTCATTTGCATAAGGCCTGTAGTTTGATTGCATAGTGGAGCCTTCCCAAACAGGAGCTTTCCATAGCCTAACATTATAGTCCTGGTTCAGACCTAACAGGAATCCATTGTTTGCCGCTCTGTTACCTTAGGTGGGTACATTTCCCGCGCCCCCCCCCCCCTATTTTGGACAGCAGAGGATGAGATCAGAATTTTCCATTTCCATTTTTAAACATACCACAGTTCCCATACGGAAGTCCCAATTTGAAGAACCATGATTTGATTAAACTCCAGTTTGTTATAATCAGCCAGGTTTAAACTGTGGCTGAACCACTACATCTGAACGAGACCAAACACTTTAGAGCATGACTGAAAAGGCATCACAGTCAGGATCTGAATAATGTATTTGATCAACTAGTTCCCTAGGCCAAAAGGCAATTTAGATGTTTTTCATGAGTAGCAGCAACTCTGCATTTCACATAACAAACTGCCTATAAACCTGGAATCTCAAAAGTAGGTTGTGATTTGTGTGTTGCCCAGTCAAAAGTTTCAATGTGTGCATGCAAGTCCATGGGACTCTTACGAATCCCAAACCATTTGTATAGGCATGAGTGACTAGATAATCATAGGAATCTGTTATGGCAACAAAGGGTAGGTGTATTTTGCTTTGCATGTCAGAACAATTAAAGATCCCCACAATGCCATCTTGAATGTTCACATTCTTAAAGGGGTACCACCAGAAGAAGCTGGCAGTAAATAATAGGACCGCCCTTGAAAACTGGATATTTTAACACAGCCAGTTTGTATGATGTGTGTTGAGCGAAAGGAATCACAGCCAGTTGCACCACCTGTCAGGAGCACAGTCCTGCCTCTGGGTGCATGTGCACAAATTGATCTCTCATTTGAATAGTAGGTACGTGTAGGGGGGAAACCCCAATGTTAATAGGGACAAAATGTGCAATTAATATTCTGTTCCTCCACAATTCATGGCTGGTCAGATTGTCTGAGCCCAGCCCATAGAAGTTAATAACTTCCATAGTCCTCACTGTAGGGAATTCATTATTTTATTCCATAGTCCCTTTATTATTGTAGGCTCTTTTTTCTTGCATGAAAGAAAGGTAATCATACAGTCTGCAGTCTTCAATTATAAGAAGTATCAGATTTTATAGACCTCTTGTCTGAGTAGAACAGGGTCAGATTGGATTGAGAGTGAAAAGTAAGTTGCCTTTGCCAGTAACAATGGTAATTATTTCTAGAAATTAGTGCCTTTCTTGGGGAGTATTGTTATGTCATGTGGATTTTCCATTCAAATAAACCTCAAGGTACATTGACCCCTGTGGAATTATTTGCATTCTTTCCTGAACTGATCTATAAATATAGGAGAAACTAGATGGTATATTGGAGGAGGGGGGGAATCTTTCATTCAATATGAAAATAATTATTATGCTTTTATATTATATTATTATTACCATTATTTTTATTTATTTATTTTAAACCAACTGGATTAAGCTCAAACCAGTTGTCATTCATGTGGCTAATCAAAGCTATTTCTATTGTGGTAAAGAAACTTAACAGACTGAATAAGTTTTGCATACTTCTCTGGTAGATTTTCTCTTGGAACATTTCTCAGCAAATTCAAGATCCCAGTTTTCATAGCGCAGGTTTAGGTGTTTGACCTGTTACCGAAGAACAGACCCATTTTGCCTGATATATTATTTGGTCTTTAACATTTCGTACTCGGACTGCATACACCCGCCCCAAAGCCACATCTGATTTAGCACCTGATTTGGTGGTTCAGACCAGCCTGACCTAACCTGGAACAATCTGAACCTGACCCAACCCCTGGATCCATATCACGATCTGGAGAAAATAGATTGTCGGAAATCGCACTTACTTGTATTGGGAAATCCAAAATGGTCACATCTTTGCAAGACTGGGAACCTGCATTGGAATCAGATATACTAAATTTTATAGAACAAGTTAAACCTGGAAAACCTCCAGTTTAGTTTTTATTCCATTTGAATTACTCTACTCTTATGCTGATTGGTGTATCACAACTCTCACCAGACTATTTACCCACAATGCTAAATCTGGCCATGTCCCCCTTAGTGGGTTCAAAGCAGTGGTGGTGCCAGTTTGTTTAAATGGCTCCAAATTGCACCCAGTGAATTACAGACCAATAAGCATATTGTCAACCACTGGAAAACTGTATGCCATACTGTGGTGCCTCTGGATACGAATGGGATCCATTCCGGATCGCAACCTGCGTCTGTGGGTCGCGATTCGCTGCTTCAGCGCATGTGCGTGACGTCATTTTGACCGTCTGTGCATGCACGAACGGCGGAACCCGGAAGTAACGCGTTCCATTACTTCCGGGTCGCCACGGCGCGCAACCCGAAAGCACTCAACCTGAAGCATATTTAACCCGAGGTATGACTGTACATTGAAATTGTGTGTTGCTGAAGTGGATCAATATCTTGGAAGCTGAACAAATTGCTTTTCAAAAACGCTGTTTTCAATATTAAACAGCAACGTTTGTAAGTTTAGTTTCAGTGATATAGTCTTCAGAATTGTTTAGGCTCAGAAGGACAGTGAAGAAAGTATACATATTTGAACCTTCTCATTTTTAGGTCTCATTGGTGATGATTATGCATACATATGCAATGTGGAGAAGACAATAGGTTATTCTTATTGATTTTTCTTCTTTCATGTCTTGTGATGTTCTTCTTGGATTGGTTGAACCAAGTATTGTTTTAGAGCTGATTGCAAACTTAGTTCAAGGTTTGTTTTTTGTACATAGGCAATAACAAAAGCAAGATTGCAAAAACCAGGTGAACCAAACAATAAAATAAGTAAGCCAAAACACAACAAATTACAAAACAATTAAATTTAAAATTAAAATATTCTTAAAACAACATAAAACATTCACATCTGCATAATATTGCTTTGATTTCTCTGTTGTCAATGCAAATGAAGCTACTTTTTCTATACTGTGACTATTTTTGCTTTTCAAAATGACTCCTCTGTGAAGGAACTCTTCCTCGTGTCTGTTATAAAACTCCAGCATGTTCTAGGTCACATGTTCAGTTTACGTAAGGCATTGGATAGGCCTTTTGGGCTTCACCATTGCCTCAAATGAAGTAAGACTGCAATCTGAACATCCCCACAGTATGAGATATAGGAAAGCAATAGGTAACACTGATGGTTTTAATAGTAGTATAATAATCTACTATTATTGTTCCTCTCAGTAGTAAGGTTTTGCAAAACACAGAATTCCCTAGAGCACAGTTTGGGGGGGGGGCAAACTTACTGGATCAGTGGATAAAGATTAAGGCTGTATTAGTCTCTCTTTTTAAAATTGAAATATTTATTCAAAAGTTACAATACAGCTTTGTCCACTTGCCATAATATCACAGAATGATCCAGTCCTCAATCTACTTACTTGGGAGTAAGGTCTAGTTAACTTATTGGAAGGTATATAATTTAGTAAGACTTATGAATAACCATCACATGTTCTTAAGGTTGCAATCCTACAGACACTTCTTTGAAAGTAAGCCTCATTGCGCACAACATATTATTCCAAGTAAACATATATATGTTCAGGCTGCTGGTATATTTTGTTATTTTTCTCTTTTTTCATAAGGATTGCAGAGCTTTATTTTGCACGAGAGTGATACTGTTAATCATAGTAAAGAAATAATGCCCCTTGTGAAATGTGGGGTTCCAAGCTGCAGAAAACCCCCAAAAACCCTAATGAGGTTTCAGCAGAAGATTTATGGATTACGGAGATGTTATCTAGCTAACTCCCCTTTGTTTGTTTGTGTTACTTTTCTTCTTAGTGAATCTCGATATGAGCCAAGATTGCCAAGGATGTGCAACATGTTCCCAGTTCAATGGATGCTTAACATGTAAACCTCGACTCTTTTTTTTCCTGATGAGGAGTCAAATTAGAGAGATAGGGATGTGTTTTTCATCCTGCCCCAATGGATATTATGGACAACGGTACCCAGAAAGAAATGAGTGTAAAAGTAAGTTGAAGGAAAAGTTGCAGCTACTCTTTTTATGCTGTCTTGTGAACTCTTGTCATGGATATGAGCCACTATTCCAACGCTACCCCATCAGATAGTCCACTGGCAATGGGCTCCTCTGTTGTGTTGCTCTCTTCTTGACACCACCTGCTTCTCTGTCAAACCTGGGGGGGCAGTGGGGATCTCAATGACTTACCATCCATTTACTTCAGAGTAGAGTGATGGCCAGCCAAATTCCCAGTCTCCACCAGGGAGCTCCAGTCCTTCACCTCTCCTGATCTCCTTTTAACTTAAAGTTAGTAATGTAGCTAAGCATAACCCTCAATGTTAGAAGAAACTGGTACAGCCCAGGAATCCAGTTTATTTGAGTTTGTCTAAGGGAGAGAAAGCAGTGGCTATGCACAGTGAAAATAAAATGCTAAATATCGGTCTCTCCTAGGGTACAATCTGTTGGCTGGTTGTCTTGCTATTTAAAAAATAAAATAAAGTAGCATAATATTTAAATGTTTGTTGTGTTGTTATTAATGATTATGGTAGGAATGATGAAAGTTTTTTAAAGCCTCATTTTAAAAGAGATGTAAAACTACAGTGGTAGTATGTGGGTGATGGGTTTTGTGATGTTGCAAAGTGGCAGGACCTGTTTCCTTGAACCTTGATCCTGGATAGAAAATTATACAATGGGACATAGTATGTTGAGTGTGCTTCCACAGAGGCTTAACCACTCAAAATGATTCTGTCTGTATGCACCAAGCTTTATAGGCTAGCCACACTGAGAAGCAGAAAGATCATGGGCCAGCCTAGAGCTATAACTGTCAGTCCTTCCAGCCAGATTCTTCTTGCAATGGGGTTGACTCAAGCATCTTCAGTTGCTGATCCCTAATGGATACAAACTCTGTCTTGTATATGGCACCACACTAACTTAAGTAGATCATGGCACACATGGCAGTAATTGCTTATTTCTCGCCCTTCAGAATGTAAAGCTGACTGTGAAACCTGCTTCAATAGAAATTTCTGCACAAAGTGTAGAAATGGGTTTTACTTACACCTTGGAAAGTGCCTTGGAAACTGCCCTGACTGGCTGGAAACCAACAATCACACTATGGAGTGCAACAATATTGGTGAGTAAGCTGTCTGTCCCAAAAAGCTGTACCCAGTACATCATTTGTGGAATATAGTCTCTGTTGGTTTTTGCTTAGACATGCAGTTTAAATCTTGCAACGGGGAAATATTCACAAATAAAATGTTTGTACTTCAGAAAAGGGGTTTCCCACCTTTGTAGACATTTGAAAGATTTTTTTGGGGGGGGAGTGTTCTGTGGACTTACTTGTTATGATGGTTGTCATAACTTTTTGCTGTGGTTGTATGAGTATGGTGGAGGCCTGCTGGTGTATGGTAGTATTCCTGCTAGTGGATCCTAGTTGAAATACAGTAAACTGAGTGTTTCAAAAGCATGGTGGGATGGGATGCACTGGATCCCAAGCCAGTGTTACAGACGTTGATCACCAACATCAGACTTCATCAAGATCACTGTGCCAGCTTGGAACTCACAATGGGGTGAAGCCTGGTTGCCCTGCCCCCTCCCTAGATTTTCTGCTACTGCCACCATGAGCAGCCTAAATCCTAAAATACCAATTCATTTCAAAACATAATACCACAACCCAAATAAATAATTCATTTTTTTTCAATTCTAACAGTTGTGCCATTTTAAACTCACTATATAATATGTATATGTATATGATGTATATGTATATTTATGTGTGTGGGGGGGAACCAGTGGCCTATCAGATGCTTTAATTTCATTTCACTTTTAATTTGCATACCACCTTTCTATACACAATGTGGTTTACAAGCTGGAAAAAAAGCAGATAATAGAAGAACACACCCACTTATAACAATTCAATACGAATGTTGTTGAACTCCCAACTTCCTTCAGCCTCAGCCAGCATGGCCAGTGGTCTGGCATTATGGGAAATGAGCAACATCTGGGGGAGGGTGCCACATGTTCCTCACCCCTGTGTTAAAATACATAAACCAGAGTCAGGTATGACAAAACTTTCTGGCGCAGTTTATTATTACAACCAGCAACCAGTTCCTCAAAAGTGCCAAGTGCAGGAAGTGGCAATCAGATTTCTTAGACCCTGTAGTAGATGATCTGTCTCACATGCCCCACTGTGTATTATTTCCTGGTGCAGTTCTTAAAAGCAGCAACAGAGACAGGGTTGCTGTTCATTCTCTTCCCCTTTGCTCTGGATGCTCCCAGTGCTTCCATACAGTTCAAGTGTATCTATTTTTTATGTGTGCATTCATATTTTGACACATGAAATTATGTCTACATCCTCTATAAGACATTGCAAGTGTTTAGTCAGAGATGACTGGTCACAACTTGGATCCATTCAATGGCCTCGTTCTGCAAGAACCATGTTTATTTGACCAATGCCTAAATCTGTACATAGGAATCAATTCAGCCAGTGCTACTTTCCAAGGAAAGCCTATTCGTTTAGTTCAAGCTTTTTCTTCTTAGGAGTTGTGTTTACTAGATTACATGCTTAGCATATTGATTCAAGCTTTCTGCTGCGAGCAGGTGTGACTCTCACCAAATTAACAGAATCACACCTCAGAAAGCCCATGTTAATATGTCTCAAAGAGTACAGAACATATCAAGTTATGTCTAATCACACTGATGTGCTAAAGCCATCACTATAAAGTTACCATTAGTAGTAGGACCTCTGTTGCTGAATCTTGCATCTTACATTTATCTGAAATACTTGAATGATACAATACTTGTTTGGCAGCTAACTATTTGCTAAGCTGTTCAAGTTGTCTCACTTAACAGCACTGAAAACCCAGTGTCATGCTAGGTGATGGTTTCCAACTGGCCCAAACAGATGATCTTGCATCAACCAATGAACTACTAGTCACAATGGCTACTACCCACAATGCCTATGTTCTACCTCCACTGTGCAAGCCTCTGAATACTAGTTGCTGAGAATCACAGGTGGGGAGAGAGCTGTCGCACTCAGGATCTGCTTGTGGGTTTCTCATGGGCTTCTGGATGGCCACTGTGAGAATAGCATACTGGGGCGGATGGGCCTTTGGCCTGATCTAGCAGGGCTATCCTTATGTTAAGCTTTCTGCAGCATGGAGACAAACATTACCACTTACTAATGTTTGTGGATCAGAATGCTGCTAATGGCACAGAAACAGACGAAAGTGAAAAAGTTGGCAGTGCTACTCCATGAAATTGCCCTTAGCTTTTACACTCTGATTTGAGCAAGCACCTCATATGAAACAAGCCTTTGAGAAAACATACATTCAAGATCATAAAGATTAATTTTCTCTAGACCTCTGACGCACATGTAGATTAAATATGTGATGTGCAAGGTGTGAAAAGAATATATTGTGTAAGTTCTGCATAAATTTGGGGCTATTTGGCCATACTTACTTGCTTTCTTTAAAAAAAAATTTTTATTAAAGATGTCTCTCTCTCTCTCTCTGTGTGTGTGTAACAAAAAACTACATATAGCGTCTCCGCTTAAAATTTATAGAGGCCATACTTAATTTATGTCATATTTTTGTTGCAGTGCATTGTAAAGTTAGTGAATGGAGCCCATGGAGTCCATGCATGAAGAGAGGGAAAACGTGCGGTTTCAAAAGGGGGAATGAAACGAGGAAAAGAGAAATCTTACAACTTCCTACTACAAAGGGCAAACCATGCCCACATACAACTGAGACAAAAAAATGTGTTGTACCGAAAACGAGATGCCAGACAGGACAAACAGGTACTTGCGATCATTATTCTTTCATATTTTTGAACTGATGAATACCAATTCCTTATAAAGGCGTGATTTCGTCAGAATTTTTGTTGGGGCTTAATAGTACTTTGGTTTGAGAAAATCCTAAAACTTGGCATGTTGGGAATGTTGACTCATGATTTTCATTCCTTTAAACAAGGTTTGTTTAAACAAGGTATTATCCGGAAGCTGTAAGAGTCATTTATGCCATTATGCCATTCCTCAGTTGTGACACTTGGAGTTAAGTCACTGTTTAAACAGTCTGGCAGAGGAAGATTGGAGAATGAAAATAGCTAGATATTCTGAATGCAATATTAGCTACAGTGTTTACAAGTTGTGAGTAGCTGAATACGATGACTAACCAAGCAAGCCGTTACTCCAAGTATGGTCCAATTATACCGGATGGTGTGGGGTGCAGGGAGGATATAAGCCGCTGCAGCAGCAGGGCAGTGCCTGCCATATCCTTTCCTGATCCAGAACAGGAGGAAGAAAACACACAACTCCCCAAAGAACAGAATGGAACAACAGTGACAACCACTATGTGCATAGGAGCACTGCCCCCAATATTGACTGGTGCAGGGATGTTGCGGCAGTGTCATGGAGTGAATGTGACAACATTATGGCATTGCCTTCATGATGGAAACAATGCATTCAGTCACAGGGAAAGCTTGCCAGCCTCCCCCCTCCATGATGCCACAGCAACATCCCCACTCCTGCACTCCACAAGCTCTCACTGCTGAGTCAACAGCAGGACCATAAAAGCCCCGCAGGAAGGGGTTTGAGTCACACCACCCACATTTGAAGCTTTTCGACTGCATACCACAAAGGAAACAAAGTTGTATAGGACACAGCCTCCCTATACAGTAGATGTTTTGGATGGAGGCCTGCCGAAAGAGTTCAGAAGTCTTTCTGTGGAAAGTGGGGAGAAATGAGCTTTTTGCCAGGCAGAAAACTGGGGCTTGCAGCAAAGAAAGCCACAAACATACCCCCTGTGGGATAGCTTCCCCAAAACTCAGTGCATAGGGCATGGGGCATGCAAACAGGTTGGATTTCAAGGACGACCATAGGGAATGCCAAGAAGTCCCACTCAGCTTTGGCATTTCTAGCCAGCAGCAATCATGTCAGAGACAAACAATAGGAAGCTGCCAGGACTTCCTACCACAAACTTCACACCACAAACTCCACAAAGAAACACCCAACTTCTTCAGCCACAGCAGTCAACTGAAGGCAGATACATATTATGACATTCATGGAGAATGTCTCAGCTGCAATATGACCAATACATAAACCAGGATGACCATGGCTGCAGAAGGCGGCCTAGCTCTGTGGAACAGCTCAGATGTTACATGCAGGAGGTTCCTGGTTTAATCTGGGAGAGGAGCGCCTCCTGGAAGAGAGTTCCCAACACACAGTGTCCCAGAGAGAGTCGTTTCTGTGCTAATCAAGGTGTGCTATGTGAGACAGTAGCCTAATTCATGTATAGACCAACCAGCCCTTTTGGCAACCATTGTGATCAACCCTCCCCTGCCATTTTGCCTGGTAGACTAGCCACACTAGATAGCAGGCCTAATCATTTATCACTTTCCCCTTGCCAAATAGTAGTGGCAGCCATCTATTTGTGTGTCATGAGAGGTCTAGCTGTTTGTGCCAAGTGCTCCCTTTGTATGTAAAGTGCCCTTTCTCTATGGATTCCATTGTCAGAATTCTTCTTTGTGTGCTCTAAGTGTTCATGATATGTGAGGCCAGAGAGATATAGCCCCATGCCAAATGCTTTGTCATCTGAGTTATGGCCTTTGTTGGGGAGTTTATAGACAAGTCTTATGGGTTGTGATTGAGTGCATAGTTATGCCATATTCTATATTCTGTTGTAATGATGTGGATGGGGCAGTGGGCAGTAGGTGTAACCCTGAAATAAGTTTTATAGATGGAATTGTTGTTATCCCAACTCTGTGATCGCCTAAAGTTTCGCCATTGTTGAAAACATACTTGAGGTCTGAAGAAATATGGGATTTGGTGTAAGCATGGTCCTCTCCTGTCCTTCCCATGTATCCACCTGTTTTGGTTGCTACCCCTACTTTCCTAGGTCGTATGTAGAAAACTGTGATGTTGCTAACTATAGCCAATTGAATTGACTGCTGCATGTCCTATATAGTCGTTTGGTGACACTCTTTTTTTCTTTAGAGTGGTGCTTTCATGAAAATATCCCTTTGTGTGTGATGTGTTTTTAAAAAGGTGGGGTTTTTTGTCTTAGTATTTTTTAAAATTCTGTCTTGTGTTGTTTTGCATTTATTTATTTCATAAAATTTACACACCTCTTGATTGTTTTAAAAAAACTTAAAGCAGTTTACAAAAAGAATAAAACAATAAAATTATTGGTAAAGATGGTTAAAAGCAACTATTTAAAACATTTTTTAAAAAAATCAAAATCAGTGATAAAATATGTTAAAACACACATCAACATTCTACATACAGTATATGTGGAGGTTTGCCTAAACAAAATGTCTTTAACAGGCACCCAAAAGAATACAGTGAAGGTGCCTCCCTGGTGTCAATATGTATTAACGTAGAAGACTGTTAGCTGCAAGCCAGGTCTCAGAGAACTCAAAAGTTTAAGTCAGAGTGGGGACACAACCCAGCCCACAGCTATGATATAACAGAGCAGTTGTGGATCAGAAGATGGCCAGGCCTGCCAAGGGTCATTGCAACAGCTTCCACCACTCACAGTTAGTGTCGAAGGCTGTTTTATGAATGCTGGACCATGTGGTATCTGGATCCTTATTGTGCCTGGTTATAATAAGGGAGAAAAGGAAGAGTAATAAGCAGAACACAGTGCTGTGTACTGCAGTGCTATACAGCACAGTTGATTTGTGGACCACACCCTGTAAAAGTTTTATATGCCTTCCTGTTCGTCTGATCTCTTTTCTACTAAACCACAGTACCTTTTAGTTCTTTTTCATTGCTTTATCCTTCCTGCCCCACTTAGTGACTTGCATGCTGCAAACTGGTTTGATATGCGTAATTCTAAAGGGATCCCAACAGCTCATTATATTAATGTGATTTCCAGAGATATTCTAGATACGTTAAGGAAGTATTTGCTATTTAATGACTCCGTTAACTTTCCATTGATTTTTCACTTCTAAAAATAAATGCACATTAGCAATCTTCACTTTTTGCAAATGGCCTTGGTTTCTACTGGCTAGCATGTAAATTTCAAAGTTGTTTGCAAGAAACCAGTGTTATGTATTCACACATTTTATGATGTGTCTGTTCACCTGAATGAGCCAGGAATCTATTTTATGGGATATGCCTACACGTCCAATTATCAATAACTTTTCGTTAGGTACTATTGGGGAACTTTAAGAGAATATGAGATGATAAACTTCTAAAATACAATAAGCTGTAGTGAAATATTTCACTTGACCTTAACGGCTATAGAATCCAGCACTACAGGATAGTTCAGAGATGGTGTGAAAGGATGGGCAAAAAGAGGCAGCCTAGTGCAAATGAGACTGTTGTCCTCTTCCATTGGCCATGAGTGGTTATAGATATATAGCTGGATCGAGGTGTCAACATGCACCTGCTTCCTACATATGGCTCATCTTTTGCCCATATGTAGCCCACAGGGATTCAGTTGGAACACTTTTAATTGGAAGAGGCTTTATTCAAAGCCACAGACTTTTGAAATATCTTTGGGAAACTTTTCACATTTACTTGTCTGCCAAGGGTTCTTTATACATTGCAGATAGTTCTGGATCATATTTTAGGCCACATGCATTGTACTGGACAGCCCTGCTAGGACTCATCCTTAACCTTATGTGAACTGAATCTGGGAGCAAAGTCTGGAACACACCCAGCCAAAGTGGAAAATCTTCAATGGTGAACAGGATGTCTTTCATGAAAGCTTGCCTACTATTCTTGCCTTTCCCACTGAGGAACTACAGATATATTTCCAAGCAATCCTGGGGACACAGTTTGCAAACCCACGTATTTGAGTGATCTAATGATGGAAGGCATACCCTAACATCTCTCTGGTGAAAATAGGGACATCCCATTACATAATTATAATTTTACTATTTATACCCCACACATCTTACTGGTTTCCCCAGCCACTCTGGGCAGCTTCTAACATATATAAAAGCATAATAAAACATTAAACATTAAAAAAACCCCAACCCTTCCCTATACAGGATTGCCTTCAGGTGGCTCGGGTGTCAGATAACTCCATACCGTCCAACATTTATCCAATGAAAATAGGGATGTCCTAAGGAAAAGTGGGACAAACCGGGATGGCTTCTCTAAATCAGGGACGTCCCTGGAAAATAGGGACACTTGGAGGGTCTGGGAAGGGTTTTTTTTTTTTTTTTTTTAATGCCTTAAGTTATGTCAAACATTTGAATTCATATAAAGATTTCATTTGGTTTTGAAGAGAGGAAGGCCAAAATTTTGGCCACATCTAATAGTTTTATTTATTTTTTCAGATCAGTTCATCCATCCCTAATTAGTATATCTGTCCATGTAGTGCATCCAACATATTTGTAGACCGGATCTGATAAATATGCAGTTGACTCTTGTATATACAGAGTCCAGTCGGACGTCCTGTTGGGCTTTCAGTAGATTTCCTAGAACACTGTTTAGCTAAAATTCACAAAGCCATTCCTCAGTGTTAGTGTTGCTGTGGTTTTAGATGAAGACAATGTAACACAATACCAGCAGGCTCAAAGAATTAAGCAATTAAATTCCTCTTATTTACGCCCACTCTCATACCACACAGATTCGGACATCAGTGAAATGCAATGAGTTGCAAAGAAAAGTGGGCTGCTCATTTAGCGTTCCTGTGGGACACGTTGTTGCAGAGTTCATCTCTGTTCACTTTTCTTTGTTTATGAGCAAAGATTCAATTAACATTCTGTGAAACTGCTCCAGAGAAAAACAACAGAAGCAGCATAATGCAGTTTATTAAAAGAGAAAGAGTTTTCAATTCTGTGCACATGTGCCCTGGAATAAGATGCCTTGCTCGGATGTCAGACAGACTTCTGAATAAATATCCTAACTAGGCATAGGTTAGGCTGAATATGAAAGAGGGTACAAAATATTTTACAGGCTGACATACATATGCAAAAAAGTTAAACCAGAGTACTTCTGATAATAATCCAAAGCAATCAAGTCCCACTGACTTTGGCTTCCATCGAAGTATTTTGGTGTTACCACTGAACAGTCTTTTACCAACCAAAATTTATGTTGGCGGTATGATTTGAATTCATGAATTTATAGTGAGTTTCAGAAACATTCAAAAATGTGTCTGAAAATTGCTGTTATATAGTTTTTAAGTATGTTTGCTGTGAGCATGCTACAATATTATTCTGGAAGCTCTTTCATTCCTACCTACCAATATGATTACCGCACTTTTCCGTGTGTAAGACGAGGTGTTTTTTTACTCTAAAATAATGTTCAAAATCAGGGGTCATCTTATACGTGGATAGTGCTGAGGGGGGCGGGCGATTAGTTACAGCCGCGAGCAGGAGCTTGTCAGCAGCGATAGGGTGGGTGATTGGTGGCTGCGGCAAGGGCTGCTTTGGATTGGCTGCCGCTGCGTCAATTGGGTTGGTGATTGGTGGCTGCGGCAATGGCTGCTGTGGATTGGCTGCCGCTGCGTCAGTTGGGCGTGCACTTGCCAGCTGCTGGTTTATGGCTTCTGTGACGCATGCAATTGGCAGCATTTGTCAGTCTGGTGAGTGATTTTTGGCACCCCCCCCCCAAAAAAAGCTCAACAACTCTGGGCCATCTCCCCCCATTTTCTTAAATTGGATTCCCCCAAAATAGGGGTCGTCTTATACATGAGGGCATGTTATACATGGAAAAATACGGTATGTCATGCCTGCAGGTTTGGATATCTTTTGTAGATAAGAAATGCCTTCTCTTTTACAGAGGGTATTTTTGGCTTTTAGTATTATTTTACATTGTTTTATTATTAGTATAATCAAGGGGAACAAGCTAAGGTTGCTTTTTTTAAAAGCTGTGATTCAACAGCTGAGGACTCACATAGGCGTTTTGGGAACCACTAACTAGAAACATTGCAAGAGGTTGCCCCAGGTTCAAGAAGAGAGCCTCATCAGAACCTAGGCATCTTCCTCTTGTAGTTTCCTATCAGATTCCAGCATGGTAATGATGATATTATAACTACAGTGGCCAGTGGCAAAAGAGGAGCACATTCACACACCTTATATAGATTAAGTTAGAAGAAGGAATTTCAGCAGGATTCTACCCCCAGTCAGTCTCAAAGTGCCCTCTGACAGTTTACCAGGTAAATAAGGGCCTTCTGTGGGTGCCACCCTGTGAGGTGAGGTGGGTTGGTATCTGGAAGAGGACCTTCTCAGTGATGGCAACACAACGATGTGTGTTGGAAAGTATGCCTGGTGCCTACTTTGTTGTCCTTTTGGTGCGAGGAAAGGGCAATCTTCAGCCACTATGACTTCTAAATCATTTTAGCCCTGCGGATTGCCATTATCTGGCAGCAACCATTTTGCTATGTGCTTGGGCCCCACACACATTGGCAGAGCATGCATAAGCCCATCCCATTGTGTTCCACCTTGTTCTGCCCCTGTTCTGCCCTCTTCCAAGTCCCAAAAGACCCATGCATCAGCAGCAGCGCGTCAATTGGGCGCGAGGAAAATGGTCGCTGCCTGTACTTGTATTTTAATTTGATTTTTCTTCTTTTGATGTAATCTGTCTTGGAAGTTTCTTTGGAAGGGCAGTATAGGCATTTCTATACTTACAGAATGTTCTGAAGCCTATTCTCAGGATCAGCCTTCAGTTCTGGATTATATGACAGCGTGTTTCTCTCTTTTGGAAATATCGGCAGCCTTTATTGGGCACCTCTTACTAAGCAAACAAGGGTCCATCTCTCTCTCTGCACTGAAGGATCTCAAGCAACTATGCCTGCTGCTCCTTTCTCTGCCCTTCCCTTCTGGCAACCTAAGCTGTTCTCCTTCAAATATAGTTTTGCATGCAAAAGAGACCATGTTAGTCCCCAGCAAGTCCAGAAGTGTTTGGGAAAGTCTCCTTGGCTGAACCCTCAGACAGCTGCTGCCAGACAGAGGAGACAATACCGAATTAGATGGGCTACTGATCTCAGTAGGGATAAAGTTGTTTCAACCCAAAGTGGCATAAGTTGAGTGAGTGAATAGCCAGAACTGGATATGACCCACAGCTGTCCAAGATTTTAAAACATAAAAGGGATTGTGCAAAACCTTTCGTCAACACAACTCAGTTCATATAACTAAGATACACTTTCATTTGGCAGTATGATTTCAGCATGTTAATTATAAGATCTTCATTTGGCATTTAGGGAAGATCCACATCATGCACTTGAAGTGCATTCAACATATATTAAAAGCACAAGACATCCCCCACCCACCCCCAAATCCTGGGAACTGCAGTTTACCCCTCATAGACCCACAATTCCCAGGACCCTTAATAAACTACAGTTCCCAGAATTCTTTGTAGAAAATAATGAGCTTTAAATGTATGTTGGATGTGCTTCAAATGTATGCTGTGGTCCTGTCTTTATGTACTTTATTTACTACTAATATTCTCTGCCACTGTTTTGCTCTAGCCCAGTATTCCCTGTATTGGAAAAGGGTGTGTGGACAGAACGCAGCATTGCCCTGGATTATTCTAGTGTGTCAGGAGTGTACAGTGCATAGTGCAGCAGGAGTCTTGGATGGCAAAGAGTTAGGTGCAGCTCAGAGCTACAAAGCCTCTTCCCATTCCTATGGGGTAGTAACAAAATTGTAACCTGCAGTGGAGGATAACCTGCCTCTAGTATTCAAAATCTGAAACATGTGTATGGTGGAAGGCAAAGCATTTCACTCCCAGTCTACTTCTTTCCCTGTCCCCACATCAAAAAACATGCTGCCTTGAGGAACTTGGAGCAGATGCTGAGACTCTTGCAGCTGAGGCGTATCACGCCAGCACGATCCTCTAGCAACAGCATGTGAATGACACCAATGTGGTTACGGTTAATGCCCTTTCTTTGTGGTTATTCCCCAGGCTGCTGAGGCTTCAGAATTAACATGAAGCTAATTACCGTATCTCAGTGTTGACATTTTGCATACGCTGCTGGGTCATCATAACTTGGATTCTGTGACTCCAAGCTACTACTATAATTATGAAAATCCTGTGAAGGGTTTGGCTGTTTATTTTTAATGGTTTTTTTCTGCCAGCAAATCCTCTTTTATTCCCCCCCCCCTTTCTTCCTTGCAGCAATTCCCGCCCCCCTCCTAAGGTAGCACATTTCTGCTTCATTTTGAGTACTCCTGAGAGCTCAGTTGCAGGCTCCCAGTTATAATCGTGTTGTGACAGATTGGCTTCAGCTATGATGACTTAAATACAACCAACAGAGGGGAAGCATGAGAGATAATCCTTACCATCCTTCTCCATTAGCATAAGCAGCTGCCTTAGGGACAAGCTAGACATGAAGTTAATTATGTGAATGTGGTTAAGGCACGGATAGTGAATGTGGTGCCCCCTCAAGATGTTGTTGGACTACAGCTCCCATCATCCTTGCCCATTAACCATGTTGGCTGGATCTGATAGGAGACAGAGTCCGGAAACATCTGGAGGGCACAATCTTAACTGGGTTAAGATGCACACCTAAAAAAACAGTATATAGCAGTCACAGAGGGTTCTAGCAGAAGCAGAACTGTAGAGGTTGTGGAAGAAGTTTAACCCTTTTCTTCCCTGCCATGTTCACCCCCACCAAATCTTCCACAGCTTCTATTTGCATCAGGAGGGAATCTTTTTATTGGTGCCAACAGAGTCAGTATATTAGTTTGTTCACTCAAGGAGACAGTACTTTCCACATCCTTTTTATTTACCATTGGTGGCCAATGAGGTGATTCACCAGTAACCATTCTGTGGCGATCAAGGAGTACCATGGGATTCATTTCCATGCTTTGTTATGACTGACTGGTAAAAGAGACGGGATATAAATCTTTGTGTATAAGGTGCATCGCAGCACTGGGAGGTTGTGGAAGTGAAGAGGGAAGAGGCCATAGCCAAAGCTATCCAAGCACATGGTCGCTGATATGATATCCCAGCGCAGATCCAGGCTGCTTCTGCCTCCACTACCACCTCCCATCTCTTACGGTACAAGTGGGAATTCCATTCCTCTCTTGATTGTCAGGCAGCGGCTGCAGGCATAGCAAAGCCACCTCACCAGCTGCCACTGCTTGCTACCTAAGATGCCAAGGATTGGACCTGGAACCTTCTTCATTCAAAGCGGATGCTCTCTGTTGCTGAACCATGGTTCCTTCCCCAGCTAGCAGTATACTAAATGAAAAATGCCTGAGAAAATCTGTAACACAGACCATCTGTCACAGAAAATCCGTAACACACTTGAGTTACCTATACACAAACAGTGCATTGGGATTTGCAGTGCGCTGCAACAGGGTTTTTGTGGGGTGTAGTTAGCTAGTTTGCACAACACGATAAACCAAACCATGGCTTAGTAAGAATGCATGGGCTCCAAGAGAGGAGTTTACAGCTGCTTTTCTCCTTTTGACTGTTGTGGTTTATTGGGCTAAGCCAAGACTTGGTTTAGCATGTCCAAACTGGGACTCATGGTTAAGCTTTATCCTCACTAACCACAAACTGTAGCCAAGAACAAACCTTGACTACTGCTCATGGTTAGTGAGGTCAGAGCTTAACCACAGACTACATGCTAAGCCAAGCCATGGCTTACTTTAGCATAGCAGGCCAGCAAGACGAATGGGCAGGAGGAGCAACGTGGCTGCAAGCTTCTCTTCAGGAGCCCACACATTCACATCGTTTTGGTAAGCCATAGTTTGGCTTACTGTGTCATATGAACAAGGAGGATGAATACGGGAGCCCAAGTTGAAGAAAGAGCCGAATATCTCCTTTCTAGCATTTCTGTACCAGTTCTATCACACATTCTGCATCTGATCCATATATGGACAAAAGTCAATTTCCCCCTGGGTCTCAGAGTGGTGCTTGGTTGCTCATTGCATTAGCAGAAAGCTCACCTCTTTCTCCCCCAGCTATTCTCTCTGCTTCTTAACTCCTCAAACAGGCAAAGATGCAGCAGAGGGGTCACTTGGCAGCCTTCCCCCCTCCTCTGAAGCTTGTGCTGAAAATGTGTTGGACTTAATGCAAGTAAACAACTTTATTAACCAGATTATAAATCATTTTGAAACTTTAAAGCATATGTTGAACACTCTTGTACTCTGCAACCAGAGAAAACATTTTTTAAAAAAATAAAGAATAAAGAATTGACCATATAATAGCTACTTTCCCCCAAACTGCTAAGCAAAATAAATTAATCAATGTACATTTTTATGAACTTTTTATTATTCAGAGCTCTGATTTCAACATTCTAAATACTGCCCTTCCTTCATCAGTGGCTGGCAGCTTATTAAATGCTGAGGGCCACGTAGGCAAAATGTAATGAGCTGGATCACTGTAGTTAATTTAAGATGTTTTTAATTGCTAATTTACATAATTATCACATCAAACTCTAATTGATGGGTATGTTAACCTCCCCCCACCTCACCTTTGCAATACTTTTATAGTGAAGCTGATAAGCTTGATATTTGGAGATAGACCTAATCCTTAAGTTGTGTGAATGGTATGGGAAGTAGCTGTCTTGTGGGTTAGTACATTCCTGTTAGTGGAACTGCTCATTTTCAGGTGGTTCTATTTATGTGGTTTAAATTTATACCAAACCATATGGGAAATGCTTCACTCAAGCGGCTTCTGACATGGCTTGGGACCTCAGTGCCACTCCAGTAATGTGGAAATAGAGCCTTGCAAACCAAGAAACCCCAAATGTGTAATACTGCAGACAGCATTCAAGGCAGAGAAAAAATAAGAAGGGACTGCATAAGACAACTTTCAAGGGTTTCATATATTTTATTTTATTTTACTCTTATGTTTGACTGACTGCCACATTTCAGGATTCTCATAATGCACATTTTTTTCCCCTTCAGGAGTTGATGAATGCATTAGATTTCATAAATAAGTATTTAACCAACTTTTAGTAGTCAAAAACTAGTTGACTGATTCAGGATACACATCTAGAAATTCACAGTTCAAGGCGTGAAACTTAAATGGTAAATAGTACCACCTTCTGACACTCATGTGTCTGGCAAAGGGCTTATCCAAACTTCCTATTATTATTACCCCCCCCCCATTCACCCAAAGGTCCCAGGGTAGGTCGCAACAATTAAAACACAACATGGATATTAAAAACACAATATTACTCAATACTGAAAACAGTTTAAAACAACTTAACAGTATGCCTTTGTGTCCGTTTACACAGAAGTTCACTGCTTGTTTGCAGCATTTTATCTTATTTTTTAAAAAAATTATTTGTAATTTTCATTTATATACATTACAACAATTATTTTGCCAAATTTTAACATTTTCAGTTTTGACCCCCTTTCCCCCTTTTGCAGTTCTTTACATTTATTTTCGTCCTTTCCTGCATACTCCAAATTGTTTTAACTTATTCTTTTATTCACACACACACTTGATTTCTTATTCTTCCAGTAAGTTTTGCCATTTCTGCATACTCCATTAGTTTCTGTGTCCACTGTTGGCATCTTTCCTTCAGAAAGAAAAATGGTTATAGATATGGAGGAATATGGAAGAACAATATACTAACTATTAATTATGTTTTATTTACTTTTAGAACAAATGAGTGAGGAATAAGATTTTCTTTTTTTGGGGGGTGGGAAGCTCTGTTGATGATCCAACGTCACGTTGAGCATGCCAGGCAACTTGGCTTTAAGCCAGTTTAGTGTCACATAGAGGAGACTGCGTGGGTTTTAGTCACTTGAGGCAAAACAAAACCATACATTCGCACATCATGTTTGCACCAAGAACCAGTCTGCTCCACCAGACCCTTCCATGCACCCAGTTTTCCTTCGCCTGGCATCTTTCCCAGGACTATTCTAAACAAGCAGTTCGCCCTGCTGCTGCAACAGAAACAAGCAGCTTACTTTCCCCTGCGCTCCCGGAATGGCTGCTGTTTATCTAGAGAATACTGACACATAGTGGAAAGGCCAGGAACTGGACGGACTGGGTGGAGGAGTTGCTCCTGGCTCCTTCTCTTCTTGGATCTGGCATTTCAGCCTTTGAATGTTGAAAATATCGTGAGTGGAGGGGAAAGGAAGGGCAACGTGGAGAAGGAGAAATAATTTATAAGTACCTCCAATAAAACACGGCCAAAGTATGCAAAACATTTTGGAAATGCCAGCCGCAGAGGAGGAAACATTTTTAAATGTAATGAAAGCAAAATTTAGTACTGTTTAATTATTTTTCCATGGAATATTTCCATGTATAGCAACGCTGTTACGACGCTGCTAACCACAGAATTCAGTAGTATTTACTTACTATTACTAGCCGGAGTCTTTATGGGCCGATTTCAAAGTGGAACAAAATCACTGGCATCTCTTTCCCTCAGACAAACTATTCCAAGCATCACCTTTACCAACGTTTTTACAAAGAGAAGGCCTGCAAGGCACAGGCAGTTCCACTTATTAGGAAGTGGTCTAGAAAGTGTCCAAGTCAGCGTAGGCATTAGAAAAATGGTTACTGTTTGAGAAATGGACTGACATCAGGCCCAAAAGGGACTGGTAAATCATCATCTAGTCTAGACTCTTGCCTAATACAAACCACATTTATCAAGCTATTGTGGTACTACGTGCAGCTAAACTAAAGCACATATTAGAGGGGGTGGGGGAAAGACATCCAGGATTGAAGTAAATAGCAGCTTGGGTTTGGGTTTGTGTATCCTCTCGGACTGAATTAAAATGGAAGTAACTCTTCATTTTATGTGCATTTCTTTAAAAACATGAGTTTTATGTTCTTGCGCCTATGCTGGACTACTGTATAAGGGGCAAGGGCCTCTGCTTCTACAGATGCACAAAAATATATTTCAAAAATAAAATTATCCTTTTGAAAACATTTTTTTTCACGCAGGTGGGGTGGTGGGAGAGTGGACAGAGAATATTTTTTATTACCAGTAACGAAACAGGTACCAGTTCACATGTGCCTAAGATGGCTACATAACCACAGTCCAAGAAAAGCAGTAGAATAATCAGCTTTGGGAGAAATGGCATACTTCTACTAGACGTATGTAATGATAGATAATGTAGTTTTTCTCAATAGACAGACTGGAGTGTGCATGTGTGTCCCTGCAGGATCTGACTAAGAAATGTGCATTCAGTTGTATGCAATACACATTTGTCTCAAGGCAGATTTAGACCTGAGCTGGGCTGAATATTCACAATCACTCAAAACAGGAGTTTTTTGGGGGGGGAATATACATTGTGAAGGGTTAGAAAACTAGCAGAACAACGGACTGAGAAGCAGGCATCTGTAGAACTGAACAGCATTTAAGAGAAGGAAACCTTCATTGGTACTGAAATGCAGTCACATCTCTGCTCATAAAGTTTTATTTAGATTCATCTGTTTTTCCATTGTTTTATTTAGACTCATCTATTTTTGTTGTTGTGGCATATCTGCTTAGGTTAGCTGGCACTCACCTATGCATCTGTACAGGTGTATGGGTAAATAAAAGATAGATAAGGTGAGTGGATAAATTTTATATACACACACAAACACACACTGCCCAAAAGTTTTTGTCTATGGACATAAGTAGCCTCAGTATAAAGATATTCAGGTATATCAATGCCTTGGCTTAGAATTTCTTCAGATGGTTTGCTTTCTATTTGTCATCATCTGAGGGATTCGGTTTAAAACAAAAACAGGCTTCCAGCATAAAACACAATGCTACATTCCTGAAACATGAGATGAACAACCTTTAATTTGCACAAGCTTTCATTCGCAGGAACATGAAATGGATGGCGCACCATCATTATGGACAATGTCTCTTTTTGCTTTTAAGCCAACACAAAAGGCTAAGTAAGATGTTTAAACATTTAAAGAAATCTCCTGGTGGTCTCTCCTATTCTTTCTGTCTCCCCTTCATTTCTACTGATTACATGGATTGCATGCTGTGTTCTTCAACCTCTACTTACTGTTGGCTTGGAGTATAAGGCTCCCTCTTAGCAGAACCCTTTCAAAACTCTTAAGGTCAGATTGCGGAAAAATCTCAGCTGCTGGACTTGGATCCTCTGAGCTAGTAACCATTTATAATTAATATTAATGAATGGCAGATGACAGCTGTTTATTGCTTAAGTAGAAATGCGCATTGCAAAACCAGAAGGATTTAGTTTAAACTCCAAGGAATTGACTTCATTAGTGGGACAGATGACTGGAGAAGGGAGAAATTGCCAGTGTGGGATCCAAGTGCTGGAATACCAAAATCTGTACAATGCAGTGCAATCCAGAAAAGGTGCTCTGCTTGTTCTTTATTATGAGTTCATCATACAGGGCACTGTCTGAAGAATTTACCAAAGTATTCCAAGGTTTAGCTTTATTACGTTTATATATTGCTGTCCACTGGGAAAAGTTCCAGAGTGATTTATAATAATAAAAATACATAAACATATTAAAAACATCAAATCACTGATGCAGCGCATATGCCTGAGAAAACAAGAATGCATTTGGCTAAGGTCGAAACAATGAGAAAGTTGGCACCAGACTGGCCTCCTTGGCGCCATAGACAGGAACGTACAACAGAAAAGGCCCGTTCTACTGACTTACCCATGCACTGAAGAATTCAAACTTTTGCCAAAGCAGCTATAGTAATGGTAGTTTTTAATACTCAAATGTTACCCCTGCTTTGCGGATGTGGTACACACACAGTCAAGGCAGTGATAGAAAATACAGCATTGGAATTTAGGTCTCTTGGCTTTTCAGTCCAATGCCTGATTGATTGATTTATTACATTTGTTGATTACATTTGTATCCTGCCTTCCTTCAAGAAACTCAAGATGGTGGACACTGTCCTCTCACCACGGCCACCCAATTTTACCTTTATAGCAACCCTCTAAGGTAGGTCATGCTAAAATACAGTGAATAGTCCATTATTACCCATTGCGCTTCATTGCTGAGTAGGGTTTTGAACTGGGGTTCCCTAGTCTAATACTCTAACCACTGCACTACAAAGCTCTGGTTCAATCAATCCCTTATTAACTACCCTTCAACTGAACTTGGTTCCAGTTCTGATAAAATGTTCCAGTCTCAAGAACAGACTGGCATGCCGGTCAATCTGCAGTGATCATACCAATGAATCCCTCTTTGCCTGAACCTTTGGATTCTCCTACCCTGCCTCTCAGCATCTTCAACCAAAGAGTTGCCAAAGATCAGTCCAACTGCAGTTGAGTCCTCTTTTCATCAAATTAACCCTCAAGACCACAAACCATCAGGGGGTTGTGAATGAATTATTTATTACGATCAAAGGCCAATATTATCAGACACGCAAATAAATCATACGGGGGGGGGGGTTGTCATATTGCCTGTGTGACTAATTGGCCCAAGTAGTGGCTTAAAAAACACACCACACACTAGTTTTTACATCCAAATCCTCAACCACCAATGTCCTGTCCCCTCTGCCACCCAAAATAAAGCATTTTCAGATACATTTTCAGATGCATTTGTGGAATGGTTGTTTTCATGTGGGAGCTGTGATTCCCCCCCACCCACCCCGGGCATTAGTGTGAGAAGAACCAATTCAGGTTCTTGACTAAATGGTACTAGTGGAAAGAACAAAATAATTGTCTCGTTAGGTCAAGTCACAATGCTAGTCTGGCATTCTGTCTCCAGCAATGGCTAGCCAGGCTGTGTAGGAAGCTTACTAGTAGGACTTAATAAAGGTGTTGCTTGTCCCTAACATTTGTAATCTAGGGCATACTTCCTGTGAACACAGAGATTTCACTTTAGCTACCATAGCTAATAGCCATTGATCATTTTATCCTTTGTGAATCTTCTTCTTGTTCTTCTTCTTCTTCTTCTTCTTCTTCTTCTTCTTCTTCTTCTTCTTCTTCTTCAAAAAGGCTATATAAAGTCCAGTCATACATTGTGGTGTGATTTCTGCTTGCATAACACCACAGCGGTTACATCTGAAACTGGCAACTGTGTGATCCAGAGATCTCATGGAAGGCATTCTTCCAGGGGGGTCTGTCCCTCAGAAGAGTAAGGGTACCTAACCCTCTCCCACCCTAGTAACCCAGCAACTGGGATTCAGAGACACACTGCTTCTTCTGCTCCAGACACCCTATAGCTGTAATGATTAATATCCAACGACAGCCCTATCATCCTATGCATTTTTAACCCTCCTTCAAAACCATCTAAGTTGGTTGGCAGCATTACATATTGTGCCAAGGAATCGCATAGTTTATGCTTTGTGAATAAGTGCTTTAAAAAATAACAACAAAGCTGTCCTAAATAGCTAATCACCAAGTGATGAACTTCCCAGCCCATAATATGACTTGGGGATCAAATGCACTATTAAAATACGAAAATGTTAGAGAGTCGTTGTGATGTTTTGGGGCTCTTGTAAGAGCACAACTGGATAACAAACTGGTAAACATATTGTTAAAAACCCCACAGTGGCATCTATTGAATAAAATGAAGATGCAGCCTCTGTCTCCACATGAATGAATCAGAGCATTAATCCTTCACATTTTCCCTGTCTCTTTATAAACAGTTGGCTGCTAATTTCAGTTTCTGTAAAAGCTATGGCACTACAAACAACCATAAATTCACTGCTCATTCTTTTGGGGGATTTGGAAAAGAATAAACTTGCTACATTCTTGCAAAAGTGAAACTGGATAGAACCTACATGTAGAAGTTTGTAGTTTGCATTTATATTCCCACCAGAGGAAACAACCCTAATTCACAGTATCATGATTTTTATTCCTAAGGGGCTGCTGGCACAGTGCAGGGTGAAATCAATATAGAACATGGATCTTACTTACATGGTTTTGCTCATGTTTAAAACCAACTTCAGTTTAAGGAGCAGTAGAAAGGGGGTATACAGTGGTACCTCAGGTTAAGAACTTAATTCATTCCGGAGGTCCGTTCTTAACCTGAAACTGTTCTTAACCTGAAGCACCACTTTAGCTAATGGGGCCTCCTGCTGCTGCCGCACGATTTCTGTTCTCATCCTGAAGCAAAGTTCTTAACCTTTCTGGGTTAGCGGAGTGTGTAATCTGAAGTGTATGTAACCTGAAGCATATGTAACCCCAGGTACCACTGTACTGTACAGGAGATTCCTGCAGTTGCCAGGTTTATGAATGGAACAAATGAACAGCAGCTAGTGAGAAAATTGATGAAGCATAAATAGTTAAATGCCACTTCACATATTACAGACAACTGTGGAATAGAGGGCCATAGTGATGGCTGCTTCTCTGCACAAGATTTTAGCTCAGAAAGGATGCAACCTATTCCCTTTTTCAGTTCTGCTTTCACTCCAGGAGCTAAGGTGGAAACTCCACTTCAATACATAGGATCAAACTCATTATGTTTGAGGAATGCCAAAAAAGTATACTGACTTTTTCTCTGGTAACCAGAACAAATCTATGTAGGTTACACCACATCTTACCTTAACCATGGTACCTGGCTGCCCTTTTATTTCAAAAACTGAACATCTAAATATTCCTGCCACCTATGCTTTGTATTCAGTTCAGCATATGCTGTCTCATTCCATCACTACACGGCAGCATTTGGTGGTCTACTACCTTTTGAAGCCTAAACACAAACTGAATAATAATGTGAATTAATTCCACTATATCGAGTCCTGCAACAAATCCCATTAATGTCCCCAGTGATTCTCTCTGCTAGCATTTTTGGTGTCAGCCGTAGCAACCAATCGCTTCAAAGCAGTTTCACTAAATAAGACCTACAGTTTATATACACCTAAAGGGTAGTGATGGTTCAAGAGATTCAGAGCCCATTCAAACAGAAAAAAACCCTCTTCTCTACATCAGAGATGCCCAGATCTGCAAGTGCTCATGGACTCAAGGAAGTGTGGCAATTGCTTGGAGTTCTGCAATTTGATTTGATTTGATTACAGCCCCCTTCGCAGGATAAAGGGGCTGCAGGGTTGCACCTTTTAGGCCCATTCCTGGTGTCACCTGGCTTCTTCTGACCTGTCAAGTGCAAGCAGGCTGCCCCTATGGGTTGGAACCCTGACTATTCAGGGCTACAGTGCATGAAGACAGCTTGCACATCTTCAGCAGACTTCCATCCTTCCCCCAGTGCATGAACAGCATGGGGTCAAAGCCAGAAAGGGGTGCACCACTACAGGAAGGGGGAGCATTCATTTATTTTTCAGCTTTATTGTTTCATTCATCTCATAGTGACATTCTGTTGGCAGGTAATACAGTATGAAATTGAGTCAATAAATGCTCCTGGGCAGAGAATTGGAAACTTTCAGAAATTACTCTTTCCACATATCACCATACATTTAAAGCCCATAGCCTCCCCCCACAAGGAATTCTGGGAGCTGTAGTTTACCCCTAACAGAACTGAAATTTCTGTCGCCCTTCATGAACGACAGTTCTCAGGATTCTTCGGGGGAAGATGTGCTTTAAACATATGGTATGGCTGTCAGTGCTTATGTGGGCTAATGCTATTCAAACCTGATCTGAAAGGGTGCATTCGGTTCCCTACGCTGGTTTTGCTCCCATATTTGGTATCAGGAAGTAGTTTAGAAAATATTTAACTCTCTCCGCCCCCTCTTCCTTGTAGCATATGGTTTGGCCTGAGTTGGATGGAACCATCTGTTCTACAGGTCTCTTGCTATGTTGCAGTCCATTTCCTTCTGTTCTCTGTGATATATGGTATTCCACGTTATGTGTTAAGTAGCGGAGAGGAGAACGCAACAGGACAAATGGCAAATGGTGCATGGATTGATTCTCTCTTGAAGCAAAGTCATTGGACTTTACAATCATCTAGCCCTGATTTTGGGAACTAAGGAAATAGATGGCCAATGGCATAAGAAAAGTGTTGCAAAAATTTCAAATAGTGCACAATGTATTTACACATTGGCTTATTTCAGTTATTTTTAAGTGCGAGTTCAAAAAGAAGCAGTATCATTGTTCATTACAAAGTGGTTGGATTGCAAATCCTTTTAACATGAAATCAAATTATTCCTTTGGGTGCTCTCTCCCATTGTAATATTGTTCTAGAATGAGTTCAGATTATCTGCCAGGATAGAAGCATCTGTCTCTTATCATGTATAACTTTTCCTGATTATTTCTCGAAGGGCAGACTAAACATGCAGTTCTGACATAATACAGCATCAGATCTGTGTTTCTGGTTTGCTCAAATGCCTCCACTAGCTGAACTAAAATCTCAAAAAGAAAAAGAAAAAAGAAAAGAGCAATAGCCGTGACCTCAAGTGAATCTAATGGGAGAGGTTAGAGTGCTGGAAGACCAATAACACTCACCTTATGTGGAAATGTTGCTGCTGAATGCATACCTGTAGCCATAACCTTTTTCAGAACAATTCAAACTGTATACCACCTGTTCAGTTCCTGTCCTAAGTGGTGGGAATTACTACAAAACTTTGTTGGTTGTTTTCTTCATGGTACGTCTGAAAGAAGATGGTCAGATCATGTTGAATGTGTAAAGTCATTTGCAGCTCCCTTGCCTAGCATTAAATTAGCACTGGAAGACTTCCTAGGACTAAATTTGACAGCCCAAACGAGAAATGAATTCCAAGGAGATTTAATATGTGACATCTTTTGCTTGTGTGTTACTGCCAGTCATGTGGTACAAAATATTAGCTGGCATTAATATATGCAACAAAGTCATCCAAGATAAGAGATGCCACACTGGATATTGAAGGAGCAAACACAGAAACACTCTTCACAGAGCTGACAAAACTTCAAAACAACTGGAAATGCCTGTGGAATGAAGCCAAACTGGTTGCATCAAACTTAAATACAGAAATAAAACTCTCCCATAGATGTGATGGAGTCAGGCTCAAGAGGGCAAGGCTGCATAATGACAGCACTGCTAACGTGGAAGAAATGAATGGCATAGATGATATTCCAGAAGAGGCCTACTTCAGAAAGTGTGTGTTTTACATTTTGGGAGCAGGATTAACTGTCCGCTTCAATGCTTTTAGGCACTTGGCAGAAAATTTTGATTTCTTATAGAAATATTTCACCATGTGCAAAAGTGATGTGGGGAGAAAAGCCTTATCTTAGCAGAACAATATCCTGCTGACCTTAATGGTGAAGATTTTGGAAAGGAAATGCAACATTTACCCTCAGTATATAAAGCAAATTTTGTAAATGCACAGTTAAAGCCATTAGATCTGTTGAACTTGTTAACAGACTACAAAGTACAGATTTTCAAATGTTTGTGTTAGCTTAAGAATACTATTAACAATAGTAAGCAACAGTAGCTTCTGGAGGGAGGTAATGTAGCAAACTTCAGCTAATTAAAAATTATTTAAGGTCCACAGTGTCTTAGGAACATCTTGTGGATTTGGCCAGGCTAAGTATTGAATCAAACATTGCCAAAGCAAGTAATTTTCATGCTGTCATTCAAAATTTTTCACAAAAAGGCCAGGAAATATCTTTTTAAAAAGTAAATATTAAGTTTATCTGCCCTTTTAAAAAATAATATGAATAAATCTGCATTCTTTCTCCTTATCTGCATTGTAGCATAAGCAGTTATTCAAATCAAATTTGCTTTATTATTTCTGATCTTCTTTTATTTTATTTATATTTGTATAAATTTATTGTGGAAGGAGTATACAGTGGTACCTCTAGATACGAACAGGATCCGTTCAAGAGCCCCGTTCGCATCTAGAGGTAAACGTAACTAGCGACGGCGCGTCTGCGCACACACGCGTCACTTTTCGGTGCGTCTGCGCATGACGTCATGTTGAGCGTCTGCGCATGCGCAAGCGGCGAAACCTGGAAGTAATGCGCTCCATTACTTCCGGGTTGCCGAGGAGCGGAACCTGAACGTGCTCAACTCGAAGCATATTTAACCCGAGGTATGACTGTACTAGCATAAGGCCTTAAATGCAGAAAATTGACAGAGCACCCTTCTCCACTCCTTTCTCCTCTTCCATACCCCTTTTGACCTTACAGGCTGCAGCTCATTGGCCTAAGACTGTAGTGGATAAAAACAGAACGACTAAGAGGCCATGTTTGCTTCATAAATTGTCTTTGTGCAAATAATCTGGCTGCAAGGATGATTTGCCATAAGGTGGACCAACGGGATAGCCTGTTGCTGCTCAAACCTCTCTCTTTAAATGATACGGCTGTGTGCTTGAGCCCAAGGGAAGAGTGCAAGTGTGTGGCTGCTGACAGACAGCATGATGTAGTGCTTGGACTAGGACCAAGGGAGGCCTGAGTTCAAATCCCCATTTGGCCATGAAACTCGCCTGGGTGACCTTGGGCCAGACTCTCACTTGCTCAGCCTAACCTAAAAATGTCATTAGTAATAATAACTTGGAAGCCACATGTTCTAATGCCAGCATCCATAGAGCTCTTCATTCTGCTTCCCGTGCCAGCGGGACTGTGCTAGTAGATAATTTCATCCCAGCCTGCAACCAGGGTAAAGCTTCTGGGAGGTTGGGGAGCAGGCTTGGCATTTACTCTCTTTCTTTAGAAATGGCACAAGTCATTGAGTACCTGAAATGCTGGGGAATCGTGCTGTTCCTTGAATGAATTAAAAAAAGGCTGGCAAATGAAAATGCAATCACTTTCGTGCTGGATGGGAGCCTTGGGAGAAGGGGTCCTTAAAATTATGTTTTTGGCAGACATCTGTGGAGTTCAGTCTGAGTGTATTTGAAAGTTGGCCCTTCTCCAAAAAATTGGTCATGCTTCTTGGAAATGAGAAAGGAGCTAGGAATTTACGTAACGTTGCATTAATGGACTATAGGTGACTTGAAGTTGACCCAGGAGTAAACAAGAATTGCATCAGTGGTTTTGGAGACACTGGCTCTTCCAGAGCATTTTCCCAATCGGGGATTGTTAATTGGAGTTATATATCTGTATGCTTTCCTTTTTAAGCCATATTGAATTGATTTATGGAAAGAGGCAACAAAAGCACTGCTAGCTGGGTGCACCTTAACGAAGCTTTCCCCACATAGCCTTGCACTATTGTCATTGTCCTCCTACCATGGTGGACTTGCAGGCTAGTAATTCCAGGTGGGACACGCTCAGGGAGCTTTAAATTATACACCTTCCCCTACCGCCTTTGCATTCCATGCATAATTCAGTGTGCAAGGTTCAGCAGGTGAAAGAGTAGACTTCATTTATACAAACATTCAGCACATTCTTGCAATTGTTAATAAGAATCTGCATCTCCGGTTCACTGTTTTTGATTACAATTCCCACTCTTGTTTCTTTCTGTGGGTTAAGCAGTAATACCACAGCACATTGGACTGGGAGTAATTCCCATTGAAGTCAATGGGACCTACTTCTGAAAAGTCAAATACAGGGTTGCACTGTTAGTTGTTTTATATTGACATTTCTGCAGCTGAATACCACAGCTGACTGTGTGAGTGATATCTTCCTGTATCCTCTCAGTGTGGTAAACCAGATTGATTCACAGAGCACCAGTGTGGTTGAAAGAAAAAGAACATATATAATGTATACACCCAGGATAATAGTGCTCTTCACTCTCCTTCCTGTTTTAACCCCAGACTTCTGCACAAGAGGATGAGTTTTTTTCTTTTCACGTTGGAAAGAATCCTATTCTCTCTGGACAGACTGCAAAAGATGGGTTCAGAAAGCTCAATGGTGCCCCTTAGTGGATTTTTATTGCTACTTCACCTAAACCAATACAATTTGTGACATTCAGAACTACAGGAATTGTTCGTTATCCACATTAATTGTTGCATTACAAATAATACTTCCAATACTGAAATCCAACTTAGTTTCATTTACATATTTCTTTCCCCAGATATTTGTAGATGCAGGTGTCTCAAACCTACAAATGGGCACACACTTTTGAAATCCAGTTGCCACCAGCTGATTTATATTTCCTCCTAGCAGAATATATACAAATACTTTATGGGAAATATATTGCTATAGGACATCACTAATGGTTAAAATGTATGCAGCAAAACTTATATTGAATTCTAGCACATTGCCATTTGTTATGTCTAATTTATTTTTACTGATATGGCGGCTGCAGGCTATAGAATAACTCCTATTGGAGAACAACTGGAGCAATCCTAGAACGAATTTTTTACAAGAATGATCACCAAAATGTCCATGAAGTGTGAAATACTTAAAAAAAGAAATGGGTGCATTTTCTGTATTGGAGTAACGTGTCATGATTAAGACAAGAGTTTGAAGTGGTGTGTGCTTCCAGTTACTGTTCACATTTGTAGAAATGCAGAGTTAAAGGGTGGGGGAGGGAATAACAACAACCTCTGAAGAACAGTGAATATACGTTTTAAGGAACAGTCTTGTTGCTTTTTGCTGTAGGAAGAAGAAGCAGAGAGGAAAGAAGAAAAAACCAAAAGACAGAAGAAAGCAAGGAAAACAGGCAGGAAAACAGTGGTCGAGAATCTAGAAGACAAAACCGAGAACGGGACAACAAAAGTAAAACACAGTTGAAGAAAAGAAGAGCACAGGATAAACAGCAGAAACCAGTAGCCACCAGCACTGTACACTAAATCGCCTTTACACCACTGTTTAAGACTTTTGCTGCTGCTATTTCCACCAGTTCTCTGAGGCTGGTGCTCCCCAATTAAGCCACAAATGGACAATATTTCCAGTTATTCTTAAATCTTAAATGACATTCCAAATAATTCCTATTATATTCTTCATGCAGTCATAGTTTATTCAAGAGACTGACATGAGCCAAGATTCTTTTTAAGTAAAAGAAAAACCCTTTAAATGGGATACTTTCAAACTGTTATATTATATGCTTCCATGCATCTCTAAGAGGCAATTTAAAAGTTTTGTATATAATTATCAATATGGTATAAGGTATAGCAATATATTGAATGACATCTGCGGGGGGGAAAGTCTTTTTCCTTTGTAAAATATTTTTTCAATCCAATGTTTATGAAGCAAGAGATATCTAAGTAAAATATACAGTATCCCTTTGTGCATAATTATATATGCTACATAAGAGTCCGGAGAAAGAGGAAATCTGTTAAGAAGTGTTGGGAATCTAAGCTTTGAGGCTGCACATTCTTATCAGAACTCAGCTACCTGGTGGTTCCCTGGTTTTCATCCCAGACTCATGTGAGAAACTCCCAGCTGAACAGTTTCAGGGCTCTGAAAGCCAAGGGGGTAAAGTAGAGGAGGCAGAAGCCACATTAAACACACCAGAGACTCTTTTTCTGAAGAACAAGCAATAGCGCTTAGCTATACAGCGCTCCTATCCGCAGGACAGCACAATAGTTTCTGGTCTAAACCATGATTATACAAGGTGTGCTGTTCTATCCTTCTTCTTCTTTTTGTAACTCTGTGTAACTTAAATCAGCATTTCAAACCTTCCAGTGACTGAGAAATCATATTTGTAGGAAAACAAACGAACGAACAAAACACGGAGCGAATAAAGAACAGAGAAGACAGACCACGTAAATATAATGTCATTTTGCACTGTTGATTTTCCCCCTTTCATTTTTTTTTTTTAAAATTAAACACCTATCACACAATCTGCTTTGTAAACAGAGAAAAAGATGTTCTTTAGAAATGTGCTATCTAATAAACTAAGGCCACTTTACTGAATCATGTATATTTGTGAGTGGAATACATGAGAATTAATTAGAAAAAGAATACTTCCAGACAAAGGTCTTTGGGGTGGCAAGCATCCTTATTCAAGATAGATTGAGAACTAACCAGCTGTTTGGGGAGATGTGCAGGGGGAAGGTGCTAGCAGCACAAGACAACTTTCAAACCAGCCCTGTAGCTGTGCCTTCAACAGGCTCCTGATCTGTAGCAATTAGCAAGCAAAGCTTTTGACAGCATGAAGGTTAACGTCGCTACCTGCTAATTCCTGCAGATCAAATTGCTTTTAAAGGCATAGCTAGAGGTGCAGTTCATAAGTGGGCGACTCTAGCACAAACTAAGAGTCCAATCCTTCCTGTACACAGTCTGGTGTAACTGGGGAGTTTGCACAGTACAGTTTACATTATAGTGGTACCTCTGGTTACGAACTTAATTTGTAACCAGAGGTCTGTTCTTAACCTGAAACCGTTCTTAACCTGAGGGGCGCTTTCGCTAATGGGGCCTCCCGCCTGTCGCTGCACCGCCGGAGCACGATTTCTGTTCTCATCCTGAAGCAAAGTTCTTAACGCGAGGTACTACTTCGGGTTAGCAGAGACTGTAACCCAAAGTGTATGTAACCCGAGGTGTTTGTAACCCAAGGTATCACTGTATTCACAAAAACAACAAGCACAGTAGAAAAAGTCATTCTGTTTCCCTCACTTGCTGTGATTCAAAATATGATTTAAGTGACCTTTGGGTGGTGGTGGGGAACCTGGAGTAAGGCTGCCACAAACTGGAAAAATCAGTTTTAGCATTTGTTTCACAGAAAGCTGAGCAGATGCTACACCTTAACTCTAGTTCCACATTGTGAGGGGCAGCTGTATATTCATTTGTCATCGCGAGCAAAATCGGAACTTTGGCGAAGGGCCCTCCCTACCCAGATTGGTTTGTGTGTGTGTTCTGCAAAATATCATTGAAGCAATCATGGTGCATTAGTGATACACTTATGCCAGACTGCCCACACATCAATCTACTCCACTAGTTGTTCTGAGATGCTCTCTCAATATTAATGCATTATTGCCATTTCGAGGGGCACTCATGTTCTATAGTGCAACAAAAGTGGGATGAAAAGCAAATAAATAAAATATTTGTGGGGTGAAAAATTACAGGATTTCAGCAGAAAGTTATGGGATGTGCCCTGATCAGAAATTAAACAGTATATTCATTCTAAAAAAAATTACAGTACTGAAAACGGTATAATATATAACTGCTCCAATGCTGTCTATATTCACATCTTTTTCTTTCTCAATTTTAGCAAAACATTTGCCCCTCTCTCGGGTAGCTCAGCATAGCCTCTAAAACAGAGGTTGGCAACCTAAGGCCCATGGGCCAGAAGTGGCCCATGTGGGTCACTTAACTGGCCCATGAGCCACCCCTGAACCAAGCTGCCTGCTCAGCGATTCCCTGCCTGCTGCACTAAACCAGTGCAGCGCAGAGACTCTCTTCCATGGCTCCAAAAATCGCTTCTGCGCATGCCCAGTCGCCGGAAATCATGTCTGCACATGTCTGCAGTGCCGGAAATCGCTTCTGTGCATGCCCAGATGCTGAAAATCATATTTTCGGCGTCTAGGCATGTGCAGTAGCGGTTTCTGGTGCTGCGGACATGCGCAGGCGTGATTTCCAACATCGCACTGAGCCGGCCCGGCCCACAGAGGATCTCCACGGGAGTGATCCGGCCCATGCCCAGTAAGCCTTGCCAACCCCTGCCCTAAAACCACCAGCTCTGCAGAACCATATAACAAGACAGGTCATTACTGACATTGAGTGAACTCAGTATGAAAACCAATATTTGGCCTTCTTCTGCCCTCTCTCCCTAAAACGGGAGCTTAATCAACTGGTCATAGAATTGACTATACAGTTGCTCACGTCCATACTTCTGTTTAAGTATGTGATTTATGCTGCTCACATTTGTAGTCGTAGGTAGGTGAAGAAGTAGGTCGCTTCTGTGTGAAGCTATAATGAGTAACATTAACAATTTTTGAAATAAAGTGCAAAAACATGCCAATGTCGACTGTCACATTGTCACTGCCCCTGGCTGCCAGCTCTCCTCACTGCATTTGTTAATTAAGCAGTAAGATATAACAGAAGGTGGAACACTGCTGATTAGTGCATGCCTGGGGAGTGTAGAAAAAATCCTGTTATCATGAAGCTGGTGTCACCCAAAGAGTTCATCATTCTGCACCTCAGAATAGCACCATCTGGAGTGCCTGTGCTTTGAACATGGACATAGAGTCTTCTTTTATTATATTCACAGGATGCCAATAAGAAGAACAAGATTACTAACAATGGAAAGATCATCCTATTTCCATTCCAGGTCAGTTTCCTATGTGTTCAATTATAGGTCTGTTCTGCTAACCCATATTTGTGGATTCTTATTTTTTTAAATGAAACACTACAGTATTTTGTATGCATTCTTCCCCTAAAACATTCATTTCTCCATGCTTTTCCATGTACATTCCCTTAATATACACATTTTTGTGCAGATTTTTGCACAAAATTTGCACAGATTTTTTCTGCAAAAATTGGAGAAGTGAGAAATCCGACGCAGATTGGAAACTCAACTAATAATGAGTCCAGTTCACTTTAAAATATGGACTGAACAAAATCTCCATCTCTATCATGGTCTCCTATTTCAACTGGAAAATGTCACTTTTCACAGGACTTAGCAAGTGTTTATCAATGTTAGACATGATTATGGCAGCTGTGGTAACTAACTGAAGTGGCCTGTTTGTGTAAGCAGTGCAATGCATGAGCTTAGATGCTAGTGGATCTCAACTGTGGGCAGGTAAAGTGGCTGGTATCTATCTCTAGTTCTGAAGTACTACACAGATTATCAGCATATCCTGCGCCATGGTGCAAAGATCCCTCCTGCACACACCCCAGAGTTGTTGACCTTTTTTTAGGGAGCTGATACATTATCTCTGCTTGGGAAAAGAAAAAAAGGAAACATAAGCAAAGAACCAGTAAGAAGCTTAACTGTATCAGAAACTTACCCAGTCAATTTGGTTGCCAATAAATATTCCTGCAAACATTTCTGAGATCATGGTCTTTCCAACTAGTGGCTTTGTCTTACTTTAAATGTTGTGATGATCCTATGCCCTTTTAAAATGTGGCTTTTGGGAGTGGGGGTTATTAGAGTTGTTGTTTTTATTTTGATTATGTATTTTGTGGTTTTATATTTTGATTTTATTCAGTGAAGCGCCCCGAGACCTTGGGGTATAGGGCGGTATGTAAATTCAATTATTATTAATAATAATAATCCCACTTCCCACCATCCACATGCCCCTTTTTGTTCCTTTACACTGGCATGTTTTGCACCAGCTTTCTTTCAACTAGCATAAATAGACAAAACTGGAAGTGGGGGGGGGGGGAGAGAGATAGCAGTGAGAGAAGAGAGACAGACATCCCCTCCCATATCCTATGCCTTCCTGTAGCACTACTCAGAAGTAAATCTGACTCTGTATACAATGGGGCTTACTCTCAGGTGCATTTACATAGGATTATCATTGCTGCAGAAATTATACCTTTATATTGCTTTTAATAATCACCTGCCCCAGGAAGGTGACCTTTGCAAAATGAAATCGCAAGGCTGCATTGCAAGATCAGAAATACCAAATATAAAAGTGGTAGGCAAGGGGTGAACGGTGGAGACAGACGGCTGGTGACGCACAAACTACCAATGCTTCATCCAGCCCACATCATAGAAACGGCTCCCCCCACTTTAAATTTCATGGTGGGGGGGGGGGAGAGCAGGGGACCCTTATCAGCTGCACTCAATAGAAATCATACCCCACCACATAGGTAAAGGTAAAGGGACCCTGACCATTAGGTCCAGTCGTGGACGACTCTGGGGTTGCAGCGCTCATCTTGCTTTATTGCCCAAGGGAGCCGGCGTACAGCTTCTGGGTCATGTGGCCAGCATGACTAAGCTGCTTCTGGTGAACCAGAGCAGCACATGGAAACACCGTTTACCTTCCCGCCAAAGCATCGACCCCTCTCGCTCTCCAGACTTTAGGAAGCTATCCGCAAGCCTTGGGAGCCCGGTGGGAGTTCCCGCCAGGCTCCCAAGTCTTGTGGACAGCAGCCTGCAGCCCGAAACCGGGGAGCACAGCGGGGTGCACCCCGGGCTTCGGGCAGCTCTCCGCAAGCCTTAGGAGCCCGGCGCGACTTCCCGCCGGGCTCCCAAGGCTTGCGGACAGCAGCCTGCGGGCTTTTGGTAGAAAACCCAATGGAAGCCGCACAGCCCCTTTAAAGAGCGTGCGGCTTCAGCTGGCTTTTCAGGGAGGTGGGGGAATTCCCCCATCTGCTAGAAAAGCCAGTAGAAGCCACACAGCCCCTTTAAAGAGCACGCGGCTTCTGCGGGCTTTGCAGGGAGGTGGGGGAATTCCCCCATCTCCTAGAAAAGCCAGTAGAAGCCGCGCAGCCCCTTTAAAGAGCGTGCGGCTTCTGCGGGAGGTGGGGAATACTCCCAGAGCTTGTTGGGGCTGGTGGGGTAAGCTCCTGAGCAGCTCTGGGGTAGCCCGCGAAGCCTTGGCAGGGCAGCAGCGAGCCTTCATTCCGCTGCCCTGCGGAGGCCCCTGCAAGCTCCGGGAGCGATGGCGAGGTTGAGCACAGCCTCGCCATCGCTCCCGGACCCGTTCTGGGTTCAGGGGACGCTCGGGCTTCCCCCGACCCCAGCCCCGCAAGCTCTGGGAGCGATGGCGAGGTTGCACAACTTCACCTTCGCTCCCGGACCCCCAGCCCCAAGGCTAAAAACGAAGCCAGGACAGCTAGCGGGATACATCTTTGAAGCTCGGGGTGAGGATTTATTTTTCTTTATCCCCCCCCCCCCAAAAAATATAAGTGCGTCCTATGGGCGGGTGCACCCTATAGGGCGAAAATATGGTACCTATTTATCTACTTGCACTTTGAAGTGCTTTTGAACTGCTAGGTTGGCAGAAGCTGGGACCGAGCAACGGGAGCTCACCCCATTGTGGGGATTCGAACCACCAACCTTCTGATCAGCAAGTCCTAGGCTCTATGGTTTAACCCACAGCACCACGTGTGACCCAACTATTAAAACTCCCTCTTGCCAAGCGGCGCATGGGGGGCAGACGCAGCAGCGGAGGAAGCCTCTTGGCGACACCCACAGAGCGGGGCATGCACATGGCACCCATTGGGATGGCATGTGCGGCGCAGCAGGGGTTGTGATCGGCTGTGTTTCCTGCCCAGGCAAGAGGAGCTGCCCAGGAGGCAGCAAAAGGGGATGTGGGGCTGGGAGGGATGCAGTCCTTGGCTCCCCCCCACAGCCACCTACGTCTCCTCCTCCTCCTCCTTTCGGGGCAGGGCAGGGACTCGGAGCCTCGCTGGAAGCCTGAGGAAGCTGGAGAAAGCCTCTCTCAGCATGGCACCAACAACGGCGGAAGCCCCTGAGCGGGCCCCTTGACAGCCCAACGCCAATCCCAGGTGCACAGGGAGGAGCTGGGCGGCCACCTCAGTGCCTCGCTTGGCCCTGAATTCACACAGAGCCCACAGCAAAAGAGCCCGCTCAGCAGCCTTGGGAGCCCAGCAGTGTGCACCACTAGAGACAATGGTTAAGACGTCCCTGCAGATGATTGTGGGGGAGGCAGGATGATGTAATTATTCATGAAGGCCTCACATCCAGGCCTCTGTACAGATGCCAAGCATACTGAAACAATCCCAGGTTAATATGGAGATACAGATAACCTAATCAACCAATTGCAAATTCTCAATGCGAGCATTTTCGAATCAAATGAGCTCAGTCCTCCAGGGAAATCTGGCTCTGGTAGGTTTTAACAAAAAAGATACACCTCTAAATTACAATTCTCAAGGCAAATTTCATCGCTGAGGTCATGCTGAAGTATCATCCAGTGATCCAAATTAGTGTCAGGTATTTTTCTTAGTTATGTAGCAACCTCAGTATATATGACACTTTACAAAATATCATAAGCAAAAAAATGATGGTCCCAAGAAGCTTACAATCTAAATTTTGACAAAGATAGAGGAACAGAGAGAGAGGAAAAGAAGGGGGGTCGGATTCAGAGAGACCAGAGTATCAAAGGAAGACTGGGGATGGGATATAAAAGCAACAGGCATAGTCACATCAGATAAAGTGGAAACAAAAGACTTCTAAGTACCGTATTTTTTGCTCCATAAGACACACTTTCTTCCTCTTAAAATCTGAGGGGAAATGTCTGTGCATCTTATGGAGCAAATGTGTGGTCCCTGGGGCTGGGGAGGGGGAACAGGGGCTTCCCCCGTCAGCCCCGACCTGCTCTTTGGGGCTGGGGGTGGGAGAAAGCTGCGCTTCCCCCACCGCCAGCCCCACAAGCTCCTGAGCAGCTCTGGGGTAGCCCGCAAAGCCTCCGCAGGGCAGCACAGAGCCTTCATCCCACTGCCCTGGGGAGGCTTCGCGTGGCTATCCCTGGCTTTTGCGGGAGGTGGGGGAAGGGACAGAGCAAGGCTCTCTCACTTCCCCCACCTCCCGCAAAAGCCCCCAAGAGCCGCATATGTTTTCTTGAATCCCCCCCCCCAAAAAAGTAGGTTTGCCTTATGGTCAGGTGCGCCGTATGGAGCGAAAAATACGGTAACTTACAAATGGAAGTCAATTAGAATAAAAGGTTGATTCACATGTTAATTCCTATGTAGCAATTTTATCACATCATTTACACATGGGGAGTTGTTGGTGTGAGCCAGCAGTCCCTTGAAATACTGTGTTGCAGTTCTTTGACATCCCTAGTCAGAAGTGACCCTTCTCCCGTGAGCACTAAGACTGGTCCATTCATCATGGTTTGAAGGTTGTTGCTTTACTAATTTATCTCAGCTGCAGAAGTTGCAGAAGCCAAAAGCAACCTGGGTTGTTAAGTAAACTAAAGTCCATCGTAAACATGGTTGGCCTCCAGGAGTAGCATCCTGTGTCCCCTAGCATGTGGTTCAAGTGTTTGGAGGTGTGCATTACCACCACCACCACCATCATTATTTATTTTTATTTATTTTATTAGTTTATTGAATTTATATACCGCCCTATACCTGGAGGTCTCAGTGCAGTTCACAGAACAAAATCAAAATAGTATTAATTATTATTAATTGCCTACCCTTCAACCTAAGGTCCCACAGCAGGTGAAAACTTAAAATTCATTAAAAACCAGTTGAAAATAAATTACAGTCACAAGAAAAGACAGTGTCCTAAAAGTATACATTTAAAGTGTCAAAGGCCAGGGTAAAGAGGTACATGATGGAGACAGGATTCTACTGTGGCTTTGTGCCCTTGGAACACTACCTTAATCATCATCGGTCATTATTCTGCTGACTTAGCATACAAATAGGCTAGGAATATAAGGCAAAATGGATGCACCCCACCAGAGAATTAGCTAATTGACAGTGGTCCATTCCTGTCGATGCCAAGTATGAATTATTTATGATATATTAATTTGCTATAGTAAATGCAGCGGGGGGAGGAATCCTAATTAAGGTTTGGTGTCCCATTGTGTGACACATTGCATATGCATGGATGCACCCTAATTAGTCCCACTGATGTCAGCACAGCAAAGAGATAGAGGGCTTGAGTTCTCCCTGAAAAACACTCTCAGGAGCAGCCACAGATGTTTTTCATTTTTAATTATAACCCTTATAACTGGCAAAACATCATCGTCATGGTTACATACCACACTATTATTTTAAAAACAAGAGCCACTGGAATGTTCAGCAAGTGGAGCAGCCGAAACAGCTTGGGATTCTTACTGTATAATATAATAGTGATTCATTAAAAGAAAAGCTCAGGTGCTTTGCCGTGTTGCTCCTTGCTAACATGCTTTGATTGCCCCTCCTGCCCAACCTACCATGGCTCTCATGTCACCAGAGAGATGCAAAGTGTTAACTAGCACTCCAGAGACTGAAACTCTGATATTTCCAGACAGAACTTCAGTGTTAATTTTGATAAATGAAAGATTCATGTCAGCTCTTTTTAGAAACACACAGATTTCTTTGAAGAATGCAAACAATATTTTTTTTTACAGTTGAATAAGATTGCCTGTCTGTCTGTCTGTCTGTCTGTCTGTCTATCTGTCTGTCTGTCTATCTGTCTATCTATCTATCTATCTATCTATCTATCTATCTATCTATCTATCTATCTATCTATCATCTATCTATCTATCTATCATTATCTATCTATCTATCTATCTATCTATCTATCATCTATCTATCTATCATCTATCATTGTATCATGCCTTTGAAGCCCCCAGCCCCTAAGCCACAGTTGGCAAAGGACATGATACCAATACAGAAACAACTGTTTGCCATGCTTATTGATAAATAAGGCAGGGATGGAAAACATTATTCAGCCAATGAGTCAAATGCAAACATTTCTGTATGACCAAAAGCCATAGGCTTCCCATAGAATCTCAGAAAAGCCCCCACTCCAAGCTTTCTATCAACCCTGTGGTCTTGATCCCTGATGAAGGTGTGGAGGGTGGCCACACAAGAACAGGCCTTTTCAATGTTCTCCCCAGGGAGACACACCTGGAACCTTCCTTGTATGTCTTTGGGTGCCCTCAGGCCTTTCATAGAATCATAGAATTGTAGAGTTGGAAGGGTAATCTAGTCGAACACCCTCCAGTGAAGGAATCTCAACTAAAGCATCCATGACTGATCCGCTTACCTTGGTCCACATCCTTGAGCCTTACTAACTGAAACTCATCCAACATAATAGGACTAGACAGTGCTCTGGACACCTCTTGAGATTCATCTGCCATAGCAGTGGAGTCAAGGTTGTGGCATATGCAAGTGACCATCCTTATATGTCTCTTGCCTCTGCAGAGGGGGAAAGGTGCCAAAAGCCTAAATCTCAACAGGAAGTGGCCTGACCATGACAAGGGGTTGATGTCAATATCCCCCACTTTCAGATCACCCTCTTCCTGCCCAGTTGACGGGGGGAAAGCCCAGAGTGGGGCTAGCCACATGCATTCGGCCAGTGACAACTTGGGATAGCCCCATGATTATCATGGCAGCCATGAAGTTCTGAGCCATCCAAGAGCCAGTCGCCTCAGCATGGATGTTGAAGTCCCTTAAAACCAGTAGTCTGGGAGTCCTCAACATCATTTCCTACACCAGCTCTGTCAGCTCAGGCAGGGAGATTGCTGGGCAGCAAGACAGATGGTACATCAGCAGAATCTCTAATCTGTCCAATTGCCAAATGCCAGGAACACACACTCTAGATTTACCCCACCCCTCCGCCAATCAACTGAAAAATGGAATAAATTGAGAACTCTCATTGTGATTTGGAAACCTCACTTTGAACTGACTTTAAGGTCAGTTACAGAGTGTTCTAGAAGCATGAAATCGGGACACTTCATAGCTGAGTGGAAAGTGGTCATACTGAAAAGAAACTTCAGAGTGAAATTTGAAAATCAGTAATTAAAAGGTTCAATGTGAATCGATTTTTAAAAAATCACCCTACATGTGTTAATTGGCTTAACAACAAGTGGTTTGTTGTTGTTTTTTTGAATGGCCTCTGCTAATAATATAATTATTACTGACTGTAGCTTCTGCATTTCATTCCCTCTGACTTCACTGTTTACACTCCCGCCTGAACCTAACTTTCTCTGTGTGTGTACAGTGGTACCTCGGGTTACGAACTTAATTTGTTCCGGAGGTCCGTTCTTAAGCCTTAAGAATTTAACTGTTCTTAACCCGAGGTGCGCTTTTGCTAATGGGGCCTCGCACCGCCACTGCACGATTTCCCTTCTCATCCTGGGGCAAAGTTTGCAACCCAGAGCAACTACTTCCAGGTTAGCGGAGTTTGTAACCTGAAGTGTTTGTAACCCGAAGCATTTGTAACCTGAGATACCACTGTACTTGAGGCTCAGGGCAATATTTCATGCATATTATGTATATGGAAGTTTTTAATGTCTGGCGTCTTACTGTGTTTTAATAGGTTGGAAGCTGCCTTGAGTGGCTGGGGAAACCCAGTCAGATGGGTGGCATATGATGATGATGATGATTTCTACCAGTACGGTTTGCTTACTGCTATTTTGTTAGTTAAGTACTGTGTGACTACAATTACATTTGCTTTATAATAGAGAATTTAAAGCACGAATTTTAATGCAATCTTCTTCTCAGAGTTCTTTTTAGAAATATAATGCTTTTCTACTTTGCATTTATTAATGAAGAACATTTAAAATACAATGCTGCTATTGTCTTTAGACTAAAGAGTGGAAGTAAGGTTAGTAAAGGGTTTATGTTTGTTATCCTTATGTTAGCTTTTAAATATTCATTATCTTAACAGCACAACCATATCTTCTACTGAGAGTTGGATGATCGGGACATGATCACATTCAAGTCCCCTTGTCTTGGCATAACACGGGTAATTGCCAGCTTGTGCACTGAGTCAAAAGCTGTGCTGTTCCAGCAGAAGACAATTACACATGTAACTATGGCAGCTGAACCATGAGGCGCAAGGGGAAATATGGGCATGCAGGCCTGAAAGAACAGATGCTAGCTTATTTAGCATTTCAAGGTTGGAGTTGTCTCTTGTGCATCCATGTTCTAACAATAGAATACAAGAACACACCAAGGATCCATCAAGCCCAACAGCCTGCATCCAACATGACCAATCAGACATATTTGCAAGATGGAGTAAGTCATATTTTGTGTGATTAAAACATCAGGTAATCACACACATGATAAGTATGATTAAGACTACAGTGCTGAAAATATGGCAATGCCAGTGAAATACAGTGGTACCTTGGTTCTCAAACATAATACATTCCAGAAGTCCATTCGACTTCCGTAACGTTCGAAAACCAAGGCAGGGCTTCTGATTGGTGCAGGCGCCCCAGAAACAATAGCCAACAGCCGCATCGGACGTTTGGCTTCTGAAAAACATTCGAAAACCAGAACACTTCCAGGTTTTTGGCGTTTGGGAGTCAAAATGTTCAAGTACCAAGGCGTTCGAGAACCAAGGTTGCACTGTACCATAAAAGCAGTGTTGGGATTGGGCATGTCTACATTATGAAGCCGTTTCCAGAGGAGTAGCTGCATTGGGCTACAATCCTCATCCCAATTACCTGGGAGTAAACCCCACTGAACTCAATGGGACTTAGGCAGAGTTAGAAATGTTAGTCTTACAGCAAAAACAACAAAAAGTGTTGTGTGGAACTTTACAGACTAACAATTTTTACTATGGAAAAAGCTTTCATGGACTACAGTGTCTGCTTCACCAAATGTATGAGGTGCAATCCTCAGTTGCAGGGATGTAACATAGTTGCAAGGGTGCAGGGAGTTCTTTGCAGTGGGGTGGGGGGGGGAAATGAAAATGCAAAAAGAATAGATAGTGATGGTTTAATTAGGTAGAGAATGTATGCAAAATAAGCACAGTACACTGTTACCTCGGGTTACATACGCTTCAGGTTACAGACTCCATTAACCCAGAAATAGTACCTCGGGTTAAGAACTTTGCTTCAGGATGAGAACAGAAATCATGCTCCGGCAGCACGGCAGCAGCAGGAGGCCCCATTAGCTAAAGTGGTGCTTCAGGTTAAGAACAGTTTCAGGTTAAGAACGGACCTCCGGAACGAATTAAGTACTTAACACGAGGTACCACTGTAGCTATTTACATCAGCGCATTTTGGGAAATGAGACAGTGCTGAGCTGACACAGAATCTGCTGGATCTCATCTGGCCTTGATGCTATCTTGTGGCAGGACTGATGGTCCAGGTGGGCGGGGTATAAATGATGATGAGGATGAGGATGATGCCTCTTTGTTGCAGCAGCCTGGGGATTGGTGTAGTAAAAAGCTTTCTCCCATATTTTCTGCCCTGACTGGTGGGGCTATGGATGCTGTTCTGCCCCACTGCTGCTAACCAGGAGTTATACTTGCATCCTTGGAGTTTAACTTATCCTTGGAGTTTAACTTATGGATGAATTGCAAATGTACAGTTTCAGGCTGGAATCTCCCAGTGGCATTCCTTTGTTCCTATTTTCAGGTAGGTAGCCGTGTTGGTCTGACGCAGTCGAAATAAAAATAAAATAAAATTCAGATACATTAGACTGAAACAGAAGTCACCAGACTGGGTGATTGACTCAATTGACTGCGTCAGACCAACACGGCAACCTACCTGAATCTATTTACCATACCCATTGAGTCCATCACCCATCTCCTACTACCCTTCTGAGGAAAACCCCACCCCACCCTTCCACTATATATAAGGATCTGGTGACTTCTGTTTCAGTGTATCTGAAGAAGTGTGCATGCACACGAAAGCTTATACCCAGAACAAACTTAGTTGGTCTCTAAGGTGCTACTGGACATTTTTTTAAATTTATATTTATTTCGATTTTGTTCCTATTGCGATTGTTGTTGTTGTTGTTGTTGTTACAGCGTGACCTGGCGGACTGAAATGTTCCCCTACTGGCTTAGGGTTATATTGCCACTGATTTCTCCTGCCAGGCTTGAGGCTCTAGCGAAACCCTCTCTCACCTGCCACACAACACAGCTGCCATCCTGGGGCTCCTACACACGCTGTACATAGAGTGCCGGTGACTGTCCTACTTCCTCACCCGTTCACTCGTAAAAGGAGGGAAGTGACCTGCGCAGCCTCATCCGCAAGGGGCGCTAGAGCGCCCACACCATCCCGCGAGCCCCACCTCTCCCTTTCCGTTCCAGCCGCGCATCTCAGCCTTGGCTCCTCCCACCTCCGGCGCCACTTCTACGCCCCTCCCTTCTTGCGTGCTGACGTCTCCGGAGCTCGAGCGCCTGCTCGCTGCCCCTCACGCGGAGGGAGGGGGGGGCGGCGGCGGCGGCGCAGAGCAGTCTCTAATCGCCAGGCAGAGAGAGAGAAAGGCAGACGACGGCCGGCAGGAGGAGGAGGAGGCGGGAGCAGAGTGGCGACGGCAACGACGCTGCTCCTTCGGCTTCAACCGCCTGCGGAGGGATCAGGCACAGCGGGAAGGCGACTCCCGTGAGGGAGGTGAGTGCGCCAGTGAACGCTGCCCTTCGGGGGATGATGGAGGAGTCGGCGCTGGGGTGGCGGAGGCGGCTCTATTGTGTCCGGGGCCTTCTTCGCTCGCCCCCCCCCCAGCGCCAAATCCCCGCCTCTCCGCGGCCGCTTCGCTTCTTCCGGGCAGCGGCAGACCCGAACAAAGGCCCCGTGTCGTCGTCGTCGTTGTCCGCGCGCCCCGAGTGCACGAGCCGGCCTTTTTTTTTGGGGGGGGGGAGGAGGAGGTTCGCCTGCCAGTCCTCCCTCTGGGTCACCTATTGGCTCCGGCCTCTCGTCTCCCTCTCCCCTCGGATAGTCGCTTGTTTGGTGAGCCATTAGCTCCCTCCCTCCAGCCCCCGACACGCGCAGCCACACTGGGGAGGTGCGTGGGGTCTCCTCCTCCTCCTCCTCCTTTTTTAATGGTGTTATGGGGAGGGGGGTGTTTCTCTGCCTGACCATCCTTGCTGTCAAGTGCGCATTTATTTCCTAGAGGTGTTTTTCTCCCTCTCTCATAGCCTCAGTCGCTGCTGCTGCTGTTGCTGTTGTTTTTCCTGGAGGTGGGGGGGAAGCGTAAAACAAAAACCGACTCCCTCCTCCAGGCAGAATTTGGGGAAAGGCTGTCGTACTTGATACGCGTTAATAATAATAATAATAATAATAATAATAATGTGCGATGACAACTTCTTGTTGGGCCGATTGTTGTTTACCGTGGAAAGCTCTCTTCCAGGATTTCAAATACTGGTTGGTGGAAAGAGATATTGTTCCACTTGTGCTTTTCCTCTCAAATGAACAGTGGGGGGTGTATGAAAAAAACAACACACACACTGCCCTGGCTCTCCCGTTGCTGCGCCACCTTTGAGGGGAGGGGACTAGAACAAAGAGCCACATGATACCATCGTTTGATACAATTGACAGCAGCTGATATTCAGGAACTGTCATTGTGAGGGGTAAAATAATCCATATAAATATGATATTGTTATAAACTGAGAGAACGGCTGTAGTTGAAAAGCAGTACACAAATGCTTTTAAATGACCGTGTCATTTGTATGCTTTTAATTTTACTTTTTTTTCAAAATGTTTTTCAGTTAAGAGAAAATGAGATGCTTGGCTAAACATAAGTATTTGGCCATGGGGCCTATTGGTAATTGTTTCTAATTTGAAAGGACTGCAGTTGGAAAACTTTACATTTAAGTACTGTAGTAGCTGCTGCACGGGGTATTAAAATCTAACGTTTACGCATTTTTGTCACAACCACATTTTTTTTGGTATTGAGATCAAATGAAGCTAGCTCAATTTGAAATAGTTCAAAATATGTAATTTTCAGGTAACATAGCCACAGCTTTTGGAACAAGAGGTTTGAAGTTTTAAAAAAGTGAAATGATAAAGTTTGCTGGACAAATTACTTAGGCCATAGCTTTTTTAATGTTGATGGGTGTAATTGGAGGTGTACTCATTGACAATGTGAGTGTGTAAAGGTGCTTCATAAGTCCTAGAAGTATTAAACACTAAATGAAGAGAGGACTATCCTGGCCTGGAAATCATTAAATGTGGTTCATTGTAGCCCATAAGAGATGGCTGAAAACATCAGATGTGCCCTGATCCAGGTAACTGTAGCTACAGTATGCTGCTTCATGTCCATTGCTGCCCTTTGTACTGCACTCAACACAGCTCAGTTGAATGCAGTAATGCATGTTAGCCCACAGGTGCCGGCCCATAACTAGATTTGTACCATTTCACCCTTCATCTTTTGCACCTTAGAACAGTAGACATGCAAGTGGAAGCTCAATAACACTAGCTTTGGATTGAGAATATTGGCTTGATAGTTCATGTCCTGATCCTAAATTTATATTGTTAACATGAAAACATGGCCTCACGTTAGGGGTACTGTATCTAGCTTTTTCTTTCAGCCTTTCTCAATGACGTTACAAGACTCCTGATAATATTTTCAATGTTTTCTTTACTTAAAGTTAAATTGCAATGAGATAACATGGATAGAAAGCACCCAAAAGTACTTTACTTCCATGATTCACAACTCTGAAATCTGACAACTAAGTGCTTTTAATGCTGCTCGTTATAGCAGTCAGTTTGAGTCTTGCTGTTTCCTCTGTGTATAAATGGGAGGTGAAAATAAGTTCCTGGTCTACTTTGTAACAAACAGGAGATTGCTTCTGTGCTGAATGTGGAATACTATTAGGAATAGATAGTAAGGAGATCTTATATTTGAACAGCAGCAAATTGGGTAATCTAGGCCAGAATAATAATTATATGCAGTGTGCCTATTAGGATGCTTTAATGTGCTTTATACATAGGTTTTTTTTTGGTTTTTTACCAGCAGTAAGATGGGCTTCTATGTTTTCGCTGTGTTCATATTTGATCTAGATGACAAAGTCCAAATGAAGAACACAACAACAGACACATGGGTTAAAATCTGGTGGCCACTGAGAATACATGATCAGAACCAAAAAGCATTTAAGAACTCCCATAAGCAGCACAATAAAGTGAATTGAAATGGAACCAGTATTTTCCCACTGGAGCACATCACAGTAGGATATATACTATATCTGAATTTAGAATTGAACATTCTGGGTCTGTAATCAGTTTCTGCTGAAATGAGAGGGCCGATTGCTTTTGCGCCTGCTAAGTAATAAATTGATTTGACTGTGATTGTTGAAATTTATTCTGTTTTAGAGAAATGCCATAGCATGTTTTTCCTGATGCCTCTTGGTCCACAAGGCCTTTCAGTTGTACGTGTTCCATCAAGTTAGTCTTTTTTAAAAAATAGGGCACATTATTTTTAAGCTTTTTAGAAATTTGAGATGAGGTACCCAATGTTATACAGCTTTAGAACTGTGGCTTCATATGGAAAATCAAGTTTGTATCAAGGAATATCAACTTAAAATAGAAGCAAATAAATTTATTGTGTATAAAAAGATGAACACACATATCCTTATGAAAGATAGTTAAAAAAAAATTACCTACAACCCTAGGATGCTACATATCCAAAGAAAACAGTCATTTATCAAATGCAGATGTGCAAACAACTCCTGGTATCTTATGCATTCTTTTCTGAGAAAATGCCTATTGGTCTGTAAGTGCTTAGACTGGAACATAGGGTAGATGAGAGCATCCTACATGAGTATTGTAATATGAGTAAGTTATATTGGGGGACTTAATGGCAGTGATATTAGACAGTAGTAATTTCAAAAAGAATGAGACTCTAATCTCATAGATTTCACTGGGTCCACTAGCTGTATGCCAGTGCCCTTGATCTAGAGAAGTTGGCAAATATCAGAGTGAGCACCTGAGTGCAGGTGCTATTAGCACTGTATTGTTTTCAATGGAATGTTAATCCTCTCCCTGTATAAACTTTTTTAGGAAAGTAATTACAGATGCCAGTTTTCACTTGTAGAATCATAGAATCATAGAGTTGGAAGAGACCACAAGGGCCATCGAGTCCAACCCCCTGCCAAGCAGGAAACACCATCAGAGCACTCCTGACATATGGTTGTCAAGCCTCTGCTTAAAGATCTCCAAAGAAGGAGACTCCACCACACTCCTTGGCAGCAAATTCCACTGTCGAACGGCTCTTACTGTCAGGAAGTTCTTCCTAATGTTTAGGTGGAATCTTCTTTCTTGTAGTTTGGATCCATTGCTCCGTGTCCGCTTCTCTGGAGCAGCAGAAAACAACCTTTCTCCCTCCTCTATGTGACATCCTTTTATATATTTGAACATGGCTTAACCTCCTCTTCTCCAGGCTAAACATGCCCAGCTCCCTTAGCCGTTCCTCATAAGGCACTTGTATGTCGTATCTCCTCTTCTCCAGGCTAAACATGCCCAGCTCCCTTAGCCGTTCCTCATAAGGCACTTGTATGACATAGAAGTCATAGTTTGGAAGGAAAACGAAGGAATCGACAGAATGTCCAGGTTGGCATAAGCTACCATATTTTTCGCTCTATAGGACACACTTTTCCCCCTCCAAAAATGAAGGGGAAATTTGTGTGCGTCCTATGGAGCGAATGCAGGCTTTCACTGAAGCCTGGAGAGCGAGAGGGGTCGGTGCGCACCGACCCCTCTCGCTCTCCAGGCTTCAGGCAGCTATCTGCAAGCCTTTGGAGCACTCAGAAGGCTTGCGGATGGCAGTCTGAAGCCGGAGGAGCGCAGCGCCAACTGCCGCTGCGCTCCCCGGGCTTCAGGCAGCTATCTGCAAGCCTTCTGAGCACGGCAGGAGTTCCCACCGCGCTCCGAAGGCTTGCGGAACGCAGTCTGTTCTCCGCAAGCCTTCTGAGCATGGTGGGAGTTCCCGCCGGGTTCCGAAGGCTTGCGGATAGCCTGTTTTGGGGGCTGGGGTCAGGGGTAGCTAAAAACGAAGCTGTGTGCAACCTCTTCCGGCTGGAGAGGTTGCGCGTGGCTAAAGAGGAAGCCAAGACAACGAGCGGAATGGATCCCACTCGCTGTCTTGGCTTCTTTGCTCTTTGGGGCTCATCTACATACATGTCCTCATCTACATACAGTATATTGGCAATTAATGCATTATGCCATTATAATTTAATTTAATATAATAGGCTATTTTAGAAGTCCTCTCCTATAAGCATATTCAATATACATCTCATTGAAAGCAATTTAATGTGGAAGATGTCACATAAAGATGTGTGTTTTGAAATGTGTCTGAATTATGCACATACAAGCATCTTGCTCATACTTGTCTCCTCCAGATTGTGGAAGTGGCTGCGTTTTCATGGATATGGTATTTTATACTTGATAGATGTGGCAGGACCATCTTTCTACATTGTGATTCGACATGGCTGTGGCCAAATAGTAGAAGTATACGATTGTGCCAAACCTAGCTATGGTGATGGTTCTTAGATGTGATGGTGTCTTGACTCTCTATCCTCCATACTGTTTTCAGTGTAATGCCTTGACTTTAGATCTAAGAGAATTACTTTAGTTGAAGTTCATCTGCCAACACATTTTTTTCTGTGAAATTTCAAATGAGCTACACAGTCATATTTGGTTTTTCTGTGTCAACTGGGGAAGGGAAACTTTTGGGTTCTAGGAAGAACTTTTGTTCTGTACAGCAGCTCACTTGACAATAAGGAATTACATTCCCAAGGTTACCAGCTAAGCTGCTTTTGTTGCATTTATACAGCACCATTCTAGTTTTCAGCCTTCTCATTTCTCTCTTCCTGACTTATTTCATTGCTCATTTGTGCCCCTTTCATGCCTTAATAGATGAATAGCTTACCTTTTCTGGGTGTCACCAAATGACATAGTAACTGTAGAAAAGTAACTCACAACTTACATGCGTTTAACTTGTGCACATTCAGCTTTATGCACTTGACAAAAAAAATTAAAAGGGGGCAGGCATCTGGGAATGAAGACTTTGGGAATCCCACTCACCATTGAACCCAATGTGTTTTGACTATACTGTATGTGATTTTCATTTTACGCACTGTCCCTAGAATGTAACCCCAGCATAAGTTGAGAGTCACCTGTATCTAAAACACCTCTTCCTCTGTGTCCTACACTTTCTTGGTGGTTAATCTCTATTTGTCAACCCATCTATCCTGGCAATCTCCAAGACTGAGAATGTTCAGATGTGCCATAAGACTTTCCTGATTTAGCCAGTGTTTAGTGAGTGGAAGTAAATAAGCAGTGGTCCACAAAATAAAGCACACAGATCCTTTATATAAAGATAGATGAACATGTAATTGAAGTATTTTAATCTTGCTAGTAGAGTTTGTAAGTACTGGATCTTCAGTGCATCATAGGTTAAATGCAGTGATTGAGTGAAATCATTTTCTAAACTTGCCTTTAAAACATTTATAGCCTTTAAAAATATTATTACCGTATTTTTCGTCCTATAGGGCGCACCGGCCCATAGGACGCACCTCATTTTTTTTGGGGGGGGGGGAGAAATGAATAAAAAAAATATATTCCCCCCCCAGTCGCGGCTGCCGCCACAAGGCTTGCGGACACCCGCCCGAAGCACGGGGCACCCTCCGGAGTGCGCCTGGTGCTTCGGGCTGCAGGCTGCTGCCCGCAAGCCTTGTGAGCCCGCGGGAACTCCCGCCGGGCTTGCAAGGCTTGCGGATAGCTTCCTGAAGCCTGGAGAGCGAGAGGGGTCGGTGCGCACCAATGCCTCTCGCTCTCCAGGCTTCAGCGAAAGCCTGCATTCGCCCCATAAGACGCACACACATTTCCCCTTCATTTTTGGAGGGGAAAAAGTGCGTCCTATGGGACGAAAAATACGGTACTTCAATCTTATAATTATACTGTGGTCCGTTTCCTAAAGATAATTACATGCTTATTTCAATAAAAAGCACACTTTCTTAACTCTATGATAAATCTTTAATTTTTTATCTCCTCTTTTAATTATTGATCCATCTTCCTTCCATTCTGTCCATTGGAGGCTGGTTTATCCTTGCAGGTGGAAAACATTTTGACTTTCAAGTAGCATGCACTTATGATTCAAAGGCTGTTGCACTGCAACATTTTTCAGAATAAATTTGTTCTGTCTGATAGGCAACTTATGAGGTGGTGGATGGTTAATGGTATTAACCTTGATGTACAACATAAGGCCAAGAGGACTGGTTTTATCTCTCCTGGGGGAATTCCAAATGCCTTTTGTTTGCAACCTTTTCCTGTGCTTTTTGGGGAAACAAGGCCTGCAAGTATGTATCAAAATTTGAGATGGGAGAATGACTACATCACTATATGTACCTTGTTTCTTCCTGAATTTAGAAGCATGTTACAGAGTTTGTGACAGTTTTTCTAGCCTCATACAGCCAGAGCACCTGAGGCACATTTACCATATGAATTTCTGGGAGAATGAAAAGCTAGTATGCTTCTGAAGCAGAACACTGGAAGAAGCAGATAGGGATCAGGGATGCGAAAGAAATGGAGCAAAACAAGACAGTGGATAAAGGCAGAACTGAGACCTGGTTGAGAAAAATAGGGCCTTCAGCAAGACAGTACTGCTACATTAGAGCTGGGAGTGCAGGAACCTGCAGTGTTGCAGATAACGAACAGTTGTGGGGTACAGAAAAAGGGGTAAGATACTGGGAACAAGAGAGTGCACTATGAGGAGTTCAGGCAGAGCTGTGTGGATGCAGAGAGGAGATCCCACTGTGAGGTGCAGAGAGAGACAGGAAGTTGTATGATAGATTAAAAAAACATACGGAGTTACAATTTTAACTTAAACTATTTTTTACTGTTAACATAGCACCTGGCTTTCATGAGTTAGTAGAAATCTAAAAGTGGCACTCCAAGTGAATTGTGTGTCTCTGCCCTAAAGTAATGTTTTAAAAAGAAAAATCACATGACACCTGTCTGCCTGGTTATAGCCTTTTTTATTTTTTTAAAAAGGAAAAGGGTTGTGAAACAATTACATGCAGCACACAAGGGACTTCAGTGCAGAGGTTATTACTCAAAAGTTTTAATTGGAAGTTCAGCCAAAATCTTCCCAAAGCTCTTTTCAATTATGTACATTACCATTAACCTCTCTGCAGGACTTGTCGATTTCTTGACGTTATTTAGCAGTATTCATATGAGATGAATTTAATGTATGCAGTAAAATTTCACTTAAATAGATCTGCTTAGGCAATTGAAAGTTCTGCATCCCCAAGTTCAATAAAAAGTGCCTTTCAGTGTAACCTCTCTAGCAGAAAATGAAATGTAATGCATCTTGGTTAGATAGCCGTCTAGACATTGTGTTTTAAAACACTAACTGCACAGGACTGGTAAATGCTGTGAAGCAGAACCTTTCAGTTTGGGATGAGTTTGAGGTTTGCCATGAGAGAAGTCTGCATATGATGAGGAGAAAGGAGAGCATTGTATTAGGTTAAGTGGTAGGATTTGAATTTTGGGTGCCTTTGCCCTGGAACCTGCAGACCTCAAAATATCCTGCCCTAATAGTCCAATAGAATATTGAAGAAATAATATGATGGCTTTTGACGTTCAACAGACTGGTTCCCCAGCCTTCCAGTGGACTAACATATTCTAGAGCAGCTTACTTTAATTGCCAGCATGAATTGATTGATTTTTATTTTATTTAGCAAAATTAATTGTATACTGCTTGATCGTTTTATTTTTGTAAACCACTTAGCAGTTCTACTGGCAAACATCAAAACTGTCAAGAGAATACAAAGTTAAATCAGGTATTTTTAAAAATTCAAAATGGAAATAAAATAAGCAGTTAAGCAATAAAAATAGATTAAAACACATGTCAGCTTCTACATATCTGGATAGGCTTGTCTGAACAGAAATGTTTTTAGCCGGTACTGAAAAGAGTAAAGTGAAGCCTCCTGCCTGATGTCAATAGGCAGGGAGTTTCAAAGTGCAGGTGCTGCTAAACCTAAAGACTGATTTCTTACAAGTGCAGAATGAATGTTTTGTGATGTTAGTCCTGCAGATCAAAGTGGTCAGGTAGATATATAGGGTATGTTGATCGCTCAGGTAAACTCGTCCTAAGCTATTATATGCTATAGTATATGCTAATAGTAACACCTTGAAACTTGCTTGGTAACAAACAGAGAAGTAGTGCTATATGTTGACAATGTCTCTCTTCTGCCAGCAACTTTACTGCATCATTCAGCCCTAACTGCAGTTTCCAGTTCAAGCTCAAGGGAAGACCCACATTGAGTACATTGCAGTAATCCAGTTTTGAAGTTACTAATGCTTGAACTGGGATGCGGGTGGCGCTGTGGGTTAAACCACAGAGCCTAGGACTTGCCGATCAGAAGGTCGGCAGGTCAAATCCCCGCGACTGCCAACCTAGCAGTTTGAAAGCATGTCAAAGTGCAAGTAGATAAATAGGTACCACTCCAGTGGGAAGGTAAACGGCGTTTCCGTGTGCTGCTCTGGTTCGCCAGAAGTGGCTTAATCATGCTGGCCACATGACCCGGAAGCTGTACTCCGGCTCCCTCGGCCAATAAAGCGAGATGAGCGCTGCAACCCCAGAGTCAGCCACGACTGGACCTAATGGTCATGGGTCCCTTTACCTTTACCTTAATGCTTGAACTACTATAGAAAAGTCCTCCCTGGCTGTAGGTGTTGTACAGGCTGCAGTTGGTAAAGGGCACTTCTAGCCACTTAAGTTGCCTGGGCCTCCAGTAACAAAGATAGATCCAGACTGCAAACCTGTTGCTTCAGAGGGAGTGCAACCTGTCCAGAGCTGATCGGTTTCTCAGACACGAGAACCACTCACCTACACAGTCTCTTTGATCTCAAAACTGTTTGCTACTTTGATCTTAAAATGACTTAAGAGAACATATCCATGAAATAAAAGAAAATGCTTCAGATGTAATAACTGAGTTCACTGTGGAAGAACCTCCAGCTGGCTTAACTGAATCTTTTGCCATTGCCTCCTCTGCTCCCAGAACCAATTCCATTCACATCTGTTCTGTCTCATTGAAGCAGCAGGAGAGGCAAGACGGTGTACGTAACGCCATCAATTGAACTGACTGGGACCAGCTGCCATTTGGCTCCTTCTCTCCCAGAACTGTTTTGTTCACTGATTCTGACATCCTTGTCTATGGCACAGTGGGTCAGTGCGGCTAGCTGCTAACCACAATATTGGCAGATACAGGCCACTCAGAGATGGCTGTGGGCAGGATTGCATGGGGTTGGACTAGATGACCCTTGGGGTCTCCTTCAGCTCTACAATAAAATAGCGGACTACTAAATTTGCTTATTTTCATCCCCATCTCTTTTTGTACTTGTATTGTAAGCCACTATTATCATTGTGTGTTAGTTGGATAGAAAGCTGCTATTTATAAATATAGTTCATATTTATAGTTCATAAATATATTTATATTATATTTATAGTTCATAAATATAAATAACTGGTTACTCTAAGTCTGATAGCTCTTTATTTTCTCCTTAACTTGCAGTGGTACGCTGGCATTGCCCATGTCCAGAAAGCAGCATGCAAGAAGAATAAGTTGTTAACTGGGAAACAAGGCACTCAGCTCTGATTAGATACATATAAAGATGGTTTAATTTTGCAATATGTTCCAAGAAGAGTGATAAGAAGAAAAAAAAGAAGGTAAGGTCAATGTGATGTAGATCTTGTATGTGTCCAAGTATGGAGTTGGCATTTCAAATGTGACTTGTACTTGATATGGTAAACTACAAATGCATAGTAAAAAATTCATCCCTTCTCAGACATCAAGCTAGAGAGAGGTTAAAACTAGCTGTTTTGTCAGTACGAGGAACTCTGAGAACCTTGGCTGCCCACTGCCAAAACAAGCTCCATTCTTTTGTTCTGTCTTCAGGTGGGGAGGATGGGCTGGCTTTTGAAAATGAGCAGCTGAGGTATTGGGAGTAAGTGGGCAGGTTAGCACTGTAGAAGCCCCTTCTGCCTTGCTACAGCTGTAAACTAGAGAGGGAAAGGGATTGTCCCTAGTCATCTGTGAAGATGCTGTGTGAGGTTGGGGACTAAAGCTGCAATCCTTAAAATTTCTTACTTGGCACTAAGCACTACTGAATGCAGGGATTTACTTCTGAGTAAATTCATAAGAAGGTGGTAAAGGGGAGTAGGTGAGGAATGTTTAACGGTGTTTCTGGTGCATTTTTAATTTTTTTTACTTATTTTGGTTTTCTGTACACTACAATATTTTAAAATGTGAGCCATCTTATAAATCTTTAAAATAAATAAATGTTTCTGGCAATCTCATGTTTTTGTTTGATTACAGGGGCCAGCCTAAACTTGTTGAACTCTGTTCCATTGCTAAACAAATGCTATTGTACTGTTAATGGGTATTATGAGGCTCTCAATGCATGCTGTCATTTTTTAATTGTGGAATTACTCAGGTGTACCAAGTTCTCCTTTTTCTACTTGGTTTCCCAACCTGCTGGGACACCCAAGTAAGTGGATATAGGATTGCAGCCTTAGTCTATGTGTTGCACAAACCTTCACACAAAATCTCACCTTGGAATTTGTAAAATCCGGAATACATAAGCCAGATTTTTTTCAACCTTTTTGAGTCCACAGCTCCCTTGACCAACTGCATTCTTTCTGTGGTACCCCTGTGGGGCTCAGAATCCCAGTTATGTCACCCCTTGCCTGCAGAGCTGGCAGCCTCTCACCCTTTTTCGAACACCCTCCCTTGTGGAGTGTTCCCTCAGCCTCCTCTCCTCTCCACTCTCCTTGGGAGTCTTCTGGGCAGCTGCTGCTGCAGCCCTTAGTCTCTGAGCTGCCCCCCTTCCCCAAAGGGAGGTGCCTCCTCACACTGCCCCACAGGGGTCTGGGAAGGGGATGCCCCCAGCCTTAGTGGCTCAATGGAGACTGGCCAAATGTGAACCTGAGGCCTGCACCTTACCTTGGAAGCCAGCCCCAGAGGCACCATTTGCTTGTGGAGGTTATAGCCAGGGTTGCTACAACAAACAGTTGTGCAAGCCTTTGGGAGGCAGAGATGCAAGAGGGCATCAGAGGAAGGAGGGAAGGAAAGAAGGCCAGAGGCCAGTGTTGCCGTGGCACCCCTGAATGATTTCAAGGCACCCCAGAGTGCCATGGCACACTGGTTGAAAACCACTGACATAAGCAGATAACCGTGGTTTTCTATTCCTGAAGTCACATGTTCAGACATCCTAGATGGATCAAGCAACTGTTGACTGAATTTTGTTAAGTAAATACAGTAGACTTGGGCTAAAATCTTAATTCAAATATCTTTCTGGCCTTGTGTTTGCGAAATCCAAACATGTAATCAAGATTTGGGACCCAGATCCTCTGACTTAACTGTGTCCAATTTTTTGATGTGTGATATTGTGCTGTGCTATATGCAAAAAGTAGGGAGTCAAGACTGACCAAGGCCAAACACTCTTTTGTACAGATTGTGATGGGTTCATTAATTCTTTGACAAAAAGCCATGACATTTGTTCACTTCATCCTGTCGTTTATATATATTAGGTTGCTCATTTACTTCATTCTTGTAGTGTGAGCTTCATGTGCAGGCAGCAGCTTGAACCCCTATCTTCCAGCCCATATTTTCTGCAGCACACTGATGGTCATTGCAGATTGATATTTTGTTTTGTCTGTATATGATGCTGTTCGTGTACATTTTTGTAGCTTTTTTCAGTTGTTATAAACTGTTTAGGATAAAGTCCTGTGGTTAAGCAAAGTAGGCTAACAGTAGGTCCTGCCAAATTATGATACTTTTGTTGTTCTCTAGGATGGCCGGTTGCGGTGAGATCGATCACTCAATCAACATGCTTCCCACAAACAAGAAGACAAATGAATCATGTTCCGCTGCAGCACCGTCTCTCATGGTCCCTGAATGTGCTATCTGTCTGCAAACATGTGTCCACCCTGTGAGTCTGCCTTGTAAACATGTCTTCTGTTATCTGTGTGTGAAAGGAGCTTCCTGGCTGGGAAAGAGATGTGCACTCTGTCGTCAGGAGATCCCGGAGGACTTTCTTGATAAGCCAACCTTACTGTCACCTGAGGAACTCAAAGCAGCCAGTAGAGGCAATGGGGAATATGCCTGGTACTATGAAGGCAGAAATGGATGGTGGCAGTATGATGAACGTACCAGTAGGGAGCTGGAAGATGCCTTTTCCAAAGGTAAAAAGAGCACTGAAATGTTAATTGCTGGGTTCTTATATGTGGCAGATCTTGAGAACATGGTTCAGTATAGGCGAAATGAGCATGGACGTCGCAGGAAAATAAAACGGGACATAATAGATATTCCAAAGAAGGGAGTGGCTGGGCTTAGGTTGGACTGTGACTCTAATGCTATCAATCTAGCAAGAGAGAGCTCTGCTGATGGTGCAGACAGCACACCAGCTCTAGGAGCTGCTGCTGGGCAGCCTCTCGCAACTGCTTCTGTTAGACCCCTTCCTTCACTAGATGGTCAACCGACAAGCCCTGCAACGCCATCACCTGATGCAAGCACTCTAGAGAACTCTTTTGCCAACTTGCAAATAAATGGAGACAGTATGGTTGAAAGGAGCCATAGGGGTGAGGGAGAGGAAGACCATGAACCATCGTCTTCTGGTAGGGTGCCAGTTCTTGACACCTCCATTGAGGAAACAGAATCGGATGCTAGCAGCGATAGTGAGGATGTGTCTGCCCAACTTCAGTTGCCTGTATCCTCTGCCCAGCAGAGACATCTGAATGCAAGTCAGCCAGCCTTGGATAGACCAGTGGTGGGGAGTGGGGTGGGAAGCACCAGTGTAAGGTCTAGAAGGCCTGATGGACAGTGCACAGTAACTGAAGTTTAAATCTAGAGCCATGTTTTGAAAACTCAGTCTTGTATATGTACATTTTGTCTGTATTGGCATTGCATTCCAGCCTAGCAATGTATTCAAAGTGTTTCAGGGTGGGAGGAGGGGAAAGGGAAAACCAAGCCTGGTCCTTGAACTTGTAAGAAAATCTCTTAATGTCTTGGCTGGAAGATTCAATGTTTGAAGAAAAAAATAAAACCCTGGGGTGTGTTAATGGTTTGACAGCTACTTAGCAATACCCAGTTTCGTAAATGTCTCACGTTTTATTTTGTAGTATATGCTCATCCCCAGTAAAACCCTGTCCCCCTTTTTGACCAGTGTATATTCACTGTACAACTTGGAAATGTCATCATTCTTCATTGCATTAAGTATCTTTACTATCTGCATGGATTGATGTATGGAAGGAAAACTAAAGCGAACTGGAAATGAACAAGAATTGGGGGTATGAACCAGATGCTTAATTTTAACATAAAGTAGGTGTGACTTCTAAAGTTCAGATGTTTTACTAAACAAAGAGCAATCATCTTCCTGAATGAAATGTAAAATAACTTCTGTTGCAGAGTTTTACTTGTAAACACTTCATGGTGTCTTCATCGGCTCTTCCGTCTAGTCCCTGTAGCTTGTTTGTTTTCTTGTTCTGTCTGGTTTTTGTTACAAAATTTATAATTTAATAAACTACATTTTATCAACCACCTGAGATCTGTTTCCACATGGGTCTGCACCCATGTCATCTTGAAGTTAGTTATCAAAGGACGAATGGACACTGCCTTTGGTTAATTGTAGGACTTTGTGTGCTGAAAATCAACATGAAACACAATGTGCTGAAGATTACACAGTGCTTGAAAAAGATGGTATAATATATGGCTCTATAAAAACCTATTCATTTCTCCTGCCTTGCCTAATCTGCCAGGATAGGGAATCTGCAGAAATTTGTAATGTAGTGAGATAGACAGAAAGCCAAACTACAGCTTGCTATTTTGGTTAAGTACCATCTGTGAAAATATACCTCTCACAGACTTTATGTACTATTGCTAACATTGGGCAAAGACATCCTTTTGTGTGGGGTGTGGATAGATTACTTGGTGGAAAAACCATCACATCCATAGCCCTGCAGCTGGGTGGGTGGTAGTCCAAAGCTGATACGGTGTTAGGAGACAAAAGGAACATTGGGTCCTGTGGATTCACAGCTATTGTAGAACACTCTATTTTGCCCTACACTGTCACTAAGAACACCACTACTGGAATTTCCAGTGGGTGTCTTGGGAGGTCACTGGAAGTGTGGTTGTCTTGCCCATAGCCCATTTTGTTCATCAACAGAGCTACACCTCTACTAGCTCCTTACATAGCCTTTGGCTTTGACGCTCTAGCTTTGTAGCTCAAACAATATATGAAGGGGATATAGATGCGTGCAATTTAGAGCAAAAGAAAACACAATGATCTTACCTTCCCTACATAATAAGACATCTGGCAATTAGAATAAGATGGCCTGCACGTTATATGCAAAGGATAGGCACTTTGTAGTGAGAGCCCTTTTGCAGATACTGTTTTCTGCTATAAGACTGTCAAATGTCCAGAAAGCTACTTCTGTCAGTGCACTGGTTTCTGTGATTTTATGGATGGCTCCTTTGCAATTAACATATGCAATAGCTGACTATCAATAGTGTTCAGTACTGAAAATGGAAGGCTAAGAATTGGAACTCCCCCAGTCTTTCATTCTAGGTACAGTCTTTGCTTCAATTCTTGGTGGCTGCCACTGAGCACTACCTCCTTTCACATTTAACATTAACCTGCATAGACATTGTAAAGTATCAACAAGTGTTATAACTAGCTATGTGAACTCATTACCATTTATACATGAAGTAAATGACAAGCAGGCCTCCATAGTAAAGCCACAATCATGGCAGCATGAAGGAGATTCCTGACCTATCCATTAAATACAGCTGAATAGCTACTGCAGAAAATAGAAATCTCTTTTGTTATAAGTATATCTGTAAGTGCCAGGGTACTGTGTATCATTTGGTGGTTATTTATCAGTCATTTCTGGTAATACTGTCTTCAACAAAAACACAAACCTAAGTTTGTGCTTCTGCACAAAGCTATTCTTTCCCTGGTCTATTCTCAAGCTTAACATCCATGTGATCCCCATATCAGAAGTGGCAGCTAACTACTTGAGTTACACATAAATAGGGGCCTGAATATAGATGCTACCTTCATAAACATCACAGTACAAACCTCATTTTAATCAGCCTGTTTGCACATGGATCTTTTGCAGCCTGTTTGCACATGGATCTTTTGCAGCTCTAAAACAAGAAATGATACTCTTTAAAGTACAGTTCTCCATCCACAATAAAGCAATTTAAATAATTTATCCTAGTCCCATAATGTGAACTAGTTTAATAAAAGGCAGCTGATGTTTTAGGTCAGGAAAAGAGAGGGCTCCAAGGAAGAGTATACCTCTAACCAGGGCTTTTTCCCAGCAGGAATTCAACGGAACTGAGTTCTTGCACCTCTCAGGTGGTTGCCATTGTGATTCTAAGAAGTGGGAAGTGTTTATGGTCAGTTCCGGCACCTCTTTTTCTAGAAAAATAGCACTGCCTCTAACATATTGCCAGTTTTTCAGCTATCAATGTGTTTCACATAGCTGTGGGACATTGATATATACTGATATTGAACATGCTCTGCTTTTGCACCCTGGCACCATGCCTTCATGTCAACAATGCTGCTGTATCAAGCAAAATGAAGGACGGCTCTAATAACACTTTCATCAGGAATGATTCTGTAAATTAAGTGAATTCAGAGAGCCTAGCTGTAGTTATTTTGGATTCTCTGTGCAAGTCTCCAGCAGGGATTCACAATCCTTGGCTTGCCTTGATAACAAGCCAAAATTCATGCTTGTTATGACTCACCATGCTGAGAGATGAGCAGGGTCTTACTTCATATCACACTATTCTCCGAGCTAGGAGGTCGGTGGGCGTGGGGGAGACTCTTGCTGTTTTCCAAGAGTCTCCAAGGCTCAGTTGTTAGCTGTTGAGCACCTGCTCTTCTCAGGAGAAGCACATACATTCTTTCCCAGTATTGCACTCAGTAGGTTAGAAATGTGCTCACCAGTGGTATGTCTGTCTATGAGCACTTCAGATTTTCTTGATAAATTGAGTTATGAGAAAGCTGTGCTGCAGAAAGCTTGAGTCAAGAGGTTGCCATGCTTCACCCACCACTGCAAATGTCTTGCTGTAACAGAATTTCTGATTTGCCACAGCTTTGTATGCCGAGTGTATCACCAAAAAGAACAAAAAAATAAAATAAAACAAATCTGTACTCCTCTTTGCTGGATCAACTGCTATCATAACTGGCTCTGATAAGGTCTATTCCACACCCCGCCTCCCAGGTGACATAAAAAGAATAACAGTAGGGTCATCATTAGAAAGGAAGAACTACAAATAATAGTATTACAAACAGAAAAGAAGTAGTGACTTGTTTGACTCAAAGTTCTTGCAGTCCTAACACAAATACGAGGAAGTTTATACTATAGAAACTACAGCTTTAAATGCATCAAGGATATTGTGTACAAAACCAATTTACTGTTTCCACAAAGTAGCTAGATACTGGTTTTGGCACTTTGAATGCAATTGAAAGTTTGCAGATGCATGTCATCTTGGAGATGCTTTCTTGTATAGGCTGAAAAAGGTAAGGTCAATTAAGTTAACCAGGAAATCCATCAAATATGCCTTTGATCCATATATGCCTAGACACCATCACTGATATTTGCAGATACAGCATAAGATTGTGTGAAAATCCATTTTACATTTAACAATGTGTCTGCCAACTTTATCTACACAAAGACCTAAGGATGAAGGTGAGATGTTCTTGCACTTAATACAAAATCTTATAGCACCTTCAAGAATAACAAATGCATAAGCTTTTGTAGATGAAATCCACTTAATCAGATACAATGTGGACTTGGGTTCATGAAAGCTTATGGCATAATAAATTTGTTGGTTGTTAAGGTGCCTCAAGATTCTTTGTTTTTCCTGCAACAAACGAACACAGTTTACCTTTCTAGTGTAAGTTTGAGATGGTTTAATAAGCTGAAGGCAGGAGCTTTGGGCTTGTGCATGTAGTGTATGAGCTCACTGAGTACCACCTAGATGAAGTTTGAGGAAAGCTATACTGTTACTTATTTTAGTTCTGACCTGGCCAATTCTCAGTGTACATGTACACAGGGCTAAAGTTGCTTTTAGGTTAAACCTACTTTTGATCAAACTATGTCAAACTTGGACATGATTGTTTCCAAGAGCTTTGAACTGGAGCCATCAACAACAACAACCAAATCCATTTGAAAAGGATATCATCTTACATCCATCTCAGGTCTTTGCAAGGATAAACTTGGCTAAAATGTTGCACTTGCCTTTCAAAATATTATGCCCGTACATAACATAATGCACATGAAAATAATGCATTCAGTGAAGATGCTTTGAAAGAGTAAGTTTAATTACTACTCCAAGCATGATAGCTCTTACTACGAGAGAGAGGAACATCTTACATATACTGACTGGGATGCAAATGTCTCCCGGCTGATTTGCAGACTTCCATATACATACAACCTCCACGTGCAATATGCAGCAAGTTGCTGGAAGGGGAATATATATATATACACATACACACACATACACACCCTACCTGGGACTAAGCTCCCAGCATTTCTTTTATTTTTCAAGAACAAATTTCCCTAATCTCCACTTTAGCTGTGATCAGAGTATAGGGGGCTTATAATCAAACGTCCCAGAAAGTTAATGCCCACTGAGTTGATACAATTCTTAACAGTTTCTCCCAAATCCCTGTTTGGCAGCAGCTGTTTGTTTGGGAAAGAAAGATCAAAACCATTTCTTTTGTGTGTCATTTATTTATGTTTTGTTCTCTGAGCCAAAGCCTGTAAATTGGCAGGCCCACCCCAAACAGTTCCAAAAATCTCTTTTTCGGTCATCAAGGCAGCTTCTAACTGCAGCTCTCGTCCTGCAGAAACCACTTTCTTCACAGCCTGAATTACTGCAGGAGGGCCCTTTGTGTATGGTCTGAGCCATGTACGTGTTTCTTCCAGTGACTCAAGTTCATCAGATGAGGACAACACGGCTTCTACCAGGCCAATACGAAGGGCGGTCTCTGGATCCACTTTTACAGCACCACTCAGCAACTTGAGGGCAGGGCTGCTGCCAAGGATTTGTACGAGCCTGGCAGCTCCTCCCCAGCCTGGTACTAAGCCCATCTGCTTGTGGACAAATCTAATTTCGCTCTCCGGGGTCACTAACCTGTCAGTGAGAAACAAGTATTCAGTTGTTAATTTATACTGAAGCTTAGCAGTCAAGCCATCTCAGTTCTCTCTGCCTCATTCCTATGCAAAGCACAATTTCGGATGGCAAGATGCAGACTGTAAGTGTTTTCTAACGTTAGGCAGGCTAATGCTACATCAAGCAAGCAATTTGCAGAGACTGAATCCAAAGTAAGGCAAAACAAATGGATCACTTTGAAAGGGAAGACAACAACCTTTAATCCAAAATGAGAATCCAGCATTTTTATATTAGGTTGAATATTACCTTTCAGATCAGCAATACGCAAGGACAGATTCTTACTACCACCTCAGCATGGGTCAGGGGTTGTTTAAGGACAACCTATGCTCATTTTCAACGACTTCAGTCTGAGGAGTTGCAATAAACACATATCTTCTTCTCTGGCGTTGTAGCTGAGTAAGATTGTCTTCCATAAACACGGTTTTAACAATGAGTCCGTAAGTGACTGGAGGCCAATTCTGGACCCACACGTCCTTCCACAGTGTGGACATTGGTTCCCGGGCGATCTCGGTGTGGATTTGCCAGGCGTGCCTTCCTCTTAGCACGTTTCTCCCTTGAGTTCGAGTGTCTTCAAAGTCCATGACACCTTTGGTAAAGACTGTTCTCCGACTGGAGCACTCGCAGGCCACTGGTTCCCAGTTGTCAGTGTTTATACTACATTTTTTTAGATTTGCCTAGACAGTCTTTAAACCTCTTAATGAGCACACATAAAACCCTATGGGCATGGGGCTGAAATCAGATGGCAAGACTGGGAGGGATTGTTTTGCCATGAAGCAGCCCATGTTTTGCTGGGCTTTCATAGCTAAGCAAACGTCTGTGGTCATCAGGATTCCATTGGTCCCATTTTTATTTTTTTAAAAAGGAATGCCAAATATGCTAAATGGGGCTTACTCCCAAGTAAATATACACAAATTGTCAGCCCTAGTCCTAGTCTGTTCTCCTCCTAGTATGAACATGTGGATGTGATGAAGGAGAGCAGGGCTGTTTTGGAACCAGTTGGCTAAGATATAACCATTTCCTTGGCTGCCTGTCACCAAAATGACTATCCCCAATCTTCTCTCTTGGAGCCACAGGGACCGTCTGGAGTTTATATTAATAATAGCAGTCAAGTAGCTCACCATGAAACAGGTAGCTTCAGACCAACCTAAAGCAAACAAATTAATAATTACTGGATTAGAGAACATCTCTACCACTCAGAAAAAGGGGAGCGAATATATATTTCCAAAGGAAGTGAAGAAAATACTATAATAAAGCAAAATAATTTCAAAGGCTTTCAGTAGCTAAATGACGTTTCAGTGGCCAAGGGGGGTATTTTTAAAAATCATTTGTGGAAAAAGGAACTTCTTGAGGGATACTGCAGCTGTTAGTGGTAGCGGATAAGTAGAAGAAATCTTCAGATAGTATTGGGGAAAACGCATAGCAGTATAACCCACATAATGGAAGTGCAGCCCAGTAAAATAAGTGATAGATATTATATAAATGATCAACAAAAGGACAAAGCTTTTTTCGGCCAAGCCAGTTGGAAAATGGCCCAGATATTGATAACAGAACTGAGAAGACAGCCAATATTCCATGTCCTTTTTTGATAGAGAGAGAGAGCTGGTCAACTATATCCTTGTAATTTGGACAAGATCAAGGGGGTGGCATTTTAGAATCCATTGCATAATTAAAACTTTCTTGATATAAGATTTAAAAAAGAAAGAAAGAAAGAAGAATGAGAAATAAAAGGGCTTCTGATTTTCTGTCTGTCAGTTACATAAAAAGATTTATTCGAAACATTCACATTTTAGTGAAGAATCCAGGCAGCACGAGAATCAAGAAGTGATGGGGAAAACAACAGAGAAAAATGAGATTCTGTTCTATAATTCAGTAAAAAAGAGAGAGAGAGAGAGAGAGATGGCAATTGCTATAATGGTCAGGACCTTGCCTTTTTTTGCGTCTCGTGAATGCTCTTTATTGTGCTTTAAAAATAGAGAGAGAAGCACAATGCTGAGGTTAATACCACTTTACAGAGGAAAACTAGTGCAGTTACTAGCTGAATTGGAAAAGGGAAAGCAAAATGATAAAGGGCCTGAAGTAACTCCCATATGAGGAAAGGTCACAACATCCAGGACCCCTTTTTTTGGGGGGGGGGGTGGATAGGGCAAATAAGGGAGAGAGAAAATGATATGTGCAAAATTATGCATGGTGTGCAGAAGGAAGGTAGACTTTTTTCTCTCACGCAATACTCAGGGACACCTCAGGAAGCCGAATGTTACAGGTTTCAAGGCAGACAAAAGGAAGTGCTTCACCCAGCACACAGGTAACTATAGGATTCGCTACCCCACAACATAGTGGTAGCCACCAACTTGGACAGCTTTAAAAGGACCTTATACAGATTAATGGAGGACAAGACTATCAAAGACTCCGGCCCATGATGACTATATATTAGCTCCAAAATCAGCGGCGATGTCTCTCACTACCAGTTGCTGGGGAGAACAATTAGGAAGGGCTGATGCTGCACTCGTGTCTTGCTTGAGGGATTCCTGCAGGCAACTGGTTGGCCACTGAGAGAACAGGATGCTAGACCAGGCAGGCCTCTGGTCTCTTCCATCAGGGCTCGTCTTATGAACCTGACAATGTTTCTGTACTTTGTTGGAATAGGGCCAGAGACTTGAACAGGCTTGCAACAGTAAATTGTTCGGCAGCATCCCCTGGCCTTCGCAGCTCACGTCTTCCACAACATCTTTGAACTTACCTTATTGCGTACTATAGTTGTGGTGATAAAACCTTGGCACAGGGAGGAGAAAGAGAGACAGTCACACATAGGTCAGGAAGGAATGAGGGGTGGATAATGGAGGGGAAGAAGAGAGTGAGCAGCAGGCAAGTATGTTTGTGGAGCAGCGGTTACGAAGAAGGAAGAACGAGGCTGAGATCAGGATCATACAGAAGACAGAGGCAATATGCAGTCGGAAAGCTTCTGGAGGAGCAACAATACATGCATAGGTTTCATTTGCTGGGTAGGCAGAACTCTGAGTTTCTCCCACTGATTTTAACTAGAAAAAAAGATTAAAGGAATGTATGCTGTAACAACCTGAACATGGAAGGCATAATTTTTGAGAGAAAGAAGCTCTTACAAATGTGCAGCCACTGCTGCCACCATTCTCCATTCTTCCCTCGCAGGCCTACACAGGAAGAACATTATGTGGACATAAGCCAATATTATCACGTGCGCTACACAGAACTCAGTCATGCAGACAAATAATCTTCCGCACTGAACATGGGCTTTTAAGGTTGTCTGGAGAATGCCCTGTTTAATATGTATCTGCTTGAATCTGCTTTCAAATATAGAGAGATTTGTCTGGATTATTGCTATTAATAGGTAACAAACAGGAAAACACACCAGCAACTAGACAATAATCCAAAACACTGTGGTTCATGCTGCTGGGAAAATGGCAACTCTGGGCTATATACATAGAATTGTAGAGCTGGAAGGGACTCTGAGAATCATCTAGTCTAGCCCTTCTCAACCTGTGGGTCCCCAGATGTTGAACTACAGCTCCCATCACCCCTAGCTAGCAAGGCCAGAGCTCAGGGATGATGGGAGTTGTAGTCCAACAACATCTGGGGACCCACAGGTTAGTCCAACCCCCTGCAATGCCAGAATATGCAGCTGTCTCATACAGGGATCGAAGCTGCAACCTTGGCCTTATCAGCACCATGCCCTAACCATCTGAGCTATCAGACACATTGTTTGAAGCAGGATGGAAATTGACCAGCACACAACCAAATTAAACATAAGGGAAGGGCTGTGGCTCAGGAGTGGAGCCCATGCTTGGAATGCAAAGGGACCCAGGCTGAATCCCCACCTTCTACGGGTAGTTCTGAGACAGGCTAAAGGCAGGCAGACTGAGTTAGGTGGAGTCATGCCCATTTTTCTTAACAGGACAGCCTCCACGGCTTGCAGGTCTAAAAACGTGTTTAAAATGCAAATGATTAAAAAGGCCGGTCTGACTTTTGCAGGTCACTGCAGATATCATGAACTCAGCTGACCAATGGAAGATTAGAAATGAGTATCCCTCACACTTCATGCATAAAGCGATCCCTCTGTTTCTTAGCCTGCACCTTATTTCTGTGAGCACATCATTGGCTCACATGAACACACTGCACCAAGCTCGCAGCAGTGTTTTGTCAGCTTACATTTCTCAAAAAGAGCTCATATGTGAATGCTCGGTGTGAAATTTAGGCCATATATTTGTAAGAAAGGAGAACTGTGAACAGAGGAAACTTCATTTCGCATTAAAACCATCTTGTTTACTGGACCGCTGCTTTGGATTTAAAAAGAAGAAATAAAACGACCATAACAACGCCTGTGTGTTCCTCTCTAATGATATGACTTGTGATTCAAGTGGCATGGTCTGGAATACTAATGATTTTTACAGTTTTCCTAGAAGAGAAGGATAAGCAACCTAGAAAATGCAAGAATTTGATCTGCCATAGCTCCAAAGCTTCATTCACGGGCAAGCAGGGGGAGTGGGGAGAGGAAGGGCGTGTGATGGAGCCACATATCTCAGAATCTACTTTGGTATCACTTACACACACAACAAAGCTGTGTGTATTCTGCCCATGTACAAATGTGCTTTGCAAATATAAAATTCAACATAAGTTTCTAGTTAGGAGATGTGTAGAGATAAGCTCTCCCACATTTTCAGGCCTGTTGAAGTATCAAGAGTTACAAATCCCAGACACCTCTGGCAGTATTCTAGACTGACTGGAGGGGGGGGGGACTTTACAGATGTAGAGTCTGCTTCAAGAATATCATAGGAAAAGCTAAAGGACCCCTGGATGGCTAAATTCAGTCAAAGGCGACTATGGGGTTAAGGTGCTCATCTCAATTTCAGGCCGAGGGAGCTGGCGTTTGTCCACAGACAACTTTCCGGGTCATGTGGCCAGCATGACTAAACTGCTTCTGGGGCAATGGAACACTGTGACGGAAACCAGAGCGCACAGAAATGTCGTTTACCTTCCCACCTATTTATCTACTTGCACTGGCATGCTTTGGAACTGCTAGGTTGGCAGAAACTGGGACAAAGCAACAGGAGCTCACTCCGTCGCACAGATTCAAACTGCTGACTTTCTGATCTAAAGTGTCTATAAAGGTCTAGGCTGTGCCTCCTCCATTTATCCAGAAAAGGTAAATGTGGGTTATTCAGGATAGAAACCTGCTCAGCATTTTATTTTCTAGTCCAATTCAAAGGTCACCTTCTCCCAGAACAGGGTGATCAGTGGAACTGACCTCCAGCTTACAAACTTCTGCTTCCCAGCTCTGCATCTCCCTTGAACTGCAACAGAGAAGGGGGACCTGAGGACTTTGTTCACATAGAGTGTGTGCCAGCAAGTTCCTCCCTATCTTCCTCGGATTTCTTTATTCTTCCCTTACCAGAGCACTGTGAGACAGAGCTGCAGAAAAGCCAGCCATGTAATGTAGTAATCAGACCTGTGTTAATGCCCTATTCTCCGCCCCCCCCCCCCCATTTCTATATCATTGCTAGTAGCACTGGGCGGAGTTCGAAAGTGATTGAAGTTAAAGCCATATCTTCAGTTAGCAGAAGCATTAAACATGAGATATCAAACTGAAGTTTCCCACCTCAGGCCAGCTTGTAATTATACAGTATTTCATGCTTGTAATTATACAGTAATATCTAAACTGTGTGGCTAAATGCAAAGCTATTTTTAATTGATGCTCCCCCCCCCCCACTTCCCCTTAAAAGAAGTTGAAAATTTGTTTCTGCACAGAGCTCTTCAACTTCATTTTTTTCTGTGATAACCTGATCGTGGTATGAGGCCTAATTACATAGATTCAGACACAAGGAGCTGACATTAGCACAGGAGTCGAACACAAAAGGAGGATGGTGGGTACAGGAAGTGATCCATAGGTCATGGGTGCTTTAGTTGAGATTCCTGCATTGCAGGGGGTTGGACTACATGATCCTCAGGGTACCTTCCAACTCTACAATTCTATGAACACCCAGTAGCCCTGACCATTGCCCAAGCTAACTGGGCCTGAACTCCAAATGGCCGGCATTCTTCTGGCTTGCCTGTAACATTACTCATCCCCCAGCAGCACATGAGCATGGTGAATGCCCAGCCACCTGGAGAGCAAAGCCAGCCTATGACACTTCCACTTCCACCCCAGCTACCAGTAAAAGGAACTCCCAAGAGTTACAGGTTAATTCACCACCTGGGAGGGGACAACTAGGGCTTTTTTCAGCCAGAACTTGCCGGAACTCAGTTCTGGCACCTCTCAGGAGGTGGGCGCCATTGCCATTCTAAGAGAACAAGTGTTCTAGAAAAATGTCACTGGGGACAACCACTGGCTAACTCTCCTGTCACCAATGAGTGAGTTCGTTATTTATTCAGTAAGTGTCTATCCCACCCTCTCCCTAAGGGAGAAGTTCTCCCCGCTTGTCATTTTATCCTAGCAACAAAACGATGTGGTAAGTTAGGCTGAAAAACAATGACTGGCCCAAGGTCGCCCAGTGAGCTTAATGGCCGAGTGGGGATTTGAACCCTGATCTCCCAAAGCCTAGTCCAATGCTTTAACCACTGTACCAAACTGGTTGTTCAGGTCAACCTGTTTAGCCCTCCCCTGCTTTCCACCAAAGCATGAAGTCTGAAAGAGCAGTCTGACATGCAGGGGGAAGACCCTTGGGTCGTCAGAAGTATTCAATCAGCACCTCACCCCCAGGTTTCAAATGAAGAAGTTTTTTATTAAAGTCAGAGATGAATGTATAAGGAGAGGAGAGAGAGAACAGGTAAGATAGCGCAAGCAGAAAAGCAAACAGTTTACTGTCTAAACAACCCACACTAGACAACAGAGCAAGGATTACCCATGATGTTGAGGAGATGACCGGGTTTTTTTAAACCCTGTAGATACAATTCTCTATGCAGGTATGGCTATGTGCACTCAGACAATCACTACAGGCACTTGGGGACTTGACAAGGGATACCTAAGAGGATGAAAGGTTGATACTTCTAGGCTAGAAAGGAGGAAGTAAAAAGGTGACAGCAGGGAGAGATTTCCTAATTACTTCAGGTAGACAGAATCCATGGGGGGGGGGGCGTTTCAGCTTGCAACGCGACAGGAAAGTTACTATGTAATTGGGAATCTATGCCATTAAAGAGACGGGCATTTCGTTCTCAGGCTTTTCTCCAAAATGAGCTGTTCAAATATAAAGAAAGGGGGTAGTGGAATTGCTTGACTTTATGACTAAGCAACAGGAAGTAGTGATGGACACCCATTCAGATGGTTTTAAAAGAGGATTAGACAAATTCAAGGAGGCTATGGCTATCAATGGCTTCTAGTCAAAATGGTTATGTTCCACTGCAGTATCCCTCTGTATACTGTATAGGTGGGAATAGTGAGCAGGCAGAGGTCTGTTGTACTCATGTCCTCTTTTGAGCTTCCCATAGGCATTTGGAAAGCACCTGAGGGAACAAGATGATGGGCTAGGTGGGACTTTGGCCTGATCTCTTCTCATGTTCTTATGTAACCAGTTTTCTTATTGTGGAAGTTTAAAAGATTCCTTCTAATCCAACATTTTTACAACACAGAACACAACACTCAAATGGGTGTAGGCGTTCCCTTTGAAATATTCCCTTTTATTTATAAAAATTTGTTAAATTGCCGTTCTATCAACATACACTCAAGGCAATCTATTCTATTTAAAGCCAAGAGCAAACAGCACAAAGGATTGTTTAAAAAACCCCACGATACTATGGCAGCTATGGCAGCATGAAAGAAAAGTGCTAGGAGAATGGAGTAGATGAGATTGTATCTGCCACTCTTTCCCTGGGCACAATCCAAATGTGAAAACAATGTCTGAACAGAGTCCCAAGCCTGCTCAGGGACGCATTTAACCCTACCTGAAGTCACATGCAGTGGTGAGTTCTGCTCCTCCTCCCAGAGCTTTCCCTTGCACTAATGCAACTGTAATCAGAGGTAACCTACACAAAACGGGGAGCAAGAAAGAAACCATTCAAAATTAGAACTACAGTCAAAGGGTTAAATGATCAAAAGGCATGCTATTCCAACCAAGACAAACAACGGTTTGTCTTGGAAAGTAAGCATGACACATAAACATCAGAAACAAAAACAATTATCATAGCAACAGTAAAAATACAAAAAAAGCAGTAGATCTGCTTCATATTTGTTTTACGGTTCTCTTTTGTAGGCTATCTTGAAAATCTAGATTAATAAAATTACATTTTAATTTTTATATTTTTAAAAAAGGTGAAAGTAAGCATTAAAGTGCACACACATTGTGAAGACTGCTGGGTGGGGGGGGGGTGGAATTGTAAGCTTTTATGTTTTTCAGACTTTATGGAGGACTGGCACCTGTTTAGTTTTGTCCATTTATGGTGCCCTGTCATGACACCCCCTCCCCCCCGGAAAGCTACCTTATCTCTGCATATATAAATAAGTTTATTTTGGGGAAAAACACATAACCAGAGTCAGACATTCTGTTAAATTTTCTAATCTTTTTTATTCTGTATGACACATTTAGAAGAACAACTCAAAAGCTAATACAGTGGTACCTTGGGTTTCATATGCTTCAGGTTACATACGCTTCAGGATACAGACTCCACTAACCCAGATATAGTGCTTCAGGTTAAGAACTTTGCTTCAGGTTGAGAACAGAAATCGTGCTCCAGCAGCGCAGCAGCAGTGGGAGTCCCCATTAGCTAAAGTGGTGCTTCAGGTTAAGAACAGTTTCAGGTTAAGAACGGACCTCTGGAACAAATTAAGTACTTAACCCGAAGTACCACTGTATGTGGCTAGTGTGGTTTTGAGCTCTCAAGAGGCCAAAATTAGAAATAGTATATGAAAGCTACAGCCCCCAAAATTGACATGAACTGATAATGAAACTCAGTTGTAAGACTATTCTTTCAAATGTGTCGTGAAGAACTGGGGACTGAGAGGTTACTGGCTACGAATTTTGGGGGATTCGTTTTCCGAAGCTCCCTCTCCCACAAGTTTGCCTCACGGTCCTTCATCCTCTGTCACCTTTTTCTCATGTGACCTTGAGGAGTGATTCTTCTATGCAGCAGTAAGTCTACATTCTGTTATAGAAATGTCTGAAACAATGGGGAACAGGATTAAATGTCAGAGAAGGATGGACTTTTGTTTCTCATCTGGAAGTCCTTAGGTCATTCTACAAAAAAAAAAGCCCTCTCATAAAACTGAAGGTCAAAAATAATCCAAAACAATAGCGGCACGAGAAATACGGCTTCCCAGTTACTAAGAGAGCCTTAAGAAATGCTGGAGAGAGAGAAACCTTTGTGGGGGTGGGGGAACAGATGGTGGATTAAACTAACAGTCTCCTCCTCTGCACATGTTGCTTCCATACCCCTATGTAGGTTGTGGACATACTGCTTGCCAACTTTTAAGAGATGACTTCAACACTTTCTAGAAATTGAGACAGAAGTTTCAGGGGGTGGTATGTCCCTGCCCCTACCACCAAAGGCTTTGCTGTCATTTCGGAAAACTTCAAGAGTTCTAAATGTCATCTGCTTATAAGAACCAACGTTTTAGTTTCCAACATCTCCAGGCTTACAAATCATGCAACATGAGATGCCACTTTTGGATTTATTTATTTATTGCTAGGGCTACAATTCAAGCTGTTGAACATTTTAAAAGTTAAGCAGACAAAACACACTAACCTCATGAGTCTGGTTAAGGTGTTTTGCATGAACATACACATGTCCATCCCATCCTATAAAGAAGGAGGAAAACAGTTAAAATTATCCTGAGGTACAGAAATGCCCAAAGGGAATAGCTGCTCTGGAACGTTCTACTGATTCCAACTGAGCCTACATATAAAAAATTTCCTAAACGTTTTGCCTAGGTTCTGTACTCTAAACTGTACCAAAGACATTGTGCTCCAAATCAGCTACTGACTGCTACCAATGGCTCCATAAAGATGCTAAATAGCACTGGAGACAAAATAAGCATTGGGACATTCCACAGGATAACTGCCAGGACTCTGGTGCACGGGTCCTGTTTACAGGTTTCCCACAGCCATCTATCCGGTTGGCCACTGTGAGATCAGGATGCTAAATGAGATGGCTCACTGGCGTGATCCAGCAAACTCTTCTCATGTTCCTTAGACACATAGTCATCCAGTGCTACTCTATGGAACCAGCCCTGCAGGTAAGTACAGAACCAGTGCAGAATAGCATCTGCAATCACTAACCTACAGAGCTAATTCAGGAGGAATCTATAGTTGATGGTCTCAAGTGCTGCTGAAAGATAAAGCAAGACTCACTTGACCTTCTCCTGATGGTCATCCATCAGGGCTAGCAAGGTCAACTGGGCTGCAAAACCAGGTTCTACCCAAAACTGGTAAGAGCCAGAATAATTGGTTTCATCCAAGAACATCTGTACTAAGCACTGTCCCAAGAAAAGAGGTCTTTGCATTTAGGTGGAAGGTGTTGCCTGCTACTGGATCCAGAGCAGGCTTTATTAGGAGTGGTTGCAGCACCACCCTGCCACATAACGAGGCATTAACCACTTGCTGGACTATTTCCCCCCATCCAAGCGGGTTAAGAGGGCAAGTCAGCATTGCTACAAGCCCGTTGTCCACATTGTCAGGCCCCAGTGGAATGCGTGATTGGAGAAAGTGTTTGGTGACCAAGTGGGAGTGACTGGGTTAATGGTGTGCTTGTGTGTGCTGGTGAAGATGCAGTATGGGTTGGGCGATATTAAATTAGTGCATATTGTATGATTTATGCAGATGTAGCACAGAATTTGGGTGGGATGATGAACAGTGAGGTGAGTGTTGCATTTTGGGTCAGGGTGTGCCTTGGCAAGGGAGAGGCTGAAGAGGGAGCGGGCTCCAGACTAAAGACAATTCAAAACGTGCTGCTGTGTTTTTGCTTTGGGCATTTTTCTTTTTGTTATATTGTATTATCTTGTAGTTTCTCAAGCTGTTTGTTATATAAGCATATTGCATTTGTTATTTTGTACACTGCTTAGTGGCTGAAATAGGGACTCTGCAGTCTCTAGATGCCGATTCCTAGCTTTTACAATACACAGGCTTTTTTATTTTGCAAAACATTTTTAAAAAAATGAATTTGAGACCCTTAGCCTTTTCTGTTTTTATTTCTATCTATTTGGCACATATTTTTGTTCTCTTCTTCATCTACCTAAAGGTAGCCTGAGTGGCTGTACATCTCTCTCTCTCTCTCTCTGCAATTTTATTGCTGTTTTGACATGGTATTGTTGTTTGCTTGCATTCACTTTTTAACTGTTGTAAGACACTGCAAGACAGCTCAGGGTGAAAGGCAGATAGCAAACCCTATATATCAATAATATAATTAGGAATACAAATTCTATTCATAAATGAAATAGGATTGAATAAAGCTGAAGAACAAAGACATTTTCCACCCTAAGCAGTGATCTCACTATTTAACTTAAAAAACACCCTGAGCAGTGCACAAAGCAGGCCAGAAGAGAAGTCTAAAGTGTTGATGAATACAAAGATGCCTGTGTTTATGGAAGGGAAGGGGGGGAGGAACTATTCATAGTGAAAAGTTTCAAAACAAAGCCACATTAATGATCTCAGAGCATTTCTGCTTCTACAAAGTAAGACTGTCAGCTGGTGCTAACTCTTGAATGGCAACCAGAAGGCGGACTGGGGAGTGCAGGCCATTATTAATATCTTATTAATTAAATGCCATGGGAGGCAGAGACTGAAAAGGCTTTGGCTCTTGGCTTCAGTTAAATGAGCCTAGCAGATTGAAGAGGAGCCCTTGATGAATAAGACCAAAAGCACCTCTCTGGTTCAACATCCTATTTCCCATGGTGGCCAATCAGATTCCTCTAGAAAGTCCATAGGCAGGTGAAAGGAGGCTGCATATATAGCCGTCGTGACTAGTAGGTAGCCACTCATGGCCATATCTTACATATCAAACATTCTCCTCTGACAAAACTGGCTGCTACAGAAAGGCATATCCAGTGGTTTGGGTAGTTCTTTCAGAGAAGATTTCCAGCTAACATTTAGCTGCTCTGCACTGCACAGTAAGTTAAACTATGGGTTACTGAGACCACACAAACATGTGAACTCCCAGAGAAGAACTTTGCTTCTCCCCAGTCCTTTTTGCTGCAATGCTGTGTTAAGCTAACCAATGCCAAGTAGCCAAGTCACCAGAGGGATGGCCTTTTCACCACTGCTGGAAAAGACCAGTGACATTTTTCGTATTTTCTCAACACCCACAGGGCAACACCATTCCCCAACAACAAAACCTGTTTGCGACCCTGTAATATGCTGTACAATAAGCCTGCAACTCACACACATTTAGCTTGTGCGCTTTAAGCACTTGGTAATTTATTTATTTTTTAACAATTAAAAGAAGGGAAGAAAGGAGGCAGGCATCTGGGAAGAAAGACTTTGGCAGTCCCACTTGCCATTGTACCCAATGTGTTTTGACTATATGCATTTTGGCTTTAGGTGCAATCCCCAGAATGTAGGACTTACTGTAATTATTTTCAAAATGTGCAGTGAGAAACATCAAGCAAGGGTGAAAATAAATTACTGCCAGGCAAGATATGGTCTGAAAACTCACACTCAAGGTTCTTGAAAGACACTGGGAGTTCTGAGCCATTATTTAGAAACAACTCTCCTATGATTCAGATACCAGAAAGCAAAAGAACCTCTCACTGTAGTTAAACAGAGGGTGATATGCAACATTTGTCATATTCAGAGTAGGCTTAAATCCACTGATTTCAAAATGACTAATGCTGGATATCAGGGAATTCAGCCAAGTGAAAGGAATTTCAAAAGGGAGAGATTACAGCACATGATTACAGCACATGCTATTGTAATCAATGGGACATAGAATGTGAGATAACTTTACACAGCTAATTACCAAAGTGATTTGGGAAGTCTGACATGCTTTCAGAGAATGGAATTTAACAAATACTTTAAAAAAAAAACTGAAAAAACTGGGGTAAGTCTGCTGCTGAGAAAGTGTTTTAACCAAATCAAGTCAGACCTCCCTGTTTCATACTGTGAGGAATATACAATGTGTGGTCCATGCCAAGAAACCCAGGAAACAATTTTATTGAACCAAATTTGGGTCACAGTAATTGCACAAGTTTATGACTCACGCCAAGGAGTAAATTTATTTTATTTCTCACATTTTGGAAATGAGATTTCCAAAGGATAGAAACATACAGCGATCAGTTAGGAGAGCACTGTCTTTTATTCTTGCTGTAACAATAAACAAAGCCGGTCGTTTCATTTCGTCCTGAGGAAAGTGAGAGCACTTTTCAACGCTGGCTTGAAAACCGCTGTTAATTGACATGTTACAGCACTGGACAGGTTACTCAGCACTAATGACAGCTTTTAGTTATCCTACGTCGCTTTATGGATCCAAGTCCTTTTTTAAAGCCTAGTATTAATCCTGCCATTATTTAAACAAAGGCTGTGGCTGAATTCTTGCAATGAGTGAGATGTGATTGCAGGGAATAAAATGGACAAATATCCTCTGTGGCCAAGAACAACAACCAGATTGATACTGGGAATTTCTGCCTCATCCTATGTAGGTTTACTCAGAAACCTATCCCAGTGTGGGACTTACTTCCAAGTGTGCATAGGATTGCTGCCTGAGGAATAAAATAAACCTTGCAAAAATCTTCTCAGAAGTTGTCCTGTTCAGTTCAATGGAGCTTGTTCCCAGATAAGTGGGTACAGTGGCACCTAGGTTGTTAAATGGCAAGTCCTGAACAAGTCGGCTTCCGAACGCCGCAAACCCGGAAGTGAGTGTTCCGGTTAGCAAATGTTTCTTGGAAGCCGAACATCTGATGCGGCTTCTGATTGAGTGCAGGATGGTTCTGCAGCCAACTGGAAGCTGCACCTTGGTTTTCAAACGGTTCCTCGAGTCGAACGGATGCCCGGAATGGATTAAGTTTGACAACCAAGGTACCACTGTATTTGGAATGCAGTCTAAATAGCTTCCTTTTAACAGGAGTCTCCCTCCACATAGATTTCTTTCCCATTAACTGAACTGCAGGTGAAGGAGACCGATCCACTTTAACAGCTTGGGAAACCAATCAAGCTCATCTTACTGTCTGCAACTAGTCTCATTTCTCTGAAGATTTAAAAAAGTTTTAAAGAAGAAATGCAATAAACTGAGGGAAGAATTTCCAGCATGGAAATTCTGAGTAATAAATCAAAGACACAACCCCTACACTTGCACTACTTGCAATTTGTCATTCACTTCTGAAATGCGGACAGCACATTCAGCATCCAGACACAAAACAGAATAATTGTTATTGTTTTCTTATGATGATTTGCAGGGTCATCTTTCATTGTGGAACAAGTGGCTCAGAATATTAAACAGTGCATGAGAAATTGATTTCTACTATCACTTACCTGTGGGCTGGACAGCGCCCTGACAGCATTCAGATCAGACCCTGAACAAAAAGTGTTTGCTGCACCACGGACAATTAGCCCTTTTCCATCCGTCCAGTTTTCCAATTCAGTAACCCTCTCCTGTAGCTCTAGCATCATCACACCTGCCATCAAAAGAAGGAGCATGTGAGGGTCACCTTTAGAATGCACTTTATTAGAAAAACTAGTTTGAAAACAATTATATGGTTCTATGATGATGATATATGATTCTATATGAAAAGGCTATACTATCAGCATCTATACTTTCTATTTTTAAAAAACAGAACTCCTATTGTCAACTCTGTCCTGGCTGCACCTCTGGCTGCACTTTGGAAAGTGCTGGTGGAAGGAAGGTGCCAAGTGTCCGTCCAGGGGAATGGCTGGGTAGGGGTCACCAACCTTTTTTAAGCCAATGGGCACATTTGGAATTTTGAGGAAGTGCTGTGGGTGCCAGTCACATGCCGCAGGGCATATAGTCTCACAAAACGATGCTGTGGAGTGTGACGTAACATGAAATGGCTGCTGGGAGAGCATGATATAATGGCTTACACATCTTTTTTTTAAAAAAAAACAAACCAGAAAAAGAGACAGGACTAACCACAAAATCACGGTGGCCACACACACACACCCAACCTCCCAGAGGAAAAGCATTATCAGTCACTGCTCTACATGCTCACATGTAGATGCTCCTTGCGCTTCTCTAGTGAATTTTCTTTCCCTTGGTAAACTTGTGGCTTGACACTTTTAATACCCCCAGATGATTTAATGGATTCTCGATATGGTATATTTATTGATTTGAATCCTTTATTAATTTATTTATTAGTATCCTATCCAAACTCTTGAAAGAACATAAGCAGGCAGTGGCCAAACGCCAGCCAATGGGAGAATGTATCAGTATTCCAGGGTCTCCACTGTTATAAGCTTCTAGCTGTAATTCACAGTGAGAGGACTTGACCTATGATTTCCTAAATCCTCGACCCCTGTGGTCATATTACAGTTTCCATGGTCAGCAGTGATTAGCCTAAGGTTACCAGATTTTTTCCAATGAATCCGGGGACACTTTTCAACTTCAATGGATTTTGTATGGGTACTGATTTGTAAATCCGAGGACTGTCCCCAGGAATGGGGACGTCTGGTACCCTTAGACCAGCATACAGGTCTATAGAAAAGTGCTTGTCCAGCTTTTATGCCCTTTCTCTGGAACACTGAGGAAGTCAGAGCAACTTCCAGAAGCATTACAAGACTTTTTTTTTAAAATCCATGATGGCATTTAGTAGCAATTTCTAGATCAGCATTTGGTTAATCCACCTACATTTCTATATTGAAAATCCTTATGAATATTGCTTTGGACTTGGAGCCTTAAGAAAAGACCAAGTTAGAAATTTAAATAAACCAAGAATTAAGCACATTTGGGCAGATATATAAAACAAAGAGAAAAGAACTGGGGCATCTGGCTTCAGGCTCACTGAACCGTTGTGAGAAAAGGCTTTTTCAACATCTAAAGTGTGGTATTACAGAGTCCCTGTGAAGAACACGACCCATTTAAAATCTCTGTGATTGCAAGATAATTCTCATCACATTTGAAGGCAAGTGTTAAGGAGTCATTTCTGCCTTTGCACATACTGAAGAGGAAGCAAACACATATTATTAAATGTATTAATAATTAAGAAAGCATTCACTTATTTGCTATACTAGACACCCAATAGCTATCACTCTCTGGGCATCATACAAAGAAGAGAGAGAGAGAATATATAAATGTACATAACAAATTGCAAAAACCATCCACAACACATTGCTAATACCTGTAAACGCATTCATAAACCTTGGATTGTTCAATGTCAGTATCCCAATCCCATCATCTTCTTTAGAAAGGTCAACAGATCCACCTGCAAATTGCTGAAGCTTCTTCTTTATTTTGTCCTCCTCAAAGCCATGAGTATGGGTATGGAGGGACAAACTCACTTGTGGCAACAATCTGCCATGAGTAATTCGATGAAAACTCTTCCATAGTAAAATGGTCATTTCTGGAAAGGAGCACAGAGGATAAATCAATCCAGGTTGATGATGCCTAATTGCGTCTTATTTTTCAGACCTATCTAAACAAAATAAAAAAATTCCTTCCAGTAGCACCTTAGAGACCAACTAAGTTTGTTATTGGTATGAGCTTTCATGTGCATGCACACTTATTCAGATACACTGAAACAGAAGTCATCACAACCTTATATATAGTGGGAGGGTGAAAGGGTGGGAAGGGGTCTTACTCAGAAGGGTGGTGGGAATGGGTGATTGGCTGATAGGTGTCATCCACACCCATCAGCTACCTGAAGGTACAGGTATATCCCTATATGAGCCTGCCTGGGTGTCAAGATCTTCAGTGAAGGGCCTTCCTCTTGGCTCCACCACCCTTACAGACACATTTGGTGGGGACACGAGAGAGGGCCTTCTTGGTAGCTGCTCCCACAGAAGGCTAGGCTGGCCCCCTCTCTGCTTTCCTTTCGTTGACAAAGACTTTTTTGTTTGGGCAGGCCTTTGGCCACTAATTGGCTGTTGCAGCAGGGTCTTTTAATGGCTGGCTTTGTATATTTATTTTCTGCTTCTCTTGTTGCATTTTCAAACAGTTTTAAGTTATTTTGATTCAGTGCTGCTTTTAATTTAGAATCTTATTTAATAGTTGCTATTATTTTTTACTATTTATAACTAACTGGTTTGTTTTTTTAGCTGTATCTGTTTCTAATTCATGTTGCAAGCCGCCTTGGGTCCAGCAATGAAGGAAAGGCAACATATAAATAAAAATATTTTTTAAACAGCGTAACTACGGTAATTTTGCCTTGGCAAGTCAAAGGGCAGGTAGCAAATGTGGACATTACAGCCAGGTGATGCTCAGGAGTCATGAACAACAAGTAACACAATACAAGGTACTATCACAAAATTATTTTTCTCTCCCCGCACCCCACCCCTCTTCTCTAATGCTAGTCATTGGCACACCATGATTTGGGTCAACCACAAAAAGATTGATATTTCCAATAGCTTAATCTGAAAAACACAACTGCCCTGGAAAGTCTGATGTCAAAGCTCACGTTTAAACCTCTTTTTTAAAAAAAATTAAGATATTAATATTTGATTTTGAATAGGGTTCTTAATTTATGGAATGTCTGACATTTAATCTTGCAGGCGTTCAGCAATATAAATGGCCAATTAGCATTTTCATAATGCCTCCTTGATTTATTCCACATGAAACCAACCAAGTGTGTTTTGAAGTTCTCCAGCAATAACTAGGTCAGCCCTTGAAATTTTTGTCATAAGTCTAGTAAAGCATAACCACTAATAGTTCGACACCAACACCAAGAACCCAGTCAGCCATCAACACCACTCTCTAGCCACAGTCCCCACCTTCTCTATTAAACTATGGCTACTCAATGGCTTTGCTATATTGAATGCTGGAGAAAAACCAGCAGCAACTTTTAATTGTTATGTTGCTACTGCTACATAGAAACATTCCCCCATAGCTTCCAGTTACTACTATAAGATTAGCAAATTTGATAAAATGGGATTAGCACTCATGTACATCCCGAGGGACGCGGGTGGCGCTGCGGGTAAAACCTCAGTGCCTAGGACTTGCCGATCGCATGGTCAGCAGTTCGAATCCCCGCGGCGGGGTGCGCTCCCGTCGTTCGGTCCCAGCGCCTGCCAACCTAGCAGTTCGAAAGCACCCCTAAGTGCAAGTAGATAAATAGGGACCGCTTACCAGCGGGAAGGTAAACGGCGTTCCTTCGTCACGCTGGCCACGTGACCCGGAAGTGTCTGCGGACAGCGCTGGCTCCCAGCCTATAGAGTGAGATGAGCGCACAACCCTAGAGTCTGTCAAGACTGGCCTGTATGGGCAGGGGTACCTTTACCTTTACCTTTTTACATCCCGAGTAGGTTCACAAAGTATTCATATGAAAAACCATGGTGCCTGGGTGATGCCTTTTAAAATATCTATTGGATTTATTCTAACCAGATACTCCATTGTTTGCATGTATTCCACTGACATCTCCAATTTAAATAATGCTAATCTTGTATCACTGTTACTTGATTTATTATTTTAAATTGCTTTTATTTTATCTCAGTTGCCCTGATAGAAGCTATTGGGTACTTTTTCTTTCTCCCTCTCCTTTTTTTAAACTTGGAGGTCCTGTTAGGCATTTCATTAACAAAACAGATGAATAAGTCTGAAGGTATATGTTAAAATCAGCATTCTTCCTAGTTATTTCCCCAACAAAGTGACTTTCTACCTAACCTAGTTTCACCTGCAACTGCTAAGGTTTTCAAATCCCATTCAGGAAAAGCAAATCCTGCAGCATTCAGGGGGACGGGACTCCTCCCTGATACAGAGGATATGAAGATTCAGGCCCAAATACTATCCACAAAGCTACCCTACGATAATTGATTTGTTTCCACAAACAGGAGAATGGTTAAGGTACAGCATTTGTAAAGACAACATCTTTCTGTTTCAGAGTTAGGCTCTGAGGCTTCCTGAATTAATACCTGGCAAAGTTCCCCCATCTCTGCAAGATTCATGAGCCTAAAACACCAAAGTACTGGAAGTTTTCTGCTTTTTATAGTTATTAAGAGAGATTATAGTATAACCCAACAAAGCCCTTACTTTCCTTTCCCTCTGGTAATAGCTAAGAGGAAAAGTCCTCAGCTTTTAGACAAATAAAAACTGGAATGGGCAAAGGTATTTTTTTCCCCATTCAGTTTTACCTCTGAACAAGACACGCTTCGCCTAACCTAAATGAGAAAAAAGGAGATGAAGATAGCAATCACCACCAAAAATTACATCTGCTCCCTTTATTGTTTTTCCTTTTATCTAACTTAACATATATTTCACTTCCCTAATTTCATCCCATTTCTTTTTCCCCACAGGCATCATTACTTTGAAGTGCTCAATTTTTTGGATGGCAAACCAAGTGCTTTCAGATTTACATAGAATTCATTTGTTCTGTCTCTTTCATGTTCTATCGAGATTTTGGATTTTCTTTAGCCAACTGAAAGCCCACACATCTCTTGGCCTGGTTTGAGGAAAAGTTAGAGGCAAAATATTCCACATGGAGTTTTATGGTTGTTTTTATGTTGGTAGTGACTCCCTTGTTAATTAATAAAATTATTTACTTTTGATGTTATTTATTTTCAAATGAATAATTTCTTTCTTTCTTTCTCTTTCCCAAGAGGGCTGATAACATCAGAACATCTATGTACACCATTTTTTTCAGATGAATGCGTATTTATTTTTTACCCTAACACTTATTTTGAGTATTTATAAATTGTCTCTATATTTTTAAAAGAATCTAACATGGCTCACAGCACACATTTTTAACAGCCAGATACAAAACCCCCACATTTGCTTCCCTACCCACATAAATTCATCTGAAAATGAATAATAATCTCCCTTCTCTCCAGAACTATAATCCTAGCTAAAAATAAATATTGAGTTCATTTGAAGGACAGGTGACAACCGATTTAAAAACAACAAAAAACACCCAAAATGTCTTATTTAGAATTCAATTAAATATAAATCAAAAGCTATAAACCACAATGGAGATTTATTGATTATTGATTTGATTTATTATCCACCCATAAGCCTAAAGTACCAAGGTAGGGCACAACCATTTAAAATACAGCATTAAAAATAGTTTAAATGATATGACAATCACAAGAATAGGGTGGGTCCTAAAAATACGCCTCTCAAGTGTCAAAGGACAGGGTAAAGAGGTGCATAATCAGCGTAATTCAGTGTAAACTGTGCAGTGAAGGTGTCAGGCACGTTCTGTGAAGAGGGAGTTCCACAGTTTATGGGTTGCCACAGAGAAGTTTTATGGTTGTTTTTATGGTGGTAGTGACTCCCTTGTTAATTAATAAAAAAAATAAATCTGGGGCAGCAGAACTACCAAGAGGGCGCCTTCTGCTGATCTTAACATGTGAGAGGGTCTGGAGGTAAGAAGGCGGACTTTCATATACAGTGGTGCCTCGCAAGACGAAATTAATTCGTTCTGCGAGTTTTTTCGTCTTGTGAATTTTTCGTCTTGCGAAGCACGGTTTCCCATAGGAATGCATTGACGGTTTTAAGAAAAAGGCGCAAGACGTTATTGTCTTGCAAAGCAAGCCCATAGGGAAATTCGTCTTGCGAAGCAACTCAAAAAACAAAAAACTCTTTCGTCTTGCAAGTTTTTCGTCTTGCGAGGCATTCGTCTTGCGAGGTACCACTGTATTTGGGGCCTACCACATTTAGGGCTTTAAACACCAACATGTGCACCTTGGATTGGGCCCCCAAACTAACCAACAACCGATGCAGCTGTTCTAAAAGGAGGTTTACTGTTACATGCCACCCTGATTTCCAAGTGGTGAGAGATGCCAGGGGTTCCAGCGGTTACTCAGGGTTTGGAATCCTTGGAATATTTATTTACACATGGGCAGAGGTTGGAGGGGTTCACAGAATTAACACCCCAACAGATCTTGCTTCTCCGCTGTTACCAGGAGAGCCCCAAAGTCCAGCGCAGAGCTAAATGTGTCTTGCTGTCCTCAGCTTTACAATATCCTTCTGATTCTTTTGCTCACTCACACAATTCTCTGCAATGTAGCAGCCCTTCCTTCCTCCCCATTTGGATGCTCCTTGACCCTCTGAAGTGCATATCAAGGCTCTAGAAGTGGCCATCTGGTCTCTGTGTACAAAGGACTCGCTGGACCGGTTTCTTATATTTGCATCATATACCTTAATCTTCACCCCCCTAAAGTCAGCAAAACTGAAAGGTCTCAGCTGATTTTCAAGAGTTGTTCTGGCTAAGCCTTTGGTGTATTTTCAAATGTTGTTTTGAAATAGTAAATGTGTTGGCTCTTTAACCCTGTCTGTATGTGGCCACTACACAGGAGCATAGAAGCCGGAAGCCCAAGAACCAAAGTCTCATAAATGCAACCAGTGCCGAGGAGTCAAAGTGCATTTTTTCTAGAAAAAGAGGTGCCGAAACTCACCATGAACCCTTGTTCTCTTAGACTGGCGCCCACCTGAGAGGTGCCGGAACCCAGTTTTTAAAGAACACATGATCAAATGCTCTGGGAGCTGTTGCTTAGTACTTACTTTGTGCTAAAGCCAGGAAGCAGTTTCTGTCTCCACCAGATGCCCAGTCTGTATGTGGTCTTCCGGCTTCTATGCTCCTGTGTAGTGGCCACATACAGACAGTGCAATGGATGCCCAGTTCATAGTTACAGGAGCGGTTTATGGCAAATTGTAAAATGTTTTTATTGTTCTGACTACACAGGCTCACATCAGCACGATCAGTCACAGAGTTGGCTGTAAAAACCCTCACTATAGCCAAACCATTTCCAATTAAAATTCACACAGTCTCACAAAGGTGAAGTAAACCTATATTCCTTCTAATACATCTTTGCTTTGAATGCTCAGCTCCAGACTCAGAGGTTTTGTTACAATCATGTGGTTAAATAGATTTTGTTAAACACAATTAGAAAAGCCTTGCCTTATAGATATAGACACATGCATGCAGGACATTCATATGTAGCAGCAGGAGTGGGACTGTGCTATTGGCCCAACCCCCAACACTGCGTTCCCTTCATCCTGACTTTCACACGTTGAGCAAAGAGGTCTGAAAGAGAACTGTTGGCACAAGCTCCACACAACTGGGAAGCCCATGCAATCAGAGATGCAATGTTGGGGTGGGGAAAGAAGCATAGCCCTGTTCCTGCTGCTACATTCAAGTGCCCTAGACACAAGTCAGTGTATGATTAGAGCTACACTGAAGGTCCTTTAGGACGCAAAGTGGGAACATATTGATCTTTAGACCACAGCAGTGACAGAAAACACCAGGCCTCTCTTGTCTTCAATGCCATTGGATCAATTCTAATTGACATTTCCCACACTCATCCCAGTTGAGCACTACACTTTAACCACAGGGCATGGTACCAAGCAACTGAAGGATCTATTTAGCATGGTGGCTTCCCTTGTGTGAGTTGCCTACCTTCACTGACAGAAAGGGATGGAGGAAGGAGAAAGGGAGATTCTCTGGTTCAACGCTTTAGACTAATCAGTGCAGACTGTGACCTATAGCCTGAAGGGTGGCAGATGCTGAATCAATGCGTCAGGAAACTGGAGGAAATGTGCCAACAGACCCTTAGAAATGCCTTCTGTGCCCACTCTCATATAGCTGCATCATCTCAGGGTGGGATTTTTAAAGGAAAAAGCAGAACCTGGATCTAGTGGAGATAAGCACAGCAAAAAAAAAAAAAAAAAAAAAAGAGAAAAAAGCAAGAAGCACTCCCCTCCCTTAGTCACGGCTTTCTTTTGTGCTAGAGCCAGGAAGCAGAGAAAACTGAATTGGGCACCTGTCCATGGAATCTACGTTCATGACCTCAGAGGAGAGGAAAAACCCAAGCCAATAACCACACAGCACACTTTTATTTGAAATGGTTCTGACAGGCAAATATACATTTGTCCCAATCTTGGAAAAATGTGCATCTAAGTATATTTGCTAAATGACATGGGCAAACTACGAGTGTATATTTGTAGGATAAGAAACTGTTGGCAAAGTGGTTCTTTTGGCCCTATGTAAAGTGTCATACACACCAGTGGGGGGTTGATAAATAATAATAACGTTCACAAATTTTAACTGCTTTTTCATTCATCAAGATGACATATCATATAATCAGAGAATTGGAAAGGACTATGAGGGTCATCTAGTCCAACCCCCTGCAATTCAGGAATCCTGCCCACAGTCATCCCTGGGTGGACTCGAACCACCAACCTTCTGGTTAAGAGCCAGATACACTGACACACTGTGCCACTGGAAGGATTTTAATGCCTTTCCAGTTGCTAGGTAGACTTGAGGCATCTACAAACGCAGTGTTAGCAACTTATTATCAAAGCAGCTTTTCTTCATAGGGTTTCTATTTTACATTCAATATTCGTTGGGTACTTTGAATGAGAACACAGGAGAAATGACTTTGGAATGGTGGCTTTGAAAATAGTGATGTTCTAGATTTTTAAAACTGCACAGTATTAACCTTTGTTTTTCAAAGAACAAAAGTAGTCAGAAAATCATAGGATTGTAGAGTTGGAAGGGATTCCAAGGGTCATCTAGTCCAACCCCTGCAATGCAGGAATCTCAACTAAAGCATCCATGACAGATGACCCTTTAGTGTTTTATACATTTCTCCAATTGGGAGCTCAAAGCTTCTTTTTAAACAAGATTGCAGTAAGGATTTATACAATGCACAACAAATGCCCTACATACCACACAGTGTCTCATCCACCTCTCTAGGTTAGAAGCAGTTTTAAGGTAATAACACATATTAACCTAAAAAACCCCTCACATTTTTTTAAAAGTTGCATCTCTGGATTTATGGCTCATTCAATGGCTGCAAACTTTCCCAAATAGGAAGCAGATATAAACCTTAAGGAAGAGATCTAATCTACTCTGGTTTGAACATAATTTTTGCCTTAGCAGCTGTCATTGTCCATTTCTATTCCCCCACCCTGCATGATATTTACATTTACAGAGGTTTCTCAAACTTCTGTGGGTTAAAATGAGCAAAGACATTCATAGCACAGCAAATCTGGAAATAATCAATGCAGTATAGATTAAACTGGTAGTCAGTTTGGTAATAAAATTCCAAATTAGAATTTCTTGCCTGGCACTGATTTAGAATTCTGTGCACACTCTACACTGACATTTCACTGTCAAATCTTTGTACATTAAGCTTTAGGAAGAGAGATTGTGCAACAGCCTCAGGATATGCTTGAAGAAAACCAATTTTTGTACCATCAACTCTAATTGCCTTTAAACTAATGGACAGAGCGAAAATAGTTAAGAGACCATGAAAAAGGGGAAAACTAGAAAGTTTATGCTGCAATCCTTAGAAGTTCCATAGCACATTTAGGCAAATAAATACCATTTTTTCTTCATTTTAAACACGAAATATCTTACCTCTTATTTCTCCTTATTGTCTAGTATTCAGGTATATCCCAACTTAACAGGACAGACTCAAAAAGCAGCGAAGGGGATCTCTCTCTCCATCACACACAGTATACTCTATCCAGGCCACGAAGAGTTCAAGGGCACATTAATTTAAGGGATAAACATTTGGAGAGAGGAGGTGTGGTAGACAATGGGGTGTGGCCCAGGAAGAGTCCCAAGGGGCAGACAGAGAGGCTTGGAGGGTTATGTTTGGTCACTGAGCATGAGGTTAGATACAGAAATATACCAAGCCAGACCATTCATCCATCCACACTGGACTGGTGGGAAGCTTCTAAGGTTCTTAGGTAAGAGACATTCTCAGCCCTACCTGGAGATGCCAGGGGGTGAACATGGGACATTCTGTGTGCAAAGCAGTGCTCTACTGCTGAGCCATGCCACTTTCCCAAGAAGATTCCCCATTCCTGCTCAAAAGGGTTTCAAAAGTCATCTAATTCAATCATTGGGCAAAACTCATCCATCACGCCTGTACCAATCACTCCACTTAATCCAGATTGCAGTATACTAGACAGAGCACTTTCTGCCCTAAGCATGTTTCCTTGGCTGTTAAGTGCTACCAGATTCAATATGGGTAACTCTGAAATAAATACACTTATGGTCACGGCCTGTATTTCAGAACCTTACAACTCCTTCAGATTCCGAAATTACATCAAACCCTTTACTTTTGAGATTTTGATCATGACACTATAAAAAAGAACAAGCCCAAGAACTGTCAAGAGGCAGCAGGACTCTTCTTTCCATAAAATATGGAAATAAAAAAGTACGGAAGGAGATGACTGTATCACCCCCTGCAGCATATTAAGAGCTTAATTTGAGCCAAGGTTAATGCCTAGATTCCTCTTAGATGAGATAAAACACCTTTCCCTGCCAAACTAATTATCAATGCATGTGGTAGTTGCACAAACCTGCCACACAATAAACGTTTATGTAGAATTTTGTAATGTCTAAAGCTACTAGAAGGAACCACGACCAAGCTGTACTCCGTTTTGGGGGTGGGGGGTAAATGCTATTCCAGCTAACACTGGTCTCCAGCAGGTGGGTCGAGACCCACATGGTTGCATTCCAGGATGGGTCGCAACAGCTGCGCTACCACCGTGCAAGTGCAGGGCAAGAGAAAATCAAAAGGCGTCCTCACGCCCCCGTTTAAATTAGATGTGGGTCCTAAGTCTGAAAGCACCCCAGACTAGGGTCCCACGCATCCTCCTTTCCCAACCAGGCACGGTTTATTTACTTATGTAACCATCACGCGTTAATACAAAAGGGAAGACAGGAAGGAGAAAGCCAACCAACAGAAAGCAGCAACTTAATTACAGGAGAAAGGGAAAGAAGCCAACAATTAGCGTTCATAATTCCCGAAGGGGGAATCGAAAGCTCATTTCCCCGGAGTCTGGCGGTAGGGTTCTTGCAACTAAGCGTTATGTATTTGCAGAGACTAGTCCACAGCAGCAGCAGCAGGAGGAGGATGGAGAGGTCTGGGCTGCCGCATTCGCGTCCTCAGGCGAACGTGCCTCGCCAGGATCACTAACCTGCAGTCCGCCAGCAGGAAGCGCCGCAGCGAGACGGGACGCGTCGTGTGACGGGGAAAGGGTTCCTCCAGGAAACCACCCCCCTGCACAGAGGTTCCGTGGAACGGGACGGCGCAATGGTAGAGCTTATTTGTTACATACGGATCTAAGGAAAGATCCTCGCAAGCCTGCGGTGAACGGGGTCGGGACCAGCTGTTTTCAGCCCTCAGTTTCTAAAGCTAAAGGGTTCAACAGAGTGGCTTCTCCGGTGCTGCTGCTCGTCAGCAACAGATCGGTGATTAGAAGCACGCAGCCGTGTTTCCAGTGGAGCAATTGCAGGCATGGTCGCACGCGTGCACGCGCCCTCCTGTGGCTTCGCCTTGCACACCCATCCAGAGCAATAGCCCGCTGCTTTCATTTCTTCTGCCTTTTGCAGAGTCGGACCGTTGACCCTTCTAGGCTCCAGTGCCGGATTTACGTAAAAGCTAAACAAGCTATAGCTTAGGGGCACCCCCCAAAAAAATTAAAGAAAAAAACCCCCTGGATGTACATTTCCAAAATATAAGATAAAAAAAAATATGAAACCTACATACAGCAACAGTGTTTTGTGTTCTAGGCTCCTATGATGTAAGTAATGGGCCCCGCCTGCTAGCCTGCGCCCTAAAATATCACTGGTTTTCTCATTTCTATATATAGAGTGCTTACATAAAATATGTATTTTATGATAAAATACATATTTTATTATGTACAAATGGTTTTAGATGCCTATTAGGTCCATAAATTACCATACAGCATATATTCAACACAAAAACCAGCGACAATTTGTTGACAAAGGACAGCTGGACATATAAAGGGCCCCATTACCTTCAGTAGCTTAGGGCTCCATCAAACCTAAATCCAGCCCTGCTTCTAGTCCAACATTCTCCTGGTCTAATTGGGAGCAGGTTCTTGCTTTGTTGCCTGAGAGCTGCAGAGATGCATGTACTTTCCAAGGTATAGCTTCCTAGGTGGAGATTGCCACAAAATTCAAGCTAGGACCATACTAGTCTGGACAGCAAGAACTGACCAAGCAGCACCAGTGATACTGCTCATTAAATGGCCAGGGAAGTATGAGAATGTAAGCCTCCTTCATATGACCTGTTTATTGAGCATTTGTCCTGAAAGCTAACGCAGAGGTTAGATTAGATCTCGTCTTTCTTTATAATTTGTTCCTATTCATTAGGAATGAGTGTTCCACCCAAGGAGCATTCATCCTGCATTGTTTTGCAGGGTGTTTATCTGTCTTCCCGTTAATCATTAATTCAGCCCACCATTTTTAATGCATTTCCCTGCCAAAAATCATTTTTTAAAAAGTGGATGTGTTGTGCAAGGGCAACAGAGCACATGAATCCACTTTGGTTGTGCAAACCTACATTTCCCAGTTTGTGCTTGGATTCCTCCTGCAAAATACTGTCTGGAGGTGACCTGACTGCCAGCACAACCAGGCAGTATTTTACTGATGCATCCAGTAAAATTGTGTTCTCAGCCAAACAGCCAATGTCATGGTCTGAAAAGCCAATAAACTCCTAATTCTGCTCTAGCTTGACTCTTCAGGGGCACTAGTTAAATCACAACAGTGAAAAGAATCCTTGTGTATAATCTGCTGCACTGGATAAAATAAGACCCATCTGAAAATTTGTAACATACATACGCACACACACACACACACAGAGAGAGAGAGAGAGAGAGAGAGAGAGAGAGAGAATGGTGGATGACTAACCAAACAGTATTGATCCTGGTGTTTTTGAAAGTGCCAACTTTGGGGAAATTCAGATAGCGAGAACTTGGTAAGCATCCATGCTGTTTACTGTTTAAGGATTCTGTTCTTTCACACTCATTTTAATGGGGTGAAATGATCATGTTATGGGATTAATCAAAGTGCTTGTGAAATCCACACAGGTGTTCCAAACACAGGAAAAAGAAATCCATACCTATTATATTCAAGAAGGCTAACAGTGTCAGCTAGGGAAATGTTAATATTACACTAGCTATATGGAGGGTCTGTCATATACCAACACATTTCATAATTGTAGACTGCAGTAAATTAGTGTAGTGTTTCTCTAGGTAGTATGCTGTCACCTAGCAGCAGAACAGGGAACAGCATGCTTAATATCACCAAATAGGTACTGTATAAGGAGAGCCTTTTACCAGCTTTATTTTTTATTTCATAAAATTCAAATACTGCTTGATTTAAAAAAACTAAAACCCTCAAAGCAGGTTACCAAATGAATAAAACAATGAGATTATTAGTAAAATTAATTAAAAATTAAACCAATAAACTAAAAACGCTGGCATTCTATATATCTGCGTCTAAGCAAACATGTTTTTAGCCAAAAAGAGTACAGTGAAGATGCCAGATCTGAATCGAAGTCACTTGGTCACTGTAGTCCATCTATCTGTAACCTCAAAACTGGATTGCTGTGATGTGCTCTGTGTGGGGCTGCCCTTCAGCCTGGTCCAGAAGCTGCAGCTGGTAGAAAATCCTGACAGCATGGTACTCCTCTCCTAAAGCATCTGCACTGGCTGCCCATGTGCTTACTGGGCCAGGATCAAGGTTCTTTGGTTGATATACAAAGCCCTGAACAACTTGGGCTCAGGATAACTTAAGGACCACCTCAAACCTTACTGTCCATCTTGATCACTGAGATCTTCCAGAAGAGTGATGTTAGTTGCTCCCCATGGCCGCAACTAGAAAATGCCATTGCCACTCTTCTAGCAGAGATGTAGCAGTTGTCCTCTCTTTTTATTTTCTGGTGTTTTTTGAAAATAATTTTGAGCTTAAAGCTGTTTAATTTTTGATTAGTCAGTCACTGTAATGATTATCTGTATTTTTATTTTTTTAAATTGAATGATGTTTTATGTTTCAATAGTATAATATACCACTTTGATATATTATGATATGGTGGTATAGAAATACTTCTATAAATATAAATATTAAATATGTTGAATAATCATATTGGGTATCTGTAGAATTTGAAATGGAAGCCTTTTAGTGTGTTTCAAGTATGACAGCTCTTGGTCATACATGTCTCCTTCCCCCAAGGAAATAAATAGTAGTGTACTGCTCAAACTTCGGATGATGCTCCCTTAAACTTTTGAATTCAGAAATTTTATATCAAAATGCAGGACAAGATAAATCTTGGGCTAGGTTGAGTTGCTAATTTTCAAGGTGAAAATTACCTACGAAACCTTGTGATGCCAATTCTCAAAGCCATTTCCTGATTTACTGACTATTCATTGTTATGTAAATAGAGACTTGATGACACCCACTGCTGGGTAGGACAATGTCCACACTCCATTCTCAGTTCTCTTGCATACAAGCTGAACATGAAGCTGTGTGGCGATTAGGGCTGCTAACATTTTACATGTCCAATATACCTGCATGTAATATAGGTGATCATTTCCATTTGCATGCTTGGGAAAAGGAGTATCATTTTGCCCATCAGTCAATTGTTACATGCATAAGAACAGGCCATGCTGCCTTTTATTTTAAATATGCAGCACTACTGTTTTGCAATATCACAGTCACAAAAAAAGGCTAAGCTCATATGTACAGTAATCATGAATAGGACTGACACATGCAGACTTACATGTGGCAGCTGTCAATCAGAAGTCCTGCAGCCATGAGGGGAAACAACACTTGTGGAATTTAGTATGGTGATTACTACAGCACTGTCAATGTGAATGACACTTCCAGGGTGCACGAGGACAGATCTCTGCCTCTAGAAGCTTACAGTCTATAATTCACATGGTTGTGTGAGGCAACAGAGGGAAATGGAGTCTTCATTTGGGGAAAGGGGATGCCTGAGTTATTCCACTTACAGTAGAGCACTGGGATGATTGGGTTGTGCCAAAGTTTCCTTCGAAAAGCTAAGTTTTGAGGCAGAAACTAAAGGAAGTTCTGTGAATCAGGAGTGAAGCAGTTTCAGGCATGAAGGGCAACAGGGAAAGAGGCAGAAGGGGTACGAAACCTTTGGACAGCGGCGGGTGCTAGAGCTTGAGAAGCAAAAGCCACAGGTGGGGATGTCTTGGTGTAGGAAGAGCAGAGAGAGAAAAGAGGTCAAGTTAAGCTCTGGAGGACCAAAGCTCAGTGGTAGACTATCTGACTTTCATGCAGAAGGTTCCAAGTTCTTTCCCTGATGACATCTCCAGGAAGGAGTGGGAATGTTTTTTTCTGAGACCTTGGAGAGTTCCTGTCAGTCAGTGTAGATGGTACTGAACCATGCGAACCAAGTGCCTGACGTGGTTTAAGGCGGCTTCTTATCTTTCTAATCATGTCTTCACATCTGTAAAAGGTACAAAGTCTTTGGTAGGGGGTTTGTTTGGCAGACCCAAATGTGCACAGACATTCCTAAAAGTGTGGTTTTCTTCCTCGTTGGTACACCGCCTCCAAAAAATGAGTGGGACCCCTTCACACAGAGAATTCCACACTGTTCTTCAGGAAATGTAGAGTTAACTCAAAGCCAGTAGGCCCCTGTGTTTTCTGTTTTTACATTCAAATGCTCTTGGGAAACTAGTTTCAAATCCCACAAGGCTGCTCCAATTCTCACTTTTGTTTCCATAAATTAAACGTATGCTTTCAAACAAAACCTGCTAAGAATAGCAGGTGGGCTGCTTTTCTGTCTCCCTGTGCAGCATTTCCACCTATGATGTTACTAAGAGGTACAAAATAGAAGCATTTTTAAAAGAAAAGAAAGATCCCCCCCCAAAAAAAATTGAGAAAACAAACAGTAATAAAATGCCAGCGCTGATGGCAATTCACATACAGAGCAATCTTTTGAAGGCTTCCAGTTTTGACACAAATGGAAATTACAGAGTATATAATTCATATATCCATACTATAATTAACTTGTTGAGAGATATCCCCTCCATAGCATGGTGTGGGTCACTGGGAGCTGATGGGGGTGTTATTTCTGTATATATGTAGCTGGAGAGTGGCAACAATACAATGTCAAACCTACCATATTTAGCCACACCTCTTATTACACTATGATGAGTCAAGTGTTCTGAGAGAGCTACTTCCTGTTAGAATTCCTGCTGCTCCATGATTGCAGTCATGGGATTGTTGTCTTTCACATGACGGTATATGTTTTGACTCCACAGAGTGGGATGTGACAGAGACAGGATGTTTGTGTTACTGTGTTCCATGAAGTGCGATTATTGTCCTTTGTTCTTTTACTCTTTGCTGTTTGATGCTAGAAAGAGAGGGAGCCATGTTGCAGTGCTCCGTGTGTGCTTATATGTAAATAAAGTAGATTAGGCAAAATGTTGAGTTGCTGAGGTCTGTTACACAGCTGCGCAAACTCTGCGGATCCCTAAGTGCGCCAATGTCGGGTGGCATCAGTCACTGTGATGTTTGGGCTGAAGAAAGCTTTTGAAGCTCCCGAACCATCGACCAGGAGGGAGAGAACATGCCAGTCGGGCATGTGTCTCTACCAGGGTCCTACTCAAGTGTAGGCTAAGCTCCTGACACTTCCCAGTGTGGTGTAGTGGTTAAGAGCGATAGACTTGTAATCTGAGGAACCGGGTTCGTGTCTCCGCTCCTCCACATGCAGCTGCTGGGTGACCTTGGGCCAGTCACACTTCTTTGAAGTCCCTCAGCCCCACTCACCTCACAGAGTGTTTGTTGTTGAGGAGGAAGGGAAAGGAGAATGTTAGCCGCTTTGAGACTCCTTCGGGTAGTGATAAAGCAGGATATCAAATCCAAACTCTTCTTCTTCCCACTCTATGGCCCACCACTCTTCTTTGGGGGGCGGGGCTTCTGCTGCCCTTCACCATCTGGCCACCTCAGCCCGAACAGCTGACAATAGTGACACAAGTTATTTTTGATGATTCAATGTGTTCTCTTCTGCAAATTAGCATCTCTGGGAACCTCTTTCCCCACCCTGGTGCCCTCCAGACGTTAGATGCTACAACTACAACTACAACCACCCACCCCTAGCCAACAGAGGTGGATGGGGCTGATGGAAGTTGTAGTCCAAAGGAGGGCACCTGGTTGGGATCTTTCAATCCTACATGTCTGCAGTTGCTCCGTTGCAAAGGATCAGGTACTTAGGCTTCTGCCAAAGTAGCTATCTCTGTAGTAGATGAAATAACATTTGAATCATCTATACTCTTGCATGTTCTCTGCTCATTTCTGTCCTATGCAACAGCTATGAGTTATCGTGCAAGTGTACATATTAAATGATGATCACTGTTGCTTTCTGTTCCATCTTTCTGTTCAGACTACGAACTCTTTTTTGGGGGTGGGATTCAAATTATCAGTTTCATTCTAGATGGCAATATCTAGGGAAATTTTCATTGTGGAAGTTGTTTCTGGAAGAGACATTATCTACCTTCTGATTCCGATGCTATGTACATACGCACATTCATGTTTTGTTGTTTCCCATAAGGTCACTAGGTGGCACATAGCTCTTGAACAGTGTATTTGGAAGCAAAGCCTGATGATGCCAGATCACTGTGAGTTCATTCACTATATACTTTAACAGTACTGATCATTTATTAGTTTGTAGGCACGTTTAACAGCTTGCTTGAAAAAACCCCACACAGGTAAGATAGGACACTGCTGCATTATTTCATCACAATGGGATAATAAATAGGGTCTTTTTAATTTCCTTGACTGTGTTCAGATATTTTCAGTGTATGAATGAGCCTTGGACATGTGCACTCCTTCCTTCCTTTCCTTCTCAGTGCAGCCATGAGAAGGAAATAGGAAGCATTTGCTTCTTGTTTCAACTAACCACAATGTGACATTTTTTCAAAACTTAAGCACATAGTTTTTCAACAGGGAGACAAAATGTCATATTTTTATTTACTTTTTTTTATTAAATACAGAATAAAACAAAATCATTGCAGAACACAGGTAAGAAATATCAAAGCAAAGGAAAAAAGGGGGTAATACATTCCACATGTGACATCAGGTGTGAGGCAGATATAGACATGTCTGCAAAGGAACAATCAAAGTCCTTACAGTGAATTCCTAGTTATTTCTTTAAAAGTCCTGCTAGCATTGGCCATACTATGGCGTTCCTGATTGAGAACTCCATAGTGCAGTTGGTCAGAGCTAATTCTTTTAAAAAATAAAATATTACCTTGACAAACAACTCAAAAGTGCAGTTGGAGGGTATTACAGTTAAGTATATTTGTTTAATTGACACGGAAATGAGAAATGGCTATTGCTGAAAGGCTTTAACTGGAAAATTCCACTAAAGCTAAAGAAGTGGTTTCTGTGCTTTAACTGGTTGATAATTAACTGCTCTTATTCTCTACTAGCATGAGTGTTTAACCTTAGATCAGGTATTTCGTTGCAAATCTCCATTTTGAAAGGGAGTTGCCTTTAATCTTTTTTCTCAGGCTCTATGAGAATAAGATGCCTCTCCAGGACTTGCATACCTTAACGGGCTGGAATGCAGGCTAATGGAGCCTGTGAAAGAGAGAGCTAGGTTTATCAGCTCTGTTTATAAGTTTATTTCTAAGAAGATGAACCTGTGCAGGACTTGGAATTATTTGGATGCATCATTTACTGCATTTTGTTCTGTTTAGGAGAATGTTCTGCAAGTAAAGTTTTGAACAATCTAATGGGTCTGGACAATGCTTCATTCCAAAAGGACTCAGTTTTTATGCATCCAGTCACTTCAAACTGCACAATATTAATATCTGCAATAATTACATCATACTGTATACAAAGCAAATAATAAATAAGAGAAATAAATGGTGGCACACCAATATAAAGCAAGACATCCATATTTCCTGTGCTAGCATGGATTGTGAATGTTGAGCATCAAAGTCCAAAGCATCGGAAATAAAATCTCACCAGATTACATAAAAGCATTCTGGATCCTCTAGCCCCCTGGACACACTCAACTTATGTGTAATCTTTTCTGCCCTAGCCAAAGTCTGTAAGTTCTAGTTAATTCTGTCCAGATCTAGTTATCTATTTTAAACAATGGTTTCCTATTTGGATGCCATTGAAAACTACTTTAAGAAACTAAGATACCTTAAACTGAGCTTAAGAGGGGAAGAGAAAAGGGAAGGGAGAAAGGAGCATACAGGCACATATATCATATTCAAGGTGACAAACCATGGTTTACTGGACTGGGAATGTTATGTCTGAACTATGCCTAAAGCTGTATTTGCATAGCTTTTCTCACAATTTGGCATATCAGTGCCAGGAAGACAGAGTTTCTTAAAGGAGACTTGCCATGCAAGCCTATTCTGGCCTTGCTGTGACTTCTCTTTGCCACACCATGCTCAAGGTGCATGTGGCCTTAAAAAGTGCCATACAATTGTGCTCCTAAATATATAATACCCCCCCTGCAATTCAAACATTGCCTCTGTTCAGCAGCAAATTTCCTAGCTGAAGCCTGCTCAACCTCTACAGCCAGAAATATGATTCTTTCAGAAGAGTTTTGCCATTTCAGCATCAGGCACCTGTCCAATTTCATCAGAATTGTGTCTGCTACATTTTAGCAGATTCCCCCCTCCCTCTAATGATTAAACTACATGCCTGCTCTTCATTTCCCAGTGCTGACCCTCTGCAGCTGTACAGCTGCACTGTGTAAGCTGTACCATGGAAGCCCTCAGCTTTCTCTCTCTGGACAGTTATACTAAACATTTATTTCATTTCGCAAAGAGGGCAGCTTCTCTGTTCTTCCCATATATAGCCATGTCGGGGAAGAACAGGAGCACTGAGGCATTAGTTACAATGACAGGTTTACAAAGTGAAAGCAGAAGGTAAGTCTTGGAGCAGTATAGGGGGAAGCAGCAGAGGAAAACTGCCTTAGTACTTCAGAGGCTTGTCTGAAGCTGGCAAGAAGCTGGCATTCAGCTCTCTGCTCTTGTGATTCCCTTCACGCATTGGCAGCCTGAAGCGGGCACAGCGACAAAAATCAATGAATGAGTAATGGTGCAGCATTCTGTTTTTCAATGTTGAACTCGACACAAAACAAGGCATGGATTTCAATGAAATATTATGGCCCCAAAGCACAGCTCATTGCTATTGAAAGCTATGGGTCTTAGTTATAGTCCAATTGTTAGTTATGGGATTGCAGGGGGCAAGGATCACATAAAATTCCTGGGTGCCAGGTTCCCCCCACAATTGCTGAAATTAGTAAATGTGGGGTTTGATCAATGGATTTAGCATGACCTAAAAAAATCCAGCCAGCTTCCTCAGGAGCTTGGCTTAGAGAGGTGCCATCAAAGAACAAGGACAGGTGATTGCAGAGTCATTACCCTGAGGAAAGGTGAGACATTCAGCATCAGACAAGAAGGCAGGTTCCATTCCTCCTCTAGCTATGTGCTAGTTGGCAGATTTGGGAAGGGGAGGTTGTCAGGGCAACAGAGGGTGTGATGTCACCACAGGAAAAAAGGTGTCCTTTAAAACTGGTTTTTGAGCAAGGGTTTTTGGGAAGAAGGGAGGGCCCAGAACGCCATGTGATGCTGGCTGGGAGAGGCAGAGAACGGGGAGCATGGCTGGCTTCTGCTTTGGATCCAAGTTTGCTGAAGCTATGAGAGGAGCAAATGGAGATGCACTTGGAGTGTAATGTTCTACACTCCCTCCATAAAACCCAGGTGCAAATATGTGTGAATAAACCATATTTCTTAAAGACACTCGCCTCTGTTGTGCCTCATTTTCCCCAAGGGAGCAAACCCTGGGTAAGTGTCAAGGCCCCCGGAAACTCTTGCTAACATTCAGCAGGCTTTGGGTTCCACTGGGAGGAAAAATGAGGCAGGTATTTAATAAGTAAGAAACAAGCAGCTCTCCAGGCAGGAGTCTCTCCTAGCCCTACTGGGGACAGAACCTAGAACCTTCTGTTTGCAAGACAGATGCTCTACCATTGAGCTATGGCCCATCCCCACAGGAAGAGAAAGGGATAGCTAACTACAATGCTTGTTGCAAGTGTATTGCTAATGGATATTAAGTCTCATATTACACACGCCGTAATACCATGTGAAGTAGAAATAGCCTTGATTCCCTTCAACTGTTGGTTAAACAGTCTGCTCTGAAACTTAATATTCAATTTATGCAACAGAAGAGTTGCGGATAATAAAGTGATAGACACTGAGGAATTGAGGCTGGCTGATACATCCTCTGCATTTTATTTCTTTGATGCCATTCTTCTGCAGGCCTTTCAGCAGGAGGCAGCAGGAGGATGTCATCCTGAAAGGACCACATACAGAGATCATTTCTACAAATAAGCCAAGAGCAAGGAAAGGAGCAACAGGAGGCAGTGACTGGGCTAAATCCCTCAGGGAAGGAGGGGCATTTGCCAAGGAGGAAAGTAGGCAGGGAAAGGGCGAAGTAATCTTTTTTGAGCCACTGATTCACATATTTGCTGGGACAGAGGGAGCTGAGATCCCACACCTGGGGGCACCCGCTTGGAGAAAGCTAATCTTTGGCACCACCTCCTTTTTCTCAAGGTGATTGCTATTTGTATACACAGAACACATAATCCAACTATCACTTACAATACTTCATACTTCAGAATAGACCACTCTGCCAAGGGCATTTTCTTTATATGACCGAAATGTCAATGCCTCATAGCAATAAATACTATTATTTATATAGCCCTCTCACACCAGGGAGGCTCCTGTCTTCTTGGCCCTGGGAGGAAAAGGCAGCCCAGCCTTCTAAAGAAGGGGCAAACTCGGGGTCAAAGTATGTATCTCCTCTACCCTTTGCCTATTGAATACAATGAAAAGATGTTCAAAGGCTTTCCCTGTTTCCTCAAGAGGATTGGTCTAGCTGGCTCCAGTCATTTCCATTGTATGCAAGGAACAGACCATATGCAAGCCTATCACACACATCCATCAAGATCAATGGGACTTGGGGAGCATTGTGATAAGCAGCTGGATTAGTATCAACTACATGCAGAGACCTCCATTAGTCAATTGCAGTCTCTCTCTGTGTGTGTGTGTGTGTGTGTGTGTGTTCGAAAGCATTCATTCTGAGAGGTTGCTCATGGAAATCAGGAGAAGTAGGGTGGTCACTTGCACATTGCATACCCCTCAGCTGTCCTGAGTTAAGTGGGACATCCCATTTTGGGGCACTACGCTCTCGCACAAGTCACCTGGCTCCCGTGAAATCACAGCCCCAAAAGATTTGTGTGCCTGTTTTCCTCTGGGCCTTGTTGGAGCGTATGACATTGTCCAAAAAGGAAAAGAAAAGAGGGCACAGATTTCTGTTTGCATGTGCCAGTTTACAAGCAAACTATGTTTATGCGCTCTCTGTTTGAAAACATCGCAGAACCTCCAGGCAAAGCTGCAAGAGTTAAATTGCTAGGATGCCTAATGGAACAGAAGACCGCCTGATCTGCTCTTGTGTCTTTAACGCAGCAGATCAATTTGCAGAAATGTCTTCATTCCATTTATATCCCACTTTTCCATGTGAAGGCAGCCAATGTAAAGTCTGACACCTAGTGTGCATAGCCACCCGTAGTCCTTTAACTATTCTGGCCCCAAGTCATTTAGGGCTTGAAGGGAAACGTGGGCTATAGTGGGTGAAGGTCTTCATGAAATGGATATAACTATGACCCTGAATACCAAACTACCATTAAAGGGACAGCTAGAGATGCCAGATTAATGGCTGGCAACCTTCTTCTGTTTTAAATTTTTTATTTGTGATTTTTAGTTATATACATTTCAATAGTTTTACAGTCATTTTAAGATTTCAAAACTTGACTGACTTCCTCTTTCTGCGGTTCCTTAAATTTATATTTATCATTTATTGCATATTCTAAAGTAACTTATTATTTTATTCACCTACTTTAATTATTTACTCTTATGAAACTGCAGATTATTATAATACCTGTTTACAATTTATTTGTACATATTCAATAAACCATTTCCATTCTTTTTTAAAAAAATGTGTAGTCTTTATTTTGCCATTTTTGCATAGTCCATGAGTTTTTGTATCCAATCTTCTTTCATCGGGACTTCTTTCCATTTGGGGGCAAATAACATTCTTCCTACTGTAATCGCATACATGAATAAATTTCTATTCTGTTTAGGTAGTTCTACCCCTATAATTCCCAGAAGGACAGCTTCTGGGTTTGTTTGTTTTTACAAATGTTATTTTAACATCTTTTTCAATCCATTATATATCATTTCCCGGTAAGCTTTAACCTTACTGCAAGACCACCACATATGACAGAAAGTACCTTCTTTCTCTTTGCATTTCCAACACTTACTCCAACTGATTTTAAAATCAAGGGCATGTAAAAGCTACTCATGCATTAGCCACAGGAAGGGTTAACATGTGAGTCCTGGAAAAAAGTGACAGACGGGGTGCCACAAGAGGCTGCCTTGGGTCTGTTGTTGTTTTAACATCTTCATAAATAACATGGATGAAGGTGTTGAGGGGATGCTTATCAAATTTGCAGATAACAGCAAACTGGGAGGGGTAGAAAGTGTCAAAGAAGACAGAACTGGGAATCAAGGTGACCTTAACGGATTGGAGAACTGGGCCCAAACTAACAAAATGAATTTCAAGAGGGACAAATTTAAGATTATGCACTTAGCTAGGAAGAACCAGCTGCACAAATATAAGATGGGGACGCTAAAATGAACTAGGGGCTCTTAGTAGACCACAAGATTAACATGAGTCAACAGTGTAATGCAGCAGCAGCAGCAAAAAGAAAAAGAAAGAAAAGCTAATCCTATTCTAGGCTGCATCAACAGAAGTATGGAGGATGGAACAAGCTTGTTTCCTCCTGCTCTGGAGACTAGGACCTGAACCAATGGATTCAATTTACAGGAAAAGGGATTCTGACTAAACAGCAGGAATAACTTTCTGGCAGTAAGATCTGTTTGACAAGGGAACAGACTTCCACAAGACATGGCGAGCTCCCCTCCCCAGGAGATTTTTAAGCAGAGGTTGCATGGCCATCTGTCATGGATTACCCTTAGGGTCCCTTCTAACTGCAATTCTATGCTGTGTGCCATGCACCTTGTCCTCCATCTTTACCCCTGCTGACCTCCCTCAAGGGTAGTGCAGTCCCACAATGCTAGTACTGAAGCAGGATTCACTGCCATATGTGGAATGGGTGCATGTGTATACCATCTTGCCCTTTGCCCCAGGCAGCAAAATGTCTTGGGCTGGCCTTGGTTGGGAGAATGGCGAAGCATATAACTAAGGCTGCTGCCTTTGCTCATTCCCCAACATTGTGTTTGGTTCACGTGTATGTCTCGCTACAGGAAAAGGCTGACACCACATTAGATGATAGCATATGTGTGCACAGTAGTTTATTTACAATCATCTCCCATTCCGTCATGCTTTTATTTTTAATATGGGACTGTAACCTAGATGGCTCTTTCAACATTGCTGGCATAATTCAGGAAAGACCTACCAACTTGGGCTGGCTCATGAGGTGAGTTAATTTTAAGTTTCAATAACCTTGGCAGCACAACTATTAAGTAAACAAGGCTATTTCTGAGCCAATAAAATGTGTTCATTAAAGAGAACTAAACATATACAGTCTGCATGTGTTAGCTACTATCTTTGACCTTCACACTTCAATGTCAGCTTTTCCCTGTTATCACAGTTTCCCTCTAATACTTTGTGTCACCTTAACCAGTGCTTTTTTTCTTAAAAAAATGTTTAGGGGTACTCTCATTTTCCTACTCATATGAAAGGGGCACCTCAATGAGGCCAAACTTAGATTCACAAAATATTTAGGGGTATGTGTACCCCTGTGTCCCCCCAGAAAAAAGTACTGACCTTAACTATAATTCATATGCAATACATCCTTATTATACCAAATACATGGATGCAAACCAATGTTAACCAATATAACAGGTGTGTGCAATGAGCAGGAACCAGAACACCGGATCCTAAAACTCATTTTTTAGCTGCTGCAGAAAGTAAATATCACTTTTTTTTGTTTCTGCCAGCTGCATGACAGGCAGAAATTCACTAGCAGACATTTTCCTCACCTTGCAGTTATATTGCCAAATATATTGATAGTCAAAACAAGCTGGCGTAGTTGTAGCTGAAGTTTTGTTGGTTCAGCTTGCTGGGACTTATCTGATTTTGGTCACATGAACACCTTCCATTTAAAGCACTCATATATTTATTTATGAAGAGCAGCTTACAGTTTACTTTAGTTCTGTGAGACCAGAATCCTTAACAAACTAGTTCCCAGGATTCTTTGGAGGAAGTCATGACTGTTAAAGTGGTATAAGAATGGTGTGTGTATGCCCTTTGAGTCTGTACCTTTGAAGAGAATTGGTGCCCTGAGCTGGATTCAGTATTTGGTGTTCCAATCTCTGAGCAGAGAACTTTTCAAGAGGAGAGAAAACACCTGGTCAACTTGTAGATCAGACTTTGATATCTGATGATGCCTGGCAGGCTGCCCCTTGCGTTGAAGGAAAGGGAAATGTTTTTGTTTGTGCATGTGTGGTGTAGCCTTGTCAAATGCCTGTGGTAGACTTGTTTGTATCTCTTAAAACAGGAGAACAAGGTTTAGAGATTGCATTAAAAGTAGATGGGCTACGTCATGCCGTCTGCATAAAGTAAACAGCATATTCTGAATCCCAAGAAGTGATTAACAGCTAAATTTATGAATATATTTAAAGTCATCATTTCAACACACTGTTAATATACCATACTTCCATAGCAGTGGCAACGGCAAAGGCCTAGCTATTGAACTGGTTGCTGCCTGTGAGCTATTTCTACTATGCAGTACAGATCAGGAAGCAGGACCATCTGTTGACTTCATTTATCCAGGGTATTGACTGCAGCGCCCAAGGACTCTGAAATGTTATTGATGCTATTAGCAGTATACGTATACAGCTCTATGTTGCCATTATGAAGACGTGCTATACAACAGTTATGAGAAACAGTCCTACTGAAATGGCGCACCACCGCAATGAGATGATACCTTTTTGTTTTGCTTTGTTTCTTTCCAGCACATAGTCACTGAAAACTTTTAATGGTTTGACTGAACTCACTTCCTTCTTGAGATGATAGTAAAGGCAAAAAACTAATCCAGAACTCTCTGAGCACGATCCAGCAAGGTTAAACACACTTCTAAATTTGTTTATTTGTTTATTACATTTACATTCCACCTTCTCCTCCAAGAAGCTCAAGGTGGCACCCATGGTTGCCACCTCCTCATTTAATCCTCACAACAACCTTGTGAGGTAGGCTAAGCTGAGAGCAGGTGACTGGCCCACAGTCACCCATTGAGTTTCATGGTGGAGTGAGGACTAGAACTATAGTCTCTTGGAAAGAATTAAACTACGGCATTCTCTTTCTCCATTGATATGTTTACTTTTGTCTGGATTGTGTCCTTGATTTGCATCCGTTACTTTACTACACATGCCAGTGCCAATGCTTATTCTAAATTCTATTCCCTTAACTTTGTTGCACAATGACATTGTCTTTAGTTTTACTACAACCCATACTATTCCAATTCAGTGCTGGAAAAAAACATGAGCTTCAGTCTACAAATAATGGAGCTCTGGTATACAGTGCAATTTTGCCTTATTTAATTTCCGCCTTTGTGTCACACTGCAGGCTGGTTCTGATTCCCCACCTCCACCCAGCAGGCAAAGAGTGGATGCTCAGTTTAGTTGGAATCCATCTGATTGTAATGAAAACAGCATTGTCAGACCAATGCAAATAATCTCCTTCAAGAAATGTATCAGATTTAATAGCAGATCTCTGGAAGAATGTTAAATTATAACTCACCCTTCTTTTTCAAATTGGGTTAGAGAGTTGAAGTGCTGTGCAACCCAGAATTAAAAATCACAGAATTAGGCAGGACTCTCAGATGACTCAGAGAATTCCTAATTTAGTCATTCAAATTGAACCACAATCAAGGGCATGAATCAGTAGCTTTTTTAGGCAGCTTTCTGAATCAAGTTTGCTTACAGGGTGGGTATTCCTGTTAAACCACTGAGCCTCTTGGGCTTGCCGATCAGAAGGTTGGTGGTTCGAATCCCCACAATGGGGTGAGCTCCCATTGTTCTGTCCCAGCTCCTGCCAACCTAGCATTTCAAAGGCACACCAGTGTAAGTAGATAAATAGGTACCACTGTGGCAGGAAGGTAAACGGGGTTTCCGTGTGCTCTGGTTTCCATCACGGTGTCCTGTTGTGCCACAAGCAGTTTATTCATGCTGGTCACACGACCTGGAAAGCTGTCTGTGGACAAATGCCAGCTTTCTTGGCCTGAAGCGAGATGAGCATTGCAACCCCATAGCCACCTTTGACTGGAATTAACCATCCAGGGGTCCTTGATCTTTTTTTTTTAACCTTACCCTTAGTTTCAAGGGTTTTTTTTACCTTAACCTTAGTTTCAAGGTTCAGGACCTTCAGAGTGCTCAAATTGAAAGGTGAGAAGGAAAGAAAGAGTGTACAGTAATATGATATCTTATCTCGACTATTTGTGGTTTTCAAGCGTCCTACACACAACATTTCCATGTGGACTTGCTTGCTGAGGAGCCCACACACACCTACCTGGGTATGTCAGAAGCTTCCAGGCTCAATTAGGCTCCATACTTCATTCATGAACAATGACGGCCAGGCTTCCTGTTGCTCCAGTGAACTGAAAGCATACTCGGGATATGCCTAGTACTTTGCTCATTGCAAGGAGGATTGGCAATAGTAAGGCAGCTGTTTTCAATAACAACTCATCTGCTGTTACTGATCTTATCTTAAAATGATAACTTGCTGCAAAAAAACTGGGGGGTGGGTGGGAGGAAAGACCCCTGTTCAGCTTCAGAGGAACCCCAGTATTTCCACACACAAAACTGAGAGCCACTGCTCTGCATCCCTTAGTTATGTCTGTCTATCTCAGGGGTGGAGGACATTTTTTGAAATCAATGTCCACATAAAGAGCCAAAACCAAAGGTCCCTGGGGTATCCCTTCTCTCTCAGCCATCCACCTTATTCCAGTTACCACATACTGTGCATACTGTACTTCACTTTCCACCAGATTTTCCCCATTCAGCTGTACTTCTGTGTCGGGTGGAGAAGCAGCTGTTTCTCTGTCTTCCAGACCAGCAAGTGTGCTAGGGCAGGAGAAAGGCAAAACAAAGATCTGTGGGGAAGGGCATGTGCAGGGCAAAAGAAGCAGGTCAGAGATCAGGTGCGCATGGTGAAGCCAACTGGCCACAGGCAGAAGGTCTCCCCTACCTGCTCTAGCTAAAGAGTGAAGAGCTTAACTCTAGCTCAGATGGTCTACCTCCTGGTTCATTTGCACAAAGAGCACCCTCTTACTCCAAGAGAAAGGAGAGACTTTTCAGAAGGTCAGGAAGAAGTACGTCTTTGGAAAGTACTGGTTTAGCTGGAGCTGGACAGACCACTAAAATACTGTAGCTTGACAGGCCAGACTCAGCCTTTGGGTTCATCACCCCTATGCTAAACAATGATATAATGCAATGTAAGCCCCAAGGCTTACATGTCACCCCTACCTTCTGCATGGCTAGGAAGAGGAATTCCGAATCTTTCCCACTTGATTTCCATAACCGCAGGGTTGTTGTTTTTTGTTTCCCAGCTAAGGATCCTGATTTATCACTAACAATGGTTAGTTGCAAAATAAGCTAACTTCAGACAATGGTTGGTGGGGGATGAGAGGCAGCTAGGCTTGCTTCACGTAGCACCAAGCCATGGTGCCCAAATGCAGCCTATGCCAAACATGTCTAGAAGCCAATGGGCACAACCTTACTTTCCCTCTTCTGCACACATTCAGATGCATGTCTGAGTGATCCTGTTTGTTTAGCCTGCTTGGTTTGTTGTTGGGAAGCATGCACATATAAACACCAATCCATCTGGAAGTTAGGCGAGTTTCCTTTCCTGAAAGTGTAATGTAGCTCCATTTACACAGAATTTATTAGAAAAGCCATCCTATACTTTTGCCCTAATTTGGCATTGCTTCATCTGTTGCTGCCACTATTGAATTTTCCTCCCAATGATCCAACACTGGGGACCACCCTTTAACTCCATATGGGACATGTTTGGCATCTGCAAGAAATCAAATGCCAACTGGAATATGTTTTCGGCAGCAGCAGCTGGAACTGAGTCTCTCTACTTGGCTGCTTTCCTGGGTGATCTTGGTTTCTTTTCCTTATTCAACTGCTGGATGGGGTGGTGCCTATAGCTCTGCTTAAGGGTTAATTCTTGCTGTAACATAACCAAGAAGCTCTGGTCCGCCTGCCTTCATAAAAGCTAACAATGGGTTCTTTGGGCAGCAGAGATTTTGCTGTCGGGCAAGAGATCAATTGCACTCCTATGTAAAACAATGGGCATTTTAACATCATGACTTCCAGTGGCATCAGTCCAAGGTCTGCATTGTTCAAGTTATTGCTATAGTGTATCTAAATGTTTTGTCTTTCATTCAGCTGAATTTGGCTTCAATTAGCAAATGTGGTTCTTATATTTATGAGCATAGCTCAAGAGCATTCAAGGCAGCCGGCAAGGAAAGCACAGCCCTGTCCTGCTCTCTTTCTACGTTCTTGCAAACATTGAACTTGATATATTTGCTACAGCAGTTTAGAATAGATCAGACTAAAGCATGGATGGCCATATTGTTGAATTCCAGCTGCCGTCAGCCCCTGCCAGCTTGACCAATGATAAAATATCATGTGAGTTTTGAGTCCAACAACAATTGAAGGGTCACAGGCTGTACATTCCTGTCCTAAAGTATCTTCAACCTTAGGGAAATCTATTGGAAAGGCTGCCAATCATCTAAGAATCATTTTGGAACACTAGACACGAATGGTGCTAGCAACTGCTTACGTCTGGTCAATGGGTGATCAAGCCACTAGTCAGGGAGCAGGAATCTTGTAGAGAAGGGAGCTGAAGACAGTAACCAGGTCACCTTTTATTTAAACAATTAACAACAGGCTGGCTACTTTACAGTGCTAATTTTGTTCACAATGCTAACTGCAGTACATTAATGCTTACACACAGTGGTTTTTTCCCTAGAAAAATAGGTGCCAGTACTCACCGTGAAGCTGTTAAAGTAAGTGCCACACTTTTTAACAACAAAAAAGAGCTGGTGGTACTGTGTACCCTTGTGTACCCCCTGAAAAAAGCACTGCTTACACAAGCACTCAACTGGGGGAGAGGGCAGCTTCAGTGTTGGTGATTTGGGCTAAAGGGGAGTCATGAACAATACATCGCATAGCTTTAACCAGAATCTTGTTGCTGTGTTGGCCACCAAACCCAAAGTTCTTGACAATCTTTATACTGGAAGTTTATGTGACTCAGGCAAGGAAACACCTCTCTGGTTGGTTGATACCAATGGCCTGTTTCCCACATTCCATTAGCTGTTTCTCTATGGCTGAAGTGTCCTTTGAGCCTCTGCTTCTGGTTGGTGTTATGACATCCTGTTGGTTTCTTCAGCTTTTCTCACTTTACTGGTAGCTCAGAGACTCTTAGCCCCTTAACCCTTTCTCTTCAGCCTTAATAGTGGGGGGGGGGGGGAGACTCTTCTCCATTTGCACTCTCACTCAATTATTTCTATGATTATAATCATTTTTCATGGGTGAGTGTAAAACCATGGTTTGTGTTGACTGTAGTTAAGGACACTTGCCAGCAAAGGTCCGTATTTGCCAACAAAGGTCCGTATAGTTAAAGCCATGGTATTCCCAGTAGTGATGTATGGAAGTGAGAGCTGGACTATAAAGAAAGCTGATCGCCAAAGAATTGATGCTTTTGAATTATGGTGCTGGAGGAGACTCTTGAGAGTCCCATGGACTCCAAGAAGATCAAACGCATCCATTCTTAAGGAAATTAGCCCTGAGTGCTCACTGGAAGGACAGATTGTGAAGCTGAGGCTCCAATACTTTGGCCACCTCATGAGAAGAGAAGACTCCCTGGAAAAGACCCTGATGTTGGGAAAGATGGAGGGCACAAGGAGAAGGGCTCGACAGAGGACGAGATGGTTGGACAGTGTTCTCGAAGCTACAAACATGAGTCTGACCAAACTGCGGGAGACAGTGGAAGACAGAAGTGCCTGGAGTGCTCTGGTCCATGGGGTCATGAAGAGTCGGACACGACTAAACAACAACAAGTTAAGGACCCACACCATAGTTTTTTAAAAAATTATACACACGCACACTGAGCACACATCAAAATGGATTCTCAGGTAGTTTAAAATGATAATATATGGCATTATCCAAGTATAAATATTTCACACAAAGTATCATGAACAAATATCACCTGGAAAGTAAATCATACAATATTTGAAATAGCTGAGCAAAAAACAATATTTTCAGCTTAGCACCTAAAAGATGAGCTGAGCCTCCTTGGGAAAGGCATTTCACAGCTGGGGTGTCACAGGCAAAAAGGTCCTGGAGACCGAGCTTCTAGATGAACAAACTATGCTTTTGAGCTCCTTGTTTCCCATCTGTTCAGGACACAGGTTTCAAAAATCCACTCCCATCTCCATGACTCAGCAGCTTCCTGAGCAGAATAACAGCCCTAACTAACTGAGGTTTGTCAATGGTCTGTGAATACAGATTTATTATTTTTTTAAAAACTTATAGTTAGCACAAACTTCTGGTTTGCAAACTGCTTGAAATTGTGATTTCAGGGCCTAGTTTGCAGTCCCAAACACACCACAACTTGTGAACAGGGTCAGATTCAGATACTGAAATGAAGTATGGTTTAGTGAAGCAAACCATGGTTTTGTGTAAAATCTAAATACAGTCATAGTGATCTAACCACTATTTCTAGTGTCCTAAAGCAAAAGATGGGGACCATGGACTGTAGCATGCCCGCCACAAACTTCTCATATTGGAAAAATATCTGATGTGTACTGTATTTCATTATGTTATGCATTGGAAATAATATTACATAGATATATTTCAAATCTGCAACAAATTAAATAGGTATTGCAGAAATCTCCTCATGACCAGAGACTTCACAATGCAACATAATAACTGGAAACATATGGCAATAAATTCTCTTGGTGAGGCAACAAGAACTCTACGCTTCCATGATTTGCCACACTCACACATCTGAGCTATGACTGAAGACAGTTTGGGGGGTGACAGCAAAAAGACTGCTAAATCGGGTCCTCCTCACAGAGGGCACGTGTTGCAGTGAGATCATCAGGACTGAACTCATTGTTGTGTGGGTGGGAGCGATTGGATAGCCACAACAACCCGATTGGTGGTTCCTCGGTTGCTGGGCAGATGTGGCCAATGGGATTTTTTGTGTATTAACCGAGGGACCTTTATATATACCGCTGCATGTTGCATTGAGCTGTTTTTCACTTCGTGCATCGGATCACCCGTCCACCTTCCCTATATTTAGGGTCTTGCTATGACCTTGTTACAGTGGCGTAGCGTGGGGGGTGCAGGGGGGGCCGGCCGCACCGGGCGCAACATCTGGGGGTTAGGGTTAGGGGACGCAAATCCATGGGTTAGGGGAGAGCAAATCCACGGGTTAGGGGGCGCAAATCCACGGGTTAGGGGGCGCAAATTACTTGCCTTGCCCCGGGTGCTGACAACCCACGCTACGCCACTGCCTTGTTATGCTGTCGTGGGTCGTCTGTTCTTGGGACAGGAGCCCAGTAGGAATTTTCCCATTTGGTTGATTGGCTGGTGCCACTTGGGTTTCACCTGCCACGTAGCAAATCATCACAACTTTGTAAGGTTTGGCAGTTAGGCATTGGTTCAGGGTGGTCTGGAGGGGCGGTCGGAGAACCTGGCCCCTCCAATGCGCAACAGGTATTCCGTTAAAGGAATCCAGGGACTCGGCATGCTTTTGTTGACCCCTTTCAGGAGGTAGGGCCATGCAAGAGTCCCTGGGAGCATTTTGGGGTGAGCTTGAGTCACGTGACCGTACCAATGCTCCCCCACGGTGTACTGACAATATGGTCATTGCTGTCCTGCTGAGGTCAGGCGCAGCTAGTCGGGAAACAATGCCTAAACAAACCACTCACTATCTGTAATCAATAAAGTTGTGGCCAAAATTATGCCAATAACCTAAAACTAAATTCCGTGTCAATTGTGTCTTTATCATTGGGAAGCTCCTGGGGATCTTAATACGCAAATAGATAAAGCCATAGGAATACTTGGATGGCCATTGGCATGGAACAGCCAACTATTGTCAGGACTATAATTTAACGATGCACCATTGAAGGCTGCTTCAGAGACCAATGCCCCATTCTTGGGAATGAAGAGTTGTAAACTAAAATTGAGCCACACACTTCTTTTGTGTACATAGCACCTTGCCCTCAACTCTTGACGTGTTAAGGTCACACCATGTTTATAATTTTTTTACTGTACTGTTCTGGATGGGTTTACACTTCCTCTGAAAGAACATGCACATAGCTTGGGAGTACTCCTTAGTCCAGAGGCTCAGATCTCAAGGATTCGATGCAGCACTAGATTTGAGATGACTAACAACTAAATCTCCAAGCCGCTGTGGGATCTATAATAATAGAAACTATGCATTGTAATTTGCACCAGGCATTCTACAAGAATACGAGCTTTTTCAAATGTTGCAGCTGAAGCCTCATAAAAGCTCAAGGACATTGAGAGAGTTTAGTTTGATTGATCACAAAGGCTTGAAAGTGCTTGCTTCTCTCTTCTCCTTCCCACCAAACCTAGAAGGCTTTTGAATGGGCCCAGACAGCAGCAGGTGCTCCCAAAACCCAGGTAGAGCATCTTTTCCCACCAGGAACTGATACTGGTCCCAGTGAAAAGGACCAACACAGCTTGATTGGAAAACCTGCCACATATTTTTGTTTCATTTGTTTGGGTGGTATATTTATTGCCTTGCATTTTCAGATAAGAGCTCACGTCCTTACTGGAATGTGCATTTAATGCTTCACTCACATTTAAATAACTGTAGAGGGAAAGCTTTTAAGAGCATTACATAGCTCACACTATAAATAGATTCTTATATAAAAGAGGAAGTTTCCTAATTTAATGAGTTCCAATCAATATTATCAACTTGACTCTGACTGGATTCATTATGCCTGGCACAGAAGCACTATATTTACCTTTCAAACCAGCTCTCATCCGACTGGTGTCAGTTAAAACTCCACTGAAATCCCTGGCACTACTTCCCAGTAAGTAATATGGTTTGGGGTTGTGAATCTCACTTGGTTTGGTATATGAGATGCTGCCACTGTTTGTAATTTCCAGAAGTAATGCTTTGTTCCAGAACACTTCAGATAAGTTCATGCAGTTCTACTATACTTTTGCTCAACTGCTTTTAGGCATGAGTTATATGATGTGCCATCATCTCATGGACATAGGACATGGACATAGGTGCTTTAGCTAGGCCCCAAAGGCATGGACATAGGTGCTTTAGCTAGGCCCCAAAGGCAAGTTTAGGTAGCAGGTTAGTGTGGGAAGGAATGGGGAACCTGTGGCCCCCCAAATGTTGTTGGACGACAACTCTCATCATCTCTGGCCACTGGCAGTGATAGCTGGGGCTGACGAGAGTTTGTTTTATTCATATATTCCCAAAAATGTATTCAACTGAACTGCCAGGTGTCCTCTAACCTCCCATCTTGTTTACCAAGAAGTTGTAACTGCTGGTTTTGCAGGGAGAGATAAGGCAAAAAGAGGAAGCAGTAGGTTGCGGCAGGGATTGCTTATGCTAAATGCTGATAGCCAATAGAATCATAGTAAGTATTAACGAATGTAATGTAACTGTATAAATTGCATGAGCATGCCGTGAAAAGATGTGCAGGATTTGGAACTTGATTCCCCTGTCCCTTCTTACCTCAGTCTGAATAAGCCCTTTCTTTTTCTACTCCGGTGTGATTATTGACGCGTCACCCCAGCATTGGACTTTTGTCCATAACAACATGGTGGTGTAACAGCAATATATACAATAAAATATAAAACACAGTTATAAGAGTACAAAATGCTCATTAAATGACTGAGTCCAACAGTATATGGAAGGCCACAAGTTCCCCATCTCTGGCCTAGCGTAAGGTGTGCACTGACTGCACATGTGTAAGTTTTTGCCCTGGGCCCTTCCAGAGAATTTTGTGTCTAAGTGAATTGCTGTGAGGGCAATCAAACACTGCAGCTCTGTTCTAGGCATACACAACGAGCTGATGCATGCATGTTTCTCCAAACAGAAACCTTCATTGCACAGTCTCAATCAGATTTTAATACCACCACAGGCTTGGGGGGTCCACTGAGCCCTCAATAAGTGATCAGTATTGTAAGCTGCAAACTTACTGGGGTTGCTCACAGGCAAGTGTGGATCCAATAGATTTGTATCCTGGAGAAATGCACATATAATACCTTTCTTGTGCAAGTGCCCTTGGGGGACCGGCATGACAGTAGATACGCATGGGGAAAGTGCATATGGCCTAGCCAGACCACAGTTACACGAATGCCAAACAAGGACAGATCCCACTGTGGACCTTGCCTCCCAGTAGCAGTGTCACTTCTGTATACCAGGATCGGGTGGGGCAGGGCCATGGTGAGGTCAGAGTGATTTAGCAATTCTGGTGCTCCTACTGGTGTGCCCAAACCATCTCAAGCTTGCCACCATGCACTGTCCAAACACTGTCCCAGTGTGCACCAGTGACAGCACTGCCAGGAGGCCAGGTCCTCAGTGGGGTCCCTACCTGCCAGCCACTCCTGGCAGTTACTATGGCAAGGTGTGAGAAAGTGAAAGTACGGAGAACAAGAGTAGATTTAGTTGAACGTTCAGTTGGAGCCACTAGTCTTCTTCTGTCTTTTTCCCAACAATGGAGGGAGGTTACATTTGGCTGGGCATAGCTTTTCTCCTAGGGTATATGATGACAGCCTCAATTAGCAGCCACAGAGCAGAAGCTAAAAGATGACTATAAAATGTGCTGGCCACAATAATTCTTTAGTTATCTGAAGTTAAGGTGTTCACAGTCCAGTTGTGTGAATGGGAGACTTCGGAAGCTGCTCTGAGATTCCCAAAGGAAGAATGGCCCAGGAGTATAGTAAGTAAATGCATAATATGGACAAAATGTTGCACAACAGAGAATGCTATGTTAAATTAGCCATATGTAAAGTTTACAATGCATGTTCTAAAGCTCAAGTAAAAGTGTGATAGGACCCATTCTGGTTCTTCCTTTCATTCTGGGTTCACCTCCAGATTGTCAGCGTTTTGTGGAAAGGATTCTAGCGCATACTGAAAACACAGGGATATGCAATTAAAGTGCTCTGCTGCTCTAGCACAGGAAATGCACTTAAAAAACAACAACAGAATTTTTATGGTTAGGAAAATGACTGGGAAATCCATTGAAAAGTGTGGGTTGAACGAATAATAAAGGGAAGATGTATAAACACAGCACAAGCAAATTAGGAGGAATGTTCAATCAAGACTAGGCGTGGTCCAACCCCTCTGTAAGCCTTGCACAAGCAAATCTGGGTGAATGCTTAATTAACAGAAGACTTCCCTCGTCAAAGCCCTCCCCCACCCAATTTGTGAGGCAATCTCATTTGGGCAGCCTGCTATGAGCTTTTCTTGTGTGCTTCACCTGAGATACTCCTTTACTCTGGCATGATACACACATTCAAGGCATGCCATGGTTCATGAGTTGTTGTTATTGCTTTGGCTCTTGTTTATATGCATGAGCATGGACACAATCCTTTCCCAATCACCGATCACGTGTATTTTAAAAGGAAATCAGAATAAACGTCACCTCGGATGCTTTAGTCATATTCTGTAATCCTCCTGCTTCAAAATTCCAATATGGCTCAGATGAAATGGTCCTTGTGAAAGGGACCTAGCCCACTGAAAGAGCACAGGCTTTGCAAGCAATCATTCCAGGCATCATCCCTCTCTTGTCCTGGAGAAGTGTAGCAGGCAGTGTAGACAATATTGAACTGGATGCGCAAATGGTGTGACTTGGCCTTACATGGCAGCTTAGTGAGTTCCTATAGCCTCTGAGCAGCAAAGATACATTACAGTCTTATTGTTATTTTTACATGTTTTGCAAATCCAGTGAGATACGACATGGCAAGCTTACACTGCTGTCCTCTAGATTGCTCTCTCAGGCTTTCCATTGCCACATACTAGCATACTGTGCCTCCTCAGATTCTCCTCTCCTTGGGCTTCAGCAGGAGAGCATCCTCCCACTCCTCTGGCCAATCAGGCCTTGCTGGCTTGTCCCCCCTCCCTCCCTTCTCAATCACGCAGAGAAGGAAGAGGATTAACAGTTGGTTCCCCGTGTGCGATCAAGTTGCAGCCTGCTTGGATTCTAAAGAAATGAAGAGCTGCTGTAGCCTGCTTGTTGGATGAACATGGCGCAGTACGAAATCTAAAAGCTAAATGGCTTGGAATGAGAATCAAGAGTGAGCATCCTTCAGTGCTGACAAGCTTTGTTCTGCAAGACCTGTAGGGCAGGTTAACAAGGCCTCCAGGAGCTGATACTACACAGTTAAATGGAGCTGAAGTAAGTCAGAGAGCAGGAAGACTGCAGTGAGCTGCTTAGCATCTGCCACAGTCAAATTCAATATAGTTATCAGTTCTTTGGTCTGCCTTGTAATGACTGGGTCTGAGGACAAACGTCAGGCCTCAAGCACAATAGCACCATTTTATTACGACTTGCAGGGAGAAACCTCTCTTCTTGATCCTTAACCCATCATTGCAAATGTGAGATCTTCCAGTCTCAATCATAATGCAGTGTCCTTGTTATCTCACGGAGGCCTGATGGTGGCAGGACCCAAATCAGTGGTGCTTTTTCACCTGTAACAACCTCTAAAGCTTTCTCTCTTCCTAGCAGGGTTTACAATCAGCAGGGAAATAAAGAAACTGAGAATTTTCTACAACTGATAGGTGATGGATTAAGCCATGGGTAGGTAAACTAAGGCCCGGGGGCCGGATCCGGCCCAATCGCTTTCTAAATGTGGCCTGTGGACGGTCCGGGAATCAGCGTGTTTTTACATGAGTAGAATGTGACCTTTTATTTAAAATGCATCTCTGGGTTATTTGTGGGGCCTGCCTGGTGTTTTTACATGAGTAGAATGTGTGCTTTTATTTAAAATGCATCTCTGTGGGGCATAGGAATTCATTCCTTCCCTCCCAGCCCCACACAAGGTCTGAGGGACAGTGGACCAGCCCCCTGTTGCAAAAGTTTGCTGACCCCTGGGTTAAGCTGTCTCCTCTCACCTGCCCACCTTTAAACGTTCTCCCTTATTTGATAGGGATCCAGCAGCAAACCACTTCTTCCTGCACATGTGCTGCTATCATGGCTAGATCGACTCTCATTCAAACTATTCTCCTGACCTACAAATAAGCTTGCATTGCTAATTCCCGGTTGGCAACAGGCTGCTGTTCCTTTAGCATAGTCATTTCCAAACTATGCACTGTGAAAGAACAGCTCGTGTGCTTTGAGAAATAAGCTCATTCAATCATTAAAAGCTGCTGCGGGCCCTAAGTATCCCAAAGGGGAGGCTGTATATGCATCTATGGGTGGATTACTATTCTGGCCTTGCTTCCTTTTAATCAGTTTCTGCTTGAGAGGGGCAGTTTTGCTGTGTCTCTGCACCGGGTGTGATTGATTTAATCACTCCTGAGCCACCCATGTGCAGTGTTTACCTGCCCTCAGAGGAAGCTGCCTATAGGATCCTGGTATGAGTTGCTGCTCTGAGATGGCCTCCTGCTAATTAGGACACACACACCAGTGACCTACAGAAACACAGGGGTTGAATACCAGCTGTTTTATGGTATCATGCAAAACGGGGTGTTTCCCCCCTCTCTCTGTGTGTGTGTGTGTTTTGGCAATTTCATTGCAGATTATAGTTTTGTTTTTTGTTTGCTTGTTTATTGACTAAAGATGCTGCAGTTTAACACAGTAATCTCAGCAGTGAACATAGCACATGCATAAAATGGCAGAAAAAAACTTAGCAAACATCTGGATTGTGATGCACAATAAACAATGGTTGAGCTAGACACCAGAAAGGCCCTGTGTAACCAAAAGAGAGCCCTTAAGCAGCCCTCTGAATTAAAATATTGAATGGCGTTTGCCATTCTTGCGAAACAAGAAGTTTTACAACCTAGATGCAGCTGCAGTAAATGCTTTCTGGCAGAAGCAGCACCTCTCTGGTTGAATGTTAGGACTGTATATATGGGGCAAGTAAACTGACTTTATATACAAAGACCTTGAATCTGGCCTGGTAGTGCAGGGTTTAAGCTATTGATGGGGTGTTTGTTTCTTTTACAATACAAAGCCCAATAACTAGAAATGAGAAAGAAAATAATTTTACAAACAAATCTTTCTAGATTGTGATGTGGAAGAACAAAAAAGCATCAATCACAAATGCATCTTGTGCATCCCTGCCAGAGTGAGTAATTTGGGGAATGCATTTTCTTCTTGCTGCTGCCAGACTCACTCTCAAGCTCATTAATTCAGCTTCAGATAATGGCAGAAATATAAAGCACTTTTTCTATCAGCAGGTTCTAAACAAAGAGGGGAAAAGGTAAACGATAAAAGACCCAGTTCTGTTTTCTGCACTACAATAGAAGAGTGCAGTCCAATTTCCATCTCTTCAGACCACTGTTCATTGTGGAAAGGAAGTAGAGAGCCAGCCTTATCATTAGGCAGGGTTAGGCAGCCATCTTAGGCTCCAGGGTGAGAGCAGCTGCTGCAGACCTCTCCCCAAGCTATTCTGCTTTGATAGTCTTTGATGAAACTTTATATGCAGTTGTAAAAATAAATTAAATAAATACTAAACTGCAAGGACGCACACTCCAGCAAGCATCATATATATATCTGCATTGCTTTTCTCCCATGATGCATGCCTTGAGCTGGCACCGGCATTGCTGCAGTGCAGCATTGCACCAAGTAGTGAGTAAGCAGACAGCATCAAATTATAGTGATATTAGCTCTATGGTACAAGCTGTCTTTTTGCATAGGAACATTGGCCCTGGTTGTTAGCATCCATTTGAAAGAGAGAGAGAAAGCACATAGAGTGTGAATCACAGCAAGACTGAAACCAGAGCCAAGAGGGAATGCTGTTAATGAAGGGGAATGCAGCTCAGTGGTAGAGCTCATGCTTTGTATGCAGAAGGTTTCAGATTCAGTCTCCAGTCAAAGGGATTGCACCAAGGAGAGCTGCTGCCAGTCTGGGGCCTTATACATTTTTTGGACTCTCATCTTTCCCAGCTTGGCCTCATGACCTCTGGATGAAGCAGCAGTCTGGGTATGGAGTTGGGATTGCAGGGGCACCAGGCTTATTTCAGGGCTCTACAGTGATGTTTGGAGATCAGGAGACCACTGCACCTGAGGCTGGTAGACAGGAGACCCCAGAAGGACCTCCAGCACCCCCAGGGCCTGTAGGACCAGAGCCAGAACCCTCACTGGCATGAGGAACCCAGTGCCTCCCACTCTACCTCACCGGTCCAGCAGTGCAGGGCATGCACCAGGCACAAGGTTAGGAAATGTAAGATAAGTCCATCTTCAGGCCAGAGGGTTGACCCTTTTAAGAATCATCCTTTTTCCACAAGGGGTTAGAGGTAGAGCCTAGAAGAAGTCATATGGAGGCAGAGGTTTAAAAGACCTATTTCCGCTCTCTGTCTTTGTTGTTGCAGGTTACGTAACTGGAGCTATCTGTGGTTCTCCTTGCCGTTCCTGTGGAATCCTACATCAGACCAGAACATGATATCTCCAATGGCTGTGCTAACTGGGGCTGATGGGAATTGTAGTCCAAAATACCTTGAGGACACTAAGTTAGGGAAGGCTAGAGCTGCCAATATGGGGCTGAACAAACTGAAGTAGCTTCATCTGACCAAACGTTTAGGAAGATCCTAGGAGAGCTAGCCCATGGCGTGCTGGTCAAGCTGGAATGTGAATGGATGAGGCTATTTGAAATGGATTGGGCAATGAAGCTTGGAATCAGCAGGCAGGAGACAAGAGAAAGAGACAAGACTGTGAAGAAAGGCAGCAGGCCAGCCTTGAATAGTGCCAGGGCTCAGTCCCAGCATTTGTTTTCATTGCCAAGGCTCAAATCCCTGGAATTGATGAGCTGATGAAAGTGCCTCTGAATAATAGAGCAAAGTGCATATTCCTCACCCCCGAGTTAACTACACAGAGTCTTCATGTATCAAGGACTACCTACATAAGGGCTTTCCCGAGGCTTACTGGAGACCCACATCTTTTTCAAGAAAGCAAGCATGGAAGTCAGGCAGGAAGAAGAGACTTGCAACAGTGCAGACAAAGCAGGAAGGTGCCGCTTAAACAAAGATCCAGGCAGGGAAACATTTAAAGGAGTTTATCACCAACCTCCATTTTCTTGTCAAAGCAATCCTCTGCCAAAAGCAGTTACTGTATATGTTACTGCATATGTTGCTGTCTTATCATGAAATAATTTAAAAGCCTGTTATCTATTACTCTTCTCAGGGTGGTTCAGTGAGTCTGTTTAGTCAATAATGCGACACATCCTCTCTCATTTTCCCTTGAGCTAGGAAATTAGATGAGGGGAAGAAATCAATGCATGCAGACAACGCAGTAATTTTACCTCATGTTCTCTGCGGTTGCCCTTCTGATACCTTGGCCTGTAGTGGTGCTTTCACTCATGTAAATTTCTCTATGAAGGCTGAATGGTAATTCAAGACACTAAAGCTCTATTAGGCTTCAGAATTAATCCAATGACTCAGCTTTTATATGGCTAACTAAAACTGGAAATAATGGAGGAAAATACTGGAGGAAAATAGTTTTTTAAAAAACACAAACACCAGTGGGCAAGCACTTTGGATTACTGCACTGTATTTTGCTTGTATATTACACAACAGCAGTGTGCTGCCTCTTGCATTACATCAGTTTGCTTCTCCTGGGGTTAATTGAGTTTGTCTCCTATCTAAAGAGAACAGTCTAGACCAAAAGACAAATAAATATAACAGACATCCCATGCACATCACTGAATCGTACCTCCCAGAAAAGAGAGTATCTGGCTTTTAAACTATCAGTATTAAGCTGACTACCTGGCAATTTTCTATAAATTATAAGGTTTATTATTACACAACCCTTCTGTGCCCCCCAACACTCATTTTTTCACACATTAAGAAATGCTTGATTTCTCAGAACTTTTGAAAAGTCTCCAGTTTGCAGCTGATGTGATAAACCATGAATGATCTTTATCATTCTTTTAATTTTGTTTTATGATTGACCTTATCTTACAGATTTTTATGTACTCTTGTTCAGCTCTTACATGTTTCGGACAAGAACAACTCGTCACATGACAAAATATGGCACGTGGAAGGACTTAAAGTAGTCTCCAAATGGAGCTTGTGAACTACAATTCAGCCACAGAATATTTGCTTATATTTTGTTTGCTTATAGATAACATAGTTTGGGTGATGAGTTACATGTTTGCAGGAATATGGGGATCCCCCACACATCATATATTATTGTAAGCAACTCTGAGTGTCCTTGACAGATAGATGGTTAGGATATAAGATTCAAAATGCTTGATCAAGTGTGAGATAGGATATTAATACTTTCTTTAATAAACCCAACATACTAGTTACCAAAGTGTATGAGGGCTGACACTGACTGATGTCTGTACTCTAACTAGTGAACCACTGAGGATCCTATCACAACTTTGAGATCAGATGAAAATGGCTCAAGGTAGTTCTTGCTTTGAAAGGCTATCTGTGAAAAATGATGATTGGCTGGTCCTTGGCTACATACACACCATATATTTAAAATACATTCTCCCTCTCACCCTGAAGAATCCTGGTTGCTGTGGTTTGTTAAGAGTCTTGGGAATTGTAGCTCTGGGGAAAACTACAGTTCCCAGGATTCTTGGCAGAGGTGTGTGCTTTAAATGTATGGTGTGTATGCACCTTTTAAAAAAAATATAATCATGAAGTATCTCCTCCCGCACCTTCCTGTCAGACTGCTGTACACTCAGCACATATAATTTTCACATGGATAGTTTGCCCACACCTTGGCCAAATTTCAAGTCCCTCTTCAACATGTATTAGAACATATGAGCAAAGCAAATGGAAGAATGTAAACATGACCAAAACCATATTTTCCTTGCCACTCCTCCACCCTCTCTGCTCTTAAATTCTCCTTCTGGTATTTTCCACAGGCAGCCTCGGGGATAGCATTTTACCATGGGAAATTAATTAGTTGTCATTCTCTGGGATTTTATTTTTATTTGTCTTAAGATGTTTGTCTTTCTTTGGCACAAAAATGAGCTGTTGCATTTGTGAAACTAGCTCAAAGAGGAAATTCTAAACACATTCTGTGAAATAATAAATGGAACAAGCTACAATCTGACATACAACTGGAGGAAAACAATTATATCGGATACCTTCAACGCCAAATGCACTTTTTAAAAATAAAAAAATTAAAAAGGAGTAACAAAAATCAAGAGTCATTGCAGATGCTCAGGTCATGTCACAAAGAGATACATGCCAGTTTAAAACTGTGTAAGGAGGGAGTTTGTAGCTAGTTAAGATGCTACATTAAGAAATGGTTGTGGCCTCTCTCTTCATATTTTCACATTATCAAACCCTTTCTACACAAACACTCTATATGTGCCATTTCATTCCAGATACTTTTGCTTGAAGATAATGCAGGTAATGCAGCCTGCCACCTCAAGAAACAGTGAGGGCAAGGACAGATTTGATCTGGACTTGGAATGTCAACAAGATTTTGTTGCAGAACTCATTTGTTGGTTTTGATTACAGAGCTGTGTGCTACATTTAATGATTATATATGAATGGTAGGTGACGGAAGATGCAAAAGCCTTTAGCTGATTGTGGTTTCACTTGCCCGGGAACAAGATGAGAGAAAGAATATTTCAAAAGGACTTGTTTCACGTTGGTTAACAAGATAAAAAGTTAAAGAAAAAAGGGGAAAAAAGAAATCCCCCTAAAGGTCTAGTTCAAATTATTTTATTCTCCAATGCAGAAACATCTATCTACGTATTCAGGGGCTATTTCAGATTTCATGACGGGAATGCGAAAAGATTTGATCATCAGTGTTTAAAGGCCCACACAATGGCATTAACAGTTAAATCTCTTCCCTCCCCCACCCTGTCCATGCAATATACTTTGAATACAGTTGCTGTGGTTAATAAGATCTGCAATAATTAATGTAATTGTACAATAATCTCTCTTAAAAAACTAAACAAGTCACAGCCACATGGGCTGGCAAACCTTTCCTATCTCCTTCATTGTACAATGTCACTTGTATTCTTATACCTCATTTATAATATTATCCATTTCATTAACTCCTGATTTTTTATTTTTCTTCTTCTGATTTTATTATCAAAAGGTCCTTGTGTTGAACTTACTTTGCTGATAATGTATGTTTTTCACTTCATGTGCATTGTCCATTTTTGTTGCTCAATAAAAAAGAAACTGGGCAAAAAACAGCACAACAACAACAAATTGATTTAGGTCTTGGGCATATATACCAGAACAGAGCCATGTTATTGTATGGATTACACCAAATGGGTGAATTGGATCCAAATTAAGTATTTTCACATTTATTTCAATGAGATCCAGATTCAAGTAATGTAGCTCAAACCCCAGTGAATTGGCCAGAAAAACCAGTGCTTCTGAGGTATAATCACATGTCATCTGAAACACAGCCTGACTTCTTCCAGTCTTTCCTAAATGAACCCCCTATTCTGTCAGGAGTTACTTCCTTTGTGAAGAAGGTTCATCCCATACAATGGAGGAGGGTATCCCATTGACATGTGTTTAAAGCTGGAAAAGTTGCAGGTCAGCAGCTGAGTCCTTTGTGCCAGAGATGGCAGGTGCCTTTGCTGGTTCAATACTTCAATTCAGCTTCAATCAGGTTTGTAAACCACATGTTGGATTTATTTCAATGGCTATGTAAACCGCAACAACACATTTCAGAAGCAAGGCAGCATAAGAAAGCCTCAATATGTGTTTGTGGCTAATTTTATTTTCAAAAGGGCATACATCTGCACCAAGACACAGGAGGGGAAAGTGGAGAATGCTGTCTTGAGTCTAGAATCCCCCTCCCAATCCAGGTGCTCTCAGTTCCGGGTGGAATGGCCAGAGTGCCTAATGGTTACATTTCCCCCCACTAACTTAAGCTGCTTCTTGGGAAAGGAAGTGACTCTAGTTCAAATTACTAGTAACTGGTAGACCTTCATGCCACCATCCTTGGTCTTCCCTGAAATACCCTTCCCCTTCTACCACCCGCTTCTTTTCCTAACCCTGTGATTACGGAATCAACTCAGAATTGGTTGGCGCAAGGCTGACGCAGGAATTGGGGAAGGGATGCTGAGCCCATCACCAATGTCATGGTCCTCTGTGTCTCAAACTATTGCCTCTGAAACTGTCCTTCCAGAAACAATTCGCGTTGCTTCCTTGGAATTCCCAGCAGGACAGCACGGCATATTTGAAACCGTACACCACACATTTCAATCACAATCCTCCTTTCTACACTCAACTGCTAACACATTTCATTCCATCGTTACTGCTTAAAAGAGCTGTAGCTATCAGATCAGACTGAAGCTTCTTTTGCAAGCCATCAGCTGCTGTTTGCCACGACAGCTCCATTTAAACATGCTTAGTGGAAGCATCTAAAATCAACACAGCCAATGAACGAACTACCTATCTGCATTTTGAATTCAAATGCCAGGTACTTATCTAAATGCTAAAACAAACAAAGAAGGGACTACACATTATTTAATTGAGGAAAGGAGAACATCCTATTCAATTTGCCATTGATCGATTTAAAATTAATTACCACAAGGGTTTCTTATGGCGTAGTTCAGTAAGTAAATACCATTGAGTTCAATGGGACGTTCCAGGATAAGTGGGTATAGGATTGCAGTCTTAATTAGGTCTATATACAAGGGGATGCTACCTACCATTCCTTAATCTTACATTGTAGCTGTCATTTGATAAAGTGACAGAAATCAAAAGCAGACTAAACTACCATGCTATCATTTGATGAACGAGCTTTGAAAAGATAAGCCAACATAGGTTAAATGGAGGATTTACTTCATACAAGAGTGCAGCAACCTTTTCCACAGTAATTCAAGCATCGACATAGATTTCCAAATGGTTTTCCTGTCTTTGCCTTCAATAGCCTCTTTTGGCATGAACCTGCCTATGCATTAAGCTCCACATCTGAGACCCTCCTTTGGATTTCACCTCTGAGACAGGTTTGGAGAGCAGCAATAATAATTATTCATTATTATTATTAGTTATTAAATTTGTTAGTTGCTTAATCTTAGTTGCGCAGTTAATTTCATTGTACACAGGTTGTACATTGACAATAAAGGTGGTATCATCATCATCATCATCATCATCATCATCTTGCCCAGGGCAATCCAAACCAACTTACAACCAAACAAGGGACGGGGCCTTTTCGTTTGTGGCTCCCTGCCTATGGAGTACTTTTCCCACTAAAGCCTGCCTGGAACCAATATTACTATTTTTGATTTTTTTTTAAAAAAAGAATCAGGTGAAGACATTCCTCTGCTCCCAGCCATTATGATAGGGTGTTTGTTATTATCTATTTCTGGTGATCTTTGGCTATTGACTGTTTCTTGTGCTGATGCTGATTGTGTCAATTTTTATGGGGTAGGGTGAGGTTTTTTATATGTTGCTCTTTTTATGGTATTATTTCAAACGTTGTATGTTTTGTATTTATTGGAAGTCACGTCAAGTCTTTTTTTAAAAAATGTGTCAGGAGGAAATTCAAGTGATGATTTCCCCAATATGCCTAGTGGTAAAAGCTTCACCAGTGAACTTTTACATGCCATGAAACTTGTCAGAAAATAAGTTGGCTCCTGTAGATCAGTCTTATGACAGTACCGGTATATATGGGCCAATAATCTTATCTTAGTTTGAGGCAGTTTCATATGCAATTAGAGGGGCAGGGGAATCCTCTCAGATACCTCACAGGCAATTTTTAAAATGTTTTTATCATAATTCATTCACAAGGCAAGTCAGCTAGATCATACATTGCCTGTTCTGCCAAGAATTGGTACAATTATATAGTATAATCTCTGGTCACTTTTCAAGTATTCTGTGAATTTTTCTGTCAAAAAGAAAACTGCACAGTAAATAGTCAACATGATTCCCCCTTCAGACAAGATCAGCTCGTCTGTGGGATCACTGTGACACGGAAATAATTTGGAAGAGGAATAGTGGTGCAGTGGTGCAGGTGCACACAATTATTGACTGTAAAACTCATGTAGCAAGTGTTCCCTCATTCATCAGCTGCTTAGCATATGAAACTGCCTCAAACTAAGATAAGATTATTGGCCCATATATACCGGTACTGTCTCTTCAGTTCTCATAGAAGAAACCTTTCCTAGCCCCTATTACCTGAGATTCTTTTAAGCAAGAGATCCTGAGGGCAGATCTGTGCTTGTAGAGCTGGAGAAGCTTCTAAGAAAAGCAACCAAAATGACAACAGGACTGGAGCAACTCATTTGGGGCTTTTCAGTTCATAAAAAAGTTGAGTAAATGGGGCTGGCACACCTGATAGAAGTGTATATGTTTACACATAGTGTGGAGAAAGTGAATGCTAATGCTAGAACCCAGCATCATGCAATGAAGCTGAATGCTGGTGAGATTTAGGACAGACTTCTCCACATCATGGAATTAACTGTCATGAAATGTCGTGGCTTTAAGATGATTTGTAGAGGATAAGGCTACTAGTTGCAGTATTGATGTGCTATCTCCACTGCTGGAGGCAGTATGCCTCTGAACATGTTACTGCGAATCCTAAGCGAGGGGTCTGCTCCTGCACTCATATCCTGCTTGTGGGCTTCTGGCGGCAACTGGGTGGCCATTGTGAGAACAGAATTGTTTTAGCTTTTAACTCAATGGTGGAGGACCTGTGTCCCTTCAAATGTTGTTGGAGCTATAATACCCACCAATCCTAGCCAGAACAGTCAATGATAAATATTTCAAGCCAATAAAATGTTAGGGTCTGATCTGTTGATGGGTTAATGTGGCAAAGAATTTTGATTTCTTCTTTTTCTTCAAGCAGGGTAGTGTCTGACTTTTCTCATGACAAGAGTAATAGTGTCACTATTTTGGACAGACCTATTTCCTTAAAAATATTACATTCACCCTAGTATTCCATGTGGGTTGCTGTTCATTTGTCTTGCAAAATTCTCAGAGAGATGAACATTCACAACGATGAAGGCAGCATTTTTTAAATGACACTTAACAAGGCAGTTCAGGAGGATCTATATTTCATTCAGACTCTTAGGAAGAGTGTATAAATTGGGCTACGCACATAGCATATTAACAGCCAACAACATAGAGACAGATGATGGCAAATACATGCTTCTAATGCCATCAGTCTAGGATTTCTGGCACCACAGCAATCCTATCTTGATGCAATATTTATGTACTCTATGTCAGGCTTCTGCCAGAATGAAAGCTAACCTCATAACCGAGAGCCACTCATAGTGCTCATGGGAGCAGAATGTGGCAGTTGCCTTGGCTCTCTGAAGTCCTCCAGTACTTCATTGGTTGATAATTCTGCTGCTTTCATTTAAAATGAAGTGATGAGCTCCATCTTCCTAGACTTGAGATTTGACTGCAGCCTGGACAATCATATTGGGGGAGAGAGTGGGGATTGGCTCAAAAGCACGGCTTAGGTTAAGCCCTGCCACTTGCCAAAATCCTAACATTAATGGTAAATATGACTTAGCTACATTTTTATTACATTTCAGGGGAAGTGCAGAACCAGCATGCACTCATCATGTTTAATAATAATAATAATAATAATAATAATAATAATAATAGTAATACTTATGTGCTGCCCATCTGACTGGGTTGCCCCAGCCACTCTGGCATGTTCTCCTTCATGTCATGGAGTTCATCTTACTACATGTCTGGGCAGCATCAGTGTGTGTTTCATCATCTCAATTCCACAGCGCTGACAGCAGTCAGCAAGGAAACCAACATGCCAACAAGTGGGTTGTTCTAGAAGCCCTGAGGCCAGTGAAGGTATCGTTCTGCCCTAATGCTTTTAAAGCCAGGATTTGCCTGGCTTCCATGCACCTGTACACAGCCTTCATGCACGTAGGGAAACAAGCCTGGAAGCAGTATCAGCCAGAGTTTCCACATATATGTGACCCAGGAACTCTTGTTAATGACTTCCAAACAAGCAAGATTCATAAGTTTTAAATCATGGCTTGTTCAGAAGCCATTAACAATTGCTTCCTGGCTTGTTTCTTTGTTTGCATAAAGGGAGGAGCAAGTGGTAGGAGTGAGCTGCACCAAGCTCTAGCATAGTGTGGTTTATAAAGGCAGGATTTGATGGTGTAAGTGCAGCTGTTGTCTGGCTATCCATCTCAATCTTTCTCCTCTGTTCAACACACACGGCTGGTTGAACAAATCTATTAGAGTCCATTCTCTGAGTGATGTTATAGCAAATGGCAAACACAAGCATTATTTTTTGGAATGTCTGTGCACTGATAAAGGCCTAATGTAGGTGTAAACACTAGGTTTTTAATTCTGAAACATAGGCCTAGCATAGTAAAGTTTAAAGAAGTGACGTTTAAATAAGCATTAATGAAGACTCGATTCACTGAGCGAAACTGCTCCTGGTACATTCCATAAAATGCCTTTTCACTACAGTTACCCCCCAAAATGCATTTCTTAGTTTTTATATATCAAATACTAGACCTGTGAAACCTGTAAAAGATATTCAAAATATTATTATTGCCTGGGCTATATGCTGAACTTTCAAAATAAAACAGAAACTTTTTTATGTGTATATGCAAGTATATAAACAAATGTTATAATTTCAATATCAGCACTGGAACTGAGTTTCTCTCACCTAAATACAGTTATGCTTCCTATTTCAACACATGCACCTACAAACACATATCATGCATACAGCATTTCTTCCTGCTCTTTGTGGGGAAAGTAAGAATATACAGGATTATACATTATGTAATTTCTTTTTAAAAAAAGATTGAGGAGATAACTATGTCATTCAAAGGGAAAAAAATGGCTGCGAATTATAAAATTATATATACATATGAGGAAGGGGCATCCTTATCTAGTTGATAAAAACACTGAAGACTGTGGAAGGATGGTCTAAGAATTGAAACAGTGACTCCAACAAGTCCAAGGGCAAGGTCACCGTTGACCAAAATACGATTACACAGATCTGGTTGTGGTCAGGAACGTGGAAAAGAGAGTCCATATGGAGATTTAATAACAGCACCAGATCCATTCTTGAGTTCAGAACCACTGAGATCCCGCAACAGAAGTTCAAGAAAGTTCGTTCAAGGCAGCTCTTCTCACAGCTGGTGGGGCTGATGGCGACCTGGAGGCCCACCTGGAAGGCAAACGCCTGTTTGCTGGCCGAGCTGGCCGAGAGAAGCCTTTCGCATTTGACTGCTTAGCTGGCGCAGACACCTACAAATACAAATGTGGCTGCTTGGGTAACAAAGTCAGAACAAAACCCCTCAAAAAGCATTCATGGAATTTAAAGAGAATGACTAGCCTTACAACAGGTGGCCGCTGGCTATTAAAAGGTCCAGAGAATGTGTTGTTTACCATAACATAGCAATGCAAAGATGTAAGGTCAGAGGAACTCCTGCATGTGTCAAAGAAATGTGTGGCACGCTGGTAAGACACAAAATATGCATGGGAGACTCTAAATGATAGCTAAAACACACAACCCTCTCTCTGCACATGGCCAAATCTGGATGAAGTCAAGCAGGTTGCGGAGTGAACTGGTTGTGTGGTGGCTCCATCCCTGATGCCACTCACACCTCTCAGCATACAGTCAGGTTTTCAAAAGCTTATTGCATGTTGATGGGAAACTGACTGTGTGATGCAACCAGATGCCCACTGTCTTGCAGGGACAGCTGTGGCTAGGCACAGAATTATGGGTGGGCAGACTCTGTGCCCAACTTCCTATTCCGCAGTCACAAATTTAATTGTGATGACTTTGGAGCACATCTGGTGACTTATCTGAAAGTAACCTGATGTGTTCATTTTCAATCAGTAGGGCTTCTGGGGACCATTGCACTCCCAATGATGCCTTTCAGAACATGGCAGAGCCTAGAAGACTCCCTGAAATGTTTCTCTGCCACCACCTTTCCCTAATTTAGCAAGGGGGGTGTTAATAGATGAATCTTGGGAAATCATACAGTAATGGCTCAGGCTTCAGGCCATGCAGTGGCGGAACTTCATGCTCCGGCACCGGGGGTGGAGAGCAGGTGGGGGCATGGCTGGCACGTGTCCCGGGGGCATGGCATGCTGCCTGGGGGATGGCACGTGTCGCAGGGGCGTGGCACGCTGCCTGAAGGCGTGACGCCCAGCACGGAGGGAGGGCAGCCGTGATGGCACCCCACTGGGATCGTGGTGCTGGGGGCAGTGCGCTCCCCTCCCCCCTCTTCCTCCGCCAGTGAGGCCATGGTCAATGCTGTGAGCATGTCTATGAATGCTCTGAAGTAGACAGGAGCATAGGAAGCTGCCTCATACTATTAGACCATCTACCTCAGTATTGTCTACCATGACTGTCAGTTGCCCTGCCTGGAGATGCCGGGGGTTAAACCTGGAGCTTTCTCCATGCAAAGCAGCCGCCCTGAGAACATAAGAATGGAAGAAGAACCTGCAGGATCATGCCAACAACGGTCAACCAGATGCCTGTGAAAAACCTGCAGCCACAAGAGCACTCTCCCTGCCTGTGGTTTCTGACAACTGCTACAGCTCTTCCACAGTACACTACTTACAATTCCCCCTTTTTAAATTTGAAAAGCTGTTTTTAGAAAAGGACTTTTGGAGTGGGAAAGTAGGGAGGGATATGCTCAATCTTGTCCTGACGCAGTTGCTTCTCCACCCCTAAGCACCTTTCAAGCAACTTTCCAAGCTAAACAAGGACATCTGGGATACCATCTTGCATGCAATGTCTAGTTTCTGCCCTACTCTTTGCCTTCTTCCTGTGGCCAATGTGGCTATCCGCTCAGTGGCAGCTTGTGGGGGCGGGGCAGGCAGAAGCAGTGGCGTCCCCTCAGTGGCAATAGGCACTCATAGAACCATAGAATTGTAGAGCTGGAAGGGTCCAGACGGTCATCTAGTAAAATCACCCTGCAATGCAGGAATCTTTTGCCCAATGTGGGGCTCAAACCCATGACTCTGTAATGATTGAGTTATCCATCATGAGCCATTGTGCTAATTGAAACAGGGATGAGGTGTCACACTATGCCAAAGACTCCCCAGTTTCACCATCTAGCCTCCCACCACCCCCATCCTGATGAGTGCAGTAGTATCCTGGGAGGATGCCACTGTCTTCACACATGGACACCCTCAGCCACCGCTGAGGCTGCTGTTGCTTCCATTTTCAATCCTTTTTGTTTCCTGGTTCTTGGGATAAAACAGCAAAATTGCTTCTGTATTGTATTGTATTCCCAGAAGCCTAATGGCATGGCTCAAAAGGAAATTGATGGCAAGGAACTGGTAACAGCATAATAAAATTACTTCTCCTTTACCAGGACCGTGTTGTCTAACTGCTGTTACAAAATGAATGGCTAAGATATTTTCTTGCTGAAGAATTATTAAAACAAAGGCAGACTCTTAAAGGAACACGGCAAGCTTCTCCTCTTTGTTCTCTTTATGTGCATCAAGGTCTTTAGACCCTGGAGGAGTTTTGCTCAGAAGGGCAGCCTATAAATATTTTAAGGAAGACAAGCAATGAATAATAAAATGAAATGTTAGCATGGTTCCAGTAAAATCAATGGAATATCAGGAACAGGGATGAAAATGCACAATCTGTGGGTTGCACGAAACGTATATTCTTCCCCGCTTTGGCCAATTTTGGGACTATTTTTACAGGAACTTTACAATCAATTCAACCTTACTCCAGCCAGCGATCATTTCTGGCTTTCAACATGTAATATTTAAAGACATTTGATTAGATGATGAATGCCAATCCACCTTGCTTGTACATTTATTTTCTATTATTTTTCATGCCTTTTGAATCCTTTTACATCAACGAGTTATTATCATATCCTTGCACTAATTCTGTGATGTCTTATGGGCTCAGGGCTCCAATGAGCAGATGGAAAACCCACTCTGCAGACCATTGTTCCTAATTCACACAGTCTGTTCCACAATGGACTGAGCATGCAGCAATTGGGAAGCACTTTCTGGCAGCGTCAAATTGGGAATTGTAATAAATCATCCTTGAGAGGTCTGTCTAAAATTTCTCCTATAACAGATGGTGTAAAATGCAAATGGAACCCTGAGAGAGCTGTGTATGCTGCATCCGATATTTGATTTGTTAAGGAACCAACCCACCCATCCCACTCATCTCTGAAGGTTACTAAGCGACTTGGGCTGGTCACTCCCTCAGGCTAGCCTACCTCACAGCACTGTTGTGTGGGTGCAAGAGGCCCAGGGACTAAGAAACTCAAGGAAGGCCATATTGGACAACACGTGCCACCTCAAGCTTCTTCAAGGAAGAGTAGGGTCAAAATGTGACAAATGGGTCAACTTTCATTTTAAAGGCATACCTCGGGAAATTTCTGCTTCTCTTTGCCATGCTTGGCATAAAGCCCAACGTGTCGGGTTGAATTCTTCGGCTGCTCCTGCTTCCCTTGATCTGTCTGGAGCATTTCAAAATAGTGGCCCAATTTCTCGCAGCTGCCACCCGCCAATTCCGAACTGGGCGGCAGCCAGCGCTCTTTGTGGAGCTTTGAGTTCCATGCAGCGGTTGACTTTTCATAGTTCTTCAGAAGCTTCTCGACGACCCCATAGTTGGATCTGGAGTCTGCGGATCGCGGGCGGCCAGACAAATTGCTTGGCTTCCAGTCGTGTTCATGGAGCATATGCTGGTAACCACTTAGGAGTCCATTGAGCTGCCTCTGCTGCCCTGTGGCTTTGACATTTTTGCTGGGCTTGGAGGCTTTCTCGTCCATTCTTGAAGAGAGCCTGGAATTCAGAGCACAGGCTGGCTCTTCCTTTTGCGCCCTGCTGGTCACACTGTCCTGAACTATGGGGCGGGGTTTGGGGTCTCCAGACAGCACTGGCACCACTGGGTTCCGTTCCACACACTTGTGGCCTTTATCTGTGTGAAACACTGTTCTGTTGAACTCGTCAATTTTTGCCTCCAGCGTTTCATTTCGTTGAGTCTTTCCAGTTCCATAGCCAGAATCACCCAGGGTGTTGCACACAGGGGCATATAAGTCACTGCTATAATGCACACTGCTTTGCGATATAGGATGCTGTTGTTTCTGGGGCACCATATTTCCGTCAGAACAGCTCTTCTGGACAGAATGTGAGGCAGAGTCCTTTTTCGGACTATTCCCAACCTTACTTGCATCATGAGACCAAGTGTTATGAGAAAATCCTGCAGGCAGCTTGCATTCAAGGGACTGATCCCTTTTCTCAGTGGGTACCGTGGTAGCCATAGCAGGCCCACTAACAGATTTCCATTCATTTGTCAGTGGCATTGGAGCATCACATTGCTTTGCAAAAGGCAGGCGAGTCAATGCACTTTCTTCCTGGTCCTCCTGGGTCTCGCAACTGCTTTTGTGCCCTGTTTCTTTTGCTAATGCTTCAGAAACCTGTGCGAGAGAGCTGGCCAAGTGCCGGGAAGTGCTTCTTGGAGGCACAGGAGGGGCTTCTCTTTTCTGCCAGGGAAAAAAGCCTGTTTTCTCAACTCCAGCAAGAGCGCTCGATGGCATCTCCTTTGAACACCTGCTAATGCCCATCAAGTTCTTCTTGTTGTTTTGCTCTTCTGTATCAGATGCAATTGAAACTCTTTGTGGGTCATGGTTACGCACATGGTTCATCTCTTGCGTGATCAGTGCATTTTCAGTTTCGGCAGATTCTCCCAGGAAAGGAAACAACTTCTTTCTACAAATGTAAGAAAAATATTTTATATTAATCAGCAGTGATTTAACTATTCTCTCCATTACACACATCAGTCCAGCAACAGAATGTCAATGTTGGACTTGAAGTGGGGACTCAGTCCATGTTCTGTTTGTTTGTTTGTTTACCTACCTACCTACCTACCTACCTACCTACCTACCTACCTACCTATATCAATAGGCCCACATCTTTATGAAGCCCATGAGGAGTGTGATCATTCTACACAGCAAATATCTTGAAATCTCTTTCTTTTCAACATGCCAGGGTACCAAATCAGCAGCACAACATAACAAAACACATCATTGCCTAAGGTTCTTGTAATCTCATCTTTGATCCCTTAAGAGAACTATCCTAGGGGCCCACCAGCATCCCCCAGAAGAACTGGCTAACCTGAGCGATGTTTGTATATATTTTTGACAAGCCGTTCCTTGGAGAGAAAAGGAACTTTAATCAGATAGCAACAACACTTGTTGGATTACAGAAGCACTTCCTACTTCCCTGTGAATCAAATCCTGTGCCCAAACGAGAACTTAGGTTAGTCACAGCTATCCAAGGCACTCAAGTGTGACTAACTTTCACTGCCTCAGGCCGAAAGAGGTAAGACCAATGTGTCTTTCACCTTTGAGCTCCACGGGCAACTAAAGCTGGGGGACAGCCTATAAAGCATGCCATTCTTTTTATAATGTTTTTAATGTCGGAGGAAGAACTTTGGGGAGCAAGTCCCTTGAAAGGATTAAAGTGTGGTTTCACTGCTCAGCTGCCTCAGATGAGGGGAGGATTTTAACAGGAGCCTCAGGCTGCTGTTTCTTTCACAACCAGATCTAATATGTGATGTGGGCATAGCTTTCAACTGGATTTAAGGTAAAGCAATTTTATTACAAGTAGAAGAGGCTAGAAATTTCTCTCTCTCTCTCCCCAAGGACACTTAAAGTGATGATGGGCGACCTGTGCCTTCCCTGCCCAGATGAGGCTGAACTACAGGTCTCATCATCCTTGACCATGCTGGCTGGGGCTGATGGGAGCTGGAGTCCAACATTTGGAGGGCCACAGAGCCTCCACCCCGATTAAAGACTAAAGTATTGTGAACATTTCTCCAGCTCTCATTCAACGTTTCCCAGTTGTTTGCATGTGGCCCTGTGTCTCCAATGTGCCCAAGTAAGAACATCTAATGTAGTGATACCTTTTGTGGTTGGACTTCTTGCGGATTTCCTCTTGGTAGCTGCACAAGTCTTCGCTTACTTTGGCAAGTTCTTTAAGAGCCTAGAAATGCAAATAGCAATCTTTTAGTGTGATCAGGTTCTTATCAAATTTCTAGAACGGCTGTAAACACAGCTGTAGCCTATGTTTTCTATTTCAGAGTTAAATAAAGAAGGGCCACATCACAAAAGATACAGACCTGGTAGAGCCATAACTTTTCCTATCTGCTATTTACATTATTGTGTTGTTATGTCTGTGATTTTGATGTTTTATTCTGCTGCAAGCCACCTTGAGTACTTTTTGTAAAAAGGCAAATAAATAAAGCAAAAACCCTGTACACCATGGTTTACCAAATCAGGAGCTAGCCTTATGAATAGGCCACAGCCTTGCCTCACTTCCTCCTCCTTCCCTTTCCAAAGCATCTTCCCCTCTCCCCAAGACTTGGTCATCAGCCAAGGTCCTCCTACAAATGGGAAATTGTAATTGTAATTTCTGGAAATCACAGGTATGAAGGAATCTGTTTTTATGCTAATCGTGACTTGAATTGATATGTAATGGCAAACCAAGAAAAGGAATAACCAGGAAAAACTGTACCACATGGGAAAGGAGGAATCGCAGAGGGCACTTATTTTTGAGGTTGACATCCCACTTACAAGCAACAGTTCCCAGCAAATCAGTGTTATGTCTAAATCAGACCACAAACTGCAGCAAAAAGGCTATGCTATCAAATATTTTAAACAAAAAACAGCAAACAGAAGAGTCTACATGGCTTGACTGACAAGTTCCGGAACCCTCAGCACCCAGGAGATATATTTTGGGGACAGAGGGCAGCGTGACATTCATTTTCTTAGATCTGTAGTTAGCATGTTATCACACATATTCAGTTCAGCTCAGGACAAGCTGATCTGATCTTGTCACCTTCTAGTGGACTCGGAATAGACTCAGATGAGCTGAACACATCAAGTCCATCCGTTAAACAGCCACTTATGAAAAAGTGTTGACATGTAAGAGGTTGAAGCCTCTGAGCTACCTTCATTTTCCCTAATTGAAATACCCATTACTGGTTTACTCACAATATTGAGATCCTGTGTGTAATTCTTGGTTGTTTTCAAGCCTGGGCAATCTTCAGATTCCTTGTAACTCTCAAAGGCCAGAGTATCATTTGCAAAAGCATGGTTTCTTCCCTTGTTTTTTGCATCTTTGCTCTCCTTTTCTGCCTTGCCGAGAAAACTCTCTTTGTCTGCTGAGCAAGAGTTCAGTCCTGGTGTGTCACTCCAAACTGAAGAGGGGGAATGTATGGGCCGTGTCTGTGCCTTGCTATGAATGGCCTTAGTCTCAGAGGCATTCATATTGCTCTCACGCCTTAATTTTACCTCCTGGTAAAGCTGGAAAGGAAACAAAAAGCCTCCTATTAGACCACAGTGATCTTACCAGTTTGATGAACAAAGGGTGATATCTGTTTTCATGTTGAGCTTGTGTCATCAGACTCCAAGGTCTGGATTCCTCGGTGGGCTGGAATATCTGGAACTTTTTTTTGCTACAGCATCATTTCTTTTCCAAAAATGGTGTTGGTTTCAAACATAAAGCACATGCTGCTGCATACTGGAACAAGGTCTGAAAAGATTCCCATTGTACCACACTAACTCTCAAATGAAGCATCTCCCAGCTGGGCCAACTCTTGGACATCCAAACCAAACCGAATACATGGTGCACCACAATAGGGCGTGATAATTGGCACAAGACTATGTAGAGAAGGCATATGATATGAGAAGCAGAGCAGAAGAGCCACTCAGATCCTATTGGTGGGCTTCCAATTGGCACCAGGTTATCTACTGTGAGCACAGGACTCGACCGTATGTGTGTGTGGTTATTGTTTTGGTTTGTTGCTATGTTATGTTGCTTTGTGTTTTTATATTGTAAATTGACCTGAAATCCTTGGATGAAAGGTGGTATATAAATTTAATAAATAATATAATAATAGATGGATCTTTGGACTCATCCAGCATGGTTCTAGCTGCTCTTCCATTCATTCTCAAACTTGGAAGCAGTATCCCTAAGGATTCCTGACCAACTGCTATGGGAAGCATGAGTTCAGCTGTGACCTCTACCAACATAGGCACAGATTGCACAACAGCCTGTTAGGCTTCCTTTCCAAGGGGAACAGACAGATATAACAACTGATGGCTCTTCTGCATTTTGCCTCTGCACAGATATCAATTTCAGCTCCCTCTTCAAATTCTACCTTTTCATCTCAAATCAGTTTACAGAATTAGCAAGGCAACAACTATAATATGGAATGGTGATGCTCTTCCATGGAGACACGAAAGATCTGATGGGCAAAGCAATGGCATCATCATTACAAGGAATACGACTAAGAGGAGCTTGTTAAACAGCTACACTTCACTCTGAAGGCACAAAATGGCAGAGATCTAGTGGGGTGTATCAGCCACCTCAGCTGCGAACCGCCAGGCAGATGAATCAATGCAGACACATAGTGTGAATGTGGAAAACCAACAAAGCAGACACAGAATCACCAGCAGGAATAGATTCTATGTCCTGGTAAACAAAATACACTGCTAAAATGGCAACTCAAGGGAGCATCAGCAATAATTATACTAAACTCGTCCCATGGGTTAGAACTGTGCGAAGACTGGCAGAGAACGAATGAGTGAAGGGTGTATAAATACAGTTTGTGTCTAGCCTGCGGTATGTTGTTTATTGTACTCTCTTGCTACTGAATGCCATCAATAAATATAGCAGGGCTGAGCCAGAATAAATGTGTCCTGCTCTCGTGTCCCTGGATTCCAAATTCAAGACATTCCTTTGCATGCTAATAAACAAGATTGGTCAACATTAATCTCAGAAAGCAATGTCTAAAAAAGCACACCTAGATTTGGGGTGGACAGTCTGTGGCACCCCAGAGTATGTTGGACTTCATGACCAGGCATGATGGAAATTGTTGTCCAACAGCACTTGCAGGGCCGCAGCTTGCTACCTGGCATCTTTTTTTGCACGGATTGCTGTTCCATAATACAAGGGTATGCTCATGACCCCTTTAGTTTTAAAAGCACAGTGCAAATTCTTCCAACACCATTTCTGGCATCAATAGCATGTTAGCATTAGCATGCTTTCTACAGCAATGTCCCAAAAGGCATCATGCTTCAATGTTTATAGAATAAGTGGTGCCTGAAGAACTCCCCCCCCCCCCCCTGCTTCTGAACAGTGGCATAGACACAATGGCTGATTCATTCCAACCCTATGGATTCTTTGGTGAAAGCATCTTTTTAAGTTTTGGGACTTTGCTTAACACAGTATCATCATGTTAGTTGCTGACATGGAAAAGAACCCCAAAATACCTCTTCTATTTTCTTCTGCATGACCTTCCACTGGCATTCCCACTCCTTCCTTTCATTGTCAAAGCGCTCCAGAAGCTCCATCTTCTCTTTATTCCAGTTCCTCTCAGTTGTGCTCTCCAGTTGTGTCCGTAGGTCCATAGCTGCAGTGACCGAACAGAGAAATGTCCGTGCACCTCTTATCTCTTCTAAGACTTTCCTGGAATGTGTGGGAGTTACGGAACGGCAAGCCTTACTTGCCTCTGGCTCCAGCTTTTGGGTCAAGTGCAAAGGAGAAGAGCAAAGAAACAGGGAAATCAAACAATCTGCATTAAAGGTTGGTTGCAGAGTATGATTCTATACCTCTTGCTTTAAAATACATACAACACAACAACAGGGCAATCTGCTCAGTTGTCCTGCCTGAGCTGGCCTCCTGCTGAACAAGCAATACACAGGTGGATTTTTCACTAGTGGAGACCAGAGAAAGCTCTGAAACAGGGCCTTCCAAGGGGAGGACTCAGCTGGCCTGGGACCCACTGGATTCCAAGCCAATCTCACTGTCATCACACAATGGAATTGGACTGCTGCAAGAATTGGGCTTGGTCATCCACTATGGCAGCTGGCAGGAAGGGTGGGTGTGAGTTTGGATTCTGCTCTTAATCTCTGGCAAAATGGAAATGGAGGAAATTCAAAATCTGTGTAGAAAGAGCAAGTGCATGACAGCTCCTGTAATCTCAACATATGCAGAAACTGCCTTTTTATTTTTAGTTTACTCCAGTGGTATTTTATATTCACAAGACTACTAAAAATGCAATGCTGAACTTGTTGATTTTTTAAATATTTCTAACGGTTTTGCAAAACCGTACAAGGTTCTTGGAAGATGTTTCAAAGATGAAACAGGAGCTGCATAATCTATATATGCCAGGCAGAGTATTTACATGATTTGCACAATTTAATTAAAAGCAGGCACAGGATCTTGGTAAGTAATTTCTTAGCAGGTGCAAAAATGCTTATCATAGAAGCATGGTGCAGAAAGATATGGAATGTTATGATGGGTAAACTACTTACTATTATTAAGATATGGTTCAGCACTAAAGCTCTGATTAACTTTATGAATGACTCTGATTAACTTTCTGGAAAACATACATTATGTTGGAAGAAAAATAATCCAGACAGAAATACATGTCTATAGATTAGCAATGCCATAAAATTAAGCATTTGGTCTATCAGAACACAAGCACAATTGATTGACTTATTTAAGTATTACATTTTTGCATTTGCAATGTTGTATTTGGAAAAGTAGTTTCTTTGTCTTTATCTTTTAAACATATTTTTACAAAATAAAAATAAATTTTAAACCTATGCAAAAAGAGATGTGTGGCATGATCACCAAAAGATCTGCTATTTGTCTAAATTAAGAAATTAAATTAAATTTTATTTTCATTAAAATAAAAAGTACACATTCAAATGTGAGCAGCTGTCCAGGATTGTGATACTCAGTCTTGCAAGGTAATGCTGAGCAACCTCTGTTCTCCCTGGTGCCTGGCAGTGGAAATCAAAACCCTCCAACCTTGCTAGGCCTGGAATGACCAAGACACAGTCCATGTCCTACTATCTCACACTCTGTTGACAAGGCAGCCAAGAATCTAAAGATAGTAAGTTTGCTAATGAAGATGATTTGGAACTGATGCAGTCAGTCTCTCCACCTGCTCTTCCCAATAAACAAATACACACACACAGACACACTGAGGGGCAATCTATACAACAATGGTAGGTTGACTTCAGTCCTGCAGAATCTATACTTTTGCTTCACAAGAATCCCCACAGTCAACCACGTATATTAACTGTGCAGAGCTCATCCATCTTAAGTGTTTTTGAGTATTCATTACTGCTTAAGAATATAAGAGACAGCTTGCAGGAGCAGACCAATATCCCAGCAACCAACAGTCACTAGGTGATTATTGGTCAGTGGTCTACTGCTTCCCTGTAGTCTACCTATCTCCATCCCACAATACGGATGCTCTTCATGCTTAGAATCATACTATGATTTTATTTTCTTAATTCAAACCAACATTGTCAAGGCTGGAGAAAGATGACCATAATAAAATTTTAGGCCTTCCTTATGGGGGCTAAAAAAAAATGCTACTGTATATTTCTGATGTCCCAACCCCAAATACAAAAAACTATTATATAAGCTGGATTCAATTAACAAGTCCACTAACAGAATCCCACACAATAATTTGTGCTAGCACAACAGTGCTTCTCCCTTTCTCCTTCTCCTGTGCCCCCCCAATTGGTTCGGGGGGGGGGGGGGATCCCCAGAACAACGCGCAGGGAAAATGTTTTGCCTGCCAAGCTAAAATGCTTGCACTGACAGAACAATTGCCACAGCACCACATTCAATTCCTCCCTACATTTCTTTGAATGACGTTTCACCAAAGCCCTGCTCATGCAACATGGTTTGTTTGTACAACAGATTTATAGGGTTGGGATGACATGCACTGTCCCTGCATGGCCTATGTGCATTTTGTAGTCCTTCTGAGCAGACTCTATATGTGTGCAAATCATAGATGAGATCGAGTTCTTTTCACAATGTGGTTTGGGGCTTAGGGAGCACCCCTTTCACCCCACCCATTGTGCCCTTCACTGTATAAGCCAAGAAGTCAAGGAAGTTGCTTAGGGAAATTTTCTCACCCCCTCAAGACTATGGAAAGCAGTCTTGCTTGGCAGCCACAAACAATATCTAGAGCTACCAGAAGGAAACATCTGTCAATTCCCAAAGAATGGGCGATGGCCTCCTTTGCCCTCCTGAGTTTTCTGCACTGCAGGGGGTTGGACTAGATGACCCTTGTGCTCTCCTTATATTCCTAAGCAACACAACCTAGATGCAGGCTTGCTACCTCAGTGACAAATAAGTATATTTTTGATTGGTGTTTTGCTGCCTACATCTTAGTTTCATATTTTTATAAGTTGGAAACCACCCAGGAGTTACGTCAACATGATGAGTGATCTATAAATGAAACCAATAAATAAATAATATATTTCTTGGGGAAGGAAAGTAGCCATAGACAAGTATGTATTTGCAGCGTGAGAAGGGATGACAAATTCCTTATCATTCCTCTTCAAAATCATATGTATGCTACTGAGTGTCTCTCACCTGCGTGATGAAACATTTAAGCCCTTCTTTTTCTGGATCTCACCCAGACATTTCACAGGACTCTGAAGCTCCAAAGGGCTCGCTCTTTTCTCCTCTCTTTGCTTCACTTTCCAAAGCTGACTCCGGATCCAGTAAATTCTTTTGTGTTTATACCTGCCAAGAAAAAATTCAGGGCAGTTTTATTACAAACGAGGGTCACTGCTGGTAACTGAGCTGTTCAAATACAACACAATATTCTTAATAAAAAAATGAGGAGCGGCCAAGAGGGACTGATTGTTTAAGCAAAGGTCTTGGCTTCAACTAGGAAACAGTCAGCAGATAAAGCTTCCACGATTTCTTAGGCCAAAGTTCTAGCTGACTGCCAGGGGCTGCAATGACTGTTGCTCAAAAACAAATTCTTACATAAAGTTTCCACTGCCCTGAGAGCTCGTTTGCAGTCTAAATGTCATTTGAAATAGAGCTTGTGCAGCCATTTCAATATTTTTAAAAGTTTACAATAATGTAAAATCACTAGGTTTGATTTTCTAACAAAATGAAGCTGCACAGTATTTGGAGGGGTGCTACAGTTACCTCTGAGCAGACCTATTCAGATGAATTACAAGACTTTTATTACTCTGACTTCAACTGTATGAAGACTGGTCAATCTGCAGGTTCCGGTGCAAAGCAATAAAATAAGGCAATGTGAAAAAGCAATGATCTTGAGCAGCATTAAGATATAGATGCATTACAGGACAAGCACAAATATAATGCATTTTACCTTAATGTGTATTGATTGTGCCCTTGCAATGCATGCTTTTGCAGTGAAGCTCAGTAGATTTAAAACAAAGGAGCACAAAGCATTTCTGCAATTATTTCTTGGTTGCTTAAAGCAATCCTTGCAGTGTACAATCTGTTTCCCACCAAACTACATTTCTGAAACCACACTGGAGACCATCCAAATGCAATCAAGCTCTGGAAGAGCACCACGGGAGTCATTGCATTACATGTAACATAGAATGGGATGGTTGGAAGGAGCTGGAGGTCACATAACTCAAACTTTTGCCCTATGACAGGTCCTGCTTTGCCCCAAGCACTCTCAGCAGATTAGCACATGTCAGATGGACCCCTTGTTAGAGAATTGCCTTGGACTCAGAAAGCCTGGACCCAAGTCCCTCTTCTAGTTGAGATTCATTCCGTGGCAATTCACTTTGTGACCTCCAGCTTGTCCTCTGTAAAACGGGAACAAAAGTTACCCTACTTGCAGGGTTACTGTGAAGGTAACAGCAATAAAAGCTATGAAGCATATTTTTTTTTTGCAAATTAATCACGTTGTAGTACTAGAAGGCTTGAGCAAAGTAGTCACTGTCCTTGAAGGGCAACTTAGTGAAACACATCCAGATGGCCCAACCCAGCAACATCTTGGGTGATATCCAACTGTGCCCATCTGCTAGCAGAACAGACTTCCACTTGCACAACAAAACTCCTCCTTCCTCTCCCTCCCCCTGCAGCCTCATATGCACCCCCCTCCAAACTGTTTTGGAGGGTTGGGGAACTGCAGGAGGGTGGAGAGTAAGAGGAGGCCTCCTCACACAATGCTTGACACTGCCCCATTTATATATATATATATATATATTCCCTTTTCATTCTTGTTCTCTTCACTTGCTCCCATTGCTGCTTATGGATCTGCCACATTTTCTTGCTAATTTCTCCCATTGATACTGACACTCAAGCATGACATTTACATGTGGAAAACTGGATCACTGTTTAATTTTGTACCAAATTCTCAAGCTGGTATTATGGTGGATAAATTCCTTAGGGGACTGTCCTTTAGCTCCATCTCTTATTCTCCTCAGATGATCCTTTCTTCCCTGGGAGAGCAGAATTAAATTTCCCTTTCCTGTATTATCTGTACCCATACGGTCAGGGGAAAATAAAAATAAAGGCTTGGTTGAAGAATCATGGCAGATAATTTACATCAAAGCTCATTCTCCATGTAAATAGGAAGCCTTTTCCTTTTAAAAGAAATAGCTAACATGCAGTGTGTGACACAGCTTTTGTTTTCCACAGGGCGTCCATCCTTTTCGACATGTCCTAGACAAGGTCAGTAGCTCGATACAGCAGTAAACTGTATGCCAACAATCAATGACATCTGCACCACTGGTTGTTTCCTATGTCAAGCAAACAAGTTTTTCTTTTTTTAAAAAAAGAAAGCAAAACCGTATAGCATTATACTTTCCTTCTATCCCACTCTCTCTGCATACAAACACACATACAAGTCCAAATAGTTTGAAATAAATACCCTTCTGGGGCACGGACGGCAGCAGCTAAAAATAACAGATGGTGACATCAGCCAAGGAGGTGTTATGTTTTAACGGAGATGAACAAAAGTGGTTGCACAAGTCAGCTCTCCGGGAGAGCCCTCTTTTGATTTCTCAGCAACGCAGCCGTTCAGCTGTGCCAGATAGTTAGGTACATGCTACAAAACAGTTACTTTTGATCACAACTGCAGCCAGCTACTGTGCACTTGAACACACACATCCAAGACTCGGGCTGTGAAAATCAAGAGCCAAATGATTAAATAAAAAAAACACTCCCTCTATCAAAAAGTGCACCCAGCCTTTCCTTAAATAATCCATTTCTTAGTAAGATGATTACTGACCTACATTCACATCAAGAGGAAAAACTAGACAGATGTCAAAATAAGCTGTTGGACACAATGCTATAGCCCCTTCTCACTTTATGTTTTTTAAAATTCTCATAGTCTAAAAATGAGTATAAAACAACAATGAGGTTTAAAGTAGGAGAAAAACCTTACCTTTTATAGAGGAAAAAAACCTTTCAGAAGTATTTCAGTCCAAATGTGAAGTAGTAGTGAAAGCAGTGAAAGTCTTCCAGTTCTGAAAATACTGAAATTGTTCAAAGAAAGGAAAAATAAGCAGCTTCTCAACCAGGAGAGCTCTTGGAACTCTATTAGATCAACTTTGCAACTTTTTGCAAACTGAAGAACGGTTCCGTTTAGCATCATCCCAACAGCTGGTTTCCATGTGACGTCAGCACACGGAGGATGGTTTTAGAATCTCTTCCAATCCCCAGCCCTGTAACTTTATATCTTCTCATATTATATGTAAACAACTTTGTGTCCAGGACATTTTTAGGTTTTATAGTGGAGCCCAGTTTTTAAAACTTGCCAGAGCAGCCTGTGTAAATATTAGAGCTGTGACAATAGCCAGTTTTAGATTTCTTTTATTAAAAGGCAGTCATCTTTTTTTCTTTCTTTCTTAGAAGCATTCTTTCCCTGGAGAATTTTCAGATGCACAGATAGGATAGCAACGTTCCACCACATTTTTTTAAAAAAATCTACATATTTTCTCCTACTTCAAAATAATAGCTGTGGCTCAATCTTTTATTGTTTTTTAAAAAGCCTTCTTTCAATAGAGAAGAGCAGTTCGAAAAATATTATCAAACTCACAGTGCCCTGCCAAAAAAGACAAAACTTTAAATGAGAACGAGAATCAAACCTAACAATCTTCCTTAATGCCTGTGTGCTGTGAACTCTGTGTGGTTGCCTTTGAAGACTATTCAACAGCTGCAGCTGGTGTGGAATTCAGTGACCCCACCTCATGGTGGGTGGAGGGGTCACTTGGAGCAGAGAAGAACAATATTCCAAGTCTCCACTGGCTGCCTGTTGCCGAGCAGATCAGCACAATTTAAGGAGCTGGTTTAGATTCATAAGGCATGAAACAATGTGACCTCTGCATACTTCATGGCCGTTTTATAGAATTTGGTTTGAACATGCACTCCTATCATACACAGTCAAGCACTGACCTATAGTGCTTAAAAACACATACTTCATAGGAATATACAGACTACAGGAAGATCTCATAAGTCTGCGGTATGTACTTGTATTAGAAGTCTCACTGGCTTCTGTGAAGCTGTTTATTTTCTCCTACTTGATTTCCATCGCAATTGTTTACTCCAGACCTTCTGTTTTCCATTACAAATGTGTTGGTCAAACAGCAGAAGGGCATTTTCAGTGCCTGCTCTGAGGATCAAACTCCCCTTCTCTCCACCACAATACAAGTCTGTATCATTCCAGAAAGTGTTGTGTAGCATCTTTGTTAAGTAAGAATTATACTGCCCAGGATGGGTATGAAGACTTGAAAGAAAAACTTGCTTGCCTTCAGACCATGGAACCCTTTCCACATCAGTATCTACCATGGATTCCTGCTCATCTGCCGTGGAATCCCTGAGCATTGCAGCACCCTCAACCACAGTATGAAAACCAATGTTTTAGTAGCATAACTGTAATCTGCATGTCACGATATATTATATATTTTTGTATTTAAAATTGTTATCTTCTCTGAGGTAGAGTAGTCACTCTGGTGGTCAAAAACCATTTGAAGGGAAAAAAATGTAATGTATTTGTAGCAGATGTTTTTCAGCATTCAGGAACCCACAGGAAATGATTGGCTCAAAATACTTATATTGTTGACTCATTTTTAAATGGTTATTCTCTCCCCCTCCCAACCAATTAGGTTTCAAGACACATTGTCATCTATGTAGTCCTTGGAAGTGCAAAAACACCCATTTGCTTCCATCAGATTAAAAATGTGTGTTTCATTCCATATTGAGGGGCACAGAAGAGTGTGTCTGAAGGATGTATTAAGTCTGATAAGTATGTGCTTATGATTCAGCTCTGCTATGAACTCTACTTCCCCTTGCACCAAGCATAAGAGCACATTTGTACAATGTCACCTTAAGCTTTTGGTTCAGTGTCTTAGCAAAACCAACTTGACTGTTATCAGGATTTAGGCCTACAGATGGCCCTTTGTGAGAAATAATCAGCGACCTATGAGATAAAAGGCTGGCCTTCAGCTTTTGTGCCACCACTGAGTACCAGGCAAAGGAAAAAAGTGAAGGAAGACCAGACAGATCTACAAGGGCTTCATGAACATCAATATGACATCACAGGCCAAAGCCTGAGCAGAGAGGCCACTTTTCCAACACGGTTCAGCTTGTTGCTGTTCCTTTTCATAAGTTGGGTCCTCCTAACAGAGGGTCCATGTTGTGCTCGGCACTTAAACTCTTCCCTAACCGGCTTGCACTGCTCCAAGCCGGTGGTGCCACAGTTATTCCAATGGCCTTTAGCCAATCAGCAGCGTGGCAAGGTTGGGGGTATCTATTTGGCGGCGCAACGTAGGGACAGTTGCTTCGCGCTGCCGAACACCCGCCCACCCGCCCATTAATTAGGTCATGTTTGGCCTTGCTTTGGACTTCGGTTGGTCACCTGTTTTTGGAATGGGGGCCAGGTAGGAATTTTTTCCAATGTGGCAGATTGGCTGTGGCAACTTGGTTTTTGCCTACCTTTTAGCAATCGTCACAACTTTGTAAAGTTTGGAGGTTAAGCATTGGTTTAGGGGAATGTGGGGAGGGGAGGTGCGGCCATTACCTGCCCCTCCAATGAATAGGGTATTCCATTAAAGGAATCTGGGGGTCTGGATCTTGTCCGAAGCCCGGAGAGGGGCTAGGGCCATGCCAGGACCCCCGGGAACCCCAGGAGTGAGCACCAGTCAATATACACTGACAGAGATCCCCCTGCTGGTTGTTTACCCTTCCAGACTTCCTGCAGGGTGGGGCAGGAGCCAGATATAGTTTGATACCAATGCCTAAGCCAATACCAGTCACATTTGTGTATTTTAATAAAGTTGTGGCCAAAATTTGCCCATTAACATTTAAACTAAATTCTGTCTCCACTGTGTCTTTATTTCCATGGGGGATGGGTTTTGGGACTTGAAGCACAAATATTGCTTGCCCAGCCTATCTCACCTTGTCTCACACAGCATCTTTGTATTGTGCATGGTTGCCTAAATAGCACTCCCACTGACTTTGCAGAAGTTATCTCATGCGAGGATTTGGAGCCAAACTTTGGATGCTGGCTTTTTTCACTCCCCTAGGTAGATCATGCTATGCTGTGCATGCAAAATCTATGACTAAAGGTGGTGCCATAGAAGTGCAATTGTGGACAATTGTCTTGCCCTTTCTTTCCCCTCCGTTCTGGTGGTAGCTGTTCATTGCAGAGCACATTTCTCAATCACATTGCTTATGCTGACTGGAACTCCAACGGAATATGCTGAAAGGTTTGTGAGTAAATAGTTCTCTCCCTTTGGTATAATCTGCCTCAGTTCCAACCTGTCAAAATGGCTTTCTCCAGGCACTGCCAGGATTTAGACAGACTGCAGAAGGTATTAAGTGGCATATTAGCAAATGGGCCAAATACACTTCCTTATAAATATTTTGGTACATTCAGTCTAATAAAACAAGAACAATGCAATTATGACAGGAAAGAGGTACATGTTAATTTCTCAGGTTCTAGCATAGTAATACAATTCCACATTAAGGCCTACTTCTCACAAACAGCAGGTGAAGAAGTAATTCTGTTACTGGACTGTTCCACTACATATTGTAGCCCTGAACATATATTGATACCAGGAAGAAATGTTCTAGTCTCATTCAAGAAATATGCATATAGAGTTACGAGGCTGAAGGCTATGAGAAAATGAAAAGAACATTCTATCCCTGGCGCACTGTAAAACGCTTAAGTACCAAAGAAGAGGCCTTCTGGATTAGGCCAAAGGCCCATCTGTTCCAGCATCCTGTTGTCATGGTAACCAGCCAGATGCCTATGGGAAGCATGTATGTAGGACCTGAGTGCAACAGCTGTCTTCTCATTAGTGACTCCCTGCAACTGGTATTCAGAGGCATACAGTGGTACCTCAGTTTACAAACAGTCCTGTTTATGAACTATTCAATCTACGAACTCTGCAAAACCGAAAGTAGTGTTCTGGTTTGCGAACTTTACCTTGGTCTACACATGGAAGCTGAACGGTGGATGGGCAGTGGGAGGCCTTATTAGGGAAAGCGCACCTCGGTTTAAGAATGGATTTGGTTTAACAAGAGACTTCAGGGATGGATTAAGTTTGTAAACCAAGGTACCACTGTACTGCTTCCAAGAATGCATGTAAATCATAGCCACAATGACTGGCAACCACTGGCAGCCTTGTCTTCTACGAATTTGTCTATCCTTCTTTAAAGTTGGTGTTTTTTGTTACACCTTGTGGGAGCCAATTCTGAAGTTTAACTGTGTTGTGTGTGAAGGAGTACCTCCCTTTGTCAGTCCTGAATCTTCCAACATTCAGCTTCATTGAGTTCTAAAATTATGAGACTGAGAAGTTTTTCTCCTGCATTTTGTTTCCCCTTGTCATTCCAGAAGCATAGTTAATTCAGTCTATTCCAAGCCTAGCAAAGGAACTGGAGTGTGATGTTCTTAAGGCCCTGCAAATGTTGTAAACAACTCCTGAAGGTCATCAGCAGTTCATCTTTCTTTTCGTTATGACACATTCAGGCCCTCTTTCTGGCAAATATTTCTATATTCCAATGACTGGGTGTATTTCTGCTTCAGAGTGGCACCTGCTTTCTTCCGCTCTGGTTCCAAGTGTTGGTGACACATGTCACCAGATCCTTGCCTTATTATATCTGTGACCAGGAGCTCCAGTCACAAAATATTTTCAGAGGAAAGAAATCTCCATGTCCTTGAAAGAGAGCTTTCAAACCACCATTTAATTTGAGAGTGGCAGAGATGGCTTGCACAATTAGGGTGGGTGGAGGGAGAACTGTGTGACTCATCCCACATTCCTTAATTTTCAAGCTAGTCAAAGTTACTCTGCCTAAGACCTCTGCCTAAGACCTGTGAAATTCTGCACAGGGTGGCTGCTTGCATAAGCCCATTATCAGGGACATCTAGGAAGACTTGTAAGTTTGAAAGGGCTGTAGATCAGCCGTCACACACATGCTTTGTGTGCAAAAGGTCCAAGGTTCAATTCTCCTTATCTGGGCTTTGCCAAATACAAAGTGAAGCTGATGAGAGCCCAAGAAATTGGGTAGTACATGGCCTAGTGCAATTGCTCTGGTTGTCTCGCCTTAAACCACCCAGGACGGTCTGTAATGATCGGGTTTCAGTGTGATCTTGCCCTGTTGTAAAACTGCAGCAGTTACAGTAAAGTCTGACGTTTCTTGGGTGTGAATGCACAACCCGCCCTTCAGTGCTTAATGGCATATTTATTAAAGAGGGGTGGGGAAACAGAATTACCATTTTATTGTCAGCACATTTCTGTCATTAACTTTTTTTAAAAAATATGGGTTTGTGTCATCGACTCTTAAACTGACTTCCCCCCCCCCCTCAAGGGAATGATAAAAAGAAAAACAACAACAATCCTCTCTGGTGCAGAGAATTTATGGGATACGTTTTGTCTAGAAGGGATTCTTTTGAAAGAAGGAAAGAAACTGGTGCATTGCAAATTGCCAGAAACACAGACTGCAGAGGGACATTGCCAAGTAATCTTACTGAAAAAATAAAAATAAGAGAGAGAGACAGGATGTTTAAGTTACAGGTAGGTAGCCGTGCTGGTCTGCCATAGTCGAAACAAAATAAAAAAATTCCTTCCAGTAGCACCTTAGAGATACTTCTTCAGTATCTGAAGAGGTGTGCATGCACACGGAAGCTCATACCAATGACAAACTTAGTTGGTCTCTAAGGTGCTACTGGAAGGGATTTTTTAAGGATGTTTAAGAACTCTCTTACTCAGTGATCTGTCTGATGCCAAGGCAACGAGTTGTATCTTAAGAAAATGCAGAAATACAAAAAGGAGAGTGAGTTGGACCAGATCATCATCACTAAAGCATATATCTAGAATTTCACAGAACTGTAGAGCTGGAATGGACCACAAGGGTTCTCTAGTCCAACCCCCTGCAATGCAGGAATCTTTTGCCCAATGTGGGGCTTGAACCTACAACCCTGAGATTAAGAATATCATGCTCTACCAACTGAGCTATTCCAAAACGGCAATGAGATTGGCAAGCATTCCACTGTTTCCCCCAAATTGGCTTGTTTTTAAGTGTGTGTTCACGTTAATGGAAACAGAACACCTGGGGTGATTTCCTATTATAATTCATTACCTCCCTCAAACAAAAATATGGCATATTTGGGGATGAGATGGAATTAGATGCTTGCAACCTCACTGTGGGGTAGACCTGTGCAACCGTGACCTGCCAAGCTGAACATAGCTCACTGATGTGCAAGCAAATTCAATAAGCTTCTTTTTGGTCCGGTCTGCTTAGAGCCTGGCCTCACTGTTATGGGGGTGGGCATGAAGAAAGCTGGAAAACTACAGCCTTCGCCTAGTGGGCTGTGTTCTTCTTGGAGGGTCACATATTGAGTATGCTTTCTGTGGAGACACAGAAACTGTAAAAACCAATTTCTGTGTCTACTCTGAAAGGCATGCTTAATTTCTACACTGATCTGCTCTCTAGATGTACTTTAATGACATGCACAGCTTATTCAGTCTTGTTTTCCCCTTGACCTTAACCCAGCAAGCTACAGGAAAGGAAAATAATGGCTAGAGGCAGAGTTGAGATATGGCCAGGAGGCTTCAGGAATACAGAAGAATATCTGATAAGTGATGAGCTGACACAAGAAGTGAAATCCTGCATCATTTTTCTATCTCACCATGGTTTTGGTCAATAAAGGCCAGATTCTGACATTTGTCGCTGACATTTTATACCACTCAGATATTATCAGACTCTAAACGAAACCAAATCTACATTCACTACAAGATGTTAAGTCATTCAATGTTCCAGGGGATTAATCCTGGACTTAGGAGCTATACATTCAGTTCCCAAAGGATCCTGGTAGAAGCTCTGCATATATATCAACTGCCAGGAAGTCAGGCAAACTCCATGTAAAATCAATTTTAAATTCACAGCTCTGTTCTGAAGAACACAAACTGCAGTGAGTACAATATAAGCATTGCATGGAGGGGAAACCTGCAACATTTCTACTATTGTATAGTTTACTAAATGTACTGTGAAATAGCTATTAGCTGTTTACAGCCTCATTCCCATTTCCCCCCTAAAAATAAAATAGATAAATAAAAAGAATGAAGATCTGTTTTTAACCTGCTTACCTAGCTTTTTTTTTTATGACCACGATCAATTCCGTTGTGGAGATGGTGTCCTCTGTGTGTCGTTGCTTCCTGTGTGACTGCATTTTGGCACCTAAGGGCTGGTTTGCCTTCTTTCAAACAAGTAGTCTTCAGTGTTTTTACAACAGTAGTGATGGCTACAGAAACTTATAGCTCTTGCACTTCTTGTCTTGGGAGGGATGGACAAAACAAAACAAACTGAAAATAATACTACAATGAATGGTAAAATGATGAAAAAAGATCTACAGCACAAAGAACAGTGTGAAAAGGAAGACAAGCTTAAATATTGTTGTGTAAGAAAGGGATGAAAATAATACAAGGATGAGAATCAGTAAAATGATAGGCTGGAACATCTGGGAAGGTACAAAGACAAGATAATGCTATATTAATGAAACAATAAACAACAAATTTCCAGAGAGTGAAAAATCAGTGTCTGGAACCTAGACCTGCAAAGACACTATGCTTGGGCTGACTAGTTTTAGCAGATAAGTTTTCAAAAGATCACTTTTATCTTGGAAATCAATTCTCATCAACGGTATTCTGAAGTTGACTATATTGTCTTAGATCTGAGATCACATAAAAATTGTCTTATGAAAATGCTGCCATGCTTTATTTGCTTTTCCTTTTGCCAGTTTGTGAAAGTTTATTTCACTTTTCTTTTCCATCCACTTGCAATGGGCAGCACTACATTCATTGCATCCATGATTTACTGATAGAGGAAAGGTTAAAACCACATCCATCCATTAAACAGGAAAGTCAGGACAAATTGAAACCTTGGCAAACTAAAGTCTAAATTTGCAACCTCCTACCATGTATATTATGTAGTATATGACCAGAGGAGCATGCATATGCATCTGTACTCCCTGACACATAATTCTAATGGATTTTTCTACCATCTCTGAAGGGGAAAATATACACATGCATTTGTCTCTCACCTCAAAAGTTTTATCTTAAGAAGGCATTGCCCCACCACATACAAGCGCATTACAGCTGATGACAGCCTGGGCCAGCCCTAATTTTAAAAACCCTGCAGCTTTGACAAAGCAGAGGAACATTGCAATACATGATTTAGATTACTAACCCTGCATTCCAATGAATTATAAGATGCAGGGGTAGGTTTCAGAAACTAGTGCATGGGCTTCTGCAAGAGACTCCAAGGCAATTCCAGCTATTTCACAAATGTGAGGCTTTTTAAAGGCCAACTTGCCACATGGGGAGGCAGTGGTTTTCAGGCAATGGGGAGGAGGTAAAAGTGCATGGTGAAGAGAAAGTTAATCCTGCTCACTTGCAATCTCTTCCCTAAAAATGTTGCAACTGGAGCAATTAGGATTTTTTTAAAAACCCTCATATTGGAGCCATTGGGGGCTCCCTCCCCCCAAGCACAACTGATCTGTGATGAGAGAAAACATAGGGAGCAAGGGATTAACCTTCTCTCCCCAACTGTGACTCCCACCCCCCTTAAAAAAAGTCCCTCTGCACAGTCAGAAAGCTTAAAAAGGACTTTCATTGGTACTTGTGATTTTTTTTGTTTTAAGTAGTCTATTTGTTGCACTGAGCGGTCAGGGTAAGGCGAGGCATGGCAAGTGAGGAAAGGAACTCATGGGCTTGACTGGGAGGCCGAAGGGGATCGTAGCTACAGTATGAGCTGGATGTTCCCTGCACCTGGATTACTGGATGTGGGGAGAGTCTTCTGCCAACCTCCACAATAAATTTGGCATGTCTTGTAAAGCTGAATATTTTGCTCTTGTAGCCCTAGTGCTGGCCCCAGGTTGGTTTGTTAATTTTTTGTGGGCGCACAGGAAACAGCAGCAGCACTCTCACTGTGAGACCACCTTCTTCTTTCTGCAATATGGTGCTGCTGGCTCCCCCTTGCCAATACCACATGATTGCTTGCCAGGGCAGAAGCCAGCCAGCCAGCCAGCCAGCAAGCAAGCAAGTAGTGGCAGCCATTCTCTTGCCCCTTTGGGGCCTGAGGGAAAGGCCAGGCAAGAAAGCCAGAGGAGCCATGGGGTCTTGGCAATGGGTCCAATGTGATTGCCAGTGCTGATGCCAGCCCCGCACAGTCTTGAGAATCCAATACAGTGGAATCTCTGTTGTTGAACGTAATCCATTCTGGAAGACTGTTCAACTTCTGAAATGTTCGACAACTGAGGCTCAATGGGCAGTCGGAAGATTCAATTGAGAAAATTGAGAAACGCGCCTCAGAAGCCGGTCGACTTCTGAGGCACGTTCGAAAGTGGAAACAATTACTTCTGGGTTTTCAGTGTTCAAAAACCGAAACGTTTGGCTTCTGAGATGCTCGAAAACCGAGGTTCCACTGTACTGTGATTGGGTTGCAGACATTAATCTGGCAAATTTACAATTAAGCCAGAGAAATGTAAAAAGAAGACTATTATATAAGAATTTCAAGAAAATGTGGCTCAAATATCCATGGCATCTTGGGCTGAATTTTTTTTTACCTGGATGGCTTAATAGGTAAAAATCTACCTGACTCACTGACAAAGGTTCATCTGTACTTCGGTCGTCCGAAGACTTTGGAACTTCTAGTCTGTCAATAAAGGTCTGGAGCTCTTTTCTGAACGCCTTCATTTGGGCATTTATCCGGTAAAGAAGTTCATGCTCCCGTATCCGACTGCCATCATCTTCATCATCCATAAGTCCAAACAGGTCCCCATTTGCCACATAAACTCTTGCCTCTGTTATTATGGTGCTTGTGTCTGAAATCAGGCGGTCTATCGTCTTGCCCAGGCGTTCTGCCTCACAGCGGATGTCCTTCATTTGCTGCCGGTCGGTGAAGCTTTTCTGCCACCCTGCCGGCGTTGGGTAGAAGCTTCTAGTGGGGGTCAGGCAACGTATGTTGCGGACCTCCTCCGAGTCACTTTCCCCACCAATGGGCCCCTCACGCTTGCGGTGTGGGGGCCGAGAGTCATCATCACTTTCTTTTTTCCCTGCGTCACTTTCAGCATCGCTGTCTCTGGGGCTGCCCCGGATCCCCAGATGAGAGGCTAGATCATAGCGCTGCATGTTGGACATCAAGACTCTGTTCTCGTACTGGAGCTGCATGACTTTACCACTGAGGTCATTGATCTGCATGCGAGCAGCTTTGAGCTCTTCTTGCAGCGCATCCATCTTGACACTATCATAGTGCCTTGAACTGTCGTGAGCCCCACTCTTGTATTTGTATTTGTTCAGCTCTGTCGTGATGCGCTTGTTTTGTTCTTCTACATCAGCCAAGTTCCTCCTCAGCAATTCAGTTTCGTCCTCAACTAGCTGAAGATGCTGACGTAATTCTGAGAGGGATTCGTTCTGCTCCCCCATGAGGGGGTTGGCTGCCCCTGAAAAATCATCCCCTCTTAAGTCATCCAGCTCTGCTTTCAGCCCTCTGTTTTCCACTTCCAGCTCCACTATTTTCCTTCCCAAAATATTGGCTTCTTCTTCTACCAATCTCAGGCGGAGCTTGAGTTCTGATTCTCTTGTGGTAGGCGGGCCTCCTGCTTCCCCTTTGGGTAAGGGACTGTCTAGGTCACCATAAAATGACCTATACTTCTGCAGGTCATGTTCAAACCTGTCCTTTTCCTTGTCTATTTTGGCCAGCTTCTTCCTCATCAGGGCAGCTTCCTCTTTGACAAACTGCAACTGGCATTTCAGATCTTCACTGTCCTCCTTACAAAAGGAAAAGGTTATTCAACAGTTACTTCATGCGTGCAAGCCAAAACACCACTTGGCAATTCAACAAAAGAAAATACCGAAGAGTAGAATTCTGGCCCTCGAAGAACATAGTGGGTAGCTTCCCGCCCTACATTCATTTCAACAGAGGCAAGCCTCCATTTGACCCAGATTTCAATTACGAAAACATCTGTGCTGTGCCATAAGAGCAAAATCTGATGCTACATCTAAAGGAGATTCAGGAACCTTATTCATAGATAAAGCATAGCTAAAATCTCCCAAACCAATTAAAAATAAAAATATTTGTGTCTGATGCATGCACACATTTTTTTATGTGTAGGGGTTTATCTACAATACGTTGATCTGTTTAAGTGCCCCTGAGGAATAGCTGAGATTCTGACCAAGGGATTCTTATTCTTGGCATTATAAAATGAAGGGCAATGTTATCCTACAAGGAATAGTTTGTGACATTTATTGCCATATAATTAGTGAAATAAGTAGTGATCTATGTTTATCACTGTTATAGCCATTCAACAGTAGTCTAGGCTTTGCACTTTAGCTGTATAGATACTGAGAATTAATTATAATTAATATTTGGGCCGTGTTCTAGCAAACAAGTACCACAAAAACAGCAGCAGATTTCCTATGCTTGATGAAGGAAACACTTGCACTCATGGATCTTTGCATTCCATACCCAGTATGGTGTATTGGTTGGAGTGAAAGACTGAGAGACAAGGGTTCAAATTCTCAACCAGCCATGAAGCCCATTGGGTGACCTTGTGCCAGCTACTGGCTCTCAGCCTAACCTACCTCCCTAGGTTATTGTGAAGATACAATGGGGAGGGAGAGAAGTATATATGCCAGCTTGAGCTCCTGGGAGAAAAGGTGGGGTAGAAAAGCCATAAGCTAGACCATAGAATAGGCAGGTACATTTGAGCTCACCTCAGTGGGTGTCTGCTGTGACTTCTTCTCTGATTTCTGCAGGTCCTTGCTTCCCCTTCTTTTCATGGACTGCTATAAAAGAAAGATCAGGGGCAATACATAAAGGTCAGATGTAGTCAACAGATGTATGAAAAGTGTACACAATGCAAATCCATTAAAGCATCATTTGAAACAGACAAAACTTCCAGCTATCTTTTTCATAATATTTGTGGCTCCACAATCCAGAGACATTTGCCTTGGAATAATATCGGGATAATGCCATACAAAACAATCCCATTCTGTAATTATTATTCTTAATAAATTAAATAGTCAAAGTAGTATCAGAAACAAATGATGTATTTTTTTAAAAAAACTACCCCCTCCCCTTAAAAATCGACTTAGAAATCTTGTAGTTTAAAAGAGATCTACATGCTTTCGTATCTTTTTTCACCACACCAGAGGTAGATGTGGCAACGTTAGGGTGCTACTATACCCTGCAGTTCTGCATCGCTGAGTTGACAAATGCTGTTTACACTTTCCCAATGTGCCCTACATCTTTATGAATACTGGGGACCAGAGCTTTGTGAAAAACATTTTATGACAAGTTAATAGCCTCTTTTACCTGTCTAATGCATAGGTTACCAAATATGAAAACCTTTTTTATCCTTCCTTTGAATATGAAGAATACCTTAGGAGTTATTTTAGTATGCAATATACTAATCTTTCAGTAGAACACCTAGCAATTTACTACTTTCCTCTATCTTCTTTTTTAAAAATCAAATGCATGTAGTTTAAGTTGCTTTTAGTATCATGTAGCTACTGAAAAACACAACAAAATAAGGCCATCTGCAACTCAATTTAGCCATAGTACTTGCATTTACATGAACTTAGGTGTATCATCCATTTTACATTATCACATTGTGGCAATTCTGGAGCAAAGGAAATGTTCATCCTTGCTGGGAACATCCAGTCACACTGCAAGTTCTGGGAACAGGGCCAGCACTCTGGATGATGGCTCAGTCAGGAACTCATCTGGAAGTCTAACAAATGACCAACAGTGCCCAATCCTAGTATTGGGTGGGGTTCCTTGCAGAATGTGAGGAGGGGAAAGTCCTTCTCTTCAGGTTTACACTTTGTCTGCAATCCTAACCCCCGCCCCACTCACGGGGCTTTGCAGAGTGGCCATGGTGGAAGGTCAGGGGGTACGAGAAGATTGGGCTCAACCCCTGAGGTCTGGACCCAATCACAGGCTGAGATGGCAATTGGTATCATGGCAGCAAGACTAGCTCTGGATCCTGTGGATCCCAGGCCAGCTCAACCATGCCCCCTTCCTCAACTTCAGAATATGCCATTTGGGAACTTCCCGCTGGGCTCTGCTGGCAGGAATGCCACCTATCTGTTGGGAGGGCAGAAAGGAGAGATCAGTTCAGTCAGCAGTGCTGACACCTCCATGCAATCCACACACACATCCAGCCTGGCGAAAGACCCAATGAAATATAAGAGCTCAACTTAGTGAATACTCTAGGCATGACTAAGTCTGGATCTAACCCAATGCACATTTTGATAGAGCAAAAAGCAGAAGACTATTCTTCTTTCTCTTACCCACCCCCCTGCCACACTTGTTCTTATTCACTGCAATAATCCTTTGTTATTATTATCAGGTTGACATCTGCTGGGCAATGTGTGTTTTTCTTTCTCTTGAGCTGTATGTTTCCAGGCTAAGTTAATCACTATGATATTACCAGGGCAGGGAGAATGCTTAACCCATGTTAAAAGGCATAAGATTAATCTGCATGAGGTATTCTTTAAAATCCTCCCCAACACACCCTGCTCCTTCCAAATAGAAATGTTCTCAAGACATGATCTTTAGTGCTATAAAACTATCAAGAGGTCCAAGTTTCCAGCTGGTAGGAATTCTCATCTCTTAACATTTTCAGTGCAAAAAGAGGCCCTGCTGCACTGACACGGTTATAATTATTACACTGAATCATATTATCGAGGATGCAAACTGCTGATATCTATTCAAATTAAAGGTGTAGTCAAACCTCTAGCATGGTATTTTTCTGGTAACTGAGCTTCCAGGACAGTCACTATCAATCAGGCTTTAAATGAACCTAAGACTCTCTTTATTCTAGGCAAGCAGAATGGCAGCATGTGCTCAGTGAATACCTCCTAAGCTTTATGGCCAGTTCTCTGAAACCTAAAGCAGGGAAGTCATTAGAGACAAGTTTCAACTAAAATTATATCTCAGGCTTCTCTATACGACAACTATCATGGATTTAGCATTTCATTATAATTCAAGACAAGAGGAAAAAGACCCTCAAATCTAAATGGGTGGTTCAGATGTTAGTAAATAGTTCCACCTAGGGTTGGTACAGGGAACCACTGGTCCTCCAGATGTTGCTGAACTACAGCTCCCATCATCCTAAGGCTGTATGGAAGAAGTAATATCTGATCTCACACAATTGCAGATACAGCCAACATTTCCTAGAGAGCTGCTTTGTATGAGGGGATCAGTGAAACATCTGCAGCTTGTGCATATTAACAGTGGGTAAGCACAGCTGTACTTGTAGAAACACTTGGTCAGCCATTACTTCCACCATAGACCCTGGATCTTTTTCGGCACCATTTGAATCAGCTGTAAATGTTTCCCAAAGGATAGAGGTTTGATGCTCCTACCAGGTGTAACTATACTAGGCTTCTCATATATTAGGAAGAACCAACAAAAAAATAGAACAAATTTCCACCTTTATAATTTCCAAGCATGGCATATTCCCTCATACTCACTCACAAATTAGTGAGAGTCTACCAAAGTTTACCTTTGGTACATAACACCGGTCTTGAAAGACCTACATTGGCTCCCAGTACGTTTCCGAGCACAATTCAAAATGTTGGCGCTGATTTTTAAAGCCCTAAACGGCCTCGGCCCAGTATAGCTGAAGGAGCGTCTCCACCCCCATCGTTCAGTCCGGACATTGAGGTCCAGCATCGAGGGCCTTCTGGCGGTTCCCTCACTGCGAGAAGTGAGGTTACAGGGAACCAGATAGAGGGCCTTCTCAGTAGTGGCTCCCGCCCTGTGGAATGCCCTCCCACCAGATGTCAAAGGAATAAACAACTATCTGATGTTTAGAAGACATCTGAAGGCAGCCCTGTTTAGGGAAGGTTTTTAATGACTGATGTTTTAATGTATTTTTAATCTCCTGTTGGAAGCCGCCCAGAGTGGCTGGGGAGAACCAACAAGATGGGCGGGGTATAAGTAATAAATTATTGTTAAATTATTATTATTATTACCTCCTCAGCTCTTAATAAACTCAGAGAAAATTTCAGTTTTATTTGTGAAGTCAATGGACTTCATAGATGGTAAGTTTATAGCGCAACAGGTGTGCAGCTGGTCCCTATTTCTTGGTTAGGATCCATGTGTGTCCTGCTAAGGCTGCACTTTTGCTTTAGGGATATCTCAACATTTCTAAGCTTTAAACTGCAATATGTTGCTTCTGGGGAAAAGATGCCATTAATTTCCCAGCTACAGGTGCTGCAGCTGTACAAATTGTAGCTGCATAAATAATAATGATCAGTAAGAAAACTGACCTTCCAAATGTTCTTGCTAGGTTGTGACACAAAAACTAGCGCTCAGTCTGCAAAGGAGGGGCTTGTAGTTCATGGATATGGTATAAAATCCAGCATTGCTACTAGCCTCCAAATTCCCATAGGCCATGAAGGCTTTTACATCAAAGTGTGCTGGCTCTACACAGAGCCCTGCTTTAGCAAAGAGTAAGGGTGATTTTCCTTGTGTTAGCCTTTTTATTATAAATATATATATTACTAAAACAGGATTATCAAAAAAGGGGGGAAAGTAAGGAGGGATAAACATGACAAAGTCCCTAGAAGTAAAATTCATTTCCCTTCTCTGTTTAAGTCCCAACATTTTAATCTAAAAGCAGGCAGAGCACTGAAATGCCAGAGAATGATGATGACCTTTTCTTCCCATCTCAGTCTCTGTAGCAGCCTTCCTCTCTCTCCCCTCTTGGGCATGTAGCCCTGGTTACTATCGCAGTTCAGGAATTCAAGCCTGCACAGCAAGATCAAGTCTGAACTGATGTTTCTCTGACACAGGCTCACAGATAACACTGTCAAGCAGATTGTCTTCCAAAACACATCCATGAGAAAACAGCACAGTTCACATTGTTCACTATACTCACTTCACTGGTTACACAACGGTTTTCCTCTGGAGACTTTGATTCTATGTTAAATGGCTTAATACAAGGTACCATCTGGGATCTCTCACAACCTGCCTAGACTCAAGCCAACCCCCTAGAAAAACCAGGTGTAAGTTTCACAAGCAGGCAGACTGGGGATAACAAGTCTTGAGGATAACAAGCCCTGGAAGTGAAACCAATGAGATATTATATCCTTTTTTACTTTAATCTTCTTTGCAAGTCCCTTCTTTGCAAGCTTTTTATTTATTCCCTGCTGTGCACTTGTTGAAGCCTCATAAAAATTGCCTTGCTACTTGGAGGGCCGAAAGGGGGGGGGGATTTTTTCTTACACTGACCCATACTTAGGTGCAACACAGTATTGTCCTTCCTATGTGTATCTGTCTGAACAGGTGTTCAGGGCTACTCATCATCTCAACACAGCCCCAGAGTATCTCCGCCATGAAGATGCTGCAGGCTCAAAAGTTCCTGCTTGTTGAGATATCTTTTTTCAGTTTCATCTGATTATCTGAGATTCTTTAAATGAAGATGCTGAACAGGCTAATGATACATTATATGCAAATATCTGAAACAGAAAGAAAGGAAAACGGGGGAAAGCAGCTTGGTAGAGCACAGTTAGTTGTGGAGAAGGAAGAGGAGAAGGTATATGCAACCCCTTTGTGTTCCACTTTTGCTCTCATGTTTAGAGGTGTTTAGGTGAATATGTACCTACCATATTTTTCGCCCTATAGGACGCACTTTTTCCCCTCCAAAAATGAAGGGGAAATCTGGGTGCGTCCTATGGGGCGAATGCAGGCTTCGCGGACCTCTCCGCTAGCAGCAGGAGCGCTCCCGCTGCTGGCGGAGACGTGCCTGCATGCCGAAGCCTGCGCGCGCTGAGCTCAGCGCGCCCAGGCTTCGCGGACCTCTCCGCTAGCAGCGGCAGCGCTCCCGCTGCTGGCGGAGACGTGCCTGCATGCCGAAGCCTGCGCGCGCTGAGCTCAGCGCGCCCAGGCTTCGCGGACCTCTCCGCTAGCAGCGGGAGCGCTCCCGCTGCTGGCGGAGAGGTGCCTGCATGCCGAAGCCTGCGCGCGCTGAGCTCAGCGCGCCCAGGCTTCGCGGACCTCTCCGCTAGCAGCGGGAGCGCTCCCGCTGCTGGCGGAGAGGTGCCTGCATGCCGAAGCCTGCGCGCGCTGAGCTCAGCGCGCCCAGGCTTCGCGGACCTCTCCGCTAGCAGCGGGAGCGCTCCCGCTGCTGGCGGAGACGTGCCTGCATGCCGAAGCCTGCGCGCGCTGAGCTCAGCGCGCCCAGGCTTCGCGGACCTCTCCGCTAGCAGCGGGAGCGCTCCCGCTGCTGGCGGAGACGTGCCTGCATGCCGAAGCCTGCGCGCGCTGAGCTCAGCGCGCCCAGGCTTCGCGGACCTCTCCGCTAGCAGCGGGAGCGCTCCCGCTGCTGGCGGAGACGTGCCTGCATGCCGAAGCCTGCGCGCGCTGAGCTCAGCGCGCCCAGGCTTCGCGGACCTCTCCGCTAGCAGCGGAGCGCTCCCGCTGCTGGCGGAGACGTGCCTGCATGCCGAAGCCTGGGCGCGCTGAGCTCAGCGCGCGCAGGCTTCGCGGACCTCTCTGCTAGCAGCGGGAGCGCTCCCGCTGCTGGCGGAGACGTGCCTGCATGCCGAAGCCTGCGCGCGCTGAGCTCAGCGCGCCCAGGCTTCGCGGACCTCTCCGCTAGCAGCGGGAGCGCTCCCGCTGCTGGCGGAGAGGTGCCTGCATGCCGAAGCCTGCGTGCGCTGAGCTCAGCGCGCCCAGGCTTCGCGGACCTCTCCGCTAGCAGCGGGAGCGCTCCCGCTGCTGGCGGAGAGGTGCCTGCATGCCGAAGCCTGCGCGCGCTGAGCTCAGCGCGCCCAGGCTTCGCAGACCTCTCCGCTAGCAGCGGGAGCGCTCCCGCTGCTGGCGGAGAGGTGCCTGCATGCCGAAGCCTGCGCGCGATGAGCTCAGCGCGCCCAGGCTTCGCGGACCTCTCCGCTAGCAGCGGGAGCCAGCACTGGGCTCCCACGGCTTGCAGAGAGCTGCCTGTTTGGGGGCTGGGGTCGGGGGAAGCTCGGGCTTCCCCAACCCCGCGCCTGGGGGGGAAATAATTTTTTTCCTTTATTTCCCCCCAAAAAAACTAGGTGCGCCTTATGGGACGGTGCGTCCTATAGGGCGAAAAATACGGTATATTTCTCCAAACAATCCAGCTGGGCTTTGAGATCAGTTGGTGAGAACCTTTTGAAGGTACCACAATTGACAGAGAAAGAAAAATAGCCAATGACTCTGCAGACAGGGCCTTCTCTGCATTAGCAGATGTGGAATTCTAGCCCCATCAACTTTGGTCGCCTCCTGATCTGTTCAGTTCCAGTGACAACTGAAAACTCCCCCACCTCCTGCAGCCCTTTGGGTATTAATATGTCCAGATCGAAGGCCTATAATAAATTTTTTAAAAACCAGAATCTATAAAAAGTATTCATTTTATCTGTTTATACTTATTTGTTGCAACCTGCTCCAAGATCATACATGATGTGGGGTAGGCTATAAATCTTATATATAATAAAACAGAATACAATATGTGCATAGAACATGGGAAAGAGAGAATGGTAGGAGAGGTAATTTGAAGTGCCACAGCAGCCAGCAGGGAAATAGTTAAGCACCCCACCATCACTTTTCACTTCAAAAGCCCTCCCAATGCTGCTTTTCTTAAAAACACATAAACAGCCTGTTATGTGCATTTCCATAAAACATATAATTAGGCCCTTCCATGTGCAAGGAATACAATATATTGCTGAGCTATGTACGAAAGTATTTCTTCTCTTCTAAGGCCCTGAAATATGTTGGCAAGTCTTGCAGGGATCTGTGATGCCAGGATTCTTTTGATTACTGACTCCCATCCCTCACATATACCATGGAAATGATTTTTTTTTTTTTTAAACAAACCCTGCAATTTCATTAGCAGCTATACAAGCAGAAAAAAACCAGAAAACTATTCATGATTTTGAGCAGTTCTTAGCAACTAAATAGAATTTTGGATACTACATTTTAAACAGCGTAAAACATACATATCTGGATCCCGCTTAAATAATTGATCATTATGGGTTGTATCCATCTAAGTTTTACTTAGGGTAGACCTAATGGGCCTAAGTTTGTGGTGTTCATTAATTTGAATGAGCCTACTTGAGTAGGACTAAGGGACACGGGTGGCGCTGTGGGTTAAACCACAGATCCTAGGGCTTGCCGATCAGAAGGTCAGCGGTTCAAATCCCCACAACGGGGTGAGCTCCCGTTGCTCGGTCCCTGCTCCTGCCAACCTAGCAGTTTGGAAGCACGTCAAAGTGCAAGTAGATAAATACCTTCCTCCGGCAGGAAGGTAAACAGCATTTCCGTACGCTGTTCTGATACGCCAGAAGCAGCTTAGTCATGCTGGCCACATGACCCGGAAGCTGTACGCCAGCTCCCTCGGCCAATAAAGCGAGATGGGCACCACAACCCCAGAGTCATCTGCGACTGGACCTAATGGCCAGGGGTCCCTTTACCTTTACTTGAGTGGGACTAGCATTGGATACAACTCACTGTTGGCCAGCCTTACAATTATTCCACTCCTGATCACAAGAGAAAAGAATAATGTCAAACCAACTACTTGGGTGTTATGCCACTCAGATGTTCCCTCTAACCCCCCATATGCTTGAGAAGGAAGTCCCATGAAGCTGCCTACGAGTAAGAAAGCTGTATAACAAATGCATACCACCCCAAGAGATGAAGTCGTATTCTTCCTCTTATTATGGAACCTCATGGGGTCTGTTGTTCTGAATGAGGGTGTTAACAAGGGTGATTCCTCCAGCACCAAGGGGGCAGCTTATCTGCAACAACATCCCTTGTTCCCCAAAATGGTATTACAATATTAAGCATTCTCCAAAAGCCCAAGCTGAGATCCATTGCACACACTTTCTAATCCACCCAGGATGCCCATGGCTGGTTTCTCACTGAAACATGACAAGAATATATGAAGAAGCTGCTTTATTCAGAGTCAGACTGCTGGCTCATCTAGCTCAGTAAAGTGGTGCCTCGCAAGACGAAAAGAATCCGTTCCGCGAGTCTCTTCGTCTTGCGGTTTTTTCGTCTTGCGAAGCAAGCCCATTAGCGGATTAGCGCTATTAGCAGTTTAAGGGCTATTAACGGCTATTAAAGGCTTAAGGGATTAGCGGATTAGCTGCTAAAAGGCTATTAGCAGCTTAGTGCTTTAGAAAAAGGGGTTGGGGAGCGAAAAAAACCCTCAAGAATCGCAAGACATTTTCGTCTTGCGAAGCAAGCCCATAGAGAAATTCGTCCTGCGAAGCACCTCTGAAAACGGAAAACCCTTTCGTCTTGCGGGTTTTCCGTCTTGCGAGGCATTCGTCTTGCGGGGCACCACTGTATTGTCTTTACTGAGAAGTGGCTCTCCCAAGATTTCAGAAAGGGGGGTTTTCATAGCTCTATATGGAGATATCAGAGGTAGAAACTTGGAACATCTGTGTGCAAGGCATGTCAACTATAGGTCTTACTGCCATCAACTTCATCATCATACCCAAACATATTATGGAAATGACTTTTTCCATATTCTGTCACAGAAAAACAAAAACAGAACTCAGTTACTCCCCCCCCCGGCCCCCTCAGGGTATTGCTAGTCTCAAGGTAAAACTTTGATTTTAATTTTCTGTGTGTGTTGTAGTCCGAGCATTGTTTACCTGTTAACACTCATAGGCTACCTGTTGACACTGCTCTCAAGAGAGGTGCAAACAGATCCATTGACTATTCACCAGTTTTGTGCCAATAACTTAACTGAAGCAGATGAACTGGTAAGCAAAAAGAGCTAAACACTCTGCCATTTCGTTGGTATTATCAAAATCGACCAACTGTGATTCAATGGAAAGTTAATGAGCAATCAAGAGAAGACTGAAATCCCCCCAAATCAGGATTCTCAATACTATTCATGATTTTTAAATACATCAAGGATAGTAATTTTCCCCCTCCCCATAACACCCATTTATGTCTTGACTATTCCAGGTGAGAAATTTAGTGTTTGAGACTGTCTCTTAAATTTCACAAAACATAACTGAATCACCATAACAAAGATAACAGCCAAAGAAATAGATCTCTGGTGAAATATGAATCCCATGTGGGAATTGTCAGAGCAAATGCTGAAGCAAATAATGCAAGAAAGATATTCAGGAGTTTTATCCTGGCAGAAGCAAGTCAACTACAGTCGTTCGTTACTGTATGATCAACATCTAAAGAGGCAAACTGCTATTCAAAGGCTGGATTTCATGACTCACAGCGAAAGCAACATGCGGTTTCTTATTCAGTAAAACAGCAACTGCATGCAAAACCGGCTTGAAACCTCTTCATGTTTCAAACACTGTGGACATTTTATTGCAGTTCGAATGAAATGCAGTAACTCAACAACTAAACCAACAGAGATGAGTTCACTTGCATGGCAGACATCTCTCTCACAAAATGAAGAACTAGAAAAGATCGGACATTCAAAAGAAGCAGGATAGCAAAACTGGGCTGCAGCTGTACTCTGTATGCAGGTTGCCTCTTTCTATTAAGCACACTGACTGCTATTTAAACAGTTACGAAATTCAGGGTGGAACAAAAACTTGCCATATTCCCCAATTCCCCAAAGAAAGGGGTGAGTACTGACCTCTTTCATCTTGTCAAATTCATTCTGCAGAGCCTGCTTAGCGATCTCTACTTCGATTAGCTTCTGTCTTAGCTTGTCATTTTCATCTTCTGTGGTGGTACGTTTTTCTTCCACATTTTCCAGCTCATGGTGAAGTCTCACTGAAACATCCTTCGCAACCTAAATGCAACAGTATTTAAAACTTTAAATAAGCAGAAATTTATAGCAGAACTATGTTATATGAGTAGTCTGCCAACAAAAACTGAGTTGGTGTAGATAATTCTGAAGCTAGAGTAGCATTCTGACCAGTTAGGAGGTATACTTCCACTAAATATTTGACAGTGGAACAAATTGTATCACCAGGTGGTGGGATCTCCTGAGTATTTAAGCAGAGGCTGAGCAATTGTCTGTCAGGTTTGTTGTAGTTGCATCCTGCACTGCAGATCCTGCATTGAGTCTGGGGTTCAACCACATTCCCTCTAGATTCTCTTCCAATTCTATTTAGTTACATAGAAGCATAGAATTGCAGAGTTGGAAGGGACCACAAGGTTCAATTCCATTAGAAGTTGAAGAAATTACTCTCCCCACCAAGGAGCCTAATTGGGGCTTAGTTCATGCAGTCCAATGTACTCCTGATTATTACATGGCTAAGAAGTGACTGGAACTCCCACATCAAATACCATCTCTCTCCATTAGAAGACTAGACACAGCCCAACCAAAAGCTTTATTTGAACCTGGGAGTCTTAGTTACATTCACTTTTCTCAGTAGAAAAATCTTGACACTAACATGAAAACTGGGGCTGTACCCCTTGGTTGATGAATCCAGTAATGCTTTAGAAATCAAGGTTACAAATTTTAATTGGGCAAGAAAAAAATTTAACTGGTATGTCTGAGTAGGGCACAAATTGTTTTAAAGATGTGTGGCTTTTGTATGCCACTGTAAAAGTGAATTCAATGAAAAATACTTAAGAAGCCTTTTACTTCTAACAAGGAGTGATTGTTCATAAAATTGTAATTCATCTGTTTTCCAAATTTACAGGCTTTGTCACTTTACACATTTATGTGGATTTTACTCACATCTTATCTTCATACCTTGAAAGATCAGGTTACGTTAACAGATATGAAGATAAAAAACTGAAGATATGACAAAAAACTGAATATATTACAAAACAGTACATGTGATGCTTTAAAAATGTAAAAACAAGCAGATAAGGAACTATTAGACATCTTGGTGTAGACTTGGTATAACAACCATTAAAAGTAAAAATCTGTAAGATTCAATTTCATCTGTTGGTACACAGCTCTATCTATTAACATTCAACTAGCCTTTTTAACATTTTGTTGAGCATGCTATTATATTTACAGTTTCATATCTTTTCAAAAGCAATGATCCCTTTCAATAGCCTTTCCCCCCAAACAAGCCTACATAAGATTGTGGCTTTAATCTTAGTTTCCCCTAGTCAAAGGAAAAATGATTGGCTGGAAACAACCCAGAAACCTGCTATTTACCAGAAAGCAGCAGGAGAGAATGACTCACTCGTTCTTATGGGAAACATAATTGTCTATGAAATACGGTTAATTAGAATACAGACTGTCTTTCAATCTAGGGATGAGAAAAGGTAGAAAACATACCACTGAAAATTTTAATATGGAAAGAGAATACAAATTTGGCTAACTAGTCATAATGTAGGAGGAAAAGATCTAGGCCTCTAACGTAATTATATTATGTTGCAGTTTCTTTAAATCAAATCTGATTGCATCATCAAGGTTTGCATCACATATTTGTGACATATATTGTAGTGTATCAACTACAAGGTTGGCCCTTTTGTCTTCAAGACACATTTGCCCATTCAAATGGCCTCTGTGGAGCCTTGGGTAGCTTTATACAAAGGTCAATGAAACAACTGTCAATGCAACAAAGCAACATCTTAGCCTAAGTGTTCTTCCCCTCAAGAGCTCCCTCCACCATTTGCCAATTTCTGACCCCATGGTACCTTTAGGTCTTGCTCCAAGCTACGTAGAAGTTCTCCATCAATCTCCCCAGTTTGTGCATAGCGGAGCCTCTTGCGCTCTGCTTTTCGAAGGCGATACTGGAGGATCCTGCAATTTTTATTGGCCCTCTCCAATTCATGGCGCATTTCCTGCAGTTGGCAGGCATCCTCTTCGAAGAAGCTGTCCCTCATCTCATCCATCTCAGTCCTTAGCTCGTCTATCTCATTCTGACACCCATTCAGACAGGACAGACAGAAATCCACCATACAAGGTTAGTTCACATAAATTAAAGTAATAAATAAAAACAAATTAAAGTAACCTTTAGTGCTATTACTAAAAGCAATAACAAACAGCACCTTCGGGTAATCTACGCATATTTTAGACAGATGTATCCATTGCTATCTTATGCCTGCTCCCATAATAGCTCTCATATGCCAACATGTATATCGGTAGGGAATTCATTAATAAATCATAAGTAAATGGTACTTATCCAGTGTAGGCAGAAGTAAACAGAGCTGTATCTACCACTAGATACTCAGTTGACTTACTAAAAAGTAATGGCCCTAATATAGCCAATTCCATTCATTTCAATGGGTTTACTCTGAGTATGACTAACATTGGTTACAACCCATAGTCTCCCCATTATTTGCACTTATCAGCTCTACAATGGCAAAGCAAGAGGCATGTTGGTCTTACCCATCTTATCACCACAAAGTCATTCCTGATATGATAGTATGTAACTCCTGAATATTTATCTACTAACTGTAAAATGTAACTGTAATCTTAAGGAGACCTAGCATGCAATCCCTTCCCTAACAGGTGAAACAAATGGTAGCAGGAAAGAGCCATCTGATCTGAAAAGCATAATTACTTTAAACATTTCACTTAAGACATGTAAAGAAGATGCTTTTGCACACGGCAAAATTTGGACTGCTCCACACATGAGACGGGAAGAATGAACATGGATGCTCATGGTTTGGCATGTCAGCCATAGATGCTTTGTAGGGTCTGGCTAGGAAACTGCTATATTCTGACTGCTATTCCAAAAAGCTTAATTTATCAAATGCATACAATCCAATGTTTGATCAGGGGTAGCACAGGAGGAGAACCAGAGCTTCCCCTCTCAGGAATGCAGCAGAATATAAACATTTTCCTTTTTGATGGGAGTGGGTGGAATGTAGCAGCTGCTCATATTTGTGTCAAAATATGTCTCCTCCCCATTTTGTGTCTCCTCCCCATTTTGAAACCAGAAGGTTTAGCATCTATTGATCGATTGCTTTGTCTTCTACAAGTGGGGTTCTCCAGTTGAATTCCCCACTCTGGGCTGGCCTACACTCCCCCCCCCTTTCTGCTCACCTTGAGAGTCTCATTCTCCTCCAGCAGTTTCTCCATCTCTTCCTGCAGCTCCTGCTGCTGCTGAGGGTTGAAGCTCAAGGCGCCTTCGGCGGCTCGGCTGCGCCCATTGCCCTCTTCCGCCCCAGCCAGCGCCATTGGCGACGGGGTCGACGAGGCAGGCTGAGGCTGCTTGGCGGCCGCGTTTTCGCCGTTCCCCGGGCTGCTGCCTTTGCTTTGCATCTGGGCCGCTGCCAGCCCCTTCCTGAGGTGGAACTGGATGAGCTCACTTTGCAGGCATCCTTCTTTCCAGTAGCCGCCGCCCTTTGCTGCTGCCGCGCAAGAGGCCGGAGGAGCCGGGGCTGCGTCCCCTCCGCCCTTCGGTAGAGGCCTGCCCGCTTTGCCTCGGCTCCAGCTCTTGGGTGGCGGCTGTGAGAGCGCGAAGGGGCCCTCCCTTTCCCCCTCCTCTCCAGCCGGCGTCTGCGGCTGCTCTCCAGCTCCGAGAGAGGCAAGCTCGGGGTCTCTGGGAGGCGCCTCCCGCTTGTCAGCCGCAGGCCTCGGCGCTGCCTTCGGGCAACCTCCTGCCGGGACCAGGGGCGTGGCGGCTTGAACTTCAGCACCATCCCCGGCCTGGACAGCTCCCAGCGGCGCCGCGCTCCTCGCTAGCGCAGGCTGTGCGGACGCCTTGTCCCCTCCCACTCCGCCTCCCTTCGCCCGGCCCGCTTTCTGCCCGGGCGGCGGCGGCTGCTGCTGCGGTGGCGGCGGCGGCTGCCGGGCGGAGCTTGCTTTGGAGGCAGCGGCTGCAGCAGCCGTCGCGGAGCGGGGTGAGCTAGCAGCCGGGGAGGGCTGGCGGACGGGGGAATCCTTGGGTCTGCCTGGAGAGGATGCTCGCTGCTGCTGCTGCTGCTTGTTTCGGCTGCTGCTCCCCTCTGGATGCAGGCGAGGAGAGGCGGTAGCAGCAGCGCCTCCGCTAGGCGGCTGGCTCATGGCTGATGCTATCTCCCAGGCGTCGCAGAAAGGTCCGGCCCCGCAAGGGTCATCGTCCCTCCCTAGCTGCCCTTCGAGCTGGGGAAAGAGGCACACAAAGAGCGCTCGTAAATGACTCAGCAGCCCATCACCAAGCCGGCCTGCTCGCCACAATGAGAACCGAGGGCCTCCAAGAAAGAGGGCGGAGTTGGAAGCGGCGCCACGAGGTTTGCGAAAAGTCCCAGGCGCAAAAAGTATCGCGCTCTCCTCCAAGGCAGAGTCGTCACCTGGGGGTTTGCTTTGAGAGCACTCCAGCTTTGCAGAAAAAACGCTATTCCGGAGAGGGGAGCCTTTTCTACTGCTAATTTTCAGGTTCCAAACGCTCAAAATCACCTCATCCGGAGTATTCCTCAAATAATTAGTTCATCTAATCCTAAGTACCGGTACTTCTAGAGGGCAGTGGGGCTGGTTCCATATAGCCGTTTTAAAATGGGTCATCCAGCCTTTCCCATCCCAAATTCCATGCTTACTTTGACTGCACTTTGTGCTAGTTAACCCACAACTCTGCAAAAGGGGTAATGAAAGGTTCTGGGTAGCCTACTATCTTACTAGTACACTATCAAACTAGTGTACTATCAAACTATACAAACAAGCTGGGGGAGCCGTTCCCTGGGTGAGCTTTGGCCGTGTTCTGATTGGCTGACACAAGTTTGTGTGCCCATTCAATGCTGAACAACAGGCCTTGTACACCCCATCATTATTTCACTTTATAGTGGCTATTCCCTTTACCCTGAGCCCCAATAATAAATGTGGGTATCTATGGCTGCAATCCTATACACACTTGCCTAAGAAGAAGACATGGACCAGATTTCACGGCATGTTTGTTCACATTCATCCCTGTCTAACCCTCTCTTCCTCCCCTCCCTCTATTGTCTTCCTTGCAAATTTAAATTGTAGGCCACTTCCTTTGTAGCTTTTGTATCACTACAGGTATGTTGGCGGTAAATAATAATAAGGGAACAGTCAGAGACAATAAGATGCAGAACTACTGCTGAAGCCACATAAGGCATGAATCTGTACATGGGAGCCAATCCATGCAAAATATACTCTTGACTTCTTCAAAAGAAGAAATAGTTCAGCCCTGTATACCTGAAGGAGTGTCTCCACTCCCACTGTTTGGCCCACTGTTCAGCACTGAAATCCAACAAGGTTACAGGGAACCAGGCATAGGGCCTTCTCAGTAGTTGCATCCACCCTGTGGAATGCCCTTCCATCAGATATCAAGGAAATAAACAACTACCGGTATTTGACTTTTAGAAGACATTTGAAGGCATCTTTGTATAGGGAAGTTTCTAATGTTTGATGTTTTACTGTGGTTCTTTAATTTGCTTGAACCTGCCCAGAGTGGCTGGGGCATCCCAGTCAGATGGGTGGGTATAATAATTATTATAATATTATACTTATTATTGAGAACCTCTGGACTTGGAACTCCATACCAGGATCTCTAAGGTGAGAATGAAAACATGTTCCAAGTTACAACTAAAACATACTTATAATCATGTAAAACAAATCTAGTTATTCAGTAAAGCACTTTAATTTCTTCCTCCTCCACCCTATCCAACCCAACAAACACTTTTGTATTTATTTTTTGTTCCCCAAGTGCAGGGAATTTTATTAGAATTGCTGAACTTCCTTTCTAACTTCCAGCTCTGTGCATTCAGATGCTAAAGATTATTTTTCTACAAAGGGTGTGTTTTAGCTGAAATACAGGCCCTTTTGTATTTCTAATCTACATTTTTAAATGGAAAGAATGGGCAAAATATATAGTAGAATGGTAGATCTCAAAGTTATTCTTAATCCAGAAAAGCATAACCTCAATTTGCAATATTACTCTCAACAGCACCTTATGACAATTGTGACAAACTGAGCATAATATATATGTGCATGAAGAGAGAGGGTGACCGAGAAACTTTTACATGAGACAATGAAATAGACATGGTCTGTTGCCAGATTTTAGCAGTCTATAAAGTTATATGCCAGAAAAACACTAGATTATCTAATTATTTGCTTAGGTGCCAATGCTGCAGAATCTTATTTTAGATGAAGTACTTAAAAGAAGTGAAACATTATTAATTTATTATAATGCAGGCAACTACAATATATCAAATGGGAGAAAATCAGTCCACCACCTGCATTTTATTAGAGTGAATAAAATAAAATAACCACCTTCTGAATTCTAGAATTTCCATGTGTAGATGAGATTGCAGCCTAAATTAGTAAATATTTTACATATATTACTATTGTTACCTCCAAATTCTATTAACCTAAAGTCTGCAGGTTACCAAATGTTAGCAATTATTTGAAATCTCTATTTCTCAAACACTTCATCTTCAATCTGAAATTCAAATTGGTTTTACTGAATGAAACTTCAGATTCTCAAAACAAAGCAAAAGCCAAAACACTACACAATAACCTTCAAGAGTTTGGATATACCAATAGGGATATATATATATATATATATATATATATAACCTACAGTCCTTCACATTAACAACCTCCTCCCACCTCCAAGTTGCATTGCAGCAGAGTCATCACTTTTACCAAGGACATCCTATGACCTCCTTCAAGTCTTCAATTGCAGTAGCGGTTGATACCTCTTTATACAAACTTCACAACCCATTTTAAAAAATAAAATAAATAAAGTTACAATCAAAACCAAGAATCTCTCCCCCCTACCCTAGATCTCTGGGACATCGTCACGTGGTTATCAGAGAGGTGGCAGAACGTTGCGCCTCTGCAGATTTCCATGTTAAAGCAAGGGGTGGGGGGAGAGGGAGAGAGAGAAACAAAGAAGGAATTCCATACTTCACCATTTAGCATAGACTACCTTGAAAACAGCCAGCAGCTCAGGGGCGGCTCTGTTTGTTCACTTATCTCCACCCCCCGCCGCCCCCCAGCAACGGTCTATTTCCAGTGTGTCGAGATTTCGAAGCTCTTTTTGAACTTTTATCCAGGTTAAAGCAGGCGGAGAGTTTGCACGCGCGCTCTCTACAAAGGATCAAGCGCTTTGTTAAGTTGCCCTGCTGTGCGATTGCCCTTTTTCTTTGCGAACAATGGCTCCCGCCGGCACCAGCGTTACTTACCCCCCACTTGGTGTCCTCTTAGGCTGGCTGAACTGCACACGCCCACGGATGCACGAGGTACCAAGCGGAGCCAGAGCTGCTCGGGGTAATGCAGCAATATTCATGAGCTGACCTCATTGGGCCCCGGAAAGGGAGAGCGGGTGGGGGGTGGGGAGAGGAGCGAAGGAGGGAGGGAGGGGAGAGAGAGAGAGAGAAGAAAGATCAAAAGAGAAGAGCCACGCCCGGGCAGGCCTCAGGGCTCCATTGCACCTCGTATTATCGGCACGGGGTAGAATTGGATTACAGCTCTCCGAGTAGGAAGGAGGCAAAAGACGAGTGAAGTTTCCCTTCGAAATTCAGTCCAGAGAAACAGTCAATTCTGATCAAATATTTATTCTTTGAAGTCCGGATGTGCGGAGTGCACAGTGATGTCAGGCGCTTTTTGATGTTGCAGCAGCATCAGCATAATGACAACTGGGCTCTCCTTTGTTCTTTGGCTCCAGTGGCTGTTTGACTTGCATTTCAGTCAGTCTCAAGGAATCGGAGACAAAGACAGACTATAACCATGTTGCTCTGCTGCCTGTGGCTTCTCTTACTCTGGATTCTCTTTTGTGAAAACTTAAAAAGGCTGACTATCACGAGTAAAGGCCTAATACCGTTTACCAAACGTGGTTTTAATTATTTGGTAGAAATTTACATTGAATTCTCTTGTAGTTTCAAAACTATGTATGCACGTGTTAGGGTTCAGAGATAGTTCTTTCTTTAAAGCCGATCAAATCCTCTAAAATATGGATTGTCTGTTTCTTGCCTCTTGAAATCACCAATAGTAGATCCTGCATATTCTGTACAACACAATTTTCTTCTATCGATTGTGTAATCCTTATACATTTTCTAAATAAAAAAAAGAAAAGAAGAAGAAGAATGCTGAATGTGGCTGGGCCAAACTTCACTGCATAAAGTTCTGTCTATATTTGTGTAGTGCCATCAGTGGACAGTAAACTCCAGTTCACACAAATGTAAACAGGTACCTGACAGTTTAGGATTAGAGGACTAAAATCTTTTCTGTCTGGTGACTCAAACTGCTAGGTGTTAAGATTGTCGACCTGATGAGGAATTTCACTTTGGGTGATCTTTGACTTGGGTAGTAGATGGTCATATGGAATAAAGGAACACAAAAGAGAAAGGGTTCTTGCATTTTGTTTAAAGGGTTTAAGTTGTGGATAGTGTCATGCTTGTTACTTGTATGAATGGAACCTCCAGCCTTGGGCCAGTTCATGCAAGAATGGAGGTTTTTGACCTTACACATTTGATTAACAATTTGTTTATGCCTGTGTTCCAATAATTATTGGAGTACAGTGGAACCTCGGATTAAGAACTTAATTTGTTCCGGAGGTCCGTTCTTAACCTGAAACTGTTCTTAACCTGAGGTACCACTTTAGCTAATGGGGCCTCCCGCTGCCACTGCCCCGCAATTTCTGTTCTCACCCTGAAGCAAAGTTCTTAACCCGAGGCACTATTTCTGTGTTAGCAGAGTCTGTAACCTGAAGCATCTGTAACCTGAAGCATCTGTAACCTGAGGTACCACTGTACTTGATATATGGAGCAGTAAACAGGGTCATAGCTAACAGGGGCTAGCTGGAGTCTCAGCCCTAGATGAAGCCTCTAGAAACATGCATGGGGTGTGTGACAAATGGGGTCTTTGCCCCCAGGTGACAGAAAGCCTAGTTTCGGCCCTGCAGAAAATGATGAATTGGTAGGCCCAATCTTTGATTTGTAGAAAATACTAATGGTAAGTCAACTAAATCAGATTATATAAAAATAATAATTCCAACCTGGCTGGAATCCTCGGCCCAGTCTCCCAGTGAGGCCTTGGAAGCTTGGCTTGCACCACAACAGGGTTTAGCACTAGGTAGCTCCCATGGAAGAGGTTTGGCGCTGTCCAACTCCACCAGCTAGTGGCGAGTAGAATGATGAACTGATCCGGTCCTACAGCCATGCCAACCCATACTCAACCTGCCACAGTCAATAAAGATTTGGCCTGATTTCATCCCAACCTTTCTGTCTCATCATTTGCAAATCTGGGTCACAGAATGCACCTACCGAGGCAATAAAGTATTGACTCATAAAATGATTCCTTTAACAAATAACAAAGATATGTAACAATTAAACACCTGTGAGTTCCAGTATTTTTTAGAGTAAAGGTTCTTATAAAGTCTTAGATGTGCCAGATGTTTGCATATACTGGTGACAATGAGTGACCTTGTGCGTCAATATTTGAAGAGGAAATAAAATCATGCGACATGGTCAAAAAAGAGAAAGGTCACTTGAGTTCTGTCCTTTAGATACTTTTAGTTTATGAGATATCTTTTCAAGGAGGACAATTTGCCAAAACTAATTCTGTCCCATTTTCTAATGTTCCTTTTTCACCTGCAGTACCTTTTTGTGTTATGGGACTCTTTTTCAGCTATATACTGTCATGTGCTAAATTTTAAATGCCAGGAATGAACTGTTTGCTGGCATGCCACTCCAAACGGTGATCTGTGAATGATTTTTTTATGTCTTCCAGCATTCTAATTCCCCCACCTGTGTTCACTTTACCTCAAGAAATATAAGGTTCAGAAGCTTCTCTGCTTAACTTTGCACTTTATGAATCACTAAAGATTTGGGCTCTTTTTATATTATATATTCCCATTCATTCAAATGGGACTTGCACAGGATATGTTCCAGCCCTGCAGTGCCAAGATTAATACTAGTGAGGGTGTTTGTAGGGTGGGGGTGAAGCAGTCGTTCTCATGCTTGATTTTAGCCATGATTAAATAATAATAATAATAATAATAATAATAATAGTAATAATAAATGTTATTTCTATCCCACCCTCCCCAGCCGAAGCCGGGCTCAGGGCGGCTAACAACACTAAAATAGTACAACATTATAAAAACATTATAAAAAATTAATTAAAATCAAAATTGATGGCAACCATAAACTAAGGTTCTGTAAAGATTGCCAAAGGAGGGAGTCAGGCTGCGCCCTGACCGAAGGCCTGGTGGAACAGCTCTGTCTTGCAGGCCCTGCGGAAAGATGTTAAGTCCTGCAGGGCCCTTGTCTCTTGTGACAGAGCGTTCCACCAGGTTGGAGCCGCAGCCGAAAAAGCTCTGGCTCTAGTTGAGGCCAGCCTAACCTCTCTGTGGCCTGGGACCTTCAAGATGTTTTTATTTGAAGACCGTAAGTTCCTCTGTGGGGCATACCAGGAGAGGCGGTCCCGTAGGTACGAGGGTCCTAGGCTGTATAGGGCTTTGAAGGTTAAAACCAGCACCTTAAACCTGATCCTGTATTCCACCGGGAGCCAGTGCAGCTGGTATAGCACTGGATGAATGTGATCTCGCAGCGAAGACCCTGTAAGGAGTCTCGCCGCGGCATTCTGCACCCGCTGGAGTTTCTGGGTCAGTCTCAAGGCCAGCCCCACTGGGGTTGACCATCAGTATAATTCTGTATGAAGCAGAGGAATGTATCAATTGATTGATTTAAAAGCTGTTATCTAATTTCATTTCAATTTTGAAGCAGCTTGCAATGAAAATCAGGAAAATGTCATACAGCACATAATAAAATTGCATATGAATAGCTTAGAGCTACCCCGAAAAAGACTGTCAGTAAAAACAAAGCAAGGAAATAAATTAAATTAACATATCACAGATTCAGGGATGAATTAATCTTCTATGCCTTTTTGAGGGTATCCTGCTCATTCCTATAAAAATAAACAAACTGAAGAATAACAGCATGTAATTGCAAGAAGCTCTCTTTCTACAAAAGGTGGAAGGGGGAATACTCTTCCCTTTTCTCAGCTGCTCTCTCCTCCCTCCATAATATAAGGGAGAAAATGAAAGCCATGCAGCCCGTCCCCCCTTAAGAGGTTAGGGCTTGTTGATGGAGTGACATGCTACCAGGGTAACCATGGAAACTAGACTCACTCACACAAAAACTGCTTCCCAAGCAGTCCAGAATGTGTGTGCATTTGTAAAAAAAGAGAAAAGAGAAGCTATTGTACTTGTGAGGGTAGCAAATTGGATCCCTTTTCCATACATTTCACCGGAACTCCTTAAAGCAGTATTGGTGTAAAAGCCAAAAGGTAGTCACAGTAATCGCCCAAATGTGTTTACAGCACTGGAACAAAACATCAGTTGAGTATTTTGTTGCACTCACCTTGCAAAATGCTCTCTGAATTAATATTTTATCAGCTAATTAGTATTTTCCTTCTGGGCACTACTTCTGATCCATGTAAATGGACTTAATATAACTGCAGTATATCAGACTGGCAACAATAACCGATTTAAGGAAGAGGAACTCTCAGCCATAGCAGATCTTGATGCATTGGTCTAGCACCAATCTCTAAAATCCCAGTACCCAGTATAATCAACCACATGAATCGGAGGGGGGGGGGGAATGCACCTCAAAATATTTTAGAAAGCCAAAGCTCTAGAAATCATTTAGAACTAAGATCTCTCCTTTCGAACTGTTTTCGCACATGACATTAAGAATCACCACTGCCAGTGGTGTAAGGTAAAGGTAAAGGTAAAGGACCCCTGGATGGTTAATTCCAGTCAAAGGCAACTATGGGGTTGCAGCACTCATCTCACTTTCAGGCCAAGGGAGCTGGTGTTTGTCTGCAGACAGCTTTCCGGGTCATGTGGCCAGCATGACTAAACCGCTTCTGGCGCAGTGGGACACTGTGACAGAAACCAGAGTGCATGAAAACGCTGTTTACCTTCCCACCAGAGTGGTACCTTTTTATCTACTTGCACTGGTCTGCTTCTGAACTGCTAGGTTGGCAGGAGCTGGGACAGAGCAACTCCGTTGCAGGGATTTGAACCACCGATCTTCCAATTGGCAAGCCCAAGAGGCTCAGTGGTTTAGACCACAGCACCACCCACGTCCCCTACCAGTGTTGTAGGTTTTAGTTTCACCTAATGGATCTACTTAGGTTGAAAACTGATTGAAATCTGGTGTGTTTAAATTATTATTATTTTATTTATTAGATTTATATACTGCCCTTCATCTAAAGATCTCAGGGCGACTCACAAGATAAAATGTGGGACAGAGTCCCTCCTGCATAAAGAAGCTACAATGTTGAGGGCAATAGGGTGAGAATTCCTCAGATGCCACCAAGCCAGTCTTTCCAGAGAGCAGGAAATATCAGAAGATTTCATTTAAAACACTACTCTCACGATGAAATCCATTGATCCACCTTGAACTGAGCCATGCACTAATTCTACCTAGTGATGTTTCTTTATTGGTAATTTCTTCCATTAGGTCTCTTTTACTCTACAGTATTATAATATTCTGTCCACTATGTAATAGGTTTTAGGATATTAAAAATGCATGGCAGCTTTATGGTTTCTCTTAGCGGTCATTGCTCTATCATCTCTACTGCTGGAAGAGGCAGAATTTGTCTGAGGCCTTCACTGCTAAGGCCTATGTAGAATGATTTTTCTGTGGGAAGTTATTTGCTGCCTCAGTAACATTGTGGGCAAAATGACAATGAAAAATATTTTCCTTTTTCTTGTTCCACAAAAATGCTTGGAGAAGCTCTAGTTCTGACAGCAAAAATAGGTTGGCACACCTGTATTTTTAAAGGCATAAACAGAACGGGTTGCAACTGTATAAAATGAGATTATTTCCTCGCCTCTGTTTAATTCTCCTTTGCGACCTTGTAAACAAGATAACTTTCCCACACTGCTTTAATCACACAGTTAATAAAAAGGAGCCAAGGTTGGTTAGTTTTTCAGAAAATGAGAATTTAAAAAAGGGCTTTTGAGTAACGTGTCAGGAAAATAAATTAGGCCGAAGTACACATGCATGTGTAGTAAATAGCAGTCACCAGCATTAAAAGCCAGGAATTTTAATTTAAGCAAGCATCTTCTATACATGTGTAATGACTGATGAAGCTAACAGTTTAGTAAAAAACTAGAAAAAGGCAATCCCAAATGTGAGAAATGATCATGTTGCTTTTTCACATAATCCACAATCCTGCAATTGCTAGACAACCTTAGACGTCTGATTGCCGAAGAACTGATGCTTTTGAATTATGGTGTTGGAGGAGACTCTTGAGAGTCCCATGGACAGCAAGAAGATTAAACCTCTCCATTCTGAAGGAAATCAGCCCTGAGTGCTCACTGGAAGGACAGATCCTGAAGCTGAGGCTCCAATACTTTGGCCACCTCATGAGAAGAGAAGACTCCCTGGAAAAGATCCTGATGTTGGGAAAGACGGAGGACACAAGGAGAAGGGGATGACAGAGGACGAGATGGTTGGACAGTGTTCTCGAAGCTACCAGCATGAGTCTGACCAAACTGCGGGAGGCAGTGGAAGACAGGAGTGCCTGGCGTGCTCTGGTCCATGGGGTCACGAAGAGTCAGACACGACTAAATGACTAAACAACAACAACATTGTTAGAACAGCTTGTGGTTAGGATGCTCATAAGTAGGACAGCTTGCGGCTTGAGTATGGTTTATTCATAGGCTTCAGCAGGTACAGTACTCGCTTACCCCTGTAACTGGGACAACTAGTGGTCAGGATGTTGCTTGCGTCAGTATGTAAATGCATAGGGACATAGATCAAATAGGGAATAGGATAAACAAGAAGGGTGGATGTTGAAATCAGAGTAATGGGAGATGTAAACAGGGGCGGGAATGTTAGCTGGGTAATTAGGCGGTCATGATAGGCTGTAAACCTTGTAGTACCCAGCTAATGGGGAGACAAGGGAGGGAATATAAGCTTGTGCTTTGTCAATTTGGGGTGTGCCTACTTTGGACACCAGCTCTTGCAAGAAAATTTTGTAATCAATAAACTCTTTGCTCCTTCACCAATTTTGTTCAGATTTTATTTTGAGGATCTTAAGACCCACCTCTAACACCAAACAAACCATAGGTTGTGGGCGGGCTTGGGCTGAGGGCTGAAAACAAACGGTTTTTAAAGCATGTTTAAGAATACAGCTTCAAACTTTTTTAAAAAATCACATCTGAGGGGAAAACTTTTTTCATTTTTAAATTCTCCTTCCTATCATAATACTTTGAATCCACACATTTACACAAAGGAGAGGGGCTAGAGGTTGGCTGGGCAGGCGCTAAATAAATTTGGATGTTCTGTTATTAGTTATATAGGAATATAAATAACACCACTATAACCTCTTTTTAGTTATAAAGGGATTCCATATGTATGTTTGATGGGACAAAGGAATGATAACTGCCTCTTAGAAGGACCAGTAGCCACCCTAGGGTGTGCATTGCCTGGTCATTGTGGTTGTAGCACTGCCGTTGGAGGGGAGCTCAGAACCCTTGGAAGGTGGATGTGGCCACAAAAAGTGAACTTTTTGTGCTTGCTCAGGGTGGCTTGGTAATTCATCAGATGGGCGGGGTAGAAATAATAATAATAATAATAATAAATAATAATAATAATAATAATAATAATAATAATAATAATAACAACAACAACAACAACAACAACAACAACAACAATAATAATAATAATAATAATAATATAATTAAGCCCTGATCAGATTTGAGCATGTGAACTTGTTTCGTCCATATGGAGTTCATCTGTCAGGAAGTGGCAAAGATGTCTGGATAGATCTCTCTCTGTTCAGGCCTTCTGGACTGGCTACAGAGGTTGGTTGGGCTGGCAGAACAAGGACCACGGTAGGATCCCACCCTGGGTGAATGACTAAAAGGGGGCAGCAACTGGGGGTTACAGATGAGAAGAGTCTGTCAAAAGAGAAAGAAAAGAAAAGAAACCAGAACAGAGTTGTGTGAATACACTTCCCACAATCATCTGCACCTCAATTATCTGCACTTAAATAGCAGACTGGTTAAACTGGTTGCCACCATTCCTGGAGTTGTTGTTGTTTTTGCTAAGCAGACCACATATCCAAGTGAACAAGATGAAATTGTAATGCCCTGCAATATGTATATTTGTCCTGCATGTTGGGGAGGAGGAAGCAGAGAGGAGAGGCAGTAGGAGTGACTTATTTCTGATTTACATAGGGTGTACGTTTCACATTCTAACTTGCTCCTCCCTTTTTAAAACAACTTTCATGCATTCTGAAGCCAAGAAACAGAATGGTCTTGACCAGCATGGGGTGCCTTTTCCTGAGAAGATTTTTCCGGCATCTCTTCATCTTTCTTTTTGCTACTTCTTCACTCAGCCTAGAACTCACAGAAAAATTAGCTGAAGAGCCAGAAAGCTACAGTGAGGCTGTTCCTCCGCTATGGCATTCTGCACCTGGAAATTTAGATGAATACCCAGTAAATGGCAACAACATATTAATCAACCCGTGGAGCTACCCGCAGAGATTAGGACTATACAAAATCCTGCTTAAAGCCACATCTAACTTTTTCACACCTCCTGGACCAAATGATGCTGACAACAATGTTCCAGGAAGATTGCCCCAGCAGCATGGTTTGCAATACATTTCGAACAAAAATATCCTATGGGGACTGGCTTTACAGCATGGCTGGCAATACTCTACAGGTATGAACAAATTCCCTTACAATCTAAACTGTTAGGAATGTGCTCTCTCTTCTTGGTTCAAATGGCAGGAGAAATAGGTTGAGACTTGTGACTTTGAAAATGTATTTCAGCGCTTTTTGTTAAGCTCTACAATGCAAAAATGGCGTTCTTCTTAGCCTCACTGCTTTTTGTTTGTAAAAAAATGAGGTCCAGTGCTCAAACATCGTACGTATGGACACAATAGGGAAGTGGGTGCCTTCTATATATACAGACGAAAGGGCCAATTAGCTTAGCTCACCTCACTTTATTGAGGATAACCAAAGAAAATGTTGAAAAAAGATCCTCCAACTACAGGCATAACCAAAGCAGGCTGCTCATATCTCAGAGTCACAGCACTGCTGCCCACTTCCTGCTCATTATTATCATCCCAATTCTTAACAATTTCCCCACAAAATTTGTTCTGCAGCCCAAGCAAGGAATACATCTTTTCTGTAGCACATACTTCCTTTCCATTTCCACCTTACATGTACAGTGGTACCTCAGGTTACATACGCTTCAGGTTACATATGCTTCAAGTTACAGACTTCGCTAACCCAGAAATAGTGCTTCAGGTTAAGAACTTTGCTTCAGGATGAGAACAGAAATTGTGCTCTAGGGGCACGGCGGTAGCAGGAGGCCCCATTAGCTAAAGTGGTGCTTCAGGTTAAGAACAGTTTCAGGTTAAGTACGGACCTCTGGAAAGAATTAAGTCCTTAACCCAAGGTACCACTGTATTAACAGTACAATGCTACGCATGTGTATTCAGTAGCAAGCTCCACTAAGTCCCTGCATAAAGTGATGGGTATGTGATGTGGCTCTTTAAAAAGGGGCGAGGGGGTACTCTGTATCACTGAGTTTCACTAGAAAAAAACACTGCCTGTTCTCATATTTTCCATGTACAGTGGTACCTCGGGTTAAGTACATAATTCATTCCGGAGGTCTGTATGTAACCTGAAGCGTATGTAACCCGAGGTACCACTGTACCTGGGTAGTGATCATTTGCAGGGACAATGAGACACATGAGAAGAATGTTTATCCCTCTCCAACTCATTTGAGTCTCCCTTGCAAATGTTCCTATGGTCATTACACACACGCTGCCCAAAAAACCTCAAAAATTTCACAGTGGGCCTACAGTTGCAATCTTACAACCACCTACCTGTGGCTAAGCCCGGCTGAACTCAGCCAAACTTATTTCTGAGTAGATATGAAATGTAAGGTGTATTTGCAGAGAACTGTTAGGTGTGGCAAAAGTTAAAAGTTATTCTGATTGATTTTGTGTAGGCTTTCGATATGGTGGCTGGGTGCAAATGAGGACATGACTCCTGTTGCCTTAAGCAGGGAATTTCAGCAGCTGCAGTTGATAAGCTGCACCTGATGAAATTCCCTCTTCTACACTGCCCTCGTTTTCAGCTGGCTACAGTAACAATGGCTTATGCAAGCCTTTCCATATGTTTTGGGCCAACTCCCATCAGCCTCAGCCAACATTGGTCAGAGATGATGGGAGTCGCTGTTCAAGAATACCTGGAGAGCAACAAACTGGGAAATGATGGCATATATAAAACCTTGCTGTTGCGGTTGCCATCTTTTGGGATCGGGTAGGAATTTGTCCACCAGGCCAATTGGCTCCAGCCTGGTGGTTTTGCCTACCTCATAGCAATTGTCACAACTCACCCAGTCATTAAAATGTTTGTGGTAGGATGTAAACATCATTAAATGTAATGTAATACTGTACTTGATTTTCTTCTAGGCAGACTAGAAGATCCAACCAACATCACAAGATGCGGCAAGAAAGATGGAGATTATCAGTGCATATCAGAGCACAGCTGGTGGGCGTGTAGGTATTTTCATCCACAAAGATTTTCATAATACCAGAGTCCTACCCACACAGTAATTTGTAGGGCCTAAATGTGCAGAGCATGGATTGGACCTTTATTGCTTATAGTATTTATTCTCTCTGTGTTACCCATACATTTATCCAGTGCTTTTTTTCTTAAAAAAATGTTTAGGGGTACTCTCATTTTCCTACTTATAGGAGGCCAAACTTTGATTCACAAAATGTTTAGGGGTATGCTTCCTCCTGTATCCCCCCAGAAAAAAGCACTGCATTTATCTATGTGTGAATGAGGCCTCCTCAGTGGCGTAGCGTGGGGGGTGCAGTGGGGGCCGGCCACACCGGGTGCAACATCTGGGGGTTAGGGTTAGGGGGCGCAAATTACTTGCCTTGCCCCGGGTGCTGACAACCCACGCTTCGCCACTGGGCCTCCTGCCTCAGAAATCCTGTGGCTGCAATCCCAGAACCACATATTTGGGAGTTAGACTATTGAACACATTGGGACTGAAGGCCAAACTAGATGTGAGACCATTCATACAAGTAGTGGCTGCATGAATTCCTTATTTTAAATATATTTCAGAAGTCAGGACCCAATTCAGATTGAAAACCTTGCAGAGGAGTAGACAAAGCCCATGAGGTGACATAAGACAGTCACCACAGACGGTAGATCCCGCCTCTGAAAAGCATGCTGCTCCCCACCACGACTGCCCGTTTTTACTCTCCTGCCAACTTTAGCAAGAGGGGCTGTAGAGGAAGAGGTAGCAGCAGCAGGGGGCACTGTGGAAGAGGAGGTAGTGAGGGACGACATTTTCTGCTTTATCTAAAGCAGCCAAATGCCCTAGGCCAGTACTGGGATGAGGTGTGCTTTATGCCTTTGCTGCCTGCTGTGCTACTAATCCAGATTGGGGGATGTGCTAATTGCATTTGGGATGGGGGGGACTCCCAGTCATGTAAATAGCAAGCTCAGGTGGCCTAGTTTACTTTTTAAAAAGCCATTCACCCAGTTGTTAAATTGTGTAATTGATGTCTTAACTTTTGCCTGATGCTGCATGGAAGTGTGCCTTCCATTTACCAGAACTTCCAATAATTTGAATGTTTTCCCATATCACCAGATGTTCTGCTAAACCAATATTGCTGCTGTCCATTACTGCAGGTATGAATTACTACCTAGCAATTGTACCCTTTCTGGGAGCACTGGAAAGTGGCATTTTTGGAGACTTGGCAGACAAGGTAGAAATACTACCACCGGATGAGCAAAGAGCTGACTTCTGTCACAGTGTTGCAGAATGCAAGGCCCAGGCACCAAAAGCCATGGCTGGCTGGAGAGATTTCTTCAAGGTACTGTAGCTGTTTTTCTGACAAGACGGATAGTAGGGTGGGGTTTTTTTGCACCAGAACCATATATTTAAAGAAAGCAACCAAGTAGTGCCTTCTGTTTTTCAGTTTCAACAATAGGTTATTGTTTCCTTGTTTTCCCACTTCAAAATAATCTCTGCTCACCTACTTTATTAGACAACTTAGGACATTTTAAATGGTTAAATGAAATAATTATGTTTCAGAACCTGTATAAATTAATGCCACCAGCAAAATACTGCAAGATGTTGGGATGATTTGTAGTGTGAGTAAGAAAGAGAACATGAAATGTTCTGGGAGATTTTTGAAGGAACAGGGACAATCCATTTCTGACACAATTCTGTGGGTATTGCACTGCCATCAATGACATGATATTTTAGAATAGCCGCTCAGCTAATGAGAATTCTAGTTATGGCTACAATCTTATACCTGGGAGTAAATCCTATTGAAGCCAGCGAGGCAGGTATAAGATTGCAATGTAAAGGATGATACAGTATTTATGAACAAAAGCTCCACATGGTCATGCAAGTGCTATGATTTGGAAGGGCTGGGAAAAGAGAGATAATTTTCAGTAATCTTCAGTTACTTCCCTTTTTAAAAACAAAAACAAAAACTTCATTTCCAAGAAATCTGAATAAGGGGAAAGCGCACACACATCTGTAGCAGAACAAACCAATCAGTTTTTAATTAAGGATGCAGGAAGATGCCTTATAGCAGGCTTCCTCAAACTCGGCCCTCCAGATGTTTTTGGCCTACAACTCCTATGATCCCTAGCTAGCAGGACCAGTGGTCAGGGGCGATGGGAATTGTAGTCTCAAAATATCTGGAGGGCTGAGTTTGAGGAAGCCCGCCTTATAGTCAGACCCTTCATCTAGCTCAGTATTGTTGCCATTGACTGGCCGTGGTTCACCAGGATTTTGAACACAGGGCATCCCCTCCCCATCTGGTGATGCCAGGGATTTGACCTGGGACCTTCTGCATGAAAAAATAGATGCTGTTCCATCCCCTCCCCCATTCACTTTTTTTGGGCTACTTTGGAAGGTGACTCAGAAACTACAACTAACCCAGAATGCGGCAGCTAGACTGGTGACTGGGAGCAGCCGCCAAGACCATATAACACCAGTCCTGAAAGACCTACATTGGCTCCCAGTACATTTCCAAGCACAATTCAAAGTGTTGGTGCTGACCTTTAAACCCTAAACAGCCTCGGCCCAGTATACCTGACAGAGCGTCTCCACCCCCATCATTCAGCCTGGACACTGAGGTCCAGCACCGAGGGCCTTCTGGCGGTTCTCTCACTGCAAGAAGTGAGGCTACGGGGGGGGGCGCTAGGGGCACCTTGGAAGATGGCAGATATTAACATCTATCCAGCTCGCACAAGGTAATTAGAGGCTGATTATGGGGAGTAAATAAGTCTCCCTCATCTCTCCAGGGGGGAGAGATGCAGTTTTCACCGCTGTTGCCATAAATCACCCCCGAGTTCGGAAGAAGGAGGGGGTGAGGCACTGGGTGCACAACCCTCGACGGGCCTCGGAACTCCTCCGAAGCTGCTTCCAGGTGCGAAACTAGTTGCGTTACTTAAAAGGAAAAAAATTGGTGAAAGTTAACGCACATGCTTCAAGAGAGGCAGGAGGTTTTTATCTGCTAACAATTTTACCACTGAAATGAAGAAGACTGAGATGGAAGATTACATCAAAGTACTACAGACATGGTATGTGGAATGGAATGCAACGGAACTGAAAGGGGGGGGGGAATGACTTTTTATTTCTTTTGCTCTATGTGATTAACTAATAACCCTCCCTCTTAGAAGATCCGTCACAGCAATTAATTGGCAAATGAGACTAAAAATGAACTGTGTGGGAATAATATGAACTTAAAGATTTTACTCTGTGAAGGATTTGGAAAGAAGAAGGGCTCTCTCTGTGACGCAGTAAGAATGGAGATTTGATACGAGACCTCTGTTGCAGGAGGTTTGGTCTTGGGGAGGGCGAGTCAAAGATTTATTATTTTCATTGAGATTGCGAACTGGAAGGGGCAGCCCTCCAGGAAAAAGACTAATTTATGATGCAACAGAACGGGAAAGTTAAAGAGCAAGCTTTTAGACTGTATTTCATCGGAACGACAAAATGGCGATTGCTTGCTCGAGGGGACATGAGAGTGATTTACGAGAGAGCAGTACAAAGCCCACACAGAAGCACAAATAAGACTGTTTTTCTCAACCCACTTGCGGAGCAACTCGGAGGTGAATGAAAATGAAAATGAGTAATGACAAGGATTGAGAAGAGGGACTGGAAATATTCTTAATATGAAAGCAGAACAAATATTCGAGGATTGGACTCCTGCTGATCAAGAAGCATGGGTACCCCCCACAAAAATTTATAATTTGGAAAATAATTTGGATTACATGATTTGTATTGCTATAATTTGGATTAATTGGTTTGATGTGTTTAATTTGGTAATATGAAACTTAATAAAAAATATTTTTTAAAAAGGAAGAAGTGAGGTTACAGGGAACCAGGAAGAGGGCCTTCTCGATAATGGTGCTTGCCCTGTGGAACGCCCTCCCATCAGATGTCAAGGAAATAAACAAATATCTGACTTTTAGAAGACATCTGAGGGCAGCCCTGTTTGGGGAAGTTTTTAATGTTTGATGTTTTATTGTGTTTTTAATATTCTGCTGGGAGTCGCCCAGAGTGGTTGGCGAAACCCAGCCAGATGGGCGTGGTATAAATAAATAAATAAATAAATAAATAAATAAAAAGTTTATTATTATTATTTTATTATCCTAATGGAGTGTGTGTGTGTGTGTGTGCGTATGGCATCTTCTCTTCTAGTATCTCTCATCCACTGCACTGAGCTCTGAAGCGCCTGAAGCACAAGAAGCAGCACTGAACTACATGTGGAATGCTCACGTTCATAGCCTGGCTTATGGAAGGCGAAAGTTTAAAAACCGGTAAGAGAAAACTACCAGAGGTACAAAAGATTTTTTGCAGGTTCTCTATGATGTACACTCACGGGTCACTTACAGGTGTGAGAAACAATCTTTGTTTTCCAGCAGTCATATGCAGTGCTGTTTTGGAAGGAAGGAAAGATACCTGTAATCTTATTTTGATATAGGTGCTGATATAGGTGCTGTGGGTGCCGCCATGGGTGGAGTGGGGGGAACCACAGGTGCCAATACTCCATACCTGTGAATATCATCACGAAAAGCACTAGTCAATTTAAAACATTTCTGTTTATTCAGGATATAGCTTGAGGAGTGCATCAACCTAGGACTGACTGCTGGCTGTTGCGTTCTACATTTTATCCTGTATATTTGCCCTGTTTCTAATTTGTGTTTGATTGTGTATGTATTCTTGAACGTTTTTGCATTCTGTGTCTCTTTGGGAAGAAAAGTCTCTTAATAAATAAATAAGTTCTTCCAACAGGACGATGTGTTGTCAAAGAGTGATGCAGCTCCTGGTAATGTGCAATTAATTAATCAAAATCCAAGAATCTATTCTTACTTAGATCACATTAGAAGCTATTTAACCTGTTGATAGCAGAATGAATATTTTAGTGGGGTGGGCTACAATCTGTCCTTTCTTTAGCATTAATAATTGGCACTGAATGAATTTTGTTTACTATACAGTGGTACCTCAGGTTACATGCGCTTCAAGTTACATACGCTTCAGGTTACAGACTCCACTAACCCAGAAATAGTGCTTCAGGTTAAGAACTTTGCTTCAGGGTGAGAACAGAAATCGTGCTCTGGCAGCGCGGCAGCAGCAGGAGGCCCCTTTGGCTAAAGTGGTGCTTCAGGTTAAGAACAGTTTCAGGTTAAGAACAGACCTCCGGAACGAATTAAGTTCTTAACCCAAGGTATCACTGTATTGTGTTTTTCTTTTCATTACCTTGTTTTTAATTGATTTTAGCTGTTTTTGTATTTTGTGGTGTTTGAGATTTTTTTTTATGAAGC